>NC_090240.1:21032346-21703596 GCF_024489055.1 Chanodichthys erythropterus
CCTAATAAGCCAGATGTCTTTATTTCTTTCTCATGTAGTGAATGGGAAAATCAGTAGGTGAATTCTAGGCTACACCTAATCTGCGCTAGTCCTCTCCTCTCTTATGGAAATGAGAAGTATTGACAGGTCAAGGTCAGCACTGCTTTAGTATTCCACAGGATTTGCATTCAGGCACAGCGGCCTTGCCTCATCTGTGAAGTGGCATGTACACAGATGATGAAAGTGAAAATATAGTCAAGAAATATATGCTTTTTATTGGAAGGATGTGGTATATAATATCAGATGTTCATTCTGCTCTGGCTTTCAGATCATAAAGACTCGATTAGCCAGACCAAAGGAACATTTCTCCACCACCAACCCTATTAACTTTGTTAAAACTTGCAAAAGCAGCACTTGGCTCTAAGTGCTCCTGATATAATCGGAAAAAGAGCGACTCTTGGGATCTGTGAAAAGAAATAAGCAAGACATTGCCTGCAGGCTGCGGGTTCTGTAGGTCGAGTGGATATGTGTTATGTAAAAAAAAAAAAAAGATCGAGTTGAGATATTCATCTTTCTTGAGCCAGTGTCATACTATATATTTATCTCATCTGCACCGCAGATGTTTAGACCAAATGTGTGTTTTTCCGCAGTTCACATGCATGAACACATTGACATAAGCCATTAGTGGCTCATGCAGCATGAACAAGCGAAATCGGTTTGAAGCGATTTGACTGTCATTCAAATGTCTTTGTCTGAATAGTGAGAAAATGGGGTCATGTTGGCTGAGTGAGTGTACTGTGAAATGCATACTGTCTGTCGTACTCCATACTGCCAGTGCTGGCAAAGTCTGTGTGGTATCAGTGCATTTGCAGAGGAAGCTAAACCTGAGACCGGACGGACTGGTGTAAAAACACAGTGATTCATTCTGCAATGCTCGGATGGAGAATGGATTGCACTGCTGTCCAATAGTGTGACGCTAGCAAGGTGTCAATACAAGCCTGCTTGTCTCTTTTTCACACCAATCACCATGACAACCCTCTGACTCTAGCGGCACGCAGCCATACACCCAACCCTTCCCCCATTCCTCCATCCCCCCATCTCTCTCCTCATCTGTCGCTACTTTCTTCCTGGCACAACTTCTGCACGTCCCTTATGCTTTCCCAAACACACGGATGGTTGATGTGACGTTACAGTCCAGGCTGTCAAACACTGTTAAGAAGTAGCTGTCTTAATATGTGGCACTTTTCATGAACGGGCTGCAAAATGGGTCCAAAACACATAAATAAAACAGTGTTTTTTATAGTTCAACAATTGATTGTCAACCTCACTATGTCAAAAGTTTAATATTATATGAGCTGTTTTATATTCTAGTCATTTTATACTGCATAAGGCTTATAATTTTTCAACCATGTAACCAGAATTTTGTAACTAAATGAATACAGTTTAAAAACCTGATTAAATAAACATAATTGACTGTTCGCAAAGACCCGCCCCCTTTAGTTACTGTTGCTACATCCGTCAAGCCATGCCGATCTCTTGCAACACATCATTTTCTCACGCAGTGAAAAATACACCGCGGAGCAAAGAAGACACTGACAATGTGTCGACAGAAACAAGGTCTCAAATTTCAAATTTGGCCATTTTTAAGGAAATTTAAACAATAAATACCATTTTAGGCTTTTTAAAGGTGCCCTAGAACCAGTTTTTACATGATGTAATATAAGTCTAAGGTGTCCCCTGAATGTGTCTATGAAGTTTCAGCTCAAAATACCCCATAGATTTTTTTTAATGAATTTTTTTAACTGCCTATTTTGGGGCATCATTAACTATGCACCGATTTAGCGCACGACCCCTTTAAATCGCGCGATCGATGTTCGTCATGCATACTGCATGCACGCGTCGGATCATGTGAGTATAGTATTTATTTGGATGTTAACATTTGATTTTGAATGAGTTTGATAGTGCTCCACGGCTAACGGGCTAACATTTTTATAAAAATTTATAAAAGAGATTTATAAAGAATGAAGCTGTTTATGAATTATACAGACTGCAAGTGTTCAAAAATGAAAATAGCAATGACTCTCTTGTCTCCGTGAATACAGTAAGAAACGATGGTAACTTTAACCACATTTAACAGTACATTAGCAACATGCTAACGAAACATTTAGAAAGACAATTTACAAATATCACTAAAAATATCATGTAATCATGGATCATATCAGTTATTATTGCTCCATCTGCCATTTTTCGCTGTTGATCTTGCTTGCTTACCTAGTCTGATGATTCAGCTGTGCACATCCAGACGTTAATACTGGCTGCCCTTGTCTAATGCCTTGAACATGGGCTGGCATATGCAAATATTGGGGTCGTACATATTAATGATCCTGACTGTTACGTAACAGTCGGTGTTATGTTGAGATTCGCCTGTTCTTCGGAGGTCTTTTAAACAAATGAGATTTATATAAGAAGGAGGAAACAATGGAGTTTGAGACTCACTGTATGTCATTTCCATGTACTGAACTATTGTTATTCAACTATGCCAATGTAAATTCAATTTTTCATTCTAGGGCACCTTTAATGTGTCATGACAGATCGCTGTAGTGCCAGCTCAAGTTGCTCGTGAACCGATCTCTTCCTACTAGTTCATTTATAGCATCAAATAAACATGAATGAACATCATAAGGAATGTTATTTTAACCATGGACAGTACACAACCGACGTTAATCTGCTACTCCCCCGACTGCTTTGTCAGACAAAATGGCAGATTCATCGATATGATTAGTTAGATAGCCTGTCAATCAAACTCACAACAAAGGGTCAATTAAATAGAAAAAAATTTATTTAAAAAAAAATTACTGTAAAAACAAAATTGCTGTAGAAAGTGTCCAAATGATGTTACTTCTTAGGTATCTCTGTTTTTAATGGGAGGAAAATCAAGTAGGGTACCAAAAATGTTGGACACAGCTAAATATTACATGTTTGGTAATTAAACTGAATGAATAATTAAAAATACTACAAGGAATTGAATATAACTTCAAGAGAAGATAAGCATTTGATGTGTTTAAAACTAGCTATTTTCTATGTTGGGTTTATTTTGTAACATTTAAAAATCTGGGATTTTTGCCTTTTATGCTTTGAAAAAACTAATGAGACAGCAAAGGGCACCATATTCATGGAAAGTGCTTGTTTGTCCTCATTATTCATATGCATTTGCTGAGTTTTCTAGAATTTTAATCAGTGCTCATTTATATCTATTCAGAATAGAGATCAAAATATGTCCTGTTCCAGACTGTCTTTTTTTCTTTTTAAATCAGCACTATAAATTCTGCAGATCATACATAATACAGAGGTTAGCAGTTCTGAAAGATTTTGTAAGAGAATGAAATATGATATTGCTATTATGCCATTAACTTTTTCAGAACTTGAGTCATAAATTGCAACAGTAAAATGGAAAACTTTTACATTTTTGGTTATTAAAAGTTGTACAGTCATTTGATATGCTATGATGATGCTAACTCAGCCAAAGACTAAACATTTCGATAGATCCTGTCTCTCGACCAGATCCCATCAGAAAATATCCGCTCATCTGGTATCCAAAACCCTTAAACAATGTTCTGTCCGATATTCAAAACCAGTTCAAGTTTTGTCTGATACCTAAAACCAGTCAACACTACATTTGGTCTGATAGTATCCAAACTAATCACTGTTTTTGCATATTGATGAAATTCACTGAAAGGTTCAAGCTTTATCACAAGGGGCTTTCACACTGGAGGAATGTTCTCATAGTTCCTAAAACTTTTTTCGGAAGTACCTTTTTTTTTTGGCGTGTTTGTTGCCTGGCAAGTCCAGAATGATATATCTTCTACAAGTTATATAAGTCTGGTCAGTCTGCGTCGCGCCTCGAGTCAACTCCAAACCGTACCATGCGTTCAGATTCGTTTATTTCAGTGACGCAAACAGCGTCACTCTAGTGCTGCGAAAGTCACTTCAATATCAGCAAAGATGGCGCACGCGAGACCCGAGAGTTTGTTCTATTCAGCCGTGAATTCAGTTTTAAATGACCAAAAACACATTAAGTCATTAAAACCCCAGCAGCTGACTGCACTAGAAGATTTTATTTTAAAAGAAGACGTTTTCGCGTTGCTTCCCACTGGCTTTGGGAAAAGCTTAATATATCAGTTAGCTCCACTTGTTGCAAAGAAGATGTCGTTGTGTGAAACTCCTGTTGTGGTCGTGGTGTCTCCTCTACTTGCACTCATGGAGCAGCAGGTAACGAGGCCTCCAAGGCAAGCTCGGAGTTACCACTATGCAGTTATGCTATCCGCCCTTCTCTATGATTGGTTTACTCCGCTTCCTGTTTGCTCGGATTTCCTCCGCCTTAGAAATCAAATTGATTCAATGGCGACCAGACTCATTCGCTGGTACAGCGGTGAGGCTGGATTTTCCAGGCAAGCGTGTTTGCGCCACAAAAACTGGGAACAATTTTAGTTATAGGAACACCTTTTTGGGGGGACTAAATTAGGTCCTATTTCAAAGTAGGCTATAACGCACAAATTTTTTTATCGGATAGGCGTTTCGTCCATACGGATCCGACGTTTTCGAATGGTGAAACCACTATTTTTTGAAACCGGGGGCCTGTACCATGAAGCTGGATTAGCTGGCTAGCCAGGTAAGTTTCAGATTAGTTTGCGCCAATCCTGGGTTTTAGGTACCATGAAAGTAACTTGACTTTTAGCGGTGTTCATCGCCATGGTAACTTATGCTCCACGGCTAACATGCTTCAGGGCAGGTTATGTTCTGGTTCAGAGATCAAACTGAAATTGGACCAATCAGATGTGAGCAAAGTGACACTGACACACCCGACACAATAAAGTCACTCCCCCAGTTTCTCTTCCTCCAAATTAAAGGTCATTATATAGTAAAAACAAATATTTAATGATGAAATTGTCTGGTTTTAATGATAATTACTTAGAATTATTTTATGATTTATATATGATTTGTATAATTATATGATCTGTATTTTTATTAATCCATTACATGCAAGTTTAGTTTAACAGTTTTTATTTAGCATTTAGTTTCAAAGAAAATTAATATATATATAGATCATATGTAATATAAATAAGCTGTAAATAAACTTTAAATATGACTACATGTGACCTTGTATGTTTGAGTCTCTATCGCTATATATTATCAACTATATAAACTAACTTCACAACTTTCACTTGCACTGATAGAGAAAGATCATTTCTTTTATTTGTCCTCTTTCACAGACAAGTATTTTCCATTAGTCTAAATGTGTTTAAATTCTTCATTTTCAGAAAAAGAGTTTTGAATCGCGCTGGCTCTCTCGCGAGAAGTGAATCACAGTTTATTTCTGTTGCAAGGCATGTGATTGGCTGTTTGTCAGTGATGTCACGGATTCATGTGCACGCGCTCCACAAACTCAGGATCAAAGCCTGAGTTGACAGAGAAAGTTGATGATCAGCATCATGGTACCAACAAAGCCAGATTGGAGTGGTTTGGTTTTGTCAACTCGAAACTAATCCTATAACCCTGAGTTTGTTCATCAACCATCATGGTACAGGCCCCGGGTCCCAGAGTGGATACATTTGAAAACACCGCCTTTGCGTTATCGTGTGGACGGGGCAATCCGTATATGTTCTGAAACGATGATGTCATCACCCCACTTGTCGACCCTAGTCAGACGCGCTAACACCAACAACAGCAATAACAGACTCTACATGCTTGTGTTCGTGCTGCAGAAGCTACTGAACCAAAATAAAGCATTATTTCAATAACGCTGTACTGTTCGTTCAAACCGCCGCTGGCAGGAGGGTCAAAGTAAATGACTAGTTTGGCAACCAATCGGAATCCTCTCAAGCGAGGACCTCTACATTCCGGTTGGTTGCCGCCGAACCGCGTCATAGCTCATTACCATAAAGATGACTTGATTTCAACTCTCCTTGACGCTCTCACCATCCTAGACGCGCCCATAGACAGTAAAAGAAATGGACACAGCGACCCCATTGGAACTCAATTGAGACAAGTGAAGCCCATTTTTAGCGATTTTTAGCACTTCCGTTTCTGACGCGCAGACTCAAACTAAGCTTGATGATGTCCGCAACCTGTCTGACAGATGTAAATCTTCTAGTAGCTGTGCGTGCAAACTGCCATCATTAATCTTGCAGAGACGGCGAGCTTGAGCGGGGAGTTCTTTGGTGTGAGTGAGCTGGAGTAAGTATTCTGATGAATTATTTTGTATAGTATTTAAAAATGTAACGCCAGTACGCCATATTAAGATAATCTCTCTGATTGCCTGCAAACTTCTCCTCCTGTCTGTACAGTAATTTCTCTACTGTGCGACAGAGATTCGAGTGGTTATGACGCAATCGTTAGCTTATTTTTACAAAAACTGTTTCTACGGGGCCATAATGTAACATAGAAGGTAATGGAGCCCTTTATACATTGTCGTGTATCTTTGGAAATAAATAATGGACAAATGGAGTCTTTAAACGGCTCAGATGTAAAGTTATTCGCTGTCAAAGTGACGCCAAAATGAATGGGAGTCAATGGGGATGCTAACGCAAGTGAAGTTCTGCTACAAGATGGCAGCACGCGGCCGACTTCAACTTCCGGTCGACTTCCTTGGGCACTGGACGCGCCACGCCGCTCTCGCCGGAGGCCCAGAGCACGCCGCCAGCTCTCACTGAAAATGAATGACTTCCTGTCACTTTGACGCTCTCGTCGCTGGCGGTGTGAACACAGTAAGCTTTGCTATAGTTTGTATTCAGCGCGCAAGGTTTATGCGCATGATCCAAGTCGTCTTCGCTGCTTTAAATGCATTTCTGTGACAGAATTACAGCGCCACATAATGGTCTGGCATGTATACTACATCATTTTGAGCCGTTTCACTGGTTTCGTGTGGACGCAGATATTTCTTGATATGAGCCATGTGGACGGGATTTTGTTTTAGAACGAGGGAAAAAAAAAGCTCCGGCTTCGTGTGAACGGGGACTTAGATCTCTGGGGAACAGAATTGTGGCTAGTTCCTATAACAGAGTTCCTATAACCGCTGCAAAAGCCCCTACACAGTCTGTCAACAAACAGTATAACAGGAACTTCAGACAAGATTTCACCTTCAACCTCAAGATGAGACAGGAAACAGATTTCTGGCAAGTCAGTAGGATCTAACACTTTTGAAGTCCAACCGTATTGTTTTTGAACATTATAATGCATCAAATTCTCTTACTTCAAATTCTCAGCAAGCCCATTGCAATTCTCAAATCACATTTCTTTCAGCAAGAGATCATTTTAATGGGGTTATATGTTATTGCAGAGTGAACAGGAAAGGACAGGGAGCAAATTACTACAATCCTCAGGAAAAGATAAAGATCAGAGTGTGTTACATGTTATGTAAGGGGGGCTTATGTAAAAAAAAAAAAAAAAGACAGAAATTTAGTTTAAATATACTATTTGATATAGTATATTTCATATACTAGTTAAATACACTACTATACACTTTTTTTGTGTAGTGAACAGTATGTGCAATATTACGTGTTTATCTTGTTTATGTCTTTTTCTAAATTTCTTAAATGTCAGCCACCCACGCAGATCTGTTGTAATGTGATGAAGGGTGGGAAGATTTGTTTTTGTTAACTAGCTGTCTCTATCGATAACTCCAGTCAATCTCTCTTCCTCCAATATCCTATTTTCCTTTGCTCTCAGATGCCCGTTCCTCTTCACATCCGTCTGTGCATTGAAACACCACTCACTCACTGCACTCTCATGAAAACACACACATCCTCCATCACTTCAGAAACAGATTGTACCCGCAGTCCCATTAATAAAACTCAAGAGACCATAACTTCATAAAAACAACAACAAACATACTGTTTCAACTATATTTCCCTAAACTATTCAGGCAAAACTCCATCTCAAGCAGTTTTGGTCATTAAAGTTAACTGATATTAATTACCCATTCCTTTACACGCTAGTTGAAATCAATCACATGTAAATTTTCTCTACAGGTAGTCAAAGCAAGGGGTGTCGGCCATGGCTTCTTGCTTTGCCTCTTCCGGGCAAATATGTGTCCCTCTGACAAGCGTTTTTTTCCCCTGGAGGCAAATCTAATTATGCCCAACAGAAAGTACTGTGGAACTCGATTTCAGACTCAGCGGTCGTATCCTTTCAGCACATACCGATTTGGGCCCATCAAAGGCAACACGCTATCTCCCGCAACCAGCTTTGCCTTGGAGTTGTTAAAGTCTGGGGTGTGGTATGACACTTTACTATGTTTGGGATCAAACGCAAGCAATTCGGTCATGATATACTCTCTGGCTGTTCTCTAGTAATGTGACACAGCACAGCGCAGCGCATTTGTCCTTATTCTATATAAAGCAATACATCACAATGCTGCCCCAGTGAGCAACTACACACACACAGCGAGTATATGCCGCATTTTTGTAATCTCTTTCGTTTCTCCCCCCAATCGCATCTGTAATCTGGGGCCAGTCTGTCCTTTTCTCCTTCTTTTTTATGTGTCTGGTTATGTACTCCAAAAGGGGGCACAGCTGTAACCGGGGCTCTCTCGCTCGTCTCTCTTTCTCTCCCTCTCTCCAGGCTGATAAGAGATGACAGCGGTAGTTGGCCCTGATTCCTGGCTGAATCTCAACAGAGCACAGCACACAAGGGGAAATGGAGAGAAAAAAGGAGAGAGAGAAAGAGCACATGGGGATCCGCACTGCCCTTTCCCGGCAGTTACAGAACCGCTGAAAAAGCCATAGAAAGAGTGTGTGACTACACAGAGCTGACGCCAGACGAATACACTAGTGGTTGTCTACTGGTTTTGTTTCAGGGTTAAGAACAAAAGATATTGCAAGCATTTTTTCCAGTAAATTTGATTTAATCAAATACATTTATTTTGCTTATAATAATGCACAAGTATATGTAGTTAAAGGGTTAGTTCACCCAAAAATGAAAATAATGTCATTTATTACTCACCCTCATGCCGTTTGACACCCGTAATCTTCTGAACACAAATTAAGATATTTTAGTTGAAATCCGATGGCTCCGTGAGGCCTCCATAGCCAGCAATGACACTTCCTCTCTCAAGATCCATTAAGGTACTAAAAACATATTTAAATCGGTTCATGCGAGTACAGTGGTTCAATATTAATATTATAAAGCGACGAGAATATTTTTGGTGCGGCAAAAACCCCAAAATAACGACTTATTTAGTGATGGCCGATTTCAAAACACTGCTTCATGAAGATTCGGAGCACAAATGAATCAGTGTATTGAATCATGATTCGGATCGTGTGTCAAACTGCCAACGGCTGAAATCATGTGACTCTGTGAAACAGCAGATTCGATACACTGATTCATTTGTGCTCCAAATCTTCATGAAGCAATGTACTACCACTGTACTCACATGAACCGATTTAAATATGTTTTTAGTACCTTTGTGGATCTTGAGAGGAAATGTCATTGCTCCCTATGGAGGCCTCACAGAACCATCGGATTTCAACTAAAATATCTTAATTTGTGTTCTGAAGATAAACAAAGGTCTTATGGGTGTGGAACGGCATGAGGGTAAGTAATAAATGACAGAATTTTCATTTTGGGGGAACTAACCCTTTAATTACTAGGAATATAATATAAAAAAATATAATATAATATAATATAATATAATATAATATAATATAATATAATATAATATAATATAATATAATATAATATAATATAATATAATATAATATAATATAATATAATATAATATAATATAATGATCTCTGCGATTAATTTACATGAATTAATCTGGAAATTATGTAAATAATTCCATGAAATTTTCTTGATTGACAGCCATCTGAATTACTAATACAAATATTACTTTTACTTCAATTTTTTTTTTCTCTGCATTTACCATAGGCCATTTTTGGGTCATGATGACCCACCAGTTAAAAATCACTGGTTTAGGCTACACCAAAATCCCAAGCCATGGCCATTCATAAGGTATCACACACGCACCTACACACACACACACACACACTAGCACCTACACACACACACACACACAGGGGTAATATAACAGATGGAGCAAAGACAGAGCAAGAAAACACCAGTACCATCTTCTCCCAAATCCAATTAAGAGTCCATGATGGTCTCCCTAATCCATTCAGTCCAAGGTGGACGACTCAGGACTGGTCAGCATATCCGACCCGGTGTCAACCTCCATTCCTCAAAATGAGTTTACCAGCCTTCCATATCCATGTCATTATCAGAGACATTATCAGCCACATTAGAGGAGATTGAGTTACTAGCCTCGGTGTATATTACAGGCGATCAGAGGAATCTTCTCTGGCTCGAGCGACAGAGATAGTGGGAAGCGTTCCACGGCACTTAACAGAGCGTGTGAGCTGCAGTCATAGCAATGGCAGCTTACATGTCACAGAAATTTACACTTCATTGTAGCTTCTTTTACACAAGAGAGCCAACGGAACGCATGTCTAATCCTTATAAAAATAAACCAGACAGGTGGCCTGACAGTGGCTTCACTGCGGGAGAAGGAAAACCGACAGGGTGTAAGACGAAATACTGGAAGGATGAGTGAATGAGAAGAGAATGTTTGTGACAACAGACGCAGTGGTCTCCATACTCCGTTAGCCTTAAGAGAAGGGAAATCAACCCGCACCTGATGTAAATTTCACGTTTATTTGTACCAATAAAAGGATGTTTGTTAATTAGTGTCATGGGCTGATGAGATAAGCAGGCCGTTATCTTCTGCAGGGGGTGGTTGCGCTTGTGGCATCCTGCGAGTGTGTGTGCTGCGCAAGCTTTTGATTTCATGTGTGAGTGTGTCTGTATGCACTTTGTCATAGTTTATCACTGTCAGCTGTGACATTTTAATGGCTACAGGCATCATCTCACTCTCGCTCTGCTCTCTTTTATATATATATGCACTTTCACATGCATTTTCACACTTTTAGTAATGCTTGCTTGGTAAGGGAATCATCACTGTTATTATTATGGTTAGAGATTTGAACAAACCATTACACCTAAAGTATTCAAATTGCCACATAATAGTGTCCCATACTGTTTGTGCCACAGATATGAATGATACCTCAAATTGAGCATCTTATTGAGAAGAGGTGAGCCATTTCTTTACAACGAATGATGAAATGGGTGGAAAAAATTTGCACAAAAATGCAAAAAAATCCACTTACACTGGGGAACTGGCAATGCACTGGCCTAGCAACTGCATATCAATTTACCAGCAACCACCCAAAAAAACTTTGCAAATATACAGCAACTACCCTGGCAATCACCTAAAACACACGTATCAACCAAACATCTTTAAGGCATTCATTAGTAAGGGCAAGCGGCACTCTCATGCAAAAATCTAGTTTTCTATCCATCGCAAAAATCATCTCCCCACCTATTCTCTCATTCCTTGTGAACCTCCTCCCAGCCTTGTTCCCCTGGCTCTCTTCAAAGATCATTTCCTGTCCCCTCATGACACTCTCTTTCTTGATGCGCATCTTCATCCTGCACTCATCCGGGAGCCCCACCCAGCCCATCACCCCTCAGGTCATCCCATTGTCCAACTGCATAATTACCTCATTAAGCTTGTTAGCATTGTTTATGACCCTGTATAATTTCTCCATGAGCTCTCTCCATCTCTGTTTTTCTTTGTCCCCTCAGTTCGCTCATTTTTCAGCATACCCCCAATTTGCCACCGTTAGCACTTGAGTTAAACATAACTCTCTCCCTCTCCTCTCTTCCATGCCCTTTCATCTTGCTTTGCTCACTCCAAATGTGTGCATGCGGAATAACATCTCTCAAGTTTGTTGTTGTTTATCAGCTCCTTTTTCCCTAAAGTGTGCGTCGAGATACAGCACAGTCAATTTTGCAGTGGTGCACTGCAGTATCACATCAACATAATAAACACAGCCTTTGCTGGTTTTACATTCAGCCCCAGTTATCTCCTGTCTGCGAAAACATGCACCACCTCACACGACATGCAGGAGAAAGTGAAGGCTGAAATACCTGAGAAAACAACACATGGACGCACACACATACTCCTTGAAGCCAGAGTAAACAAAGCTTAACTTTGATAATGTTTCTAGTAATAAAACCATCCACTGCTAAGAGCAGGATATACAGGAAATAAGATACATTGAGATACATAAGAAATAAAATACATAAGATGCATCGAGAGCATTTCTGTGTATAAATGTCACACTTTTGGTCCACTGGAATTTGTTTAATGTGATTTATCCAATCAGGACCTGTTCCTGGATCAACATTATAGCTGATATTGGAGGAATTTTGCTATCAGCCAATCAGATTTTAGAGTTACGTCCCTTTAAGACAAGTCATTTCACTCGGCGGCCATCTTTGAAACACCTCTCGGGCATCCTGGGCATCATGCAATCTCTTTGAATGGTGAAACATCAAATTCTCCAAAACTGTTCGCCAACCTTACGATTAAATTTCATATTTGAAATCACCAATGAAATCTAACAACAACCGGCTCATAAATTTAGTTTCTAAACGCTCGAATCATGACAAAAAAAAACTTTTTCAGGCTGGATCAAGCTAATGCGCATGCGCAGACCTAAATGCGCGTCTCTGGAGGCGCGCGTCTGACTGTTTCTATAGAAACCGGTGATTCTAACGGCCGCTGAAGTGACGCGATGATTTTACCAGTCGGCGATTGGCTCTTATTTAGAAGGCGGGACTTATTCTGCCATATTGCGCGTTACATTTTTTTCCCATTCAAAACAATACGAGTGAAACGTCTTGTGTTATTCTGTAGTCTTTGGTTACGGGCTTAGCAAACATTTTTAAGACTGTTTAAAATGGAGCGAAGTGGCAAACTAGAGTGCCAGCACTGCGTTTCGTGTGCAGTATTCATTAAACATTAAGTGAAGAATTCTCAAATGGTGCACTGTTTCCACCGAGATTCTGAAGTGCCAGTCCAGTTAACAAATAACGTGCAGATGGTATTCATACAACATACATGCGTACTTGTAGAAACGTATTTAATTAAATTAAGCATGCAGCTTACAGGTCTTTTTCCCCTTTCAGTAATGTAAATTGCCATTTACTTTTTTTCTGTTCAAAGCTCAAATTCATCTGTTATAGTGCGGTCACATTTCGACAAATTTTTGCAGGTGAAATCCAGTCATTTCAATAGGAATTCTCGCAATCAGGTAATACACGTAGAGGTGAAAGATTTCTCCATGCAGATTTCTCAACAGGTTCAAGTTCGTCAAGTGGATTGCTGCATTGATGAATAAAAAGCTGTTTGGTTTGAAAGTGACTTCTGTGAGCTGCGGTTTATATTTATGCTACACTAGGCAATGGACTTTTTTTTGCTCGCAAAATTTCAACAGATTTTTGCAAATGTGATCACAACTTTGTGTAGCAAGCAACCTTGTAAAACTGTGACACTGACAGCATCTGAAACGCTTTCCAAAAATGGTGCACAGCTTGGGTTGAGAGATACGTTTAAGCCCTGATGCAAGACTTTATTGACCTATCATTTCTCTCTAATTATAGGAAAGGGTTATTATTGGGTCACCGTGATTTTGCCGAGTTAGACGTGTTCCTAGGTCAACATATTTTGTTGATCCTGGAACAACATTCCTGTCTGAAAATTGAGTCCTAACCCCATCCCTGCCCCTAAACCTAACCCTACCCATAAGTTATCTCTAAAATCAGAGGGAAATGATGGTAGAAGCACCTAACCCTGGTTTTAAATTTATTGTAAACTTGACAAACTGAAAACTTGTCTCTCAAATCTGATTGGTTGATTGGAATGTTGTTCCAGGATCAACAAGAAACATGTTTTAAGTGTCTATTTTACAGTTTTGTGTTTTGTTAGTCTGCTTCTTCTGCTTCCATATTGCAGAACTTGATTTCACCAAGTGCAACATGTTCCTGGATCATCATCTTTGTTGATCCTAGAACAACATTCCAGTCTAGATTTGATGGACAAGTTTACAGTTTATGTCAAGTTTAGGCTTACATTATCTTTTTACCTCTGATAAGTTATGGGTAGGGTTAGGTTTAGGGGTAGGGATATGGTTAGGATTACATTTTCGGACGGAAATGTTGTTCCAGGATCAAAAAGATATGTTGACCCAGGAACATGTCTAACTCTGCAAAATCAGGATGTGCTTCATTATTATAGTGTTTTGTTAGTCTGCTGCTTATTTGTCTGGTAGCAAAAGTGGGTGGTTTAATCAAACTTCACACTTCAGCAGAGCATCAAGGCTACAGCATCAAGACTACAATTAACGTCTGAATCATTCAAATGTGTGCAGTCGCCTTGTCAAAGAAAGGACAGCTAAAATGTGTGATTGTCGAGATTCTTTTCTCTTGATTAGTGAGCGTTAGCTCTGTAAGGGGGATGTGTTGTATCTTTTCTTGGTCCTGACTTGCCCCACCATCCCCAGGTCTTAAAGTGCTTCTGGGTGGTTGGCGAGTGCAGTGTGAAATAAGACGACACAGTAGGTGAGATTAAATTAGCAGAGTGCATGGGGATCACACTCACCAGAGCACTGATCCTGCAGTAATGAATATATCATGCCTGACATAACGCTTTTGACTCCGCTAGAACAAACACTCAAAGCCCCAGGCCTATCACACAAACCTACAAACACTCTCACAGCAATACCACTGGAGAACTGAAAAGCACTGGAAAGCTGAGCTGGAGTGAAGACCAGACCAATACCAGGGCAAAACTAGACCTACTGAGACCCAGACCATGACTAGATCCATTAAGACACAAAATTAGATTCAGACTGCACACAGATGTCCCAGATCGAAATGAGACCTATTGAGACTCAGATCCAGACTAGACCCATCTAGATGCAGACTCGTGAGTCCAAGAACCAGGCTGTCAATTTTATTAAACAGAAAAAGGGGAAATGTTGAATGCAAAAAAAAAAAAAAAAAGTTAAAAGTATATATTAAAATAAAATATTAAAGATCTTACCATATTAAAGATTAAATATATCAAAATCTAAAACTTAATCTTACATGAACTTTAATAAGTAATTTTATCATTCATGTCCACATCCATCTAAATTCAGACCTGTCAGTCCATGAACCAGGATGTCAATGTTAATGAAACTAAATAGAAGAAATGATAAATGGTAAAATAAAAAAAACAACAAAAATATTAAAGATATAAAAATCATAAAATATTAAAACATTAAATGTTCAAAAAAATGTAAATTATGAAAATACTAATAATATTAAAAAGAAAACCTTTAGTATAAATGATAAAAAAAAAAAAAAAAAAAATCCTTTTAAATACACTCATTACATTGGAGGTACACCGAAGAGGACATTGGCTATTGAGACATCTTTCCCTGCATGAAAAGATTCTGGAAATAGACTGTGGCCTTTGTCTGGGATCATAAAGCATGTAGACCCAGACTAAAAAAAACAGACCAAAGCCACACTTATGCCACAATTTCTGAATTTCTAATCTTTTATTATGATAAGAAAGAAGGCACAGATCTCCACAGTCATTAATCTAGCAGACTGTCAGCCCACGGCAACAATATGGTCACCCATTCCAGTCCAGGTCATCTCATAATAAAATCTTCCAAACAGCAGATTTTCAATAAATGATGAATAAATTATGTAAAAAAACAAACAAAAAAATGATTCACCGCAGCTGTAGGCATTATGTGAAGGTTGATATAATATAAAATGTTTAGTTAAAGGATTAGTTCAACCCAAAATGAAAATTCTGTCATTATTTACTCACCCTCATGTCATTCGCATCTTCGAAACACAAATGAAAGTATTTTTAATGAAATCTGAGAGCTTCCTGTCCCCCCATAGAGCAATACCTCTTTGACGCTTCAAAAACTTCAGAAAGAGATCGTAAAACTAATCCATATCAACTGAGTGGTTTAGTCCAAATTTTCCAAAGAGACTCAATTGCTTTATTATGATTAACAGATTGAATTTAGGCTTTTATTAACATATAAACATTCATCAGCACACACATCAGTTGAGGTAAACGGAAGCTCAAGCATGTTTGCTTGACGCGTGCAAGAACCAAAAAAGTCCATTCTCTGGTTTTAAGCAGCACATTTGAGCTTCCGGAAGAGGTTTGTTCTCGCGCATCAAGCAGTTTTGGTTTAGATTTTGTTTATGTTTGCTGATCAATGTTTATATGTGAATAAAAGCCCAACTTAAACCTGTTCATCATATAAAGCGATAAAGTCTCTTCAGAAAATTTGGATTAACCACTCAATTCACATGGATTAGCTTTACAAACTCTTTTGAACCTTTTGAAGAATCAAAAGTGGTAGTTGCATAGCTGTCTATGGAAGGGCAGGATTCAGCTCTCAGATTTCATCAAAAAGATCTTCATTTGTGTTCTGAAGATGAATGAAAGTCTTATGGGTTTGGAATGACATGAGGGTGAGTAATGACAGAAGTTTCATTTTTGGGTGAACTAACCCTTTAAGAATCAAATTAGGTAGAAGAACAGTGAAATTGCTATTATGGGAAACTTATGACAATGGACTACACATCTCTTCACAGTACTCAACAGAGAGACCTCTCACAAAGCAGAGATTCACGCTGAGTTCACTCATTCATTTGGTCAATAATGTGTCTTTTATTAAAAAGAGATATAAAGAGGAATGTTTGTTGGACAAAGACATGGCTTTATTTCACCCAACTGTGGGAGGAGACTGCACTTGTTTTAGCACAGCTGCATTTTTCCTTTACAATTTTTTACTTTGTTGCTTTATGTTGACATTCACAACCTACACATTTTGGATAACAAAGCTTGTTACAACTTCTGCTGTCAAAAACAAGCAGCTAGTCTTATGAAGAGAAGAAAACCTTTGCTCAAGAGGGGTTTCAACTATGGTGACAGTGTTGGTTTGTTTTTGATTTATCGTCAAACTTACGCCTGCTTTTTGGTGATTAAATCCAAAGAACTGACTGATTTAAAGTGACCTCTGTCAGCATAAGTTAATTTCATCAGCATATTTAGGGCCGACTCTTTGAGATGGATGCATTATGGTCTCAATTGCATGATTGGCTTCATTTTGTGAAGCTTTGCATGTGGGGATTTAAAAAAAAAAAATGCAACCCATTCTCAAGAACCCATTACTTTGATTGCAGTCTGAAGAAGTATTTTGGCTGGCATTGCATGAATAAAGATATAGCCTTGAAGAAGCAAGGAGAAAAAAAAAAAAAAAAATCACTTACAAGTGCCAAAAAGAACAATAGAGCGAATTGTTTAACATCTTGACATTGTTTTCTTCCTTAACTAATGCTTTTACATGAAAATAGATTTTTTTATACAGGGTTACAAATGATATTCACTCTCTCCTTGGTTACTTTATTTCAACCAACTGGTTCGACAAACAGAAAAAATATATATATATATTAAATAAATATATATATATCCTTCCTTCTCCTAACATCTCATGATCTTGTGTTAAAATTCGAGCAAGTCACAAACACCTTTTTTTACCTATTAGTACTTGTTCTGCTCTAACAGGCGAGTTTGTTCATCATGCGCTCTTTTAAATCAGCCTAATGCATCCTGCCCCCCTCTTTGTCGTCCTCCAGGCTCGTCTGACCGTCTCTGTCCTGCCACTGTCATCCCCCTCCTGTCTGCAGAGAAACGTTCCAACCGCAGCCTCGCCAGGCTCTGCAAATGGGTTTAACTAATGTATGTGTCTCTCTGTGGAGGCCGACCCCGTCAGCAGAGCGGCAGCAGTAGGTTGTAAAGCTTTCGCCACTCCATGGGTACTTAAAACAGGTGTTGTGGGGGGATTTTTGCCCATCATGCGTGCGGGAGCAGGATGAGCCAGCGACACCGAGGCCCTGAGGCGATAACAGGTGGCTGTGGAGACTCGTGGGCTGTGCTGTTTCTCCCCAGAGCTCCTCTGTAACCAGCACATCCACAACAGATGCTCTGCATCTGAGAGCTGCGTTTCTAGTGTTATTCTTGCACGATGCTATGATGGTGTTTTGGATGTCAAAACGGAGGCCATCAAGTCAAGCCAAGTCACTTTGATTTATATAGTGCTTTGTACAATACAGATTGTTTCATAGCAGCTTCACAGTAATAAATAGGAAAATAACAGTATCATTTAATCAAATATGAGTTTAAATTCTACTGTAAAACAGCTCTAAAAAGACAATAGTGTCATTAATCAGCTCAGCATTTGTTCAGTTCAGTTCAATAACTGTATTATAAAACAAGTTCATTTCAGCTTCTCTGGTGTCCCCAGAATGTGTCTGTGAAGTTTCAGCTCAAAATACCTCACAGATCATTTATTATAGTTTGTCAAATTTCCCCCTATTTGGATGTGAGCAAAATCACCCCGTTTTTGTGTGTCCCTTTAAATGCAAATTAGCTGCTGCTCCCGGCCCCCTTTCCAGAAAAGGGTGGAGCTTTAACAGCTCACGCTTCAGTTGCTCAAACAACAACAAAACTGGAGAATCTCACGCAGCCAAAATGACGATTGTCAGTAACGGTGTTCAGCCGTCATGTTAATCTTTTGTGCAAATCCAGTGTTGAATTGACCCTCGTTTTCCACTTCTCTAAAGCAGCCCAACATGGCCTTGCCCTCCTTGTTGTGTGTTCCCAGGGGGTTTGTGTTAATTTTGGGGTTTGTGATGTCACCAACCCAGGAAGAAGCTTGTTGTAGTTCCTACCAGCCATTTGTTGTAGTTCCTAAAAAGCGATTTCTGTAAAAGAAAATATCTCCCTTTGCATTGAACTTTGAGCGTCGTAACTTTGCAGATGTTGTTTATGCTCTAATGGCAACATTACACACTGACTAAAGTTAAAAAAGTAAAATCACCCCTTTAAAGTCAGCATGAAATGGAAGTTGTGATAGTCTTATTATCCCTATTGTGACGTACTGTATATTCAAGTGTAATGGCTTCTGAAACAAAGGAAAATTATAAGGCGGGACTTGATTTTTAATTTGGAAATGACTGGATCGTTGGATCATTGTGGTTTTCTACTGCTGGATGTGCCACCCTCACCGAAAAACGTCATCAGAGAAGAGATGTTGTTGCAAGAGGGTCAGGAAGTTGTTTTGATTAAAAATAATGAGGGCACATGAATTTAAAAAAAAAATAATGATAATGTGTACAGATAAATTTACAATAAACACTGCAATATTCCATAAAAAATAAGGTGGAGGTTTCAAATTGTGACTTCATGGTGACTTTAAACCCCAGCTAAGCAAGCCAAATGCCACAGTGGCAAGGAACCTAAACTCCATCAGGCTTCTTGAGATCAACCAGGCTCAGTCAGTGAGCTAGTTCTCCTTTAGCCAATTGAAGGAACATGGTATGATTTTTGAATAAAGGCTGCATCATGAGTCAGATTGAATAGTATTAAATGAATACACCAAACAGTTTTCATCCAGCTCCTTGTGCTTTTTAAGATTGGGATACAACATGCCAGCATTAGGTGGAAATGCAATAGTTGTAGTCTGTCCAGCAGGTCAAAATGAAGGCCAAAGAAGAATGATGGCTTTTTTTCTTAGTCCTTCTTTTAATAGATCCCTCCCCACTCCTGACCCTTCCCTCGTTGACCTTGCACCCATTCTCTCGCTCTCCCTGTTGATCTCCTCAGACAGTATAAGTGCACATATATTATCGGCCTGCGCAACGGCTTCGCCTGTCAAAAGTGACCCCACCCTCTTTCATCCCTCCTAAATCTCTCCAGCTCGTCCATCCATCTGTGCACACAGCTCAATTAAAGCCTCTGCCTCTGAGGAGAAGATTTTGCAGAGGCAGATCATATTTTTCTGTGCACACAGACTGATGGTATGGCACAGTAAAAGCAAGATCACCTGCAGTATGATGGATGTGGAGCAGAGAACGGATATCACGCCACACTCTCATGGCCTAAGCACCTGTTTGCAGTCTACAGACACCTTGTCGATAATCAATTCCGAGTCATTTATCCTAGAAAGACACAAGCCATTGTCTGTCAGCAACAAGCAACTAGTCAAAATTCCTTTGCAGGGAGATAAACTGAAAATGACCCCCAATAAGTAGCTCTACCAACAGAATATGGTATTAGTATGGTATTCTTTGAAAGGCCTTGAAATACCATGGTTTTGAATATGGTCATCATTATACCATAAGTTTTTTTAATTAATATAATATAATATAATATAATATAATATAATATAATATAATATAATATAATATAATATAATATAATATAATATAATATAATATAAATTATGCGATTAATTAATTTGAAAATTATGCAAATAATTAAAGCTATAATAATTTAATATAATATAAATCACTATCAACTAGTACTGGCACAGTACTATGGTATTCTTTGGATTACCTTGAAATACCACATAAATACCATGGTTTTGAATATCATTATACCATAAGAAGCTCTACACTTGGCACAAAATAGCTCTGTAATGGTTTTTTATAATATAATATAATATAATATAATATAATATAATATAATATAATATAATATAATATAATATAATATAATATAATATAATATAATATAATATAATATAATATAATATAATATAATATAATATAAAATATATAATATATTATAATATAATTAATATAATATAATATAATATATAAAATAAAATAAAATAAAATAAAATAAAATTAATATAATATAATATAATATAATATAATATAATATAAATTATGCGATTAATTAATTTGAAAATTATGCAAATAATTAAAGCTATAATAATTTAATATAATATAAATCACTATCAACTAGTACTGGCACAGTACTATGGTATTCTTTGGATTACCTTGAAATACCACATAAATACCATGGTTTTGAATATCATTATACCATAAGAAGCTCTACACTTGGCACAAAATAGCTCTGTAATGGTTTTTTATAATATAATATAATATAATATAATATAATATAATATAATATAATATAATATAATATAATATAATATAATATAATATAATATAATATAATATAATATAATATAATATAATATATGCCATCATGGTATTCTATAAACTAACATGTAAATACAATGTTTTAAAAATATTGCAATCATTTGTACCTTCAACTTTTTTCATAAGGGTAAATTAATGATTTTACAACAATATCATGGTATTATGACAGTATTTTTAAGTACTCTTGAATAGCATGTAAATAACATGGTTTATGAATATAATAATCAATGTATACCAGTACTACGACAGTACATTTCTTGTAAGATTAAAATGAATGTTTAATTTTATGGCAATATAGTAATATTCCAATAATATACATATAAAATCACTGTACCATGGTAGTACTTTTGTTTAAAAATTTAAATTTTATGATATAATCATGGTATTTACTCTATAAGTATATAGAGTAAAATTAAAATACCATGGTTATGAACATAATAATAGGCCTATAATATAATCCTTTTACCATTGTACTACTACAGTACTTTTGTTGCTTGAGTTAATGATAGAATACAGTATATGAAATACCATGAAATTGCCATAGGTACCATTAATAGAATAATGAATATATATTATGAATATAATCACTGTACCATGGTACCACTTTTTCCAAGCATGAAGGAGAATTCTATTTAATTTAATGACAAGAGTTTATGTAGTGCAGTATGCCATAAACTTTGCTAACAGAGCTAATAATTTGCAACCTGAGCACTGTGAGCGAGACCCACCCTGAATCAAACATGCTGGCGTGCTGCCAGGTGAGGGTGTCTGCATTTAGGAGACGGAAAATAAACGCAGGCCCCACCCAATGCTCTTGCTCACATATATTTGCTATTGTCGCCTGGCCCATCCAAGCATCATTATTTGTTTTCTGTAACGTGCACACACCATCACACCACTGCGAGAGGCAGCACTGCGGACCACCAATACTCTCAACACCACAATACTCTCAAGGGTGATTAACACAATTAAACAGCCCAGCAAAACGACGGGGGAGGCAGGACCAACCATATAGATGATACATGAATTATTAACAATGGTAAACAGTGATACTAATAAAACATGCATTTAAAGCCTTTAAAAATAAGACTACCAACTGTACCAAACGAAACAACAGAAGCAAGCTATTGATGCCAATGAAGTAAATATCATTAAATAAAACAAATGTTTGCATTACGCCTAGGTAAATATGAGGCTGCAAAATGCAACCAGACCAGCACATGCAGCAAGACAGGTACTAACATGCAGAGTCCTGCATTAAAAACAGAATAGCCTGTTGCTGATATCGCATGGGATGTTTGCGAATCCACCAGAGAACTGTTTCTGTTTATGAGACAGGGCAACTCAAGGAGACAATATGACATTACAAAAAAAAATAAAAATAAATAAATCTATATATGTACACACAAAAAATAATTATCAAAACACACTTGGCTCCGCTAACACACTGAAGTCTTAAAATATATATATATATTTTTCTCATGCTTGAAGTCCTAAATGTAACACTAGATATGACTAAAAAAAACCACATAATTGACTATAACATTACAATTATTTCAAATGGAATGGCCCCAGCTTAATATACCACACACCGACCCCACCGCTACATCACTGCATCTTAAATCTCAAAGGTGTGATCATCTAACCACAAGAAAAATCTGCAAAATCAAGCAAATTCTGTTTGACATCCATCAGACACTAAATACTATTGACATTCTCACTGACAACCTTCTCTTCTTACCTCTGCAGGTTTAAAACGGCTTCAGGTTTCCGTCCTCCTCTGGCAACTCTGTTGTTTTATCTGTCCCTGAAGGTTCTTGTGTCTCTTGCTCTGTGTCAGATTGATTGTGGCCTCTCTTCACTGCTGATGCTGCAGTGCGAGGAAAACACACCCTCTCCTGGCTCCCTCGCTGCCTCTCCCCTCCTCTGATTGGCTGCCATCAAGAGGCAGTGACATCACCCTTTTTTCTTCTAGCTCCCTGCCTCTTTTCCTTCACTCTCCTCTTTTCATCTCCCCTCTCCTCCCTTCATTCTCTGACCATTCCTTTATTGTCTTCATCCTGATTTCCACTCCGCATTCCCCTGGTGCCAAATGAAATGTGTCCATGATTTCATCTGTGATTGGCAGGATCTGTCAGAGCAGGAGGAGAAATTCAGTCAGGCAGAGGAGTGATGACATGTTAAATGCAGAGAGATGTTCTACAGCACCATTAAAGGCTTCTTGCTGGTTGTTTGGTGGGCGTGAGTAATAAGGATGAGAAATATATGTTATGCTAATTAGTGCATTGTTATGCAGCATTTGTACACAGGAAGAGCTTTTCGTTTATCCCTCCCTTATAGTGGCAGATGAAATACAGAGAGAGAGAGTATACAAGAATTTGGCATTACACTATTTTTTGTGTATAATGGCCATACCTTAATTGGGTCATGACGAATAAGGTTTTTAAAAGTGTCAAAAAACAAGAGTTAATGAGATTGTGGGTTTTATAATCAACACACACTGCTTTTTGTCATTTTTAACAAGATGCACAAAATTTGTCACCAAAAAAGTCATTCTGTTTAACGAAAATTTCAGTTTTACCGAATGACACTTCTGGTTATACCGAATGACAATATTTTTAAACAATGCTAACAGCTAATGCTAATCTAGTTAGCTAGCTTGCTAGGTAGTTAACAAAAGGACATATTTAGTACAAGGTTTTAAAATATTACAACATTTTCCATGTTTTATAGTGGTTGTAACGAATGACCTGATGTTTCGGGACATGCATATGAGCAAGTAAAAACGTGAATTGTCGTTCTTTGCAAGAGTCTGAATGATGTCACATCCTGTCATATGATATTGACCGCATGACTTGATCCAAAAGGGTCCCTTTATATTGGTTACTCCAAATGACATGAAATTCATTTTTTTGGACATTCTTTCTCATAACAAATCAACGACTTCTACACATAATTTTAATACCATTTTTCACTATGTTGATAATATGATGTTATAAAATCATGCTAGAGTAAAAAAATATATACATTTATTACATTTTTAAATGTTTTAATCACAAATGATATGGCTGTATTGGCCTTTGGACGGTTAAACCAAATGACCTTTTGACACTTAAAAAAAACTTTAAAATACCTTTGTATGTAGCAACAGATAATGAAAAAATGTTGGATTCAATAAAAGATCAAGTTGCACTACCTTACATACTTTGGATATATCTTTTATTATTATTATTATTATTATTATTATTATTATTATTATCATTAAGGCCTTCGGACAAAAAAAAAAAAAAAGACCCGTTACGTCATTAACCCAGTTAGTGATATTGTCTAAAAATATATTGTAATGTTGTAAATTGATTATACACAAATAGAGCAGAAACTATTTTGAAACATCTCAACTATATTAAAACATCTTTGTGAATTAAACCACTTTACCAAAAGTAAAATCTGTTCAGCTACTACTGAGGCTGATATATTGTGACTAAAGGAGCCTTTTACTCAAACTATCACACGGTTGAATGACAAATGAATCACGCCCAATTTGGTTCATGAGGAAAGGGGACTGCTGCAATGCAAATGACAGATTCTTCCACAGATTTATGGCAAGCAAGGTAAAAATAAACAACCATCAAATGCCCATCTCTCTATCTACACAATCGCCCTCCTCAGCATGCAAAACACTGCAGATGTGACGTTGTCGTGTATACAGTAAAAGGTCAGTGCTTATAAGTGTGCTAGAATAAACCTACAAAGAGCCAATCTCTTTGTTGTGTGACATTATCTGGCTTTGTGTGCAGTGCCGCACTTAGAGAAAGAGCCATTCCTGCAGGTGTCTCATGGCACACACATGCTGAAAAACACCAGTCGCTGTCCTCTAACCGGAAACTAATGCCCAGCCTTCTGTTAAAGGACCTCAATTTGTGACAGGTCCATGAGCACATCCTGAATCAGGCAGGACAAATGAAGCTTGAAGGTTCATCTTGAAAACCTCACACAGGGAGTTGCCAGTTTGCATTAATGCCATCAAACGCAATAACAAAAGCTCATGCAAAACAGCCGCTTTGAATAAGTATGATTTGCAAGGGCTACAAATAGGCTGTTAACCACCAAAAACCAAATTACAGCTTTATGATCAAAAGACAATTTTATGGGAATTTTTGTATCAAACAGCTGGGCTCTTTTCTAAAAAGAGTGGCGCTCTACAGATGGAAGAAAAACTATCTGGAAATGAAAACGTGGGATGTTGCATCTAATTATGTTCTATTCCACTGTCCTTGCCTACCATTTATTGATTTTTTCTTCTTATTTTTTTCTATTTTTCTTTTTATAGAAGTCAAGGACAACATGAAACTGGGGGATCAAAGCACAACAGACCGGATTCAAACCTGCATCCCCACAAGCTCAAAAAAGCAATTCAGGAAACATTTCTGTTGGGAGTCATGAATTATATATATTTCATAATTCACTACCCTCATAAATAACTTTAGTCAGAATATGGATGGATGGAAGTTTGACAAGGGCCAAATTGTGATGGCTAGACGACTGGGTCAGAGCATCTCCAAAACTGCAGCTCTTGTGGGGTGTTCCCGGTCTGCAGTGGTCAGTATCTATCAAAAGCGGTCCAAGGAAGGAACAGTGGTGAACCGGAGACAGGGTCATGGGTGGCCAAGGCACCTGGTGAGCGAAGGCCCGTGTGGTCCGATCCAACAGACGAGCTACTGTAGCTCAAATTGCTCAAGAAGTTAATGCTGGTTCTGACAGAAAGGTGTCAGAATACACAGTGCATTGCAGTTTGTTGTGTATGAGGCTGCATATAGACCAGTCAGGGTGCCCATGCTGACCCGTCCAAAATGTCAAATATTTTAAAATATATATTTCTATATTTTATATGTAATTACACAAAAATTTGCCAAATGACTTCAAAACTCTGCATTACATTGCATGCAGTCAACTGTAAACTTGGCACTAATTGTAATATGACATTTAAGTGATCTGGAATTTTGGTGTGTCAATAATTCATGAGTTGGAGAGAAGCCACAGGCTGAGCTGTGCCTCCACCATTACCCTTCAATTACTCAGTGATTAACACCAGGTCAGACCATCAGAATGACCTCACATCCGCTTAATGAATTCAATTAATCCATTAGCTGCCCAAGTACAGCCGCAAAATAACCAAGCTAAACCAATGACCCCAAGAGTGGTCCCATGTTGTAACATGCATTTATATGCAACCTCTCTGGCTGGAAATGTCAGGGTAACTGTTACTGATCTGTATTATGTTTGAGATCTGCTAAGCTCTTGATTAATTCAGTCTTTTGGTCACAAATGCAGACAAAACAGAATGTTTGTTTCATTCTGTTTCTAAGGAAGCACACTCCTCGGGATCTAAAGTGGGACAAGCTATGACGTTAAACTCTCTCTCTCGAGGTCTCTGGTTATTGTACGCCAGCACAAGAAACAGTCGCTGAAACTGAGTGAGAGATGAAGATAAAGGGAAACAGAGAGCAGAGATGAAGACAGGAAGGAGGAAGCCAGCGCTTGATGATTTATAATGGTACTGCTAGAATGCAGAGTCTGTTCATAAGTTAATTTGACTATGAGGTCATGCAAGCCGCAGTGGTTGTCTGCACTTCTGGAAAGAGGTTTTCTCAGCCTCTGATTTGAGCAGAGACTCCCAGTCCATTTCCAGACTGATAGAAAAGCAAGTGAAGCAGAAGAACAAAGGTGGGAAAATCATTTAAAAAGGCGACACTTTGGCTTCTGCAGTGGGATTCATTGAACAACCGCTTGAAAAGTGACATGACAACACTAAAAATGCAACCGTTAATTCAATCGCATTAGCATTTCATTTCAGAGGACTCCTCCATATTATAGTCAGAGCTGAAAGACCTAAAAATCACGCTCTGAAAAGTATCAGCACATTTATTGAAATTTCTGTAGTTCTTAATCGTTTCCCATAAACACAGTCACTGATAATGTCATTACATAAGCATAATAGCCTAAAACTAATTGCAACATTGTCTGCAAACAATATGAGTTGTTAGATCATACAAAAGAGCTTTTCACAGCTTAATATAATAGCATTAAATGGGATGGTCTGTACAGGAAATGATCACTAGCACTACTCAAGGTTAAAATATACATTCTCATTTAGGAGCGTGAAGTTAATTGCCTTTCAGCCTGCCTGAAAAATGAAGCAGTCCATTTATTTCCTTCCTTATTTCTCCAGGAGAGTCAATATTCGAGCTGATTTATGCAGACTGTATTACACTAAAAAGTGCCCTGGCTTCATCTCAAAAAAACACACTTCATTAACGAACTGGCTTTATGCCTTGCATTAACCATTTTCCCAAATCTCAATCAGTATATTTAAGATAATAAACTTTGACAACTGAAAAACATTGAGAAAACCATAAGAATGACTGATTAGGATTAATATCTGCACAAAACGCTTTCTTCGCTCCACTTACATTATTGATAACTATTGATTGGTTTATTTATTTATGAGGTAAAACAAAAATCAAGGCACTTACATGCGGAAAAGGCAGTTTAAACAAACCTAATACACTCAGGCCACCATAATGGATTAATATTTACATGAAAAAACGTTTGAAATTATGTTTTTTTTTTTTTTTTTGCAAATTTAGTAACTAAAAGATCACTGCACTCCCCCTGCTGGCCAGCATGAAATGCAGAATTATAAAGTCATAACTGATTACTCAAATATTATGACATTTTTCTGTGCATAGCATAATTGTTTTGTCCAACTTGGAAAATCCTCTTTTGGTTACACTATTTTAAGGTGTCTTTGTTACATTGTAATTAAACATTTAAATACTGAGTAATATTAAGTAACTACATGTACTTACTATAGAGTTAGGATTAGGGTTTGGGGTTAGTTGCATGTAATTATGTATACTTTATATAGTTATTACTATAGTAACTGCATGTAACATATGTAACGACACTAAAATAAGGTGTTACCCATTATTTTAAGGTCTTTGTTACAGTGTAATTATTTATTTAAGTACTGACTAATACTAACAATGTACTCGTAGGGTTGGTTTAGGATTGGACGCATGTAATTATGCATAGTTTACCGTTATCGCTACAACATGTACATGTAACAAGGACACAAACAGTGTTACCCCTTTTTTTTTTTTTTTACAGCGAATCACATTGCATACGGCTTTAATGCAAATTGAAGCATATGCATGATGGAAAAGGGAGTTACTTGCAGGTGCACCATTTCCTTCACAGTTAGTGCAGGAAATTAGACCCAAGTATGGGGAGAAGAAGAAAAAAAAAAAAAAAACTTTCATCTTTGGCTTGCATAAGAGTGAGCTGTAGGCACATTCTGATGCTTTAAATGGAATAAACAAAAGGATACATCCGAAAGACAGGCAAAGATCATGGCTCCAACATCCTCTCTCACCTTTGATCGGGCACTTTATGTTGAGAGATGTCAGTCTAGACATGTGGACTCCTGCTGTCCGGGGTGAGGAGGAGAAAGCAGGCGTGATGAACTGTATCCTAACAGCACGGATGCCCAGCATGGACATCACTGGAAGCTCCAGATGGTCTGAGACACTCATTACACTTCACACCAGCTCCCATGCAAAAAGAGTGGAAGAGGGCAAGAACAAAGGCTAAAAAGCCTGTCCTAAAATGCCAGTTAAGAAAAACCCAAAGCGATAAATGTGAGATTCATGCAGTTGATCAATAACTGGACAGAATTCCTCATACATAACTCAGGATGAAGAATAGAGCTTTTAATACTTGGACCCCACAGCATGTGTCAAGTTAGTTTTCATGGACCTCCATCAGTATATTTCTTAACATATAAATGATATTTGCTCCTGTTAGTGCAAATGTGTAAGGCATACATTGAAACAACTCTAGAGGACACAGTGGGCTCATTTTATGCATTTATTTATGTAGCAATTTTTACGTTCTGATTAGCTGCTGAGAGGCTGCATCAGCAGTTGGGTAATAACCGCATGTGTCTGAGCACCCGCGGTTCAACGTCTCAGTCCTTCACTTCTTAAATCTGTGTGTTCCTCTCCAAAAATACCACAAAAGTTGCCTAAAAATGTCCCCGTTCTGAAAATCCCAGAACGTCTGCGATTTCACCAAAACCTCATTTCATGTTCTCGCCCTCCCGCCAGTTTCCACAACTTCCCCCCTCCCTGAAATTAAAGTTCCCATTTGCAAAGCTATTGAGGTCACACATTAGCAACAGAGGACAATCAACTTTTTTTTTTCCCCCGTCAGAGGGTTACAACCATCCTCTTTACACACAAAACAGCCCTCTCCTTATTTTAACAGCCAGAGAAGAACAAAAAAGATTAAACAAACTCCCAAACCTTTTGTACAGAGAAACCAAACTAAATGGAGAAAATGTCTTTTACATTAGTCCGCAGATATCCTCTGTGATCCTCTCCCGGGCTCTGTAATTTTAATAGGGAAGTGAGACACACACATATACCAAATACAGTTCGGTGTGTCAATGCCAGGCTCTGTGTGTAGTGGGCAATGTCAATACATCTCTATCACTCGTTTAGCCGTCCATCTGTTTGTTTTATGTGGATTAGAAGAAGGTCTTGGCCGTATGTATGATAGTGATGTGAATATGCATGTGTGTCATAAGTTAACAACATGTAAGTCTACATCTGTGTGTGTCTGTATGTGGGTTTAGGAGAGTCTTTAGGCCAGTCCAAAGCCTTCAGAACATTCCTGAATGGCCAGCAGCAGCATGTGTCTTAACTTCTCGTAGCTCTCATATGCCGGGAGGTCCAACTGGTTAAAGCTAGAAGGAGAGAGAAACAGAGGT
Source organism: Chanodichthys erythropterus (assembly GCF_024489055.1). Classification (NCBI taxonomy): domain Eukaryota; kingdom Metazoa; phylum Chordata; class Actinopteri; order Cypriniformes; family Xenocyprididae; genus Chanodichthys; species Chanodichthys erythropterus. The sequence goes on from NC_090240.1 coordinate 21,062,153, forward strand.
GAAATAAAGCAATAAGAAGCAATAAGCAATGAACCAATTTTGATTGTACAACTGTCATGCAATGTAGCAGCATGAGCCAACAATGTTCATTTACCAAGTGTGTGCAGAGGGCAGGCGGTCAGTGGAGCGGTCATCTCGGTGGATCTGGAATTTCTGGATGCCATTCATTCCCTCCAGTGCAGCAAAGCCCTGCAGTGGCACTTTGGATGTGCCCGTAACAAACTGCAGGAATTTGGCCCGGTCAGCCTGGTCAAAAGATCGTAATGCACGCCAGAACCACTGGATCTATGTAGAGAAAGGAGGACAGAAAATGAATACCAAGTAGAGACGTTTTATCAGACAAAAAGTAAATGCTTCAACAGGAAGTAAAGCAGTAGGAAAATGTGACTTTAAACAGGTTGGCTATAAAATTATATAGTGTTGCAGGAATATCTCCTAAAACTCGGTTCTAGTTCCATCACCCAAAAGACAATGGGTTTTTGGTCAAAAGCCTGGGGCCCGTACCATGATAGTAGTTGAACAAACTCAGGGTTAGTTTCTAGTTGACAAAACCAAACCAATCAGGGCTTTGATGGTATTATGGCATTGATCATCAACTTCCTTTGTCAACTCAGACTTTGATCCCAAGTTCATAAATAACCATGGAATGTGCGTACATGAAAGTGTGCATCAGTAGTGAACAGCCAATCACATGCCTTAAAACATGCAAAACTGTGATTCACTTCTCGCAAGAGTCAGCGATTTAAATTCTCTTCTAGCAAAGATTGAAGAGACTGAAGCATGTGAAGTACATATGCAATAACTACATAATATATAATATATAACTACATAATATAAGCTATATCAGTGCAAGATATATATATATATTCTAAAGCATATTTATATTACATATCTGTATATATTCATATACATTTAAACTAAATGCATCACTAAACTGCTCATGTGATTAAGCATATAATAATTATATAGATCATAAAATAATTATAATAAATAAATCATTGCTAAAAGCCAGACAATTGTCTCTTTAAAAATCTGTTACTATGTGGTGACCTTGAATTTGGAGCAAGAGAAAGTGGTGGAGACTTTATTGCTTCAGACATGTGTCACTTTGCTCACAGCTGATTGGTCCAGTGAATGTCCTTTGATGTGTACATACCTGAATGGAACTGGACTGATATTTGTGGTATTCTGTATTGGCTTTGAGGTCGTCAATATCAATGGTGGGCAGGCCGGAGATGAGCAGCTCCAGCTCTTGCTCAGTGAAGATGGAGATCAGTCTCTTGGGGATGATCTCATAGAAGCCCTCCAGGAAGGCAGCCAGCTGTTTACGAATTGCACCTGAGAAACAAATTTTTTTCAGATTCCTGACTGACTCTTGAACCTCCCCCTTTCCTCACCAGCAATGACATTTATTGAAGTGTATGCTCACCTGTCATCTTCATCTGGCAGACCAGATGCACATATTCCTTCTTATTCTCTTCTGTGACAAGGATGTTGGCACCATTGGCCTTCAGATCTCTCACTTCACACACACCAAACTCTTGGACCTGAGAACATATGAGAAGTGATTATCATACCTGGTTCTTCATACCAAAATTATATTAATACCGAAATAACACAATAAGTAAATGTACTTGGTGTCAAAATGCATGGTGTCCATACCTCTGTGCTGAATGTCAGCTCATAGCCCAGAGTGGACACATCATTCTCCAACAAATAGACCAGACCCTGGAAGAAGGGATAGTCTTCGCTTTCCATGTCTGTATACCTATGACACACAAAAAAAATCCAGCTTATTCTATATACATTTGAGAGATATATACACAGTCTAATCATGACTGATGAGGATAATCTTTGCTGGTACCTGACGCTCTTGCCCAGGATGTGCTTGTAGAAGCTGCGTGTGAAGTAACACTCTAATAGCCTGTTGTCATAGACTGCTTTGGCCACCACACGTCCCACAAACTTGAAGTAGCTGAGATGGTTGGGGTTGCAGTGGGAGGAAGGATTGATGGTGTAGGTGACCCGGTCACCGGGCGAGGTGCGGAACAGGGCATACATGGGGTTGAACATCTCTCTGGAGATGATCATGTACCACTCCCTTAACAGCCCACCTGCATCCTGACCCTCCTCTCCTTCAAACACTATATACCTGTAGAGAAAGAGACCATGAGAACGAAAAAGAGAACAGAGAACAAACAACTGCCCTGCTCTTTCTGCTTGCAGCTATTGGTAAAAAGAGAGAGTGTCAAAGTGAGAAAGCGTGAGAGATTTACAGTCTGTTCTTCATGTCCTCTGGGCTCTTGCGGTGCAGCTCTCTGTAAGAATCTTCAAAGACGTGGTCTCTCCTCACATGGACGGCCATATCCTCTTTCCTCAGCCCCTCATCCAGACGCTCCAACTCCTGACGGAAATACCTAAGAGACACACTTATTAGATAAAGACTCAGAACAGAAGCAGAACAGAACAACAACAAGAAGAGAAATTTCCATAATGTGGGCTTTAAAAGTAATATAAAAAAGTACAATGATGTGTGTTTTTTTTTTGTTTTTTGTTACAGTAATTGGGGGTAGGGGAGTCTTAAAATTTCTTCATTTAATGTTTTGTCATATAATGTCGATATAATTATTATATATTAAATAGTAAGAATAATGTTAAATGAAAAACAAAAATGCAAAATACAATTTCTTTTTTGCATTACTACATTTTTTATTTTGACGTGAAATATGACCCAGGAAAATGTTATTAATTGTCATGAAAATAATGTCAACATTTCTTAATGCTGTATAAAAGGCAGAAAAAGAATCTTACTTGCGCTTGACATCAAAGTCCAAGATGCGGATGTAGTCAACCAAAACAGCGAATGGCCCATCTGCCAGGTGAGTGGTGGATTGACGCAGGATCTGATTCAGCACTGTGCGGTGGGTCTCTGTTAAAGACAGAGAGAGAGAGTTCATATCGAGGACAGCCTTCATTAGTATTCAACATGTACTTCCTCTAAACTGTGTGAACTTCTATTAGGGACCACGAGACAGCTTGTGTTTGATTGACTCACCTGCAAAACGCAGGAACTTCTGTGTGTCTGGAGGCAGGTTGGAGGAGATGTGCATAGATGAGGGCTCCCTGGAAAAGAAGGGGTCCAGAGAGGAAGGGGTGGCGGGTGTGAGAGGGGCAGGCGACAGTGGGGGTGGCTCGTCCTTGATGTGTGACAGCTGGCTCTCCCGAGTGTCTCGAACCGGAGGTTTGCTTTCCCGCTCGGTGGCATGCACAAGGAAAAAGGCCTCCACCGCAGGCTGCAGAACTACAGGGATACATAAAAGATTTATAAGATGAAACAATTTATTTTCTAAATTCTTAAAAAAAAAAATAAATAAATAAATAAAAATACCTAAAACTGCATGTTGGTCATGAGACTCTTCAAGTTCTTTCAGACACTCTCCCAGCATGTCCCATAGCTCGTCTAACAACAGCTGCTCACTCAACAACGGCAGATCAGGCAAACGCTCCTCCTGTTCCTGCTGACTGCTGCTCTCTTCACCTACTCACACACAAACCATATTTTTATTATATTTTTATAACTAGTTCATTCTATATGAACTAGTTATTTCAGACACTGATTTCTCAAGTTACATCAAAACAGCACCAGTCATATGGGCCCTGGATAATATGTTACATGGTTTGTAGAATAATTATGCATTATAAGCCTGGTTTGAAAGAGTAATATAATACTATATTACTGGATTTACCTACTTTACAAAGCTTACATTGAAAAGCCATTTAAATCATCATAAAAGTACATGACTGTATGACTCAATTTCAATAAGATATTATATATATATATATTAGGGCTGGGCGATGTATCGAATGCTTTTGTCACGCGCATTTCTTCAGTAAAGCCGGTTCCCTGATTACCGCTAAATCGCCATCACCTGCTTTCAAATGAAGCGGCATTTAATAGACAGAGCCGTAGTTCACTGATAAGACACGCAATATCGCGTTCAATATCGATATGTATCGCCGTCGATATTGAACGCGATATTGCGTGTCTTATCAGTGAACTACGGCTCTGTCTATTAAATGCCGCTTCATTTGAAAGCAGGTGATGGCGATTTAGCGGCAATCAGGGAACCGGCTTTACTGAAGAAATGCGCGTGACAAAAGCATTCGATACATCGCCCAGCCCTAATATATATATATATATATATATATATATTTTCAAACATTTTAGGTTTTTCTTTTACATAACATTGTTGCAGCTGAATACCATGCACCATATTCAGCAGCCTAAAGAACACTTGTACAAAGAACTTTTGCCTGTTTAGTTTGAACAAAAATACCACAGCAAAAACAAGCCTAAATAATATAAATTTCAAACATTAAAGACAAGTAAAAATTCAGTTATAAAATAACAAACAAACATTATCACAAATAAATAGAATTTAACAAATTTCAGGTACAAAAATTTAAATCAAATGTAATCAATTGTAAAATAAAATTATATTTTATTTATGAAAAGAAAACTAGGTAGAGTAATCCGTAAAGTTACAAAAGTTATTCAGCACATGCTTTGGATGCACACCTTCTTGCGCTTGAATAGCATGAAATCACATTAAAATGTGCACACAAGAATCATTAAGCAGAATCAAAATGTGCGTCTTTTAAAATCCACGATTCTTGGAAATTAGAAAACGGTTCTAAAATGGAACCATTTCTCGATACAAAACCCTATTCCTTGCAGTACCATTATAGACACCATGAATTATAGTGTATAATTATAGTTCAGTGATTCATATGCAGTAATTCCACGCACTGGTGTTCCTATTGTCATCATTTCACAGCTATTGTTTTACAGAGCCTTACCTAAGGTTGCCTGGTCCTGTTCTAGGGGTGAGGGCTGGTCCACATCCATGGGCGAATCATCTCTTTGAGCGGCTGGGGGCTCGGCAACAGAGTGCACCTCCGACTGAACCAGGGGAACCAAGGAATAGGATGAGATTCAATACAATTCCCCCCGACAGAGAAGAGACAAATAAGAGTGTATAATGTAGGAAAAAAGATGAAATGCGGTAATCACAGACCAAAACCAGAGGCAGTGCTAGACACCGAGTATCATGCATCAAAACATTCAGACATTGGCAGGAAAGAGGGTTTGGGATGGAGCTTAAGCAAAGAAGCCAGCCAAATATCAAACCACACACAAAAAGACAAAGCTAGAGACAGAAGAGAATCAAATAGCTGGATGCAACATTCAAATACTGCACCATACAGGCTTTGTGTGTTAAATGCAGCAAAATGCAGTGGAAGGCAAAGCAGTAGAGAGGTGAAAGAAAGCTGGGGTTTAGAAAAGAGTCACTGGTAGGGTCTTATGACAGAACGACTTGTCACTGGAAAACAATTGTGGGCTAAGTGTAAGTTTAGTAACTTTTAAAACAGTGTCCAGGTGTTTGATAAACAGAGCACTGGCATGGTCTTTTAGAGGATATATATAGTTTTCATTTGAACTGCAAGCAAAAGTTTTACTAGTTTCATTATATTTAAAGAGTAATCAGGGCTTGGCGATATAGGTAATATTTGTGATGATTTAGTGGATGATATAAAATGAAGCATTCTAAGCATCACAGTGATTTTAATTTAATTTTACTTTTTTTTTTTTTAAATAGACATGAAATAGCCTATCAGAAAGATGTTAAGAAAACCTGAGTATGAAAACTTTAAGAAAAATTATAATAGGCTCTCAGATTTGAACAAAAATGGGTCTGAATAATTTACATGAATTTCCAAATCAGTGCTTTTGAATTTCCGTTTCAATGAATTAAAAAAAAGTAAATATTGTTGTCTATACCATTTATTGTTAAACTGGTACATAAAATAGAATTAATATATATGAATTAATATAATATTATATTATATGAATCATAATATTTAGTAAAAAAAATTTTTAAACTTTATTTTTTGCTGTATTCTTTACATCTGAGATAGAGATTAGATGGGTGAGAATAATCAAGATTTTTAGCTATATTGCCATGACCAGTGTGTAATGCAGTTACATCCAAATAGAGTGTAACTTTACTGAGTAAAAAAAATAAGTCAGTGGTGTCCTAGGCTGTGAGATATCCTCACTGAGAAATACACAGGGTATTATGAACATCATGGGTGTGTGTGAGGGTGAGTACAGTCAGTAGCAGTCTGCCTGCTGTCAGTGCGGCCCATGCTAACCGTGGCTGCGCTGGCCGTGCCAGCGGGGGGGTTGTTGGTTGCAGAGGTACTGGGGGCAGACGATCCAGCCACAGCCACAGCAGCGGATGCAGCAGCAGCAGCGGCAGCAACAGCAGCGGAAGAGGATGCGGATGAAGAGGGTGGGGGGGCCTGCTGTAGACGGCGGGCCCTCTGCCCCTCTCTCACCATCTGAATGATGGCGTCCGCTTCAGCCTCTAGCTGACGGACCGCAGCCTGGATACTGCTGGCCGAGCCCAGACTGGTTGAACCTGGAAACAAATGGAGAATGAATCTATATAGACCAGTGAACGTAAAATAAACTGTCTACAGTGCTTAATGGGAGATGAGACTTGAAAGCTTCAATGTGAAGCGTGGAAATGTTCTTAAAGGATTAGAGGATGCCTCCGTGTTAAAAGAGTGACTTACTCAGTCTTCCTCCTGTCTGCTTAGCTTTCTTGTTAGCACGCCGTGTGTCTTCTCTAAGCTGAATAATGACCTGCAGAACACGCAGGAAAAACTTCTGCGTCGAGGTCTTGGAAGTGAGCGAGCTCATGCAGGGCAGCTGCAGCTCACGGCCACCTAACGTGCGCTTCTGTGCAGCCACAATCACCACACTCTCCGACCCATCAAACCTGTAATCCATTCAGACCCAAGGGAAAGCACAAGTACTGTTATTGTTGTAAAACCTTCTATGCACAAGAAAGGTAAAGTCCTGCAGTAGTCTTAAGTGATGTTTAAATTTTTATTTAAATTTGTTATTTTATCTAGGAAATTGCTCTAAATGTGATTTGAACCTCTGTGTTTTCTACAACTAGTGTAAAACCAGAGGTAAATTACCATTCAAAAGTTTGGGGTCAGTGAGTTGTTTATGAATACTTTGATTCAGCAGGAATACATTAAATTGAACCAAAGTGATAGAAAAATGTATGTTTATATAAATGTATACATTTAACATTTTAAATATCTTTTCAAATAAATGCTGTTCTTTTGAATATTCTATTAATTAAAGAACACTAAAAAAAGTACCATGTTTCCACAAAAATATTAAGCAGTACTACCGTTTAAGATTGATAAAAATAAAATGTTTCTTGAGCACCAAATAAACCATTTAAAAATCTTAATATAGCATAAATAAGAATAAATTGATAAATTGATCACCACAAGACAAGTAATGTGCACTAACAGTAAATAGGGTCAATTTTGATTTCATGCCATTTTTAAAGGCTATCGTTCATCTTTTTATCATCACAAAAAAATCATCATATTACTCGATTAATCGTTAAAATAATCAACCAATTACTCAATTACCAAAATCATCTTTAGTGATAGCCCTGATTGTTTTACTGTATTTTTAATCAAATTAATGTAGCCTTGGTGAGCATAAGAGACTTTTTTCAAAAACATTTGAACCGACCTCAAACATTTGAATGGTATTGTAGGTTAAAACTTTCTCCTCACCTGCTGGTCATCTTGCCTTTGAGGCGTGTGGTTATGGATGGGTCCTCATGAGAAGCTTCAGGAGATTGAGCATCAGCACGTGCTCTTCTCTGCTGCTCTAGGTTATACTCCCTCAACTCCGCCAGTAAAGTGCCTGAAAAGAGACCACCATCAAGACAAGTGATTCAGTTTTGCACATTATAAAAACTAAGCTGCAAAACAAGCTATTCGTGGTGGTGATGACAATCATGAGCTCATATGCCTGCACATCTGCACTTAAACAGAAAGGCATATTCAAGTATGTAAAGTAAAAAAAATTAAAAAAATCCCAATGATGAGGTACTGACCGATTTGTTTGCAGAGAGTGTATCCGAGCTGACGTGCCCCACTGAGCAGAAGTTTGAGTACAGTGTCTCGGGTAAGTGCATCCCCTCTTGACAGCTGCAGCAGGATGTTAGCCGCATCCTCCAGACCTTCCTCTGAACACGAGTGGGATGTCAGCACCTGGACACAAACCACAGGGGGTAACTAATCAGACTGCTGAGCTGGGTCAAAAGAGCCCAGGGTTAGGAGAACCAGACATAAGGCGACATATGTGCGTGCACCATCATTAAATACCTCCACAGAGAGCTGCAGTTGTTTCTCTGTTAGTCCAGTTGAGGCGAGTTTGGTTTCAATGTCCGTGCTGCTCACTGCCGCCTTCTGTTTTCCAGCTAAAAAAGTGAGATAAGGTGAAATACTGTACTGCTAGAGGCACAAACAATTGACTGGTCAATCGCAGCACTATACAAAATTATTTGATTTCAGAATGACCTCTAAAATGTATAAAAGTGGATATCTTCCATATAAATTTGTGGTCTTTTTTATTTTATTTTATTTTATTTATTTATTTTTTAATAGTGATTTTAGAACAGCTAAGAGGCATTTAGCTGTTCTAAAATCAGTGTAAACCATGGCTTCATGAGGCTTATTGCTTTTCTAAAATGTTATACCCATTTTAAGGTTTCATAAAATATAAACAGCAACAAAACAATTTATTGATACATAATTTTCCCACCCAGCAATATAGTTCTTCTCCAATGTTTACCAGAATAGCAGTGGCGCAGTAATACTGTTGTAATGAGGACACAAGTGTGTGTTTATAGAGTATTTTACAACGGCTTTGAACGTGGCTCAGCCAATTACAATCAAGATCTGGAGCTATCCATTTTGCAATTATAATTTTAACTTTTGTGGAGACTGTAATTAAGAATAACACAAAACAGCTAGTAGTAATCCATGTTTTTAATCCATTATGTTTTTAAACGCTCAGCGAGACTCACCAGCTATACTGCCGGAGGTGGTGGTGCCGCCTGCAACAACAGAAACCGTAGTGGCTGGTTGAGAGGGCATCGGGCCTACTGAACCCTGCGTGGTGCCCGCACCTGCCACCGCTGAGATGGTCCCTGTCCCCGCTGTGGTTTGAGTGGCAGGAGCAGAGGGTGTGGCAGTTGGGGCCTGAGGCACTGGGTGGCTGGCTGGAACCTCCGTGGCCTTGTTGTCAGGCAGAGCAATGGAGATCAGAGAGAGCAGGCGGAGCAGTTTCTCAGTGAGGAGAGAACTGCGGCGGATCACTGGGTGGGACAGCATGTTCATCAGCTGGCCCAGAGGAGATGCCTCAAGGCTGAACAAAGCCCCCTCTGTCTCACCAGCACCCCCTAGAGGCACAGTCTTCATGGATGCCTTGCCCTTACGGCTCACATTCATGTTGTCCAGCTTGACCAGGAGATCCCAGAAGTCAGTGGAGATGCCCAGGGACTGTGGTGTAACCGAGCAGGCGCTCAGGGAATTGTGGGTAGAAGTGGGATTGCTTGGAATAGCTGAAGAGTTACTCTGACTGGTGCCACCTGACCGGCAGCTTGCACTTGCAGTCGGTGTTGAGCCAGCGCAAAGACGAGTGTCCAACTCAGATGAGGAGGCAGACAGGGGATCTTTACAGCGTTGCTGAGTGAAGTGACTTGGAAATACCTATAAGAAATATAAGAGATAAAAAGACTTAAAATATAAAGCAGAGCTTGACAGTTCAAGCATTTCACTTGCATTATGCAATAGCAATAGATGTGTACGAACTGTAAAATGTATTCAGGAGCAAGCATGTCAATAAAAACGTTTTTCTTAAACTTGATTTTAAGCTATGATTTAATTAAATATGAGTAGCACTGTTGCACATTCTACAAGCTTTGGTGTTTTCAGAGCAGTTCTCAATCAATGAATACAGCACATTTATGCCAATAGATTGCTTATGATCTACTGATGATGACGACAATGCTTACATTATGATGTTTATATTTTAATATGTTGTAGATGGTTTTAAGAATGCATATTTTATTTCCCTCATCTTTTTGAATGAGCAGTCGGCAATAGTATCAACATTTTAAAATAAGAGCCCCAGTGTATTTTGGATTGTTTATAATTAAACATCCTACATTATGAATAAAGATTTTTTTTCCTGGTTATTTTTGTTACACAAAATATAATTTTCCCATCACATGAAGGAAAGACTAAGAACATTAACACATATTATTCAATACATAGATTTTACTAGTATCAGCACAATCTGTTTTTTTTTTTTATACATTTGTCTCCTTGTATCCCTCTATTAAGGAAAAAGACATTAAAAGTAAGTGTCAAGCCCTGTAACACAGTGACACATGATTACACTAAACAGCAAAAACACCCTGTAGCTAAAGGTTCTCTAGTACCTTGGCCAGTTGTATGAGGGTATCCAGTACATGTCGACAGACAACCGGAGCAGCCTGTGGGTGAATGTGAACAGTTGATCCACCTCCTCCCCCTGCACATGCCACTCCCGTTCCTGACACTCCACCACCGAGCCCTCCTGAGCTCATGCCCCCTCCTGCTGAATGCCTCTCCGTGTGTTTCCTGCCCGACACCCTCTGGATCTGAAATATGTTGGTTCTGCATCCCAGAGCTGCGTCCATTGATACAGAAAGCCAGGAGAGCTGACTGGAACTACGTGACTCCACTCTGTTCAAAAGCTCTAGAGAGGAAGATGATGAGGACGATGACGAAGAGGCTACACCTGTCTGCGGGGATGAAGAGGAACACTTTCCTCCGCTGGAAGAGCCCTGGCCTAGTGAGCGCTTACCACGGGTCTCCTCCAGGCGTGTGGTCTCCAGGCACAGCTCGCTCTCACTGCTGCGCTGCAGGATAGACAGAAGGCTGCGGATGACCCAGCCACGTGTCTGAGAGTGGTAGCACAAGTTACGCAGCACTCGGTGGAGGCGGCTGGTATTGAGTTTGGGCTCATCCACAAACAGCAGCACTAGAAGGCAGGACAATGCCTCGTGGTCCAACAAGAGACGCCCCCGCAGGCGCAGGAGAGAATCAACGTTAGAACTAGAGGGCCTAAATTTAAAAATAAACAAGAGAGGAATTAGAGATACTACAAGTAACTGTCCACAAACAAATACTGCTCCATCAGGGATCCACAGTGTGAGCATTTCACTCGCATTTGTGACTAAAAATAGGTGTACAAACTGTAAAACGTATTTAAGGGCATGTGTGCAAAAAAAACAAACAAACAAAAAAAAGTCCCTGCATGTCCAGTCTAAAAAACAAAAATTCAGTTTTATGAAATTTAAGGGGTTTAAATTAGTGAAAAAAGTTCTGACAGTGTTTACTTTATGGTGTTTATATGCAGATGGTTGTAAGAGTGCATATTTGAATGAGCAGCTGGTAAAGCATAGACATTTCAAAATAAAAGTCCTGCATTTTTTTTTTTGTTACACAAACAGTATCTGGCATTTTATTCAAAGTAAACTCTTGCAGCTTTTCTCTGGCCTGTCCTGTGACAGGAAAGAAAGACTAAGAACATTATTTAAAATTTATTACTCAACATATAGATGTTACAAATATCGCCACCATAATCTGTTTATTACAGGTATAAAAGTAAATTATTATTAAATACAGTTTGAAGCAGAAACATTTAGAAACCTACTTTTTGTGTTCTAAAAGTAAATCAATTTGCTTGTAAATGTCTCCTTGTATACATTATTTGATACATTTTCAGTGCGTCCATTAAGTTTTTTTTTAACACGCGCCTAAATTTTTCAACTTAGGACCACACGTGCTCCATGGGGGGAAAAGCAAGCATCAGGCCCTGTCTATCCTCACACTCACCGGCTGTGATTAGCACTCCCTCCCATTTGAAACGTCCCTCCTCTTTGCACAGCCAGCCGGGTGTACTGTACCCCACGGTTGCCACCGAGGCGGCTTGTGAAAGCTGGTGAGCGTAGGATGGCAGACAGTGCTGAGGAGGAACTGTGACCGAACAACCGCTCATGCATCAGTTGTCTCTGCCTGGCCTCTTGTTCCCTGCGCAGTGCTGCAGCTTCTGCTGCAATATCTGGGGGCATGACCGCCAGCACGCTGTCCTCCATGTCCTCCAGTACGGATCGTCGCAACTCAGAGGGCAGGGTCTGGATGAAAGTGACCGGGTCCAGAGGTTGATCGCCTTGTGGAGGTTGCTGGGATAACTCTCGACGCTGCTGCTCCGCCCGTTGCTGAGCCAAGACCTGACCAAAATAAAAAAAAACATCAATCACACATCTCATGTTTGGAAGACTTTATGTGTTCAGACAAGTTATTTAAAGTATCGTTCACTCATACCTCTTCCTGAATTGCAGGTGGGAGAGCTGCTAGGAATTCTGGGCTGACCTCCGTCACCCCCGGCCCTCCACCCAACACAGTGCTAACTGAGGGAGTCAGGGTGGAAGTAACAGGAGGCCGAGAAGGAGGTCTGATTCCTAGTTGGTTCTGCAGCACCTCTCGACGGATGTCTTCAGGGAGTGCAGCCAAGAAAGATGGGTCCACACCTTCTGGCAGACTGATGCCTGCAATGAGGTGACAAAAAAATGTGTGACACAAAGTCGAGGTATGGCTCTATAAGCTGTCATCAATCTGTGTTGAAACACCGACCAGCCAGAGGGTCATCCTCTTCATTACTGGTGGAAGGGAGCGGCTCCTCCTGGATGGCTTGTGATTGACTATCAGCACTATCACTCCGAGGCATGGTCTCACCAGGAGATGAAACAGAAGTTGAGCTGAAATAAAGATCATAAAAAGGTAAGGATTTTACAGTCATAGATCTTTCACTAATGTATTAAAAGTTAAAAAATAAAAATTGATAAGAGTAAATTTATCTTGCGAATGGAAGAAAGCTAGCTCCTAACGAGTGACTGGCCTATAATTTTACCAATATATAGCCATCAAAGGGTAATAACAGACTTGGCTTGATTAACAGATCTTTTAATAGACCTTTAGGCCCCAAGTAAGCTCAAAAATCTAAAATCTTGCCAACAGATGTGTAGCATTTGCAAATATTTTTAGTGAATCATGTTTGGTCAAAATCAGCAATTTCTGTACATTGTATATGCCACCAAAAAAGCTAATCTGTTACAGATTAAAAATACTTTATGGCAATAATGATAATAACATGGTAATAAACATTAAAATTATTATTTTAATTTAATCATTATTATTTATTAAAATATAATAAAGATAACAAATAGACTTAAAATATAAAAATAAAGGCTGTAATAATTGCTGATCACTACTCATCTATTTATCTATGAAGTACTTTGGTTCAAATACTCACCCTGTTTCTGCATCTGTTTGCCTGTCTGTGAGGCCACTGTCACCACTTCCTGACAGTTCCTGAGACATGTGATTGGGGGGAGCGGAGCTGGCAGCTGGCTCTTCCTGTGTTCCTGAGGCGGGACTGCTCGTATCCATGGGTGAACCCTCAAGCTGAGACACACCCACTGGCACAGGCTCTGAGCTTTCAGCTATATCTGGACTGAGAGAAGCTGAGACAAAGACAGCAGGGAAAATAAACTCAACATCTCATGTTTACATTTTTCAAACAAATGCAATGCAAAAAGTAGGAAACGTACATGCAGTAGTTGCATGTAGAATGCAGTGGGATTATACAACAATTTTGATAAAGGCTCAGCCTCTTTAAAAATCATTTTGAGGCACTCCAACGAAGCACAGTGCGTAAAATCTAATTTTACAGGATTCAAAGTTAATCTACCTTCCCTGACTGCATCCAATGCTCCTCCTCCTCTCTCACCAATAGTGGGTGCAGGTGACATTTCCATCTGAGATGCTTCTGCCTCACAATTCGCCCTATCAGGTGCTGAGAGCTGGGGAAGCCCCGCCCCAGCCAAGGCTCCGTGAGAGTCAGGACTAGAGTCAGCCAGCAGCAGCTCTGTGATTGGCTGGTGCACCTGCTGACTGATGGCTGTTTCCAGAGATACAAGGGCTTGCTCGTGGGGGGCAGGGGTGGTTGGGGTGACTTCTCCTGATGGGGGGGCTGTGAGGAAACCCTCAGAGGTGCGAGGAGGGTCTAGACAGGAGGACACCCCACTCTGGGCCTGTTCTCCTTCTGACCAGATAACAGAGTGAAGAGAAGAAATGAGAAATCACTTCAGTTAGATAAACCTGATAAATGATATTGTAGCTCAGTTGTTGAAGTTATGGCAAAGGCAGGACATTGTTGATTGAGGGTCTGCAGTGAGGAAGGCAGTAAATTGTATAGTTATCTCCTTCAAGGGCCACACTATACTGATCCCCAACAACAACACAACTTACTACCTCACCACAACACAGCCACTGTAGGCTTATACAACTAGAGATAACTGCATTCAAACATATAGCCACAGGCAAAAAATAAACAAATAATGTAGATGTGTTCATATTGACAGTAATGTGATGAATGCAATTCATGTAGATGCAAACCTATAAATAATAGAGCAGTTGCCTAGAAACATTGTTTGATTGAGCAGATGATTGTTGCCTAGCAGCAGTTGCCACAGCGATGAAGGTAGGCAGGAAGATCATCCAGTTGTCGAAGCGGTTACCGTGGGAAAGACAGTAGACTGTATAGTTATCTCCCAGATCTGGTGTGATCCTAAAACTATACAAACTACTACCTCATCCCACAGCCCACAGAAGAACCCATCCAGAACCCAAGTTCTTCACATTTTCACATTTCAGAAACAAAACACTGTTTGACTTGCATTTGTATGCTCAATGAAACAGCAATTAACAATAACATACATATAAATATATAAAGCACAAACATGCAATGTTATTACCTGCAGCATTCTCTGCAGCTCCATTGACTGTTCCAATCCCAGAGCCCTGTGGGAAATAAAAGCAACAATTAATCCACTCTTACTGTGAAATTCACAATAAATTAGGGATGTAACCTGTGCCCTGGCTGTAGTAGTCTGCATGGAACTGTTTTTTCATCTAGCTCCCATTAGGTTCTATTCCGTACCCACCCGCACCCACTTAAAATTCACTGTGTTCACCCACTATCTGCTTAGAATGATGTTCTTCTCGACCCGACCGACCCTGCTAAATTTAGATCTAATTTCCAGAATCTCACATTTAAATTTCCCCTAAAGAAAGAGAATGATTGGGGATAGCAAATATAAATTACTGGCTATACAAGTAGTTTTACTTATGGGAGGGAAAAAAAAAAAAAAAAAAAAGGAGAAAAAAGAAAAAAAATAGGCAAAATTAAGTACGACATCTGTCACTCAAAATTATAAATAAAAAAAAAAACAAAAAAAAAAAAAACTGTTTGCTTGCTAGCTATTCTGCAATATCATTATTCATTTTTTTTTTACAATAAATGCAAGAACAGAATGTCTGACTGACGACAGTTTCAGTACCAAAACGAACGCCAGGGAACTAAAAGCCACCACTGCAGAAAGTTCTGTTCACTTCAAGTTCAAGCATCGCTGTTGTCAAAGCCTGCTACCGTCCAAAGTACACAAGAGGTACCGACCGCTAGTCTTTCATTCAGAAATTTAATCCAGCGCCGCAAGCAATCTGATTAGTCCTGCGGTCTGCAGGAATGCAGACCTCTACCTGGCCCTGCCATAAATCAATACTGATTAAATTCAATTACTATTGGATGGTCTGACCGAAATCATATCACTGTAATGTATATAAAAAAAAAAATTAAAAAAAAAAAGAAAGATCAAAAAGAGAATTCATAAATATTAAGAGTGGCATCGGCACAATAACAGCTGCTTCACATTAAACAAAAAAGAATTTCACATTATCAATACAGAACCATTCAGAAGTTTGGGGTCAGTAAGATTCAGCAAGGACACATTAATTGATTAAAAGTGATATAAATTTTACTATTGATATA
Organism: Chanodichthys erythropterus; assembly: GCF_024489055.1. NCBI lineage: Eukaryota > Metazoa > Chordata > Actinopteri > Cypriniformes > Xenocyprididae > Chanodichthys > Chanodichthys erythropterus. The sequence continues at coordinate 21,078,042 of NC_090240.1, forward strand.
AATGGCTATTTCCTTAAGCAGAGTTCAGACTGCACGATTTTGGCTCGCCGACAGGTTGAGAAATCGCCAACAAATGCCCGAAATCACAGGCAAATCAGTGCTCGTTCACGCGAGTGACAATCACGCAGTGTGAATGAGCAAAGAAGCGATCTGAGAGAATCGCAGACGAGTCACCGACGCCCGTGAGATATTTGGCATGCTAAATATCTGGACCTGTCGGCGATTGAAAGTCCTGCTGTGTGAAAAGTGTACATCGGCGATGAACTACAGCCAATGAGAGCGAGATACAGAGCAGTGGGGAGTTCGGGGAGGAGTTATAGACCACTCTCGTTGCAGAACACACAATCCTTGTTCCTCGCGTCTCCCCAACCATTTCCTCCTCCATATTCTTATTTTCTTTTTCTTGTTTTAACTGCAAATCAGCACACAGGCAATTCGTATTGCAAGCTCCTTGAGGGCTACCGTTTTTAATAATAATCCCAGTCTCACGTGAGAACTCCGGTCTTGCGTGATATTGCGTGGTTTCCTTGTCACATCTCGCACATGCTTGGTTGTGAAACGTTGTTTGCGTGCCAGACAGAGTTGTCGGCGATTCTTCCTTTTGTAAAGTCATGCAGTGTGAAACCTTCTGTTGCTGATCCATCGTGCAGTGTGAACACAGCAGCGACTGAATGCTGGCCAAGATAGTCATGCAGTGTGAAAAGAACAGTGACCCGACTACTTTGAAAATCGTGCAGTCTGAACTCGGCTTTACACGCAGACACGGAATACATAAGCTAGTTGGCAGTTGCCTGTAGCTCTTTTGGTGTGTGCGTTCAAAGGCAGTTTTTTGGCCCAGACACAACCAATGTGAGGCAACAACAGTCAGCTTTTGTCACCGCTATTTTTTTGACGTCAAATTGGTGTGTCACAGCCTTTATGCTACACACTTTATTTTCTCTCTTCAATTGTTCACATTTAGCTTTTACCAGGCTCTGCTCCCGGGTCTCCTCTCCCGCTGCAGAACTCTCATTCTGCTTGGCAGTCTCCTCTTCCTCTGCCAACTGTCTCCTCCTCTTCTCCCTGCGTTCCTCCAGCTCTTCATCACGCAAGCTCTCCAGGTGCTGCAGTATGGGGACCTTCACCACTGAGAGACCAAGCACAAGACTTGTCATTTCACATACACTCAGTTTTTTCTTCTTGCAGTGCAAGCTAAACAACAGATGCTAGGAAATTAATTTTGAGATGGTCTCACCTGCCACACAGTCATGCATGCTCTCGGCATCCAGGACTTTACACTCATCAGTCCATCTGGTTAAGGCGGTTGGGATACTTGAAAGGGTGCCTGCAGAACACAAGGGTTTAGCAGGTGCATCTGTACTTGTTAATGTAAAGCAGCGCCTCAGTGGCAGACTCACCAGCTTGTCCTCCTGTGCTGCTCTGCTCATGGAAGAAGTCATCCAGCAGTTCATCGTCCGAACGGGCAATAATGTGCACATCCTCGTTACCCACCAGGAGACGGGCACGACCGCGAGACTGCAGAGGCAGAGAGCTTGACAGCTGCAAGATATCAGCTGCAGCACTGGGGCCCAATAATCTGAGACACATACACAAAAAAGGAGTTGAAGTGTCTAATGTTTGTGCCGCAAGTGGCACCAAAAAGAACTGCAATTTGAGCCTCATTTATGATGTTTGCCATGTTTTTTTTAAGGGGGGGGGACAGAATCAACTTTAAAGATGAGGTTATGCAAATTTCTGCACCACTGTGAAGTGTATAATTTCAAATATCTTTAGATAACTGGAGGAAAGGAAGGAAAAAACAAGTTAATTAAAGAAGGACTTACCTTTGCAAGATGAGAGGAGGGTTGGGCTGACGGTTGCCAGGGTAATGTACATGAATAGTGTGGCCTGTGTTGGCCGTGAGCTGGCGGAGAGAGCGTTGACTGCGTCCCATGCCCTGAGCCAATCTGCTGCTGGTGCCTGCACCCCCCAGCGTCAGCGAGCCGTGGTCAGCGTGACGTACCATCAGAGGGTGGGAGCTGGGGATATTTCCTGGTGAGGGAGGGATGTCAGCTAAAGTGTACAAAGACAGAAAGAGTGCATGTGACACATTAGGTCAAAAGAAAAGAAAAAAAATCTTATGGCCGAGAGAGAGAGAAAGAAAGAATAAATGTATAGTAGCTGAAAGATATTAAAATACAAATGATTTACCAGATGTGGAGAACATGTTATCAAACTCAATGATGAGGTCATCATCTCGGTCGAATCTCTCAAAACGAATGTGTGGGGCGGCATTGATGTCAGGAAAATCTTCATCCAGTTCCATCTCTGAGCCTTCATCATCGTCATCCTCATCTCCCTCTTCATCATCCTAAGGATAACGAGCAGGGCAGATAAGTTGAGAACAGAACACCCTCTTCAGAGTTTTTTATGGCTTTTTAAATAACTATTACCTGGTCTTCCTCCTCTTCTTCCTCCTCCTCTTCCTCCTCATCCTGACTATCCTCATCCTCATTGCTACCGCTGGAGTCTTCCTCCTGTGTGTGCTCCTCATCTTCTGGCTCAAGAATGTTCATAGAGTCTAAATCAGCAAAGACAACAAAATGACTGCAGGATTTTCCCCAAGACAGATTTAAGAAACTTCACACAAAACATTCCCAGCGTAAAACAAAACTTTTTTTAACAGTTGTAAATGACCTTTTAGCTCACTTACATGGGTCTGTTGTTGATTTTCTTTAAGCACTAATATGTAGTCTATTAAATTAAACAAATCTCAGGTATTAAAAACTACATAAATAGTACAAATAGAATTTTTTTTTTTTTTTTATAGAAATGATGTTTGAGTTTCAGATGGAGACCCTAAAATTCACAGGACACACCACCTCTCTACCAGGCCCAATGAGTAGGCTATACCATTTATGGGTTGTTGTCATAAGCTCCAAGAGAGAATACATGAGATTCACATCCTACCCTCTCTGTTAGCTTGGAGAGTGGAGGCCTGACTCATATTGGAAGGAGCCTCATCCATCAGCACATCCTCTTGAGACTCATCCTCTCCAGAACGACCCACTAATTAACAGCAAAACCGAATCAAACGTGCATAACCAACTCTGTATCGCTTCCATATCTGGCCAGGAATCAAATAAATCACTTACCAATGATGGTGCTATTAACAGTTCCTGCATCCCTCTCTAAAAGTTCATCGATCAAATCCACCAACTCATTCTCCACCTACAAGCAAATATGAATAACAAACATTGTTAAGCTGGAGGAGGATTTTCATATTCATCAACTGAGAGAACAGTTCCACAAACTGCTGTTTCTCTAACCTGCATGGCTTGAGTGCTCAGCACCTCAGGCTGTCCAGCAATGACCACAGTGTCTCCCTCGGTTTCTCCATCCATCAGGTCAGAATCTGTGGCTTGACCACGGTCACGATTCTCTACTGGCTCTGCCTCGCCAGCCTCTCCTTTAGACAATACCAGCCATTACAAACACACACAATTCAGTAAGGCCACTGAAACCATGCTATGATGCAAGTTAAAATGATCAATGCATTGAAACATTTTAGGGTTACCTGGATCCTGGGTGTTGCTGTTGCTGTCCCTGACGGTGCCAACAGCATCATGCTCTGTCTTGTTCTTGCTAGACCCCCCTTTACCACCAAACAGGCTGCTGGGCTGGTTCACGATTCGTGACAGTGTTTCCAACGGTTTCAAAGCAGCATTTACTGTGTTTGCCATGTTGGGACTGCAAGAAACCAAGAACAGCAATGAGAAGAAAAAGAAAATTAATAAATTTTGGCAATCAACCAATGTTGGGATGGGGTGGGGTACACAAACACTGATGCCTAATATAATACTAGTTTAAATATTTATTATTAGTAGTATTATGAGTTACCTGGATAGATCAAGGCTGTGAGGCACACGGGCAAGGTCATTTACAAGGCCTTTCTTCAGAAAGAGTCGGATAATATTGTTCATCCCGTTGTGCTGGGTCTTGGCTGTGGCTGTGCTGTAGAAGCTCGAGGTGGAGGGACACGACTCCATAATGGTGCTGATGATGCACATAACTGCTTGCAAGCTGCAAAGAGAGAAAAGTCAAAAGTTTAGTTAAGCTTTATGTATCTAATTAAGTATATATGTTCTAGATATCTTAATTGTTTAAACATCAGTTTGGTATAGCGACTAGGCAGCTAGACTGACCGGGCATGTTTCTCTGTGCCCTCTGCCATGCCCAATGCTCGACTCAGAGCGGCCTTGACTTCATTGACCAGGGCCGCCTGGGCATCGGTGCCTGTGCCAGCTGCAGCAAGGCTGGCCAGGAAAAGACGCGCAAGGGCAGGAGTGTCCTTGTCCTCTGAGTTCTGGGTGTGTGGGAGCAAGTGGTCCAAAACAAATGCCAGCACACTGCAATCCTGTACATATATATGGTAACAAATGTTACATGACAAATGTAAAAAAACAAAATGGACTTTACAAGTGCACTGAAATAATGTCTTTTATAGACAAGGAGAAGTGTTCAAAGCAATCAGGAATCAAGTATAAATTGCATAAAGAAGCTCAAGTTCTTGAAAAACAATGACAGAAGTTGAAAGTGAAACATTGACCAGGCATCTCAACTCAAATATGGCTCACCTCCTTAATGAGCTCTGACTGGCCAGCTGTGTAGTTGTAAGAGGTGATGAGAGTAGCGATGCCAACATATGACCGCACCAACTCTGCCAGCAGCCTCAGGATGGTGGATGTAGGCATCAGGGGTTTGCTGGCCTTAGCTTTAGCAGCTCGGCTCTCCTCTGAAGAAGCTCCCTTCTCTCCCTCCTGCTCCTTTTTCTCCTCACGCATTTCCTCAGGCGTAGAGGCTAGGGACATAGGAAAAATAATGACAGGACAAATTTACAAGGGCAAATCAAGGAACCAGCAAAGTGAGAAATATATGGTTACTGTATAAAGAAAGGTTTTGAGCTGTGTGTGTGTGTTCACCTTCTCCCTGTGGTGTTCCAGACTGGGAGGATTCTGCAACGGCACCATCTGCAGCAAACACCTGAGTCTGATAGAGTATAATTAACACCCACTGTTAATGCAAATCCCACATTTCTGAGCCTATTATAGTACACATACATTTGGGATACTCGTGTATCTCAGAGCAGATAAACTTGAACTAGATTTGAACATTTTGTTCAGAAAATGCAAGTAGTGCTTGCCCATGCAAAACTAATGCCATGGCACTAGAGCAGGAAAAAATATGCGAAAGAATAGTGGTCAACAGATATATCGGTCCCTATTTGGCTTTTTTTTTTTTTTTTTTTTTATTACCGGCATAGGTCAATAGCTTTTTGTTTGGCCAATAAGTGTTGTGAGTGAGACTTTTATTTTAACAGCACTAAGAACCAAACATCACAGTGCAAACACACAAAAATGCCCATTCTATGGAGTTCTGTCTATAAAAAAAGACCACAATCCACAAATCAAAAACTTGTGTAAACCAGTTAAAGAGCACATTGTTAGCCTCATAGCATTAATGCCTAAGTCATTTTTTGGCCAAACTGTGATATCTGCCTTTGAAATATGATCTGGGCAATTATGCTATGAGGCTAACGACATTGTATATTGATTACAGTGTTTACTTCCTATTTGTCCATGTTTTAAACAAATTCGTCAAATTACAAAATCAAGAAGTTGCTATCTGGATGGTTGATAGGATGTTGCTATGTAGCGGACAAAGTGTTTTGAGTTCATGTTTCAAAGTACAATTTTTTTCACTAGTCAACCAGAAAGCACATGTCCATTTACTTAGACACGTAAAAACGCATCTCTCTGCAATAAGCCACAAAATTTGATTATCATTAATGTAGCATACACAGTGCAGGGCAAGTTTCACTAAAGTTTTGGGAAGCGGAATAAATATTAGCAGTAATGATTGTAATTATGATATTCTATGATAACTGATGCAACACACAAAACATACATAAAACATAAAAACATGCTGACTCTTACATTGATGTGGAAGGCAGACTGTGAGTCAAAATCACTGCCTTGTCTGGTGAGTCTGTACTGCTGGTAGACATCATCACCGACATCCTGCAGGATCTGACAAAGGTCTTGACTCCCTGGTACTGCGGCTGCCCGCTCCTCTCCTCTCTCTGCTACACATAAACAAACCCAAATGGACCCCGAGCATTAAGAGAAAGTGGATGTTGATGAGAGATGACAGTTTGATAGATCTGGACCGTGAACTAAATACAAGCATGCTCTCATTTTTCTGTCTGATGAGATTTCTTACCCTCTTCTGGAGCGTGATACGCTGCTAGGGCATTCAGCATGTCGTAGATGACCTCTTTTATTGTCTCTGGTATGGAGGGCAGTGGGGACAGCTTCAGGGGTGTGGTCTTCACTAGCTGGACAGCATTTGGGCCCTTAATTCTGAAGTTCTCAAACTCATCATCTGAGGCTGATTAATGGAGAGAGACTGTGATCAGGCAATTGGCTTAAAAAAAACAATATATGCAGTAACACTTTACAATAAGGTTCATTATTTAACATTAGTTAACTATATTAGATTACATGAACAAATAATGAACAGAATTATTAATCTTTATTAATCTTAATTTCAACATTTACTAATACATTATTAAATCTTGTTAACATTAGTTAATGCACTGTGAACTAACATGAACAAACAATGAACAACTGTATTTTCATTAACCAACATTAATGAAGATTAGTAAATACAGTAACAAATGTATTGCTCATGGTTAGTTCATGTTAGTTAATACATTAATTAAATGTTTAATTAATGAACCTTATTGTAAAGTGTTACCATATATGCTGATATATGACTTTTTAGGGAGGATCTCTGGGAGATTTTCCACCATACCAGTGCCAGCACCTCTTGGGGCAGGGAGAGCGATTCGAATGCAACTCTTGGCAGTTTCCGTAAAGCACTCCGGGTTGCGGCAGGCCGCTGGCCCGAGGACACGTAGAATGTAGTTGATCTCCCTGGAGCCCAGACTACCTGACACCACACCTGAAGTAGTGCTTCCTGCACCACTGGTGACGGCAGATCGTACCACCTGAGAAAAGACAGTGAGCAAGTAACAATGAAATAAGGATACATTATTTCCGATAATACACCTAAGATAAGATAAACGTAGCTTTTAAGTGAATATGCACCTTCTCCATAGTGTGCCGCAGCGTGGCTGGGTCCTCTATGATGTGGCGGAAGAGCAGAGTGACCAGTGGGGTGAAGCCATTGAAACCTGAGCTCTGCGTGAGGTTCAGGATCATGCGGGTGCTCTTGAGCTCTGCAAACATCATGGCGTAATTGTGTGTACGTGTGAGACGAAGACAGAGCCGCAAGGTGGCGTGCAAAGTGTCCGGGTCCACAGGAACACTGATCATACTGACACAGGCGCGGATCAAAATGGTGATCATGTCCTCCGTCATGCCCTGTACAACAATACCACTGGAACCAGAGGGGTCTTGAAGGGCAGAAGGAGCTGCTGTGCTTGAATCCTTCTGCTCCGACTCTTCTTTAGGAGGTGCCATTTCCACAGCCACAGAGCTGGAATCTGAAAAGGCCATAAGGAAATTTATATTTTATATATAAAATATATTTTATATATAAAAAACACACTTTCACACCAGGTAGTTCTAGGAACTAGCCACCAGGATGATTCCCCGAGAACTGATAGTTCCCCTAGGGTCGTTTTCATTAGTTTACGATGTGTTTAACAGCTTGTCTAATATATTAGATAGAACTGTTATACAAAGAAAGAAGACCGTATATGAAAAAGTATTAGCGTTTGCCGTGTGGTTGATGTTAGTTTGTGGAGTGAATATATAGGCTATAAACTGTGTAGGCTATAAACTCTGAAGTTGGAGCTAATTTAGCTCTTCCAAAAGGAGTTCTTAGCACTGCAGGAACTAAGAAGGATTTTAGATCTAACACAGCAAAATCCAGGTACTTCCACCAATAGTACTAGGAACTATGAAAAGGTTCCTCCTGTGCAAAAGACCCTTAATATTATACACTCACACAAATCCTGAACACTAATGAATTATAATTATTCGACATTATAAACTATAATTAATCAAATAATTATGTAGAATTATTTCATTCCTTGCCAACCCCCTCCCAAAAAAAACAAAAAAGCAGCACTAAATGTTTCAAAACAATGGATGAAACTCATGTAAAATGTTTAAAATAAACATGCTTGCAGTTTCTCTACCTGTATCAGTCTGTGTTTCCTCAGTCTTTGCTCTCTGTTCACTCTCTTCTCTCTCTGTATCAGTAACACTTCCAGATTTTGTGGTCTTGGGAATCCGTGGCACCCGCTGTACCGTCAACATAACTGGTCGTCTGTTCCCAGTCTCCTCATTCACCTGGGAAAAATAAAATAAAAATACATTGGAGTAATATATATTACTCATGCAGTATGGACATAATCATACATATATCAAATTTCCATCAGATCCACATCCATGTTGTAGCGGTTACCTGCACCATGGTGTTGAACTGAACAGTGTATCTCCTGCGGCCAGCAGTGAAGCGGACACTGGTCTCTCCAGCCCTCCAGGCAGAGTCGATGGTGCTGTTATTACTTGCACTGTAGCTGCACCAGCGGCCTGAACGGTCGTCAAACCAGCGCCAGTTATTCCCATTGGGCTGCAGGTACTAAGATAATTAAGAATAAAATGAATATAACACCTCTATGTTCACTGTTGCCATATTCACATTTTACAATTTTTTTGAACAGTCTTTATACTTTATTTGGCACCAACCTTATTCATCTGAGCTCTTCGCTTGGACGATACAGCCATTTTCTCATAGAAGTCAATAAGCAGGAGCACAGGGGTGATCCATCTACAGATAAAAACATAGGCTTCCGTTGAAGTGACATGGAAAACATTTTACATACCAAATTACATTAAAAAAATGCTATAGTATTGAATAAGGCCTCAAACATATTATTCCCATATAAACTAATACTGCTACTCCGTTTCAAACATGCTTGGGTCAGCAGATCTTTCTAGGAATGCTGATGTCTGAGCGCAAACTGATCAGTCATGCAGACAGGGCAAGGACAGGGACTCACTTGGGTGTTTGGATGTCCTTCTGCTCTTTGGCAGCTTGCAGACAGGGCTGCACCACCTCCAACAGCTTAATCAGCACAGTCAAGACACCACTGCTCTCCACCACCCGAGCACATGAGAGTTTCAGCTCCTGTGGAACAGAGCACGACACATTTCCGTCAGAGCAGTGCAGTGGGTGTATTTTCTTGTCAATACAGATCCTCCAGTACTTTTAGAGGATGGTGTATAAATAAACAGTGATGATGTGTGCAGCAGACCATGTACCTCAAAGAGCAGCGTGAGCAGCAGGATGCGGGTGGCCAGGTTGGAGGCCTGGGGGAGGGTCGCCATCTGTCTCGTCCACTCAGAAACCGTCTTGGTGTCGCTGGTGGTTAGCGGCACTGCAGCCTTTATCAACACGTCAGCGGCCTCCCACACCTTTGTAAATATACACAAACATACAGCTGAGGATAGGATCTAAAGCACACCATGGTTGTAACTTAAAACCAAGTATGCAGCCTACCAGAAAGCTTTGTAGGAGCAGCACTAAAGATTGTATTTATTAAGCATGCCCTTTAACTAGCCTGAATAATTCTAATAACTATATCATTTCCAGCAAATACTGCAAATTTCCTTTGTACAGCAAATGAAACAAAGCAACTTTAAAGTGTTAGTTCACCCACAAGTCGTTCCAAAACCGTAAGACCTCTTCTGAACACAAATTAAGATTTTTTTGTTGTTTTGTTTGTTTTTTATTATCCTCCATAGAAAGCAATGTAATTACCACATTCAAGGTCCAGAAAAGTAGTAAAGACATCATTAAAATAGTCAACGTAAGTACTGTTGCTCAACCTTAATGTTATTAAGCGACGAGAATACTTTTTGTGAGCAAAAACAAAACTTTATTCAACAATTTCTTCTCTCTACTGTCATTCTCCTACGCTGTTTACATTGTAAAAGACAGTGCAGAAATTAAATTTTTTGGGGAACTAACCCTTTAACCTGTGAAAAATGTACATTTTACAAATTCCTATACCTGTGAGCATATACGTGCATACTGACCTGATTGACCACCTGTCTGAGGATGAGGTCTCTGTATTCAGGGCCATTCCTTTTAATAGAAGTCATAAGCAGATCACAGAGGCGGTAGACTGTGTCCGGCAGCTCGTCGAGCAGGTGGAAGCATCCAGGCAGCATTGAGTCTGTGAAGGAATGTAACTCTGTGGTGTCTAGAGGTTCAGCTTCTAGGAAGCGCTCCAGACAACGTGCTTCTTCCTCTTCTACCCGCTCCCTTGCTCTCCTTTCATCCTCCTCACGCCGGCGAGCTGCTTCCTACAGACAAAAAGTAACAGGGGTGTGACTGGTGTGTGTCTGTTCAAAGGCAGAGAAAGCTTGCTGAAGAAGATGTGAAGTAGGCAGGTGAGGTGACCTATGCTGTGCTAATCATTAATTCCTATTTAAGTGATGTAATAATGAGTGCGTGGGTGCCCACCTCAGGTGAGTCTGAGCGCTGCTCCATGCTAACTTCTTGACCTAGAGACATGGCAATGGCCCGCATCATCTGGTCTTCTTCAGACATGGTGAACTCCTACAGAAACAAAGCTCACAGTGACTACACTAACTTATACCTCGTGTGTGCATCCTGTCTGTGTGTGCTTGTGTGTGTGTGTGTGTGTATGAGAGAAAGAGACAGGGTTTTGTCTGCGTTAGGTTCTTACTCGGACAGCTGCGCTGAGGAGTGGTGGAGGGTGTGTGAGCAGGTACTCAGTGGCCTGTTCCATAGTGCTGGTGTTCAGCAGAGCCTCCATTGCATGCTCTCTGGAGAAGCCCATGTCCATTAGCTGTGAAGGAGGTCAGATGTGGATGGTTAGCAATGGCTAATAGCTCTCTTCAGATATTAGATATGTCTTTAATTACAACACAAAGACCTCATAAGGCATGTCAACAAACGACAATAGGGTCCTATGATTTCTGTGATGCAGAAAACATGGACAGAATTACGGAACCACTCATAAAAAAGGAATTTACTGTATACTGCAGAATGTTATAGAATTTGGCAACAACTGGATGAATAAATCAAAAGCAGAGCTGTACATTTAATCAAAATGGGATTACTGTATATTTAATCATTATATGGATTAGTGTCTGTGAATAAACCCCAAAAAGACTGCTATTGAAATATGAATTCTGGATGTTCTGCATGTGTCTGTGTAAATAAGTGGTTTGTCTTCTTCACAATACTATTGTCCAGTAGAATGCATTTCTTAAAGTAATAATAACAATATTATATACAGTATTATAATACAGTAATACAGTTTATTAAAAATATATTTAAGGAATAAACAATTTTTCTTTTCAATGTTTTAATTTAAACAGCAAACTGTTGTGCACCACATTTTTGCCAAAAACGTAAGAATTGTTCAAATTCAATTTGCTTATAAAAGATTATTTACATTTAAAGATGTATGGATTCATTTGATTATCACCATTTCTGATAATAAATTTGTATTAAATCATACAAGACAGAATCCAGAAAAATTAAAACTTCCAGGGTTTTTCCTGGCTCAAAATGAGGCAGAGGTGGTACAATCCTGATCAGAATCCTGAAGGATGTATTTTAGGTTATTTAATATTAAGAGAATAAGATTTGTGTTTTGAGAACACTATCATATATATACAGTGTTTCCCACAGGATTGTGTTTTCTCTGTGGTGGTTGAACCTCTGTCCCTATAGGGGGATCCGGGGGCATGCTCCCCTGGAAGAAATGTTGTGCATTTTAAAAGATAAATGCATTAGTCTGGTGCACTTTGAGAGTTGAAAATTAAGAGCTCCAACCCATGTTCAGTGTGCAAACTGAACAAAGAAAAAGTCTTGTACCTGAACTTTAAAGGGGACTCTAAAGGGCATGTGCACTAGAGATGTGGGGATCAGCTCTAACATCACCCAAATCCGCTGTTAAAAATAAATCATCCACCCACCAACTTCCCAAACCTACGATATTCTCTGACCTGCACCTGATAAAATTATTCAAATTCTCAGTGTTAAGCATGATGACATAACATATGACACTTAAGTAGGCTGCTTTTAAATAAATTTCTGAAATAAAAGTTCTTTGGCAAAATTACATTTCTTTAATAGCCTGTAAACATAGGTTTTACTCCCTTCAAACTAAAACTGTCACTATTTCATTACATCATTGTTGAAAAAACTCTCATCAGAATAATTTTTTTATTAAGCTTATGTATATTTATAGTTAAAGCTGTTAAGTTAAGCAATCTCTCATGGGGGGGGGGGGTTTCCTTTGCATTTTATATAATGACCACTAGAAGGTGCTCTACGCATATGATTTCCTTGATTGGTTTACCCTGAATAGAAATGCGTTGTCCTTGAAAACGAATTCTCTCTCATCCACCCGCGAACCACCCCCAATTACTTGGAAAAAAAATTTAATTGTTAAAGGGTTAGTTCACACAAAAATGAAAATAATGTCATTCCACACCTTTAAGACCTTTGTTAATCTTCGGAACACAAATTAAGATATTTTAGTTGAAATCCGATGGCTCCGTGAGGCCTTCATAGGGAGTAATGACACTTCCTCTCTCAAGATCCATTAATGTACTAAAAACATTTAAATCAGTTCATGTGAGAACAGGGATTCAATATTAATATTATAAAGCGACGATATTGAGCCACATGAACCGATTTAATTATGTTTTTAGTACCTTTATGGATCTTGAGAGAGGAAGTGTCATTGCTCCCTATGGAGGCCTCATGGAGCCATCGGATTTCAATTAAAATATCTTAATTTGTGTTCCGAAGATTAACGAAGGTCTTACGGGTGTGGAACGACATGAGGGTGAGTAATAAATGACAGAATTTTTATTTTTGGGTGAACTAACCCTTTAAAATTTTGATAAATTCAATTGACTAATTGACATCCTCTCTGATTATAAGAATTTTTATTAGGGAGAAAAAAGAATTTGAGGAAAAAAAAATATAACAGATTTCATAGGGCCCTAAAACAGGAAGTGACGTTACCTGAGTGAGCTGAGCTTGGTTGACCTGTGGCTCTCTGCGAGTTGTTGAGTTGCTTCCCTCCTCTGTAGAGCCTCCAGCAGAGCTTCCATTCGCACTTCCAGGCGCTCCTTCTCCAACTACTCCCCCTGTTCCTGAAGAGCTGCTTGTCCCCCCAGCACTTGTGGAGCTGCTCTCCTCATCAGGCCGAGCCGTGCCCTCTCTTTCTTTGGAGAGCCGCTCCTGGATGATAGGTTCTCCTCGTAGGATGTGGCACAGAATGGCCAGCATGGACTCAGCCATGCGTCCACCATAGACCTTCAAGGGCTTACGGTTCCATAGGTTACGAATACAGCTGAATGCAGCCTACAACAAGGGATGAAAAATTACAATTGATTCTTAATGACAATTCAAGTTTATTTATATAATTTATAATGACATTAAATGGCATTCCTACCTTCTGGGTGACAATGAGAAAGCGCAAGGCGCTGAACTGTGGGGCATTGACTGTTGCTCCAGGCACTTTAGCGGGCAGAGAGTGTGGGGAGTCCAGAACTGTGCTGGGGTTCACCATCTTCTCTACTAGCATCAACCAGGCATCTAGGAACTCTCCCGTCCCATCAGGCAGCTCAGAGTGTTCCAAGCCCTCTGACACGGGTACTTTACCACCCATGGACAGGGCCCAATTAAATGTCCTGATGAACATGAAGCATTTTACTTACTTATAGTAATAATTATAATACTAAAATCCAATACAGCATTATTTACTGAAGGATTTTTTTTTTTTAAATTTGAAATTATAAAAATATATTAAGTATTATACTGTTATTAGGGGTGTTGCAATATAACAGTATTGACAATATAACTGATGTTTAAAAAATGAAATGTATAGATATCATGTTAATACTATACTTATGATAATCTCACTAGATTACTAGCACTAGTAATCTGGTTGACTCCAACATAGTAGGTGGCGGTATTCCACTTCAATGCTGGTTGCCACCAGTCATAGCGCATGAGGTTTAGGCACTACTGCCACACAAAATCGTGTCGATGAGATGACATAGCCAAAATTTTGGATTTTTATAAAGATGAATGCAGTCTGCAGGAGTGCAGATGAACAGTAAGTTCTTTTTGTATGCTTTTGTTACAAACTCTCTCTACATATTCCTTAACTCATATTTTGAGTGATTTTATTTTTTTATGAAAAAGAAAAAATAAGATTAATTTGACTGATGTCCTTATTTTTCAAAAATGTCTATAGATAACATAATATAATAAAAATATTATTGTGAATTCTTTTGACCAGGATAATCATGTAGTGACAATTTATATCGAGACAGACCTAACTATAATATAGATTTAAATATTAATATCTTGCAATTTACTTTCATAGCTGAAAATAACTAGAAAATATATTTTTGGATAGCTAAAAATTTTATATGCTCTTTAATAGTCATTTTAAATGGTCTTACAGTATTAAAAATGTATTTTAAATTTACAAATACTCCATGTAGTACATGTAGTACAATTACAGCATATAATTAATTATAAAAGAATATGAACGCTGTTAAAATGGTTTGGTTATCACTTATGATCAAATCACCAAGGTCTAAGATTTAGAATTTCCATGCCGGTGGGCCTATGGGCTATTGAACAGCAAAAAGAAAGAAAAAAAAAAACCTTGTCTACTCACTCAAACAGAGCATCATGGCCACCAGAACAGAAGAACTTCTGTAGCATCAGATGGTATGGATATTTCCTCTCATCAAACAACATGGGTGAGGTGAAGCCAACAGAGCAGATAAAGAAAGTCAGCCTGATTAGGGCAGAGAAGCAGATAGTTTTATACACCACCAGGAAAGACGAGGCTCAGGCACAAGGAAGTATGTTTACACTTAACTAACGGCAGCTCCTTTTACTAAACTATCATTAAAAAAATATTAATGCTATGTTTATAACAGAAGTATAGGGTAAACTTTGGTACAAAGTTGCAGGTGTGTTTACCTGAAACGTGGTGTGGGCGTGTAGGGAGGTGGCTGCCAGCTCAAGCCCTTGGTGAGGAGTTTAGTAAGAGATGACGCTGTGGCCCGAGCTGCAGGTGTTGGGGCCGTGCCTGTGCTGGTGGTATGGTGAGAGCGCCGCTGACGGACAGGTGAGCCCACACAAAGCTTCACCAGCAGTCCGAACAGCTCAGCCAGAGCCCTGCCTAAACGAGAGGAGGCTGGGGAGATATGCAAGAAATATAGCAAGTCAAAAACAAGGTGCAATTTTATTCATGGTTTCTCATTTTACTTAGGAGTAGGCAGTAAATAACTAAATAAAGTGGCTAAGACTGCTAACCTGAGAGCAGAGGCTTAATTTGTTTGATACGTGTTGCCATGGCAGGGGTGAGTTTGGACTTGGTCTTCGGGTCAGTGGCTGTGGGCTCGTCCGTCTCCATGGGAGCGAGAGAGTCTCCATCCAGGCCCATTCCTTCTAGCAAACCCTGAGCAGAGGGATCTACCCCCACAGACAGGGTCTCAGTCTCAGCTGGTAGAGAGAAAAAGGCTTTAGAAAAGAAAAAGCAAAGGCAAACCAGCAAAAAAGGCCATAAACTGGGAAAAAAGGGAACTGAGATGCAGAAAGGAGGAAATAAATTATAGAAACTGGCAGCTAAAATAACCTCCCAAAAAACTTTCTTATAAAATCACATCAAATAATGAGGCAGAGAAAGGTAGTGAGCTTTATAAAAACTTTATGGTAACACTTTACAATACGGTTTCATTAGTTAATATTAGTTCAATTTAGTTAACGAACTAAGAATTAATGCTTCTACATCACTTATTAATCTTAAAGTTAAAGTTAATTTCAACATTTACTAATGCATTATTAAAATCATGTATGTGTTAACGTTAGTCAATACACTGAACTAACATGAAAAAAAATCCAGCTGTTCTGTTTGTTAACTAACATTAACAAAGAATAAATACTATAACAAATGTATCACTCATTGTTAATTCAAGTTAGTTAAATTAACTAATGTTAATAAATGAGACCTTATTGTAAAGTGTTACCGATGTTATATGCAGAATTGTCACAATGCAGAATTGCAGTATTTTACCAGTTCTCCTGCCTGCAGCTGCTGTGCTGCTGGAGGGTTTATCCTCCTTAGGCACAAGTTTCTGCATGTCGGCCTGACCAAACTCACATCCAGGAGGCAAACTGCAAAAAAAAAAAAAAGAAGGAAAAATAAGACACAAGACAAAATTACAAAAAAAAAAAAAAAAAAAAAAAAAGAAAACAAACAATAGCATTCCATTTCAGTTAGTGGACAACCACCTTCTTAGATTTGGCCTAATTCTATACTGTACAGTATTTTACCAAATTTTAAAAGTTTTATTTCAAGTGAATAATTTACTTAAACAGTAAAGTTGGGGTGAAAAGGATGTAGCACATGATTTTTTTTTAGACCCTTTTCACAGGCTGTGATAACGCTTTTGATAGTGGATTAGTAAAACGTCTGTTCACCATGTGCGAGATCAGAGAAGTACTAACCTGTTTGGTGTACAGAGGGACAGCAGCACAGTGCTCTCCCACACCAGAGAGCAGTAGAGCTGACTCAGTTTGTTCAGAACACTAAGACCCAGTTGAGATCCCCACTGATTCACTGAGATAGCACGGATCTCACTCTGAAAACAAAGAAATAAAATCAACAGATTAATTGATTATCGAAAATTTACAAATTAAATATTGAAAAAGTTTACAAACAGCTTCCTATGTGCATACCTGTCCGACTCTGCAGGTATGAACGAACATGAGGATATACGCATGTGCCGCTGTGAGGGCATGCAGCAGTGGGGTGGCATGTGCTGACAATGTGGCGTCTGTGACATGGCCTGCATTGGCCAGTTCTCTGAGCAGAACAGAGCCACCAGGAACCTCGATGGGCCGGTGAAGAGGCTCCAGAGCAGACAGTATGCTGTCCAACTGACACAGACCCTCCTGGAGAACTTTCGGCTCATGGGACAAAGTCTAAGAAACAGTGAGAAAGAGAAGGGTTAAAAGAATCAAATTCAACAGTAAATATCACTGCATCTATTGGAAAATTCCTGAAACAGGAAAACTGCTGTATATCCTTCAGGTAGGTGTCAATCTTACTAGTATAGATTTGCAGACTCCTGCCACAGCTTGGCAGGCAGCAGAGGTGGGGAAGTCAATGGGCAGGTTGGGCAGCCCAAGGATTGACACCAGTGGTAGGAGTCCCTTCTGGTTGACAAATTCCTGACAGTGGTCATCTGTTGTGTTGTTACTCAGAATGGACTCCACAAATTTCATCTAAAAGCAAACACATATTTTAGTTCCAGTCCTTGGAAAGGAAACTATCAGACTTGATGCGTTTTGATAAACACCCAATGAACTGAGCTTATGCGATAAGACTAAATCAGAATAGGCAGTTTGAAGAAGTATAAATAAGACAAGATGTAAATAGTCTGTGTCAGCACGTACCACATTCAGGATGTAATCCATAAGAGGAATGGGGATTCGCTCTTCTGTTCCCACCACTCTGTAAAAAAAAAAAAAACACTCATTTGTTAAAAATGGTCCATTTATTAACATGTAAAGCAACACTGATTTCTCACACATGGCATTAAAAGCGAGGAATATTACATTTCCTCGCTTGCCCTATACTAGAAGCTATTTTGATGCACTAACTGCCTGTTGCTTTCTGGCTCCCCCTGCTGTTGGCTAAAGGTATGTAGAGCCTCTTCCTCCTCCTCATCCTCACTGGATGCCTCCTCTGCAGCATGGTTTGATCGAGCTGGAGGTACCGTGACGGTCCCGTCTGCTTTCTGTATGGAGGGTTTCTGGCAGATGTACTCTGGCGATCGGCCCAAGTTGCAGATCTCCTCTAGCAACTGTTAAAGGTCAAGACAGTAATCAAATTCAAGGTCTTGAAAAGAATGTAAGTTTAAATATGCAAAAAACACTGCAATAAAAGGGCATTTCTAAAGGCAATGTGTCAAAATGTTGCACTAGCTGCATTACCTTGATGATGGCTGTTGTAGCGTCCGTTTTAAGTGTGGGCTGGTGCCGCATTAGCTCGTCGACAGCACTGCCCAAGTTAGAGGCAGTGTCACCTGTTTCATAAAATTACACTGACTGTTAGAAACATTCCCATTATCTTCAAACACAAGTCACTGACTGTGCATAAAAACAGGTACACCTATACAGGCCTCTCACCTAGTGGGTCAGAGCTGCGTCTGCGGCGCATGGCAGGCAGGTAGTCTGGTGAGAGCAGCACCTTGAACAGTCGCTCGAAGGGCTGGCACTGCACAAATGAGTGCAGACCACGGGCATTCAGGCACAGGGCGCTGAAGACGTTAGGCAGGGAACCCAGCACTTCTCTGGTGGCAGGGACCTGTAGAAACAAATAAAAGGTCTAAAACGTGTATAATGAGCTGCTGGAATATGCAAGGATGAATACAGCAATTGAGAAATATAGAGGGAATTGGGGAGGGGAGAAGCAATATAGCGTGTCTAGCATGACTGAACTTGGGGTGGTCAGAGACCTTGAAACAGACAAAAGGAGTTTTGAATGGACAATGTGTGGGCAAAATAATTTTTTTTAATTAAAGAAAGGGAAGTATAATATTGTTATGGCAGACTCACATCTTTGATGAGCAGTGCATGTAGCATGACATCAGTGAGACCATTGTCCTGCAGAGATGACAGTAGAGAGGGCTCCTGGAACACAAACACCGTCACCACCTCCGTTGCTGAAACAGAGAGTGAGAGAAATAATGTAAGAAAAAGACATCTAAGGCAGGCAAATAAAAAGAAATTTCAAACTAATTAATTTCACATTTTTCAAATAGCTGACAGTGTTCTTTTAACCATACTCCACATGAAACGTTCTACTCCCGTATGCAGAGAAGACACTGAAGCCAGATCCACACAAAGTTGTGCAATAAAAATGTCAGCTAATATTTCAACAGCACCAGGAGTACTTACCCAGGAGAAACAGTGAGGGTCCATAATACTCTGCATTACTGATGATGTGTTTCAGAGAGGTAGGGAGGGACCCATCCATTACTATAAAGAGAGTGCGAAGGCAGTGAACATCACTTTCGGCAGATTAAAATGCTATTAACAACAATGTAAAAACTATAGCATCATTAAATCCAATGAATTTCATACCATGACGAATGCCGTCAGAGAATGCAGGGTCCTGAATGGCTTTTTTCAAGAAGTTCAGCATAGATTTCAACAGAGCAGCTCTCTGAGGGATGCACTGCACTCCTGTTAGGAAAGAAAAAAATAAAGATGCATAATCAAATTTTCATAGTTTAACTTGTACTAGTATGAAGGAAGCCAATTGACTTGCATGTTAAAGAGTTCACCCAAAAATGAAAATAATGTCATTAATTACTCACTGCCATGCCGTTCTACACCCGTAAGACCTTTGTTCATCTTCAGAACACAAATTAAGATATTCTGATTAAATCCGATGGCTCAGTGCAGGCCTGCATTCACAGCAATGACATTTCCTCTCTCAAGATCCATAAAGGTACTAAAAACATATTTAAAACAGTTCATGCAGGTCTTTTGTGCGCCAAAAAAAATAAAAATAATGACTTTTCAACAATATAGTGATGGGGCGATTTCAAAACACTGCTTCAGAGCTTTACGAATCAAATCAGTGATTCAGATCTCCTATCAAATGGCTAAACTGCTGAAATCACATGACTCTGGTGCTCCGAATCACTGATTTGATTCGTAAAGCTCCGAAGCAGTGTTTTGAAATTGGCCCATCACTATACTGTTGAAAAGTATTCTCGTCGCTTTAGAATACTAAGGTTGAACTCGTACTAAAAACATATTTAAAATGGTTCATGCATTTATGGATCTCGAGAGGAAGTACCATTGCTGTGAATGCAGGCCTGCAGTGAGCCATCGGATTTAATCAAAATATCATAATTTGTGTTCCGAAGAGGAACGAAGGTCTTACAGGTGTAGAACGACATGACGGTAAGTAATTAATGACATTTTTTTCATTTTTGGGTGAACTAACCCTTTAATGTACAAATTGTACCTGCTCTGGGGGTGCTGGCCGCATTGCTCTGTGCTCGTGAATCTGTCTCTGCTCTGGAACCAGAAGAAGTGGATGGGCCAGGACTGCTCTCCATGGCAACCTCTGACACTACATTGACAAAAGCATTTTTACTTACTTTGGCAAAAATGGTCAATAAAATATAAAAGATATAAGCTCTCAAAATATTCTAGGAGTACTTTTCCCAAAAAAAAAAAAAAAAAATTGGAATTTGGAATTTGATTTTGGAATGATGACAAAATGTATAAGACATGGAATACAGTGTTTGTGTCGTATTACATGTGCCTTTACATCCTTTCGGAGCTTGACAGCCTGTGATTACTATACACTTTTATTCTATGGAGAAAAAAAGCTTGGATATCTGGAAATGTATTCGGAGTTTAACAGAAGAAAATCAGTCATACAAGTTTATAATGACATAACTGTGAGAAAATCTATTGAATGTATTACGCCACAAAAATTGGTCATTACAATCCCCCAGTGTGGAGATAAGAGAATGTGTGTATACTATACACATCTGAATGAAGATAAACTAAATATAGTGTCACTGCCACATGTAGTAAACATAACAGTGATGGTACTAACTGTCCATATCTGTGTCCATGTCCTCTGTCTCAGTAGCTGTGTTGGGCCTCTGGATCTTTGGTTTGATTACAAAAGGGCACTCTTTCCTGGAGAGGTCAACCTCATGCTGCACAGAGAAACAATGGGGTCACATTCCGTCAACAAAAGGGCAGAGGGCAAAAGGCTGAATAGTCTACGCAGGAACAAGGGGCTGAACGAGCTGTGCTGGGGCAGCTTTCAATACCTCCAGTCTGCAGATAAAGATTGAAAGGCCGCCGTGGGACTGAAAAGCAGCCATGTCCAGATTGGTGATGAGATCCACAACTCTCACAGCCCGCGTCACAAAGGTAATCTGGTCCTGCTCATCCCCAAGGAACTTGATCACCTGATGTACAAATAGCATGGATCACAATACACCCTCACATAACAACACCTCATTAAATGCTCCAAAAATGAGGAAGCGGCAAAGCACCAACCTTTAGCAATGCCTCCATCATACCACAAGATACTAAGGCCTCTCCGCCTGCATCATAACTAGCCAGGTGGTAGAGGAAGGAGAAGAGGGCTGTGGCAAATTGGTGGGGGTATGGCTCCATCAGCGGGTCTGAAACCCCAAGCAAAAATAAAAAGAGTATGTCACCAAAGAAAAAGGCAAAGAAATCAGCAAAGAAATCAGAGCTAAAAGTCCATCTCCTCACCAATCATGGCTTGTATGCAGTTGCGGACAAGCACAGGCAGAAATCCATGGTAGGAGGCTGTTCCTGTGCAGTCGATAATGTTGGACAGTTTGGGGGTGCGCTCCAGGTGGACTATGGATGTCAACGTGCGCAAGGAGGCGGCCTTAATGTCCTGCAACAATTTTTTGAGGGTTCATCAATAAAATAAAACCATCTTTTATGTTTGTTCGTTTTTGGAAACAACATTTTCATGGATTACTTTTTATGGGAAGAGCAATACTAGCACTTATAAAACAAGTATATATACACCATATAGTGCTAGAAGTGAAGATTAATAATTGCAACCCACCACCAGCTGTTTGTCTGTGATCTGAAGTACATCCACTAGCTCCTCTATAAGCCCATTGTAGAGTATGCTATTGGCTGACTCCTGGAGGGCGTTGGAGTACACTGCATGAAAAAAAAAAAAAAAAAAAATTAACCATACATATGATCAACCTCCCCAGACAGAAAGCAAAAACCTAATTTTCATGAAAATAAATACCTGTACTTATTTTGGTCAGTACCAGAGGGGTCACTTACCAAGTATAGAGATGGCATGCAGCCTGGCTTGCACAGCCTGCAGTCTCCTCTTGTGGTTGGAGAAGCCGTGAGCCAGGCGAATGTGTGTGAAAAGCAATATTTGTTTGTCTTTAGGGATGTTGTACATAGCCGTCAGAGACTCCATGATCTCTGAAGGGCTCTCGGAAATCTGAGGGCACACCGGGGAAAAGCAGAAATTAAATTCAAGCGTAATCAATAGCTATTAAAGGTCTATGCACTTCCATTAACTGTTCCACAAGGATGGCAAATAAAAACAACAAAAGGAACTCACCTTATCAAGTTGTTCGATATGAATGTAGTGTAGCGTATTACTGCTCGACTGTTAAGAGGGGAAAAAGATACAACTAAGGTTAAAAAGGTTCAACACAAAACAACAAAACAGGACAAAAAGAAATGAATTGTTTTCCCTAACAAAAAGGAAACTGTTGAATGAGAATAGCAAAATAAAGGGAATCATGACTCCATGCATACCTTTTTCTCCACTTTGACCTCAGGGCTGGGTTCTGCATAAAACTCAAAGTGCAATGTGGTGGCACTCGGTGGATATTTCTGGAGAAAAAAATTAGACATCAGAAAGAAAGAAAAACACAAATTGCAAGACTAAAGGCACGTACACACAGATCAATAGCTATAAAGATAACTATATTAGCATCAACAGCAGCGGACGGGGCCATTCTGTTTATTGTAAGTGCAAACTGTAGTTATGTCGTCTGCCACTTTAAATGCTTGAGCTCTTTAGAGCAGGATGGATTCTGTAAATGGGCCTTAAGTTAGTTAAGTTTGCAGGGCATAAAAAAAAAAAATTAAAAAAAAATACATGGTCAGTGTGACGTAGGATTTAGTAACAACACTACACTGGTAAAGGCTTTGTCAACTGGCCCTAAACGTTCTCACCCTAGCTCTGGGTCACTGGACCATCCTTATTACTTAGCCATAACTTAATATCAATGGTGCGCGCACACACACACCTCAAATCGCTACAACTAAAGTGTGGTTTTTTTTTCTCTTTTCACAGTGACATAGCATAACATGTAATAGAGCATAATAGCATACCGACATCGCCAGATCTCTGCAACACTCTGCAAGACCAAAGCCATTCTCTTTACCACCCCAGCTCTACGACAGGGGAAATAAAAGAGTTAGGAAAAGGTGTAGGATGAAAGAAAACAAGAATCAACCTTCAAATGTCAGTGAACAAACCATGAAAGCATCTGGTCTGTACAGAAGCAGGTCAGCATGTTGCTTTAGTTAGAACCGATACAAAACAAATGAACTCATTTCAACAAGGATTCAACATTTCACACTGGAATCAGACAATTCATGGAATGAACTTTTAAAAATGACGTGTTTTTAAAACATGCTGCTGCAAATTTCAAAGGCTTTTGATTTGCAGCCGTTTCCTGACATTGCATTTCAATCTCCTTGACTTGAGTGATCAAAACTGAGAAAAAAAAAAAAAAAAGACTAAGACTAAAAGTAGAGCTTTCATACCTCTGCCAGATGTTGCAGACGGGCAAGCAGTGGGCTCCTCTTGTCTGAGCCCAGTCTGGTGATGTAGTTGGAACGTTTGCTGAACACATACAAGAGATTCAGCACAGACAGAACCACCTGCATGTCACATGATGCTAGAAGGGTGGTCAAATGCTACAGGCACAAAAAGAAAAAAGCAAACCCTTAAAATCAACTCACGATGAACCAGTTAAGGCTAAAAGAAGCAGGTTTTGTTGGTCAGAAGTTGTGGTACCTCTATAGAGCTGTACAGATGTCTTGAAAAACTGTATTCAATTAACAACGCGGTGAAGTTGAGCACAGCCAGCAATAAGGCTTTTAGCTGCCCATTCTCTGGCCGGTCGCATACCAACAACCACGACATGTTCTCCACTGTCTGTCCTGCATCACAGAGGATGCCATCGAAACGGTCCAGCAGGTCCACCCAATGATACAACTCACACTGAAGAGAAACAGGTCGTCATTAGACATCTGAACATGCATATTAAACACCAAGATGGTACATGTTCTAGTGTATACCTTGCCAATATTCCAGGTCTTGATTTGCTGCAGTTCCAGCAACAGCTGTTCATCACTGCATCCTTTCAGCTTCTCTATGAGAGTCCTGCAGTCGGCAGGCTGGAGGAGGAGCGCAAGAACATGTAAACAATGAGGAAACGCACACACAACCTCAAATACTTCAAATGCACAAAAATTCTGCATACTGACCGCTTCAGTGGGGGTTTTCTTCAATTTACTTCTGTCAACCTTCATCGTCACTAATTTCTACACTCGGTTCCTACAAAAAGCACATCAAATCATGAGGGAGAGTAATAAAAAAGCTCAGTCAAATGAACAGTGAATAATACTTATCTACATGCCACTGCATGACATTCAAGTATAGCACTGCCACAGTATCAAAGATACAAAAAAAAAAAAAAAAGACCATAAGGTCTTTCCCTCTTGAATTAGTTAACCCTGGGTCATTCTAAACCCTGGATAAATGGAATCTTGGGTATTACTTTAGGTTACACATCACAAACTTTAGCTGGGGTTAAAAATTAATACTTGGTATACATAAACTGCTGTTTCACACTGTACATTCCTAAACCATGGAATATTGTCATGATTTGCATATTTGCAGTGTTAGTGATTGGATGAAAGCAGCACATGGCCAGTTTACATAAAGCCTCTAGCAATGTGTATCATCATATATCAAAGTCCCTTTAAGGCAAGTCATTTCACTCTGCGGCCATCTTTGCAACGCCTCTCTGGCAGCTATTTCAGTCATGCAAGTACAGCTCCTATCTCTTTGAATGGGGAAACATCAAATTATCCAAAGCTATTCACCAAGCTTACGAATGAAATCTGACAACAACTGTCTGATAAATGTTATTTCTTATGCTCAAAGAGTGTTAAAGAAGCTTATTTTTCAGGCTAGACCAGCCAATGCGCATATGCAGTCCTAAGAACAATTTAACTGTAGCAACCGGAGCTTATAACGGCAGCTGCAGTGACGTGATGACTTTACCAATTAGCAATTGGCTCTTTTATTTAAAAGGCAGGACTATTTAGACATATTATGCATTCATATGCAATATGAGTGCACTGTCTTTGCATATCTAAAGTTTTTGTATGATATATTGCCAAATGTACCATGAAGTTTTTCCTGAATGGACTTTTCGGACTATAAATGTAAAAATAATTCAGTCTTTAATCCAATTGACGCATTTTCTGTCAAACTTTTCCACCAACTTTTTTCCCTTACAAACTAGTTTATACAACATGCAGTGTTTCTGTGACTGTATAAAGGATGTGAATACGAGGCATGCAATTGGGTGTCTGTTGCCTAGCTTTTAACATTCTAACACTGCATCATTTCATACTGTACAAGTTTAGCTGCGTAATGTGGGGTTAAGACCACAAAACTGGATAAGTGTGAAATGTTTCTTTACCTGAGGATTAAAAAGTAGTTTATAATGATAACCCAGGGTTAAGCAGTGTGAAAAGCCCTTATGAGGTGCATTTGAGTCATACAAGAACAATTACATATTCATAGATAATCAGATCCAAATGTCAGCTTTAAGAGCCAAAATGTCAATGTAAATATTCATCCAAATTATGTATATAACCCTTCAAATTCAGAAAATGTAAAAGAACTCACGGTATATGATTTGGCAATTCCAACTTAACGGCATTTTTCATGTGCAAAACCTAAAGTAAAAACAGAAAGATGAATGTGAAACTCCCTAAGAATGAGCATAAGAATGTTTGTGATCTTGCTGCCAAACCCTCAACACTACAGCTTGAGAGGTCATTTAAAGTATATAAAAAAATAGTTATTCTAAATGGTCAAAAACAATCCTATACTAATTAGCTGTAGAATAAAAACTAAATCAGGGCTGGCAGAAAGTTAACAAAAGTCTGAGAGCAAGCCAAGGGAAAAGCAACCCACATTGGTTCATATATAGGGCATAGATTCTGGGCACAGACAAACTCTAGCATCTTACATGCACATCCTTAATGAATTTAACCAATTCATTTGCGCCTTCTGAAACAAAAGGCGTTTTTAGAAACTTGTGCACTCCTACTGACAAACAAAACTGATTTAGGACCTTGAACCCGGTCAAAGTGAAGCACTGGCCTGTGATCATGGAATCTCACATGGAAAAATAAGCCAAAGCATTACACAAAACTTCAGCTAGCTATTCCATTTAAACGCATATGTAATAACTAAAGAAACACACTAATATAGCTCTTGTCAGAGAACCAAACGGTGTAGTCGTGGGAGCAACACAGCAGCTAGTTACCGAATACCTAAAATCACAATGACATTACTAACCGAAGCACATAAACGAAAGTACAACACCGTAAACAAATAAACTGTAAGAACAAGTAAAAGTAACACAGCCACGGTGGAAATAAATCAATATCTCGACATATTATTTCCTTAACTATTTGGTACGAAAACAAGCCAGCAAACGGAGATCAATTTGAGGAAAAAGGCAGCTAACATGCTAACAAGCTACCTCAGTCAGCAAGCTAAGTTTTGCGGATAAACGTGGTCACGTCATTCTTATTTAATGGCGCAGATAAACACGACCATCGCCAAATTTTCAATAAACTAACAAAAATCACCGTACGCGAACTGTAAGGAAATTTGACCGTTAGCCGCTCGCGCGACATCTTTAATTCGGAGCTCGCGAGCTACAGAGCTCTAAGCAGCACATAATTCCCCTCAACATGTCAACACAAACCCGCAATATTCAACTCACTCTTAAAATCGTTACCAAAGCCCAGCTTTTCCAACAAACATTCGTCAAACCCTTAATATAAGGCTCAGCTGAGGCGGAATACGTCAGGAGCGAAGCTACACAGGTCCATATTTTCCCTCCGGGCTGCACACATGCTCTGGTCTACTCTAGAGCCCGGCTCAGCCTGGCCTGTTCCGGCAAACCCGCTCACTCTCCTCAGATCTCTAGCTCACAAAAACAGCGTCTGTCACAGCGCTTCCACAGCCGTACCGTAGCGTATATTATCACACATTTTCAGCAAGCGCTCAGTCTCGATGAACTGTAGCTGGTGAAGCGCGCGCGGTGCTGGCGGATGAGATGCTCGTGCATGCGTTGGTTTGGTGGTTAGCTGAGAAACGCAGAATATCTCGCTGAATCATTCCCTACTCGGGCCTACCATAACACTGACTTCCAGTGGACGGCTCAATTTCTCACTTTTTACTGCTGCACTTGTGCGTAGCTGCATTTGGGACGAACGTAGCGTGTCACACATTATGTTAAAGTCTACTTTATCAAGTTAAAAATACATTTGTCTGAAATAATATTTAGCAGCAGAAGATTTAAGTTCAGATATGATGAATATGATTTTTCAGCCTAAAAGAAAAGTGTATGCATTTTGCAATCAATCAAACAGTCTGGATATATTTTTGCTAATACACACTACATTAAATGAAAATGTCCGGATATTAGATCTTATTGATTATACTTTTATATTATACCTAACTAGCTTGAAAATAAATGAATTACACTAATAGTATGATATTATAATTAGATTTTAATAATTTTCTCACTCACTGAACACAGTTGCCATGCTTTGTTTACTGTGGTTTGGCATTAACGCGTTTCATTTCTTCATTCCAGTCAGTTTAGATAGTCATAAAACAAAACCGATAGGATGATGTATGGTGATATATTTATTTATTTTTTTGGGGGGTGGAGTCAACATCAGTCAGGGTCAGTTTGGTTATACTGACCCATATTATCCATCAGCAGTAATCTCTATAGTAGATCATATATGACAGATGTTTGGGGGATATAAACTGAATTCTTCTGATTGGAAATTGTTTATTTTAATAACATAAGACCGAAAATGGAAAATGTAACCCAGGTAAAACGAATTTAGGTGTCAAGACTGTTGCTTAACTTGACGACTCAGCACATTTACGCATCCATGTAAAGAGGACACGATGTTTTGAAGCCGTGAAGCATAAATCATACAAAAAAATTAAATTGTACATCTCATTTATCACATTAGCACATGCTATCACATACGCATGCTCGTTTCGTCGTGATTCACTGATAGAATCACATATGACACTACCCGCCAATTACCCATCACTTACACTCATGCACGATTATTATATTTAATTTTAGAGATTCTGCCTACAGAGTGTAAATAGATTTCAGTCTATCTATGCGCGCGCACATCGCGCGAGCATTCAACACACCACAATGCTCGTCAGTCGAACCGCAAATTAAAAATGGCGGTTTATATTAGCTATGTGTCCGGTCTTTGCATCAAAAACACTCATTTTAATGATAGTATACACGTACAATTTGTAAGCAAACCCGTCTGTTAACTCTTAACGTTCATGTAGAGTCAGCCACAGACGTCTCCATCAAACAGACAAAGACTAATTTAAGCTCTTACCTCGATTGCGCCTCAACATAACTTCTCCATCTTACAGCAGCGACTGAGGATGTAAATCTCGCGATATTTCAGTTAGCTTCCTGTGCTCCAATAGTAAGCTGCTGTAGATACGCAGACCAACCCCTTCAGTGATCTGCTCCTATACAGAACGATGCAAAATATGATCAGTTTTCAGTATAATTAAATATGTCTGTATAATAATCCATTTTTGGTCGTACACGGCTCCCTTTGTGCATCTCTTCGTGTACCCAAAAAGCACTGTCAAAGAAGGAAAACAGATGCAACAAACAAAATACAATAATGCAAGTGATTAAATTGGCATTAAGACGTGTTTGCCTATTCAAGATTGTCATTTCTACACCCCCAAGCCCAAATGGCAAAAGGATTTGCCACCATAATCTAAAAATCTTCATAAACTGTCTTGCATTTAGAGCTATAATTCTCTTTTTATGAGTCTCCATTGTCAAAGTTAATATTTGGATCCCAAAAGATATAACAGTGAATGCATTCTATCTTGTATTTCTGCAAATATTATAACAAACACATTGTTTTCAGATGTTTTTATTAGGCCTACCAGAAACTAGGGCTGTAAATATAACGAATCACGATTAATTTCAAGAATTTTCCATTGCCACCAATTTACTGACAATTGTTGATAATTTTATGTTGTAGTGAAAAAGATCTCATCAGTTGTATATATATATATATATATATATATATATATATATATATATATATATATATATATATATATATATATATATATATATGCCTATGTAATATTCCAGATTTTTCTTAAGGTTAAAAATGACCCCTATTCAATTTTGCATATGAATTTATTTCTGAATGATTTAAATGTAATTAATTTTAAATAATTTTAAGACATTTTATGTCCCCTTTACTAAGTTTACAAACTGCCCCAGTTAGTCAGAGAGCGACTCCTGCCAACAGGTGGCAGCATAAATCTGTTTTTGGTCCATAACCGATTCGCCAAACAGAAGAAGAGTGTTGTCGTAGCAACCTGAAGCTTATTCGAAGAAGAACTGTCCACAGCTTTTGTAATTCAGTTAAACAGACGCCTTGAAGCGAAGCGTTATATTCAGGCTCTGTCTTTTCATCTGATAGAAACGAATGGATTTTTGGCTCACCAATTGAACTATCTTAGCAGGTTTTAACAGGTTAGACACTGGTACGTATATCCGCGGTTAGAAGTCACACGTTTTGTGTAAACCGCTAATTTACGAGACGAACAAGCCTTTAAAGCTGTGCTCAGTTTCACAGCTTGATCTCACATTCTGTCTAAATGTCGGTGGTGAGCACTCTGGTTCCAGCCCGTTTCCTTACTCTCATTGCGCACCTTGTAATAGTCATCATCATATTCTGGTCGCGGGTAAGAACTTCTCGTGTGTTTAATCATTATTGTATCACAGTATATCATTGCACTCAGGTCTGTGATTAACATCCCACAGGAGAACAGTGTCAGAGCTTGTCTACCACTAGACTACACGAATGAAGAATACAGGTTAGAGGACACACGGTAAGAACAACTGTCTCTGTTATGTATTGCTTCACTGTATGTGGGCCAATGAAAAATGATTATGATGATTAAAAATGTAGAAATCTAGTTTAATATTTTATTTAAATTGCTTTTCTTTTTTTAAAAGATATAATAAATCATTATGCCATGCAGATATTTCTTTTTTTCAATAATTTCAGCCTTTTAGTAAGACTTAAATATAAAAACTACCGTTCAAAAGTTTTTGAAAGAAGTCTTTTATGCTCACCAAGCCTGCATTTATTTGATCAAAAATACAGTGAAACAATAATATTGTTAAATAGTATTACAATTTGAACAATTTAGCGGTCTATTGAATTTTCAGCATCATTACTCCAGTCTTCAGTGTCACATGATCCTTCAGAAATCATTCTAAGATGCTGATTTGATGTTCAGGAAACATTTCTTATTATTGTCAATATTGAAAACAATTGTACTGCATAATATTTTTGAGGAAACCTTGATACTTTTTTTTCCAGAATATAAACTTCAAAAGAACAGCTTTTATTTGAAATATAATTTTTTTTGTAACAATTTAAAAGTCTTTACTGTCACTTTGATCAGTTTAATGCAGCCGTGCTGAATACAGATCAGGCATAACATTGTGATATAAATATATATATATAAGTTATATACAGTGTACTTTTGAATGGTAATCTATCAAAAGTGGTCCAAGGAAGGAACAGTGGTGAACCGTCGACAGGGTCATGGGCGGCCAAAGCTCATTGATGCACATGGGGAGCGATGGCTGGCCCGTGTGGACCGATCGAACAGACGAGCTACTGCTCAAATTGCTCAAGAAGTTAATGCTGATTTTGATAGAAAGGTGTCAGAATACACAGTCCATCGTAGTTTGTTGCATATGGAGCTGCATAGCTGCAGACCAGTCAGGGTGCCCATGCTGACCCCTGTCCACCGCCAAAAGTGGGCACGTGAGCATCAGAACTGGACCACGGAGCAATGGAAGAAGGTGGCCTGGTCTTTTACATCATGTGGATGGCAGTGTGATGCTTTGGGCAATGTTCAGCTGGGAAACCTTGGGTCCTGCCATCCATGTGGATGTTACTTTAACACATACCACCTACCTAAGCATTGTTGTAGACCACGTACACCCTTTGATGGAAACAGTATTCCCTGGTGGCTGTGACCTCTTTCAGCTGGATAATGTGCCTTGCCACAAAGCAAAAATGATTCAGGAATGGTTTGAGGAGCACGAAGAGTTTGAGGTGTTGACTTGGCCTCCAAATCCCCCAGATCTCAATCCAATCAAGCATCTGTGGGATGTGCTGAACAAACAAGTCCGATCCATTGAGGCCCCACCTCGCAACTTACAGGACTTAAAGGATCTGCTGCTAACATCTTGGTGTCAGATACCACAGCACACCTTCAGGGGTCTAGTGGAATCCATGTGTCTACGGGTCAGGGCTGTTTTGGCAGCAAAAGTGGGACCAACACAATATTAGGAAGGTGGTCATAATGTTCTGCCTGATCGGTGTATATGTATCTCCAGATAAACAATGACCATCATGTTATTTACTTCATAATATTTATGCATAGTATATATGCTCATTAATCTTCCTAATCATTTATTTTGGAGAGCAGGCTTGTGGTGGCATTATCCGTGACCCTGGGCCTGTTTGCCATCGAGCTGGTTGGGTTCCTCTGTGGAGTCTCTATGTTCAACAACAATCAAGCTCTTCTTTGTATCCTTACCAGTAGCACATTATCACCACAGGCTCAACAAGTAGATGTTATGAAAGAGCAAAGCAGTTGTCCTCTTGAGATGGATATCTTTACTTTCATTATCCTACAGCAGTCCAAAAACTAATGCATATCTTCGTATTTGATCATGCCACTGGTAGAATGACATTTGTAGTGACGGCAATTAGTAAGTTTTTAAGTGTAAATGATATGGCTATCATAATTCTGGTACAGATTTTATTTAACTGTCACTTTGCAGCTATTGGATGTCATGCCAGTGGCTCTGTGGCTTTGACCTTCTTCTTGTTTGAGCAATGGGCCTGCACCATCTACTGGTGGATCTTTGGATTCTGTAGGTCAGTCAGTATACAATTAACAGTCAATGCATAACTATGAATGGTCTTAATAATTTTCTTTGCTTGTTTCTTTGAAAACATTTTGTAATCATGTTTTTTTTTTCTATATTTCAGTGTGATTCCAGCACTATATGAGATGATCCTCTTTGTTGTAGTATTTGGATTTAAGAGGAAGCCTCTTTGAGAGTCTCTTCCCTCTTGGTTCAGGCGAGTCAGATATTGTCCTTCCATCACCGATGTACCAGAATCACCTGAATTCAGAATAACATTCACTGGCCCAATAAACCTGAAATTATAACATTTTGTACCCTTTCTAGCGGCAACCAGTACCCACTAAGAGGCTAAGTAGTGGGAATACATCCATGACACGTTTCGATGCAAAAGGTTCTTAATTACAATGTAGAAATTAACAGCAACATGTTGAATGAAGACGGTAAGATAGAAAACAAAAATAACATAGAAAACATCAAACCGTATCTGGCACCTACACCCTTTGTGATGAATTAAAGCATTTTGTATTTTGATACAACTGATGACAAACTGGTTCTGTTCATGCTTCACATTTTTGAGTAGATCACACATTTACTCATAAAACCATTTTATAAGCACAAACCAAATTATAAGCACAAGAAATATGAATTATACTAGGATTATATAATATAATCCTAAGTGCATTCCCCAAATTCATAGAAGTTCATGCAAAAATTAAAATTTTGTTTACATTTATTTAACCTCATGTTATTCTAAACCTGTGTGACTTTCTTCTTGTGAGTAAACACTGAATGTGACACTGAAATCATGATATGTTGACATTTCAGCTGAAATTGGAAGGTGTTTAACTCCTAGAGTGAGAATAAGCCAACCATCTGCTTGAGTCACAAGATACATGTACGCTGTAACTTTAACAAATTAGCGTTTTTATTTTAAGCATAATTGCCAGACAGTCTATATTTGCTGCACAACTTATTTTAGTTTTAATATAATCATTTTAAATCAAGTTAAAACCTATGAAAAAAGCTGCAGTAAGAAGAAAAAAGTTCACCACAGAGCATTTAATGTGAAACTATGTGAAGCTCATCATGTACCTACATTATGTATTCCATCGACTTACAAGGGTAGATTTATATTTATTTTCTTAGCAAACATCAAGGTGTTTGTTGATGTGCTGTAGAACTGTTGAGAGAAGTTAGTCCTTCACAGGAGTGATGAGTCCGTGAGCCTGCAAGGTATATGGTGAACTGAGCATAGCTGACTTCAGCTGGACTGCACACACTCTTTCATTAGGATGGATGAAAACACACAAATAAACATTGACAGTGACTAGAATAACACAACAAATCCACACTATCCAAAGGAACAGCAAACTCTTTAGTTTTAGCTCAATACTCATTGCTACGGTACGGTATTGCAGTTAGCCAGCCATTTACAAACTGGCAAAACATTTTGATATTATTTGTTTTACTGAAGAAGAAAAAAGATCTTATTCCTTGTGTCATTTTTTATTTGCATACATCTATATAGGGTCACCGTGACTTTGCCAAAGAAGACATGTTCCTGGATCAACATATTTTGTTGATCTTGGAACAACATTCCAATCTGAAAATTTAGTCTTAACCCTATTCCTACCCCTAAACCTAACCCTACCCATAACTTATCCCTAAAATCAGAGGGGAAGGATAGGTGAATAACATTGATGTAGAAGCACCTAACCTTGGTTGCAAGCCTAAACTTGACATAAATGGTAAACTTGTCCCTCAAATCTGATTGGTTGATTGGAATGTTGTACCAGGAAGATGTTGATCCAGGAACATGTCTTAATTGGCAAAATCACGGTGACCATATAAGTCGATATATATCTATATAGGTAGGTCTATATACACCCATTAATGATCCAGGAACATGTCTTAATTGGCAAAATCACGGTGACCATATAGGTCGATATATATCTATATAGGTAGGTCTATATACACCCATTAATGCAAACATCTAATCAGCCAATCACATGGCAGCAACTCAGAGCATTTAGGCATGGTTAAGACGAACTGCTGAAGTTCAAACTGAGCATCAGATTGGGAAACAAGGTCATTTAAAGGTCCCGTTTTTCACGGGGTTTTTTTAAGCTTTGATTGTGTTTATAGTGTGCAATATAACATGTGTTCATGTTTTGCATGTAAAAAAACACAGTATTTTTCACATAATTTACTTATCTGTATACCGCTGTTTCCACTGTCATAAAAACGGGCTGATGCCTTCCTTGTTCTATGAAGTCCCTCCTTCAGAAATACGTAACGAGTTCTGATTGTGCCAGCGGTTCCTGTGTTGTGATTCGACAGCTCTGAGCGCACCGTGCCAGAAAAGTCACGCCTCTTATCATAACGTGGAGATGCATGCGCTCAGTTTTATTGTAAACATGTCTTTAATTTTACTCTATCAATTTGAGCCGGAATCAGACCCGGTGATTGGACTGCGGGATGAAAATAACAGCGTTTCGATGACATGGCGACAAACACACTATACAAACGTAACTCTTGTGTATTCCTGTGGGCGGAAGTTAGTCAAAAAACTGTTTTAGTGACGTCATTAAAGAAGGAAGTAAAGGGATGTAGTCCAAACGGGCCGTTCGATGTAGGCGACTTCTGTTAAATAAAATATCTCGCTTGGCATTGAACTTTGAGCTTTAAAATTTTACAGATTTTATTTATACTCTAACAACAACATTACTAACTACAGTTTGAAACATGGGATCACGAAGAACGGGACCTTTAAGTGAGATTTAACGTGGCATGGTTGTGTATTTCAGAAACTGGGATTTTCATGCACAACCATCTTTTGGGTTTACATAGAATTGTCTGAAAATGAGAAAATCCATTGAGCAGCAGTTCTGTGCAAAAAAAATAAATAAATAAAAATGCCTTGCTGATGCCAGTGGTCACAGGAGAATGGCCAGACTGGTTCGAATTAATAGAAAGGCAATAATAACTCAAATAACCACTTGTTACAAAGGTATGAAGAAGAGAATCTCTGAAAATACAACCTTGAACCTTGAATTAGATGGGCTACAGCAGCCGAAGACCACACTTAGCACACTTTTGGCCCCTTAGTACCAACTGAGCATCGTTTAAACTCCACAGCCTACCTGAGTTTTGTCACTGACTATTTTCATCCTTTTACGACCACAGTGGACCCATCTTTTGATGTCTACTTCCAGAAGGATAACGCACCATGTCACAAAGCTCAAATCATCTCAAACTGGTTTCCTGAACATGACAGTGAATTCATTATACTCAAATGGCCTCCACAGTCACCAGATCTCAATCCAATAGACTTGAGCACCTTTGGAATGTGGTGGAACAGGAGATTCACATCATGGATGTGCAGCCGACAAATCTGCAGCAACTGATTTTCATTTTAATGAACAATTTTAAATGTATTTATTTAAATACATTTTTATTGAAAAAATAATACTATTATAGTACACTTTATTTCAAATTAAAATAAGACACTTCATTAAATTAAAGCTGCAGTCTGTAAGTTTTGCCTCTTTGTCGCCATCTCTGTTTGAAACCTGCAATTGCAGTTATTTGCGTAATTATCATCTTTACGTGGGTTGTGGATTGGCATGGCTCATTAGCGTGGCTGAATCTAATGTTTGCTGTCAGTCACCAAAATGACCAAAAAAAGAATTTTACCGGAAAATGTCATCTGAACAAGTAAGAATCATGTCTGCCACTTTTGTTCTGACCAACTGAGAAAAAAAGCATCACAATCGTGCTGCCAACGGTGATTAAATCTAACGATCGCTTAGCTCGGATCACATCAAACTAAACAAATTATAATTATTGTTATACTTTGTTCTCAAATTGTTAATGTTAACAGCATCAGCATTGCGTGACTGTGTGTTTAGTGTGTATTAGCGTAGATTTCAATTTCTGTGGCCACTCCAAGTCTTTTGCTTTTGTCTACGGGTAAATCTCCAGTTGTCACTGATGATTGTCATTTTGACCTTTCTGGATTACAATCCACCTTAAAAATGATAAGTTGTGCGAAAAGGCTATAAATGATCTGCATCCTCACATGCCATATAGCCTACTAGCTGAGACTCCTTCTTCATGTAAACAGACATGACTTAATGACGCAAAGACCAACTGCTGCATGTTTGAATTTTCCGCGGAAACCCACCAGTACCGCTCTTATTATAAAACATTATTACAAGCTTACCGTTGTGAATCGGGCTAAGGTAAGAAGATAGCTTTGAACACTGGCTGGTGTACTTGCTCAAAAATTGATTTTGGATAATATTTAACCAAAAAAAGTTACAGACTGCAGCTTTAAGGTTGATTAAAGTAATTGGTTAATTTAAGGTTACTGGAAATATGTTTGTTGACATATTTACTTGAAATGGAAGGACTTGCAATTAAACAGTGCTGAGAACTATCTCTGTCTTTAAATTAAATAAACCCCAGCTCTGGTGGCACCTATTCATGTACCCTGATTTTCTTGGACAAAATCAATACCTCCATTTCCAAGAAACTTCCTTCATATCCTCTAAATAATCCAACCACTCGTCCTAACTTAAATAAACCATAGCAATCAATAAGGCAACTTCAGCCAAGACGCTGCATCGGCCTGTCTTTAATGAGCTCCACTCTCTGTGTGTACACAGCCCCATTTCCTCAGCAGCTCACGCAACTGTCTCCACACATATTATCGGCACGCTTTGCTTCCCATCGTTATTTTCGTCCTTGTCTCTGTTTGCCATGACCCACCTCATCGCCTGACCCTTCTGCTGTCTGTCGCATAGTGAAAGCTCTCTTCACCCTAGGCCAATTAGTGTCAACTAGACACCAACAACATCAGTGACCTCTGGCTAGATAATTAAAACTAAATGGAAGGTGCATCTTGACAAAAAACACCATTTCCGGTGACTGGGCCGGGACCTTTTGCCTTCTCCTTCAGTGACTATTAAGACTGTGCACACCACTATACGTTTAAAGTGTATTGGTATCACCCTCCAGTTGTATTGCACAAGTACAAGTGATTTAAAGAAAAGAAAATAGAGATGCTTTGTAATATGACAGCTTCAAAAAAACACTGTGATGGTTATTAACTGCAGTTTTGTGGTGGATTTTACAGCAAGTCTTTTGTGATGCACTCATACTGGAGTCTCATATAATGCTAAAAGACATAAATAGGGCATTTTATGTAATTGCAGTTGAGAACTGTAGCTATTAGAAATAGCAGGATGTAAAATAGGTTTTAAGAGACTTACCATTGTGAACTTTAAATTGAACATGCTTAGTCAATTAGGGGCTTGTCTTTCTGATCTATTCAAGTTACAACACTAAAGTGCTGTTTTTATGTCACTACCAAAGCATGAACAGTAGAGGGCACTAGTATGTATGTTAATGGTATGGCTTCTTAGCATTCTCAGTATCAATTAGCATTTATTTGGTTAGGAGAGATCTGCCTATTTGAACCATTTCTAAATCTTTAATAGTTTTATGCGAAATATCTGTTGACTGTACAATCTGTGACAAAACATTTATTTAAAAAACTACATAAGCTGCGGTTCAGATTTTGATGCATATAAAGTTCACCTCCATCATTAGTGACATTAAGCAGATAATTTGTGGCAATTTGAGTAAATGAGATAGAGTTGATTTATGGATTGACATATGGATTACCCTTACAGTGACATACCATTGTTACAACGTCCACAATGATGTTGAAATTCACAGAGTTCATATGGTGTTGTAAACATGTTTAGTTGGAGGAGGTTGCTTGGTTAGTAGTTGACAGAACATTTGTGTGCATAAACATTTTCTTCATTTAAAGAAAAGTGTCATTTAAACTCAATCTAAAAACAAATTTTTCGATAATGTTGACATTTTTTATTTTTTATTTCAAACTCAAGATCCACTCGCTTCTACAGACAGAGCAAAAGCTGCAATTCAAGAGACAGTTTCAAGGAAACTAAAATATGGTGTGCTCAAAATATTAATGTGAGATTATATGTCTTCCTATAATGGATAAAATATGTTTCTGGAGAAAACTTTCAAAATTATCATCAATAGACCTGAAATGCACCCTAAATTGTATACTGACTTTGCTTTTAGTAGACATTTTAATCAACTTACAGTGCAGTTTTGTCTGTACGTGTTCCCTGAATTGAACTGCTGCTCTATCACTTAAGTTACAAGTTACCTTTAATGTCTGTTACTTCATGTAGCTACTTTAGTTAGCAAAATTCAAAGTAGCTGCTCTGCTTGCATATGAAGACCACACAGAGAAGTGCTATCTCCTGTCCCGCTCCCCTCAGCGCCGATGATGTATTATAGGTAGTGTGACTATTCTAATAAACACGGTTGGGGTAATTAAGGCATGGAGAGGCAGCAGACAGTGGTGGTCTAGGGACAACACGAAACGATAAATCACAACTCCTGGTTCCGCCTTCTCGAGCGTGGCCGATCACACTCACCGAGAAAGCAATTCTGCCAACCTGGGTTTGCACATTTGTCTTCATCAGCCTGTGGTTGTTTTGGGGCTGGTCTGAATTTGCTGGTTCCCATGGTAATCAAACAAGCTAGAGATATCAAATGTGTCCATTTTAATGTCAGCAATGGCATAACATTTAAGGCAGGCCTGGAAGCTAACTGCATGTTTTATTATGGAGCCCAGAGTGGACTGGATTAAGCTGTGAATTTAAGGCTGAAGAAAGCAGGCAAACTCTGCAGCAAGTGCACAGCCAAACAGTAATATCAAGAAGCAAGCATACCTTGAGTTTGTAAAAGGATTTTGTAATGTTGTCAGCTTCTGTATAGACATTTTGAATGTGGAAGTAACCTATTTTTGTAACTGGAAGCGGATAAGACTGGACGTCTCAACACATTCAAGTTACAGTGTGTTGATCAAGGTGAATACAACAATCCACTGAACAAATGTTTTGACAATGTCATGCTATATTTGAGAATTTTCTATTTATTAACACTAATTTGAGAGGAATACTTTGTTAGATAATATTTCATATTTTTTTTAAAGTCTATTGAAAATGTTTAAAGTGCCATTTATCATATTTCATGAAACAAAAAAATTGGACAATGTGACAACTAGCCCTAAGTTTACCCTTATGAAACATCCAAATGACCCACTCTGCCTGAACTATAAATGATAACTGTAACTATAAAGTTGACAATCACTGAAAAAAAAAAAAAAAGTGTAGAAAAAAAAAAAAAACTCAAAAATTGCTAGTAAATTTCACAAACAATTACAAAGAAACGCAAGTAACACATTAAACTAAATGAGACATTTTAAACAAAGGATAAGGACTCTTCAGGTCAGGTGTCTGTCTCTTGTCCAAATGCCTTCAGGATGCATCTGATCTGGACAGATGCCATTCAAACACACCTGAGCCCGGCGTGAAAGTGAGGAGAGACAACAAAACAGAGGTGTGTTAGGTTTCAGGAGAAAAGCCGGACTCAACTGGACTGAGATAGAAGGCTGTGGAGCATTCTGCCTCTGAGGGACAGAGAGGCAACAGCAACCGCTGGAGCAGGAGATTCAGCCAGACAGAACAAAAAACCCAGGAGCAGCCATGACACATGATGGACACTAAGAGGCAGAGAGAGCTTGTTTTTTCCCCCACTCCACCCAAATGCATTAACTATTCTGAACCTGTGCTGGAGGATCTTAAAGCAAAGGACAGAGTCATTCCATAAGCTCCAGTGATGTTGGAGCCGCAGAACTGTGTCTGAATAAAGAAAGGCCTCAGTGATGCTCTCCCAAAGACTAGAACAACACAAGAAGCGTCACTCGTTTTGAATGGGATAAAGTCATAGACTGTAAAATAAAGTGCAACGCGCAATATGGCGGAATAAGTCCCGCTTTCATCGCATCACTGCAGCGGCCCTTAAGCTCCGAAGCGCGCCTCTGAAATGGGACACAAGAAGCTTGATTCAGCGTGAAAAATACTGTTTTTGTAATGATTCGAGCATTTAGAAACAAAATGTATGAGACAGTTGTCAAATTTCATTGGTGATTTAAAATATGAAATTTAATCGAAAGCTTGGTAAACAGTTTTGGAGAATTTGATGTTTCCCCATTCAAAGAGATAGGAGCATTACTTGAAAGCCCGAGAGGCGTTTCAAAGATGGCCGCCGAGTGAAACGACTTGTCTTAAAGGGACTTTGTACTCTCCTGCCTGAGACGAGAGCAGAACGCAAATGTACAACACAGTACACAAAATACAGAACACACAGTAGAGTTGTCAAAATACCTACTTCGGTACTTTTTTTTATTTTTTTTATTTTATGTGACGCTTTGAGCGCTGTTGAGCTGAATGTGTGAACACAATGGCCAATCAACAGCGCTCAGCGTCACATTTTAAAAATTTCAGGACCAACTGCTCCCGAAGTGCATCGACGTCACTTGACTTTCCCGCCGAAAACGCGCTCCCTCAGCTGGACTGAGTGGTAAAAGAACCAGCTGCATGACTGGATTAATAGAAGAAACGGCGAAAACGCAAGTAAAACTAACGAATTACCCTAAAGGTTGGACTCGAAAGTGTTTCTTACAACTTGTCAAATAAACCTAATCCATGGATATTGACATGCAGCCAGAAGTCGTGTTTCCTGACATTTATATGTGCCTGATTTGACGCCGGGGAAATAGCTAATCTGCCTGTGAATATTTTATATAACTACAATATCGGTAGGTTTAAATCTGCTTAATGTTATATCGTCATATTGTCCAGCCCTAAAACTTTTAGTTTTTGACAGTGCTGTTTATTTAAAAACACCCAATTATGCATAATATAAGATGGAAAATATTTAATTGATGAGTCGTCAACATAATATATAACAATACAATATATAAGATATGATTTTACCTCAAAATCCAATGGTAACTGCAAATCCATGTTTCTCTGCTGGAGTCCAGCTGTTTCTGTGAATTGCAGTGATCCATTTGCTTCTTTTTCTGTTGCTTTCTCTAGTTTTTAAATATACCTCGTTTGTGTAAATCTATTTGTACAGTCATCCGCAAAGCTCTTTCCCGTTTTGAATGTGTTTTGGGTGTTTTTCGCGACATGCTGCTCAGACTTTTGCCACTCAGCGTGCGTGACCGTAGTCCTAACGGTCGACGGTGACGTCACGTGCATACCCTCTAGCCTACTTTTGAAAAGTCTACAACAAAGTAATGCCAATTTTTCTTTACAGAGAAGTGGATTATTTTTTAACAATAATGTATAAACATTTCAAGTTTTAACTACTTTGATCTCTGAAGGATAAGCACTGGTGTACATTCATATGACATGTTATTTAAATTATGTCATGTTATTTTATTATTTTATGATATGTAGCCTACACTGCAGTTCATAATTTTGGGATCAGTAAGATTTATAATTTTTTTTAAAAGAAGTCTCTTATGCTCATCAAGGCTTCATTTATTTGATTAAAAATACAAAATATTGTAAAATATTACATTTTAAAATAGCTGTTTTCTATTTGAAAATATTTTAAAGTGTAATTTATTCCTGTGATGTCAAAGCTGAATTTTCAGTAACATTACTTCAGTCTTCAGTGACACATGATCCTTCAGAAATCATTCTAATATGCTCAAGAAACATTTGTTTACAGTTGTACAAAATATTTGTGTAGCCTACAATTTTTTTTTTTTTTCAGGATTCTTTGAATAGAAAGTTCAAAACAACAGTGTTTATCTTTTGTAACATTATAAATGTATTTACTGTCACTTTTGATCAATTTAAAAAGTATTTCTTTTATTTCTTTTAAAAAAAATAAAAACTCTTATTGACCCCAAACGTTTGAACGATAGTATAATGTTACAAAAGCTTTGCATTTCAGATCAATGCTGTTCTTTTGAACTTTCTATTCATCAAGGAATTCTGAAAGAAAAAAAAAAAAAAAAACAACTGTTTAACATTGATAATAATAAGAAATGTTTGAGCAGCAAATCAGCATATTAGAATGATTTCTGAAGATCATGTGACACTGAAGGCAGGAGTAATGATGCTGAAAATTCAGCTTTGCCATCACAATAAATTACTTTTTAATTAAATAAATGCAGCCTTGGTGAGCACACAAAACTTTTAAAAACATTAAAAAAGTACCGATCCCAAACTTTTGAACAGTTGTGTACACACACGCACACACACGCACACACACACACACACACACACACACACACACACACACACACACACACACACACACACACACACACACACACAACAGTACTGTTAGTTACGTTGTCAATCTTAAGCCAATGAAAATAGTTCCAAACAAAGCCACATCTCCAAGCAACACACAGTGTTCCTTTCCTCAATGAATCAGTGTTTTTGGACAAATTATTTGAGTTAACAATTCAGTGACTCCCTTATAAATACATTATAGCTTTGTCTGAAATCGCATATCCTCTTAAATAGGTTATTATTTTGAATAAGTAATTACTTCATGACTGCTAAAAAAAAAAGAAGTATGTTCTCAGTAGTATGAATGTGTGATATGAATGTAATCTGGATGTTATTTGCCATGTTGCCTTTGTCACGTGACCTACCAGCGTCAGTTGTGTCACTTCACAGCCATTCACAAATCCTCTCCTGTGGCCTCATGGGATATTGAAGTGTCCATCATATGCACACTTCAGAATCTCACCAGAAGTAGTAGGTCATCTGAGTACTTTTTGTCTGTACTCTTTTATGAGTACTGTGAATTCGGATGTCAGGGTTGTAGTGTAGAGATAGTCGCTCAATGAAGAAGATGCTCAAAAACCAAAGATGCTTTAGTTAAATCCAACAACACAGGAGAGTTATTGCAACACTACTTTAAACCTGAACTGAATATACAATCAATTAGTAACCATAGAAACTGATCAGAAGGGAACAGAACCAATTAGCAAAGACAGCCACTCTTGAAACGGAAACATAACTGAAAGTTAGCATGAGGAAAATACAAATTGTAAACATAAGCAAACTAACTGAGAATGTGACAGTATACCCCTCCTTCCGGAAGGTGTGTCCTCGCACTGTAATAACTCCATGGGGGTTGGCGTTCATTTGAGTCCACCTTCATTTGAGTCCAGCTGTGTTTGATTATACTGATTGGACTTGATTAGGAAAGCCACACACCTGTCTTTATAAGACCTTACAGCTCACAGTGCATGTCAGAGCAAATGAGAATCATGAGGTCAAAGGAACTGCCTGAAGAGCTCAGAGACAGAATTGTGGCAAGGCACAGATCTGGCAAAAGTTACAAAAAAAATTCTGCTGCACTTAAGGTTCCTAAGAGCACAGTGGCCTCCATAATCCTTAAATGGAAGACGTTTGGGACGACCAGAACCCTTCCTAGAACCCTTCCCATCCGACCAAACTGAGAAGAGCCTTGGTGAGAGAGGTAAAGAAGAACCCAAAGATCACTGTGGCTGAGCTCCAGAGATGCAGTCGGGAGATGGGAGAAAGTTGGAGAAAGTCCACCATCGCTGCAGCCCTCCACCAGTCGGGGCTTTATGGCAGAGTGGCCCGACGGAAGCCTCTCCTCAGTGCAAGACACATGAAAGCCCGCATGGATTTTGCTAAAAAAACACCTGAAGGACTCCAAGATGGTGAGAAATAATATTCCCTGGTCTGATGAGACCAAGATAGAACATTTTGGCCTTAAGCGGTATGTGTGGAGAAAACCAGGCACTGCTCATCACCTGTCCAATACAGTCCCAACAGTGAAGCATGGTGGTGGCAGCATCATGCTGTGGGGGTGTTTTTCAGCTGCAGGGACAGGACGACTGGTTGCAATCGAGGGAAAGATGAATGCGTCCAAGTACAGGGATAGCCTGGATGAAAACCTTCTCCAGAGTGCTCAGGACCTCAGACTGGGCCGAAGGTTTACCTTCCAACAAGACAATGACCCTAAGCACACAGCTAAAATAACGAAGGAGTGGCTTCACAACAACTCCGTGACTGTTCTTGAATGGCCCAGCCAGAGCCCTGACTTAAATCCAATTGAACATCTCTGGAGGGACCTAAAAATGGCTGTCCACCAACATTTACCATCCAACCTGACAGAGATGCAGAGGAACTGCAAGGAGAAAGGATCCCCAAATCCAGGTGTGAAAAACTTGTTGCATCTTTCCCAAAAAGACTCATGGCTGTATTAGATCAAAAGGGTGCTTCTACTAAATACTGAGCAAAGGGTCTGAATACTTAGGACCATGTGATATTTCAGTTTTTCTTTTTTAATAAATCTGCAAAAATGTGAACAATTCTGTGTTTTCTGTCAATATGAGGTGCTGTGTGTACATTAATGAGGGAAAAAATGAACTTAAATGATTTTAGCAAATGGCTGCAATATAACAAAAAGTGAAAAATTGAAGGGGGTCTGAATACTGAATACTATAGGAAAGTTTATTTCTCACAAAGGAATTTCATTACAGTCTTTTCTTCATATATATATATATATATATATATATATATATATATATATATATATATATATATATATATATATATATATCTCAGAGGTTGCGTTAGACTTTAACATTGTCCGTCATTTTGAAGGACAGGGTCGTAAAAATTCCGTCATAATCTATTAC
Source organism: Chanodichthys erythropterus (assembly GCF_024489055.1). NCBI lineage: Eukaryota > Metazoa > Chordata > Actinopteri > Cypriniformes > Xenocyprididae > Chanodichthys > Chanodichthys erythropterus. The sequence goes on from NC_090240.1 coordinate 21,122,691, forward strand.
TACCCGTCATTTTAATTTTCATATTTTAATTATAATAACACATTTAATTGCTTTTATTTTTGTTCACAAATAAAAGCAATTAAATGTGTTATTATAACATTTGAACAAAAATAAAAGCAATTAAACGTGTTATTATAATTAAAATATGAAAATTAATATGACGGGTAATTCACACGCGAAATTTCTCTGTAACGTGACTGTTGTATAGGCTATGTGTTGGTAGCCATTAAAGAAAACATAGTTTCATATTTATGTTTGAATAGTCCTATGTTATATTTTAAATTCATCTATTTGATTATGAAAAGTTAACAGCATGATGCATCATGAGATGTGCAGTATATCCGGAGACATGACATGTCAGACATGATTTTAAACACTTCATTAAGTTTTATTTTCTAGAAAGCCTTTCTTTAAAGTGAATTTCGTTGTGTAAAAATTGTATCTTAATTTTAATCAATGTTTCATTAACCAATTGCCTGGATGTAATAAATAAGAAGCAAATATAACAGACAATATAATCATGACATGGAGGCGCGGGCGCGATCACTGGCGCGTGAACTGGAGCGCGTCTTACAGGCTAAATGAAACGAAACTCAGCGGCTGCTTGCCTCACATACATGAGAAATATATCTACAGAAAGCTTTAAATACCTACTTTAACGAAAACGAATTAATTCAAAACGAAAAGAAATAGGCTACTCTGATTATGTAGACTAAACCGAATGAAGTGCATTCTCTCTCTAGCGCATCCATAGATGATGAGAGTCAATATCAACTTCATCTTTGCAGCCGACACTGATTCAGAAAACATTACTTTATTAATAAACAATTAAAATGTCTCCTTGCTGTTTTGCGCATTCATGAGACCAATATCGATTCGTAAACCATAGTCGATCTCTTGGTAGGCTATGCTGTTTTCAGTTGATGATTAAACAGTGCATTGTGCGCCTCCCATCCAATAAATCGCAATAGGCTTAGCGCTTTGTGTTGCTTTTGATATGGAACAAAAGTCTCAGATTTCAAATTCTGTCCATTTCATTAAGAAATTCAAGCAATAAATACCGTTTTGGCGCTCTTTAATGTGGCGTGATAGAGAGTTGTAGCTTCTGGGTAGGCCTACTCACCTGTGCGTTATCAGTAACAAACGCATAGCAAAAGATTCGTGCCAGTTTTTTTTTTGTTCTGGATCCAGTGCTCTGCTGCTACATTGGAGCGCACTCGCCACCAACTGGACAGGGGTGTGAATTACAGTTACAATTTACAGTAGATCACCCTGAGTGTAATCTGTCACCGTGACGGACGGCCTTCAGATTTTTCCGTCATTGATAAAAAAATTCCGTCAATGACGGAAAATTTTCAGTTAACGCGACCTCTGATATATATATATATATATATATACACTCTTCCCAAACAAAGGTGGCTGGTCACAACCATGCCCTACCACTATCAGAAGCAAGTTTGCAATGATGGAATCACTGCGGCATTGATAAAGATAATCAGAGTACCTGACAATCAAATGTACTTCACATGTGTGCCCCAGGGAGGAGCCGCAAGAACAGCGATGTGTGTGGAGAGCTGAATACACTGCCTGAGGGGCTGAGAACATTTTGTAGTAGAAATAAAAGGCTGATCTTTTTTGTCCTGTGGTCCAGCTAATTTTCAGACACAAATTAGCTATGAGCTGAGGAATATATGCCAAAAGGTCTTCTTGCAAAGGTTCCCTTTAATCTGTCACCGCTTTTTAATTATATGTTTACTGAGGCACCATGAATAATGGAATCAAGGAACTATAAAACAAAGCATGCAAAATGCAAGAGATAGCGTACCCCAAAATTACTTACCCTCATGTTGCTCCAAACCTGCATCACTTTTTTTTTTTTCTTCATTGGAAAACAAAAAAGATATTTATTAAAATGTATTATATATTAAAAGATATAATGTCTGTGTTTTTTTGGTCCATAGTATGAAAGTCAACGGGGTCTAATGTTGTTTGGACCCCAAAATTCTTCAAAATATCTTACTTTGTGTTCCACAGAAGAAGTCATACTGGTTTGAATCAACATTTTCATTTCATTTTTGAGTGCACTATCTATTTAAAAGATTAAATGTCTTTAATTAGTATATGCAAAGACATTCTTTTTACAACAAAGTCCCTTTGCCACGATGAAGGGTGCAAACAGCTCACTCCAGCCAACAGCATTCAGTTCGAATTAGATCTGATCTGGTGACTGGCTGATTGATCAAGGCAGAGGGGGAAGCTACATTGTCAGTTCTAATCTTCACCAAACGGCCCGGGTGACGTCTCAGTGCTGTGGCACTTCAAACAATGGGGGGTGTGTTTGTTTTTGGGGGGTTAAGGTTGGAGGGGCTTTGTATGGAAGCAGGTCGCAAGCATAGCGCGCTCGAGGATGAATCGGGTTGGACCCCCCCCCCATCCCACCGTCACCGATCCACCTGCTACAGTTGGGGGACGCCTCCCTCCAGATGCACTGCATTTGCTAAAATAACCCTCAGAAAGCGTTCCAATTCAATCTGTTGGCACGCTCGTGCACACATAAACTCCCCCCCACATTACAAATGGGCAAATAACAATGATTCAAACTCAAGGGTATTCTCACGGGTACCACACAGAAGGCATTTACCGTCCACAATTAGAGGTAAAAAACAAATCCTAAGCATACTGTAATATTCCTAAACCTTAGAGAACGGATTTTAAATGAGAAAACACACTCGGATGCCTCAGAGCAAAAGCAAACACTCTAGCATGTACGTGCGCTCACAACAAACAATTTGTCTGATATTGCTCAAAGTGGGAAGGCTGCTGCGAATGTGCTGTAAACAGGCAGAGCTGAGACCTGACTTGTCATATAACAGCTCTAGAAATCGATCGAGGCCCACTCTCCCCTCTAATCCCCCCCACACACGCACGTGGGGCGAGCTGTGGGCGGCTGGACACAGCCCGCAGCTTCTGAGAGCACAGAGGAGAGAGAGAGATCAACGTGAGGGGTGCTGGGTTGGAGAAGGCGAATGGAAGCAAGGTGGTGGTTGGCAGTATGTGCCTGGGATTTCGGCAGAACCTGTCAGAGAAACACTGAGACTGATGGGGAGAGAGGGACCACAGGAGCAGATTTGAATTTATGAATCTTTCAAAGGCAAAGTGTGTGTGAGGAAAATCAAAGTCTATGTGCTCTTAAAGTCAATGAGGAGCATAGGCTCTGGCTCTTCTGCTCCCATTCACACCGTCTCTTGGATGAAACCCCCACACCGCTGTGTCGCAGCTCCAGACTGGCAATACTGCGTGTAAGAGATTCAGCTAGATGAGTTGTATCCAAATTATTATTGATTGATCTCAGTGGTGCGCAGATTTGCCGGAGGAAAAATCTTAAGGCACTCCTACCCTCGAGGACCAAGGTCAAGTAAGCCGGTTCTCTGGATTATCAAACCATGACAGAATTCCAATGGCCCGTTTTGAAATTCATGTCTAATATCGGCCCTCGATCGTGCAGCGGAGGTTTTTTCTTAAGAACGACTGATCCCTTGTTGCCTTCATAATAATGAAGCAAACATCTTCACAAACTGTCAAATTTTCCTAACTCGATAAAGACTGTTTTTGAAGAGATTTAAATGTGGAGCCCATAGGAACAACAATAGGGAAAACCCAAGGCTTTTTAAGATTTTCAATGCAAAGGATCACCTTGCAAAGGACCCCCTTCTATGATGTAAAGTCAAGTCAAAGTAATTTTTTGTCATACTGTATGTGACCCTGGACCACAAAACCAGTCATAAGTAGGGATGGGTATCATTAAGGTTTTAACGGTACTACTCTTACCGATACTGTTTATCGATCCGGTACTTTAACGGTATTCTTATCGGTACTTATATGTAGAGAGAGAAAGCTGAATTAACTTTGCTTTATATTATATAGTGTCCAGCATTTTTGGTCTTTCATATAAGATATAGTAAGAACATGAAAAAAGAAACAAAGTAAAACAAACTGACAAATACAATAACACAAAGATACAAATGAAATAAAGTGCTTTCATTTGTTCATGTGTTCAGGTAAGTAATATAGGCCTAGCCTATAAAAGAAATAGGTAACCAAATGTAAAATAACACTGCATGGTTTTCACAGTATAAATTAATAGATTAATGCTTATTAAAGCTAACTATATTCAGATGAAGAGCTGTGAGTGATTTTCTCGTTGCATTTTGTTGTTTGATGGCATAATCGTCAGAAGGTGACTGCTGTCACTTTAAGACAATAGATACGATATTAACACACATCGGATTTTCTCCCAGCTGTTCGCGTACACTTACCATATAAACTGCATTTAAGTAGATAAACGCGCTCCAATCCGGTAATTTTAACATACTTTTGTGTGTATTTGATAGTTTGGACGTGCACCTGAAGCCCAAAGTGTAATCCGTTTTGGAGCGCGCGCACACAATTCAGCCTGAGGAACAGCGTCTCTTGCGCGGATTATTGTGCTTTCAACGTTTTAAAACGTTGATAATAATTATCAAACATTTACCGCAATTTAGCAAAAGTAAAGACTGAATTTTACAACAATCACCGATTGTGCTGATTCTGACGTTAAGTTTGGGTTTAGGGAGGAACGAACGCGCACAGCTGTGAAGAGAATGCTAAGGTGTAAGGTGTGCTAGACGAAACGCGGCTAGTTTTCAATAGTTTTACCTCAGATATTTTCTTTCTGATCCTTGGAAGCCTTAAAGGAACACTCCACTTTTTTTGAAAATAGGCTCATTTTCCAATTCCCCTAGAGTTAAACAGTTGAGTTTTACCGTTTTCGAAACCACTCAGCCGATCTCCGGTTCTGGCGGTACCACTTTTAGCATAGCTTAGCATAGTTCTTTGAATCTGATTAGACCAATAGCATCTCACTTAAAAATGACCAAAAAGTTTTGATATTTTTCCTATTTAAAACTTGACTCTTCTGTAGTTAAATCGTGTACTAAGGCCGACAGAAAATGAAAAGTTGCGATTTTCTAGGCTGATATGGCTAGGAACTATACTCTCATTCCAGCGTAATAATCAAGGAACTTTGCTGCCGTATCATGGCTGCAGCAGGCGCAATGATATTACGCAGCGTCTCTCACAAATGTCTCCATGGTTGCAAGGCACGTTCCCTGTGCAAGCAGGGGCTCACGGGCGCTGCGTAATATCATTGCACTGCTGCAGCCATGGAACGGCAGCAAAGTTCCTTGATTATTACGCCTGAATGAGAGTATAGTTCCTAACCATATCAGCCTAGAAAATCGCAACTTTTCATTTTCTGTCAGCCTTAGTACACGATTTAACTACAGAAGAGTCAAGTTTTAAATAGGAAAAATATCAAAACTCTTTGGTCATTTTTAAGTGCGATGCTAACGGTCTAATCAGATTCAATGAACTATGCTAAGCTACGCTAAAAGTGGTACCACCAGACCCGGAGATCGGCTGAATGGATTCGAAAACGGTGAAACTCAACTGTTTAACTCTAGGGGAGTTGGAAAATGAGCCTATTTTCAAAAAAAGTGGAGTGTTCCTTTAATATCACAGGCCTAAAGTGTAAGCAGACATTTAGTTGTTTAGTTCTCCAAACAGGGCTTTCATGTTGTGAGCGGCTGCGCGCGCTGTAGCTCCTGAGCGCGTGAGCGCGATCTCTGGATTGCGAAAGCAAACATGCATCATAGACATATGTCCTAATATTATTGCAATTATTGCATACAGACTCAGCTGGCGACTCTGGCAAGACAGAATTACAAGATAATGTCTATATAGCAATAATAAATGTAGGCTACGTGTATTTTCTTCATAATTTCTCCAGTACCGATAGCAGAACCGTTAAAGGGATAGTTCACCCAAAAATGAAAATTTGATGTTTATCTGCTTACCCCCAGTACATCCAAGATGTAGGTGAATTTGTTTCTTCAGTCGAACGCAAATTATGATTTTTAACTGCAACCGCTGCCGTCTGTCAGTCAAATAATAGCAGTAGATGGGAACTTCAACTATAACAGTAAATAAAACTTGCTTAGACAAGTCCAAATGAAACCCTGTGGCTCGTGACGACACATTAATGTCCTAAGACACGAAACGTTCGTTTTGTGTGAGAAACCGAGCAGTATTTATATAATTTTTTACCTCTAATACACCACTATGTCAAACTCCGTTCAGCTTCCTGCTAGGGTGGTGACGGAAGTGATGTCTCGCCCATATACTTCAATGAGCGCGAGACATCACTTCCGTTGTCAGAGCGCGATCTGACCTCACTCACCGGAAGCTGAACGGAGTTGGACATAGTGGTGTATTAGAGGTAAAAAATGATATAAATACTGTTCGGTTTCTCACACAAACCGATCATTTCGTGTCTTAGGACATTAATGTGTCGTCACGAGCCGCAGGGTTTCATTTGGATTTGTCTAAGCAAGGTTTATTCACTCTTATAGATGAAGTTCCCATCAACCGCCATTATTTGACTGACAGACGGCAGCGGTTGCAGTTAAAAATCATCATTTGTGATCGACTGAAGAAAAAATGTCACCTACATCTTGGATGCGCTGGGGGTAAGCAGATAAACATCAAATTTTCATTTTTGGGTGAACTATCCCTTTAACGTCAGAGCTTATCGATACACCGGTCTTTCATAATTTAGCCCCGGGGCCAATATAATACCCGGTTTCGGTACCCATCCCTAGTCATATGGGTACATTTTTTAAAATGAGATTTATATATCATCTGAAAGCTGAATAAATAGGCTAAGTTGGACAATATTTGGACAACTATTTGAAAATCTGGAATCTTAGGGCACAAAAAGTTTAAAGTCCTTAGCAATGCATATCCACTCACAAAAATAATTTTTTATATATGACAAAATACCTTCATGGAACATGATCTTTACATAATATCCTAATGACTTTTGGCATAAAAGAAAAATCGATAATTTTGACCCATACAATGTATTGTTGGCTATTGCTACAAATATACCCCTGCAACTTATGACTGGTTTTGTGGTCCAGGATCACATATGTACAAGTACTGTGTACAAAGTACAATAAAAATCTTTACTACTACTTACTTGAATGCTTCTCCACAGACTATAAACACAACAGAATAAAATAGACAATATTGCTATATAGAAAATATGCATATATGCAAAGATAACAATATTATATAAATATATTTCTGTCATGACAACCCTCTGAGTGTTTGGCATGGTAATGGGTGTGACAATGTTGATATGTTTGGTCTTGGCGGAATAGATCTGCTACGCTGCTGCTTTTATTGCTGCAGAGGACTTGCTTCTGCCAATACATACATGACACACTGCTGTGAACAAGTAAGACATGCTGCTGTTATACAATATAGCATAGGCTACATGAATTATAGCAGATCTATACAGGTGGAGCTGGGGAAGGTGAAGGGTTTCTGGAAGCGTGCTGCACTGCTAAGGCAAATGCTACCCAAGTATTTGAAGGTTGACCACGCAAGCTTATTGGCTACTGATGCAGCAGGAACCCAAGACCCAAGCCCTATTTATAACTATGTGGACTTATTAGACTGTGCCATCTAGAGTTTCATAACAGAACTTTCCATAGATAGACAGAATTTATTTATTTTTTACTTTGACAGCCCTACCTAAATTTATAGTAAAAAAAATTGGGCTGAAACATTTGGAACACAGCTCATTTATATGTCTGATTTCAACTCATTTTTGATAAACAATCAGGCTTTCTAATATCAGACGAAACATTTACTTTTAAGACAGTGGGCGGTAAATCTTTAAACTTCTGAATGCTCAAAACAAAACAGAGGGTTTGATTTCAGTTGATTCTGAGCATGTATTGCATTGATTAGAGATAAATGAGTGGCATTGAAGCATTACCTCAGAGTCTTAGAGCCGTGCGGATCCATAATTCACCACGCATGTGTGTGTACTTGTGCATTGGTATTCACATTTGCGCTCACTTTAGAGCTTGAGAGGGAGGGGATGTAGATGCTACAGGTGCAGAAAACCACAGGAAGAACCTGAAATTAGAAGGGTCAGGGATGAAGTCAAGAGAATGAGCCTGTGACAGTGGACATCAAAATTAACACCCTAAAATCAAATCAAAATTGACCCTGTTTACTTTCCTACTACATTTGGTTGTATTCATAATAATCATGATCTTATCATTGTAGAATGATATTCTAATGAAAAAATGTTTTCCATAGTAATTTTTCTTTACAAATTTCACTAAAATCGAATAACTCACTGAAGTGCCGGACATTACCTTTTCACAATTCAATCTAATTTTTTCATTAAATATCCTGTTTCACTCAGAAATACATCACATTATAAAAGAAAATGGGTTGCGAATGTGGTTTCATGTTGATTTTAAGTTTTTAGAGAAAGCTCTCTCTCATTTTAGCATAAAAATCGGATGCTGTACCTCTTATATCAATAAACGTGTATTAGTTCTAAAGAAATTCTTTCAAGCAAAATTCTAATACTGTGCATTTATTTTTTTTGCCGAATCACAGGTTATTTCCTCCTCCTCTTACACACACACTCTCTATCAGCCATCTCATTGGAATTCTACACACCCTTTGTCTGTCTTATTAGGAACGTCTCTTTGGTGCAATTAGTTGCACCCGTTTCTCTTCCTCTTTTGCACCCCAAAGCAGTGTAGTCACTCACTCAGTTAAGGAACCTTTAGCTTCCATCACTTCTCACAAAGCAGCATCTCTCACTCCCTTTCCGTTACTGCTTTTATCAACAGGCTGTTTCCTCCGCTAACCGTAACAAGAGTGAAGGCAGATTAAAGGAGAGAGAGAGAGAGAGAGAGAGAGAAAGGGGGGTTTAGGCGGAGACGCTCGACTGGTTGGCTGACAAACAGAGGGTCCCTCTAGAGTGCAGGCAGAGGAAGAAAGAGAGTAAAAAGAAGAGGAGAGTTTGATGTGGGTAGCCGAGCTCAATCTCCTCCTCATCCCAACCCCCCCCTCATTTCAGCAGAAAATCTATGCTCGCTCTCTTAGTATTCCAGCCGTCCTCCTTTGAAACCTCTATAGGCTCGGTCAGACAACTGGGCTGCTGTTGAGGCCTGGGCCAAACGGGGGAGCAGCGGGGTGGTGGGCTTTTTGGAGGGGAGAGGGGAAGGGAGGGGAGTGTTTGCTCGAGGCTGTCAGAAGTGACAGGAGGCCAAGCGACTTAAAACCTCACCAGGGACTTCAGCTGGACAAGCCCTGTCTCCTCTCCTCTTTCTCACTCCTTTTTCCTTCTGTATCATCGTTTTCTCTCACTTTTACCTGTGAATCAGCATCTTGTCCCAGACTATTATACTCTGTGATCGCCTTGCAATCTCATTTACTCAAATTTCTTTTGTGCATCTTAAGGCTGGAGTACTCTAGATAACGTTTGCCCAGATTTTTGCCCACTTTACAGTCTGGAGAAATCGATAGTTGCTGAAAGTTGGACCCTGCAGATTCTAGGCAGTCGGAGTTGACTGATTTCAGTAAACATTACATAGTGTACGATGAGCACAGACTTTTTTGCTTTTTATAGCTTCTAGAGTTGTCAAAAGTACCAACTTCAGTACCGCGTCTGTACTGAAATTTTAAAAATGTGCTGTTGGGCAGATTTGTAAACACCTCTGAATAGCCATTGTGTTCACGCACTCATCAGATATGTCTATGATTGGATACTATGATCAACGCTTCAATGACGCTATTCACTGAGCACATACAAGGATACACATATACATTTGAAAGCAGGCATCTATCGCGGGCCGGTCCCCTGATAGACGCCTGCTTTCAAATTCACACTTGTGCTTTCAAACACTGCTATGCGTTGATCATTGTAGCCAATCACAGACACATCCAATGAGTGCGTGAACACAATGGCCAATCAGAGGAGTTTACAAATCCACTCAACAGCACTCAAAGCTTCACATTTTTAAAATTTCACTATCGATTGGAACCGAAGTCGGTACTTTTGACAACTCAGTTTAGGAATCTATCCAGTTGGAAAACTATGGCAAGCCGTTTTAACATTTAACAGCTAGACTGGATATGTGTTGCAGATATCTGTATTTCAGTTTTGCCTCGTCGAAAAGAACATTTCGGATGTCCGCAACTGCATTCTTCCCATCCATAATTGTCATTTCAGATATCCACAAAGACATTCTTCCTAGGACAAATGACGTCACTTTTGCCATTCATTTGTATGGGGTTTATCATTACAGATATCTACAATTCAGTTGCAGGTATCCACTATGTGAATTACGGATATCTGTAACTGAATTGTAGATTGTAACTGAATTCCAGTTTGAGATATCTACAATTTGATTCTGACTAGTCACAACTCCAGTTCAAGATATCTTTAATTCAACTCAATTCAAGATATCTACATGTTCCTTTTCAGATATCTCAAATTAAGTTTTGACTAGGCGAAAATGACGTTGCAGATATCTCAAACTGGAGTTAGGGATAGTCATAATTTAATTGTAGATATCTATTATCAAGTTATGGATATCTTGAAATGAATTTTGATTAGAGATATCTGAAATTTGAGATATATGTAACTTTCATTCTGCCTAGTCAAAATGTAGTTGCAGATATCTTGAATTAGAGTTTTGCTTAGGCGAAATGACGTTGCAGATATCTTTATGCAAAGTAGGCCGGCACTTTTAGGCGGGAGCAGAGCGTGTTGTTGCTCTAATCATTCAAATTAGCACTGATTGGCACCATGTCGTCACTAGTCATAATGACGTTTGTTTGAGATATCTTTAACCTTCATTCTGCCTAGGCAAAACTGAATTACGGATATCTGCAATTGTCATTTAAGATGTGTGACGGGTTAAATGTCGTTTTCAATGACGTCATTGCAGATATCTCAGTTTTGCCTAGTCAAAACTGCATTACAGATATCTTTATCTGTCGTTTCGACTAGTCACAATTACGTTACAGATATCTCGAATGACAATTCCAACTATCCAAAATGTAATTACGACTAGTCAGAAAGACGTTGGTGATATCTACAACGTTAATTCCAGATAGTCGAACTTAACTTTTAAATGTTAAAACGGCTTTCCATAGAAAACAATCTTTTGGTATTTTGAGCCGATTTTTTTGTCACGTGTCTCCTAGCAACGAGGCACCTGATTCTGCATGAGTCTGTTGTGTAGACGAATCCTGTCATTTTGTCAAACACAAATAATGTCAAACACAAATAATGTTCCTCACGTGACAATGGGAAATTCGACTAATTCCAGTAGGTATTGTTTTGATGTTTGCGTGCTGCTTAGCAAAGCCCATTAATATGCATAACAATGCTATTTAAAATGACCTATTTAATATACCTGTTGATTAGACATGTAATTATTTTTCATGCAATACCAACAAATTTCTCAGCTAACCTAGATGTTTTTTTCCCAATTAGCTTGTTGCATTGCATTATGGGATTGTTTTCATGAAGGAAATGTGAGTTTCAATCAACTGTGAGTGCCCTGTGAAGTGGACTTCAGCCAACTTAAGTGAGAATCCAGCCTGTACATGTTCAGTTTGAAGGGGACTGCAAATGACATAGGTGACTGTGTTTAACTCTAATTTTATGCCCTTCCCTCCGTCTCATTCACTCAGATGTACGTCATTGCTTACATTGCACAAGTGCCCACTAATGGCGGAACACTTGCAAAAGGTTTAAATGGAATGCACTAAACCACTGATCACTTGGAAATCTGCTAAGCGAGTTGCTGTTGTAACGTCAAAATCATGTTGCTTTGTGTATATGAGAAGTGTATTAAAGATGATTATTTGTTTGTTTTTCATTGTTTACAATTCTTTCCCTGGTTTGCCATATATGCCCCAATTTTATTTGCTCAGTCCTTGCTCTTCAACTAGCTGCTTATTGATTTGCACATGGCCTCTGTTAATTAACCAATCACTGTGCTGATGAGTCCTGATTTATAAATTATATATATAAATGCCTGTATTGATGCACAATAGACTTAGAGATATAATATGTGTGTGTGTGTGTGTGTGTAGTTTAGTTAATATATTCTGTTATATTTGAAAAAATAGGGCTTTCTAATAATAACAGGTTATATTAAATTAATATATTTCATATAAATAAACAGTTTTACACATGCATGTAAAGTATGTTAATTTGTATTATATTTATATAGCCTACATAAGTATATTATCTCATAATACATCAAACTCCTCTATGCGTCAGAGATCTTTATGCGCGACCCAAGTTTCTTCTGCATTTGATGATGTTGCAGGGTAGGGAGCAGTGAACAGCAAACACCATGAGATTTTGCTAAAAGAAGTCCTGTCAGTCGCAATTTGGTAAGTATAACCCGTACCTGGAAAGTTTTAGAAATTATAAACATAATCAGTCCGAAAAAGACGTTCTTTTGTAATAATAGGAAAACAGTAAACACGTCTTTCTACCGAACATTCAGTGACTCAACCAAATGACTGGAATGGAATATTGACAGAATTTTTATTTTGGGGTGAACTAATTCTGTTGTAATAAATAATATGTTGATTCAGTACCCGCTCTGACTAATTTTCATTAAACTGAAATAGGCTATTGTCAGATTCAAAACGCGTTGTTTACGAGAGAACGCACTGAATCCATTACTGAATTATACCGAATTAACACCGACTCACTCGAAGGGTTAGTTCACCAAAAAACAAAAATTATGTCATTAATTACTCACCCTCATGTCGTTCCACACCCGTAAGATCTTTGTTCATAAGATATTTTTGAGAAAATCCGATGGCTCAGTGAGGCCTCTATTACCAGCAAGATAAAAGCCCAGAAAGCTACTAAAGACATAGTTAATGTGATATAACTACTTTATTCAACAATATCTAGTGATGTGCGAATTCAAAGCTTCGAAGCTTTATGAATCTTTTCAATCAGTGGTTCTGAGCGCCCCCAAGTGGTGAACCATTAAAATTTCGAAACACTTATGAAGTAAAGAAGCCTCGTCTACTTAAATCACGTGACTTTGGCAGTTTGATACACGCTCCGAACCACTGATTCGAAGCAAAAGATTCGTAAAGCTTCGAAGCTTCATTGAAGCAGTGTTTTGAAATCGCCCATCACTAGATATTGTTGAATAAAGTCGTTATTTTGTTTTTGTTTTTTTGGCGCACAAAAAGTATTCTCATCGCTTCATAACATTAAGGTTCTTTAGAAGCTTTCTGGGCATTTGAAAGTGTTTATTAACCTCCTGTCAATGGATTTTATGTGTTCCAGAGATGAACGAAGGTCTTACGGATGTGGAACGACATAAGGGTGAGAAATAAATGACAGAATTTTCATTTTTGGGTGAACTAACCCTTTAAGTATAGGCTATCATTGCTGAATAAATGTTTATGATGCCACAGTGATTCAGATGTTTAAATGAACCCATGTCTGGTTTGGTGTTGATTAAAGGGTACTTATGCCTTACTGATGGTGCTGTGGTGGTGTATATAGTACAAAAAGTTTGGAAAAACGCTGTCTTAGTAGTCAGCATATGTTTGGAACACTGACAATGCTGTCTAGATCGGCAGCTCACAAGGTTTTGCAACAGAGCAAATGTTTTTATGTTCCGCACTGGTGCAAAACACAGTTTTTACCCATTTTAACAAACCCACAATGCACTGATTCCAGGCATACGGTCCCACACCTCATCCCCAAACTCCCGGCCACCCCCAAATTCCCTCTTCTCTCTGTCACCTTGAGCCTTGCCGTCATGCTTCTGTGATCGCTCTAAAGGTCAGCGCATGTAGCCACTGTCATTACCTGTCACTCTCACTCCCTCCCTCGTTCTCTCGCTCCTCAACCAACTCTCTGTCATGCATTTCATTCCTAAGCTCTGGAAGACAGATCAAAGTGCCATCCTTAGTTGGGCTTTGAAGGTTACAAGCGGATAGGGGTGATCTCACAGCAGAGTCGAATGAGAGACAGGGAAACACTGAATGAAACAGGAGGTGGCTAAATGTTCTGGTGTAAGTGACAGTCATTCTGTGGTTCTGAATTAACGTGGATATCCATCAGTGTGTCACTTAGCATTAGGCTCCTATTTGCATCCAGGACACCTATTTTAGGGTGAGCTGACAGGTTAGTGACAGTAGGAGTTAACTAGTGGGGGAGATGTACCTGTCCTTTTAAATCTCTATAACAAGCATTAGTAATGCTAGAAATGATGTGGTCCTTAGTTGGGAACTTAATTATGATCAGCTGTAATTAACTGATCAGGGCCCGTATGTATAAAGGCCCTGAGTAAAATTTTAGTCTTAAGTGTGTCAAAATTCTAAGAATGATGTAATTTTACTCTTATTCTTGGACTTAAGAATAAGTGTGATTCAAAAAGGTTTCTAAGTGTCAAGACTAGGTCTCAGCTCTTAAATTATTTAAGAGAGCTGGAGAGGTGTCTTAACCTAGTTAAGAGTAACAAGATGGCAGCAGAGATGAGGAGATATGCTTTCCAATGATGATATGCTGTATTGGAGTTATATGATGGCATGAAGTTGATAAAATGATATAAACTTGATTGTCAATTCTCTTTGTAACTGACCTAATAAGAAATGTAACAACTTTATATACATTTAGTAATATTTAATAAATAAATAATTAATATGTTTAATGCATTTTGATACATTTAAAGGTGCTGTATGCAATTTCTCAAATTCGTTGTTGAACACTGTTGATATTTGAAATAAACCCAAACAAACACACCCCTTTCTTAATTGCTCCACCTCCAAAACTCACACTCCAATCCTAACCACTCTGCTCTGAGTCGGTCTCGAAGCCCGGTCCAATCACTACTGTCACATGATGAGGCAAATGCACTGTCAATATTGTAAACACCTTATTCTCTAGCGGGCGTCAGTGTGCAGTAGTTTACCTGCAAAACTCTCACTATCTGGCCACTGTTACATATGTAATGAGAGTGGATGTCTGTTTATCACAGCTGATGCGAAACAAAATGCTTCTCGAAAATAAAGCGCAGATGATGAATGACAAGGAAGCACAAAAATGATATACAATACACAAGAGTAAATACAAACAAGAGTTTCTTGTTAATCTCAAACAAATTTGCTTAAACCATCAAAATATGAAGAAAATAGTTTTCTTTTTTTATTATTTAAATGTTTTAAAATATGACGTTGACTACAACATAATCAGTTTTTTTTTATATTTAATTGGTCATCTCTTGTTTGTGCATGTGTTCATAATTTCTTTGTATGACAGCCTGGCCAAAAATAATTTGAAATTTTATTTCATTATCACACATGAAACAACTGACTCCAAGCACAGCTACACGATATGCTTACATCTTTTAACACATCTTTAAAAATATTTGAATTAATGTTGAAGATGTCAATTTTCATATGGCTGGCCACTACTCTATGGCAGTTCATTGACTTCCCAACTGACCTTCAAACCATGCGGCAAAAGAAAGCCACTTTTATGTTGACTGTGGGCTTCCCTGGAGTTGTTGGAGCCGTTGATGAACTCATGACACATCATTGCACTAACTGTAAATGAGGAGACATATATCAATAGAAAAAGATTCCACACCATCAATACTAATTTGTACGGAAGAGGATTAGGGCCAAGCAATAATGCAAAAATAAAACCATCACGAGATTAAAGTTGTTAAATTTCGAGAAAAAACACGTTAAATTTCGAGGAAAAAGTCAAGATAAAATGTTGAGAATAAACTCATTAAATTCTGAGAAAAAACTTGTTAAATTACGAGAACAAATTCGTTAAATTATGAGAAAAATGACGTTAAATTTCGAGAAAAAAGTCAAGATAAAATGTTGAGAATAAAGTCATTAAATTATGAGAAAAAAGTCGTTAAATTACGAGAACAAATTTGTTAAATTACGAATTTGTTCTCATAATTTAATGACTTTTTCTCGTAATTTAATAAGTTTATTCTCAACATTTTATCTCGACTTTTTTCTCGAAATTTAAATTTTTTTCTCGAAATTTAACGAATTTGTTCTTGAAATTCAACGAGTTTTTTTCTCGTAATTTAAAGAGTTTATTCTCAACATTTTATCTCGACTTTTTTCTCGAAATGTAACGATTTTATTCTAGAAATTTAACAACTTTAATATCGAGATGGTTTTATTTTTTTATTATTGCTTGGCCCTAATCCTCTTGCGTAAATTTGTGATAATTTTGCACAATGCAAAGCTATTACTTTTACATAAATTTAAATATTAAAACATTTGTGTTTTTCTTCTTATTGTTTTAATAACTTTAAATGATTGGTGTTGTGCTGCTGTGACTTCACCCTTGCAGACTCGCTATTGGCTGATTCAGAGGTTAAGAGCGGCCATTTTGTGTTGACATCATTGTAGTTCTTAGTTTACAACACTTAAGTCAGCACTTAAGAATCTGTCTTTACTAAAAGTTGCTTTTAGCTTCATTATAAAAGTCTCCTACTCTTAGAAAACTCCTACTCTTTACTAAGAATTTTTTAGTCAAAACTTAAGACTATCCTTAAGAGCATTTCTAAGAAGTTTTACACATACGGGCCCAGGTCACATGAAGTTAATATGAAGAGTGTGTGATGCTTCCAATCCCCTTAGAGAGATAGTTGACCCGAAAAATGAATATCTTTGTAATGTAATAATTTACTCATCCTATTTTAATAAAATTTGAAAGAATCTTCCCCTCCAGTGAGTTTTTAACTAATGAATCACTGAAACTGGATCATTGAATCAGTCAGATGAATCAGTGAATGAGTCATACTTTTGAGCTGGTTCTTTTATTGATCCAGTTCACAAATAGGACTTACTTATTTGTCATTCGGAATGAATCCAACCTGATTTCAGATTCTGATTCTCACTGGGGACCATTACAGTTATTAACAAAATAATATGTAAACATAAAAAAACTGTGTGTAAAGTAGGCCTATTTTTGAATGCAGTTAAGAAAATAGTTTCAAATTTCATTCAGATTTAACTCAGTCAGATGGATTGAGGTTACAGAATGGCTTTTCCATTAGATTGAGCCATCAATTAGATTACAAACTGCATGTAAACGTATAACTACTGATTTGAGCTGGTTCTGTTTTAATGAACCATTTGATCCAGTTCAAAAGTAGGACTGAAAGACTCACTCATGAATTGGAGTGGATAATATATGTTGCATACTATGTAGTGAACATGAACTGTTGTTGTATGGAAAAGACCTGCTCAGAGACTGAGTAAATAATTTGTTTTGGGTAAATTCTTTCTTTAACAATCTCTGTTTAAAAAAGACTGTCATAATCAAAACTGAAAATACTTTGCTTAAAATAAAAGACACTTAATCCTATTTCCAGAGGTGATGGAAAGGCAGAACAGAAACTGCTAAAGCAAAGCAAACACAGGTGTGTCTTTTTATCAACTTGGAGGTAAGGACTAATCAATGGCAAACTTTAATCAGATGTGATCAATTATTCATGGCCTGAGGCCTAGCCATCCCATCTCTCAACCATTCTCATACTGACGGCACAGGATGAATAATTCAGACACCATTTACACAAAACCAAGCACCATCCTGATGCCAGATTACTGAATTAGAAATATTATGCAACAAAGAATGTTAATTAGACTGGAGCAATCCACCCTGCCTACATTGAGTTCAACAAATGTAATATATAATTGTATGTAATGTAATATATAATTCAACAAATGTTTCAGGGTCTGCTGTGCTTATCATTTTGCCATTAAAAATATATTTAGTTTTAAGGATATATTATAGTCATATTTTAAAAAAAACAAACATGTCCACTTAAAATAATCTTTCCTACGATAAACAAACAGTACGTTTTTATATAATGATTATAGTTGAATTTCCTCACAAATATTTCTGAAAAATAAGAGGTCACTACAGACAAGCAAATTCAAACAAATCAACAGACAAATACGCACACATATTTATGGCGCTGAAAGTGATCATGAATTAAAAGTGAATCGCAAGCTAGTGAATCACGTAACTTTGCAAGAGCAGAGAAAGCGAGAAGGGGGGTAGATGGATGAAGGGTGAGGGAGAAAGTGTAATTCTTGTTTGCCTCAATTTATCCTGAAATCCCTGACAGCAAGCAACCATAAGTCACCAAATAATCGCTCTCGGTAATTTAAAAAGATCACTCATGTCTCCTTCACCTTCCTTTGCCTTGTTCTCTTTATCTAGCTCAGATATCAGCGTTGAGAAGTCAAAATACAGTTCATTCATAAACTCAGAGCTTAGTCCATTTTGTTCCTTCTCACTTTACGTCTTTTTACTTTTGGTAGTCCATGCTTGTTTAAACAAATCTATATAGTAAAGCATTCCAAAATCGCTTTTGAGAGTAAAATTGTAGATGAGCAAACACACGTCTTCAATTATATCTTCGAGACTGAACATCGAATAGATATCTGGGCAACAAATCAGCAAAGTGATGTGGTCAGATTTGTAGTGATGTTATATTCAAAAGCCCTTGCATGCATTTTGTGTGCTTATTTTAATGTTTAGAGAAATTCACACTGGTGTAAAGAGAAAAGCTGAAGAATTGAGGCTATCGGTTGAAGCTGAGGAGGATTTCACAGCCTTAAACATGATGCTCATGCATTTACAGGGAAGAGTTCTAATGAGGGTGTGCAGTATTGATATCTCCATGGGAACATCCCAGGGCACAGCTAACAAACCACACTCCTGTGTTTTGTAACATTTCTTTGAATTTACAAATTAACTGCAGTGGAAAATATGAATGTAGTGTGTATTATGCTTGAAAATGCAGAGGCAAATAAACAATTCCATTGTGTCTCATGGTGGAAGTAAATAATTATCAGTAATCTAAAAGAGATTATATTTATTGTAATTTAAATGTGTAACTTTTTTAAATGCATTTTTTTTTTACGCTGACCAACTTTTAACTTGAGACAAAACATCTTGAATCTTAAACAGCAGCATTCAATGTGTGACACTGCAAAACAGCTGTTCAAACAGCCCATAAATTCACCTCAGATTAGTCAAATAATTGAAAAAATATATGGAAAAATAAACAAAGCATACTGACTTCTAAAGCCACTTTTGTAAACTCTATTCAATGCATTTGTCTGCTACAGTGATGCTTGTTTTTATAGGTAACTAAATCTAAATCTTAAAACTTTTCTGTTTATTGAAATAAGCTGAAATATAAAGAAAAAATTTAAACAAAATGTAGAAATGTTACATAACAGGACTAAAATATATTTAAGCTGAAGGACTAAATTGCAAACTCAGACTGAAATAAAAATAAATTAAAGCTAAATAGAAATAAAAAACTTTTGTCACTTAAAAATGACAAAATTGAGAATTAAAATGAAAATGAAAACTAAAAATATAAAATAAAAGCAAATTCAAAATATTAATTAATACTATAATAGTATATAAACAAAACTTAAATAACACTGCATTGATATTTGTGACCCTGGACCACAAAACCAGTCATAAGGGTCAATTTTTTTTTAAAAAATTGAGATTTATACATCATCTGAAAGCTGAATAAATAAGCTTTCCATTGATGTATGGATAGGACAATATTTGGCCGAGATACAACTATTTGAAAATCTAGAATTTGAGAGTGCAAAAAAATCAAAATATTGAGAAAATCACCTTTAAAGTTGTCCAAATGAAGTCCTTAGCAATGCATATCCACTCACAAAAATACATTTTTGATATATTTACAGTAGGAATTTTACAAAATATTTTCATGGAACATGATCTTTACTTAATATCCTAATGATTTTTGGCATCAAGAAAAAATCGATCATTTTGACCCCATTTTGGCTATTGCTACAAAATACCCATGCGACTTATGACTGGTTTTGTGGTCTAAGGTCACATTTATCCAGTTCAGTCATGAAACTGAAAAGCATAGACTGATAAGTCCTTTATACGCGGTATCCAAGCACATCATTCCCGCATTGTACAAGCTGATTGGCCTCTGCTGATCCTGCAGCCAATGAGATTGCTTGAGATTGCAACATTTAAATAGACTGATTCAGTGTTTGCTGTATAGTCTACTGTAGGTTATTACTGCAGCACTCTATCATGAACCCCTCCACCTCCCCCAGCTCCACCTGCCTAGATCTGCTACAGGATTCTTGTTTCTTTTTATGCAGCAGCAGCAGCATCTTATAAGCTCACAGCAGTGTGTTTGTGTATCTATTAGCAGTAGCAAGTCCATACTCGCTCTACAGCAGCAGTATAACAGATCTAGTCCACCAAATACATTGCCATTTTCAATAACATCCTAAAAGTATTTTGAGAGTTGTCATGATTTAAATGCTATGAATAATCTGCATACCATGTAATTGAGTAATTTTAAAATTTGCAATCGATTGACAGCCCCAACATATTTTCTCCTACAAATAAGAAATATAATATTATTGTAAAGAGGGTTTGTCAGGTCTCAGCATTTCCTCAGAAGAACTTGTGTGTTTGTGTGAGTGTGTGTGTGTGTGAGTGTGTGTGGTTGTCTCACCCACAGACCACGCACCCTTGTCATGTTCCTGTCACATCTGGAGCTGAGAAGAAAGATGAGTCCTCACGCAGAATGACACAATGTCTCAATGTGACTGATAGAAAGGTAGAATGTGTCTGCAGCTCTGGAGAAATCAATCCTTCCTTTCGTCTGCCCTCTCCCTCCCTTCTCCCTCAAAACTGAACCCTTCCCACCAGGATTATATCAACTCTCTTTTATCTGCTCTTTTTATCATTTTACTGCAATTAAGGCAAAGTTCACCTCATTGTCAAACATTCTCCTTTTGTTCTGTGAAGGGGTGAGCCTGGGTGTCCGTCCAGCTATTGTGTATCTGTGCGTGTATGTGAAACACCGGCCTCCGGAGGGATTCTTTGTGAAAATGTTGTTGTGTATTTATTTTTTTATGTGTTATGACACTGTTTGGACTGTGCGGCTGATTTCCATCCCCCATGAGGCTTTGAGCTTTGTCTGCTTGGATTCGGGGGTGGTAAATAAGTGGTAATGGAAGTGAATGGGAGGGACTTGGGGAGCGCTCTCTGTCATCACTTTAGAAGGTTGTGACCCCAGAGCGCAGTGACACCGAGCTGCTAAATTATTCAGCCATCGTCTCGCGCAGGGCCTCGGGAGGAGTCGAGGCTGTGATTGCTGGGAGCTGACTGACTGACATTTGCACATGAAAATCGGCTTGGTTTTCCCACTCTGAACACTGGTGCTGCTTAAGAAAAACAGCACAAGGCCTCTGCAGGGAGACGGAGGGCAAGGTACTGTAATGACAGCACCCCCATCTAACTAACGCACCGCACAAGGCCTGCCAATGAGAATGGCCTCGTGAGATTATTGGCAAAAATCATTTAAAGGCATCTTTAATATAGATTTGATACGCCTTAGGCCGAACAGTTATTAAACATGCAAACGAGTGGAGCGGTTCATAGCTAATCCGTGATCTGTACAGACCAGGCCCCACGGTTCAGCACGCATGTGATTCGCGAACTAATTGCAAAGTCTTTGTCTTGCCAATTTACACATTCAGTGAAGTTCCTAAACGTAATTTAGGGAGGAGCGAGCCCATCTAATCTTCCAATCAACAGCCAGAGTATATAAGCAGCTGCTTACCTCTCTTCAGTCTCAGCTGTTTCAGCATCCCTCCACCTCCCCAAACTCCACCTTCATCTCAGGTACCTTGCCCTATGTAATCACATCCTATATTTATTCACTGGGGGGTGTATCAGAGCTCGAGTTGAAGATGCTTCATCGAGCCCCTCCTCAGTGGACAGCAAGCCAAATTAGCTAACCTAATACCCTAAAGATTATATGGGCAAACGAACTCGTTAAAGTGGTATTAAACCATTTTAAAGAGGCGAACGAGAACTCAATTCGGTACTTGCACGCTGTGTGCACACACCCGAAGCGCGCACACATAGAGAGGCGTGTTTCATCATGAGCATCGAATTGATTCCTTTTTCGCGTCTCTTTGCGCTTGAACGGACACATACACACAGAATAGTACATGCTAATTGTTAAAGGCCCACTGGAGTGCCTTGAAACGTGCAGCATTATTCAGTGTGTTGACGTAATTTCCACTGAAACAGGAAGACAGGGCGGGACATATCGAACAGCTCCTCCCCCTTTTTAAAATAGCCAATAGCATTTCATTTATTTTAAACAGCACTGCCAGAGCCATTGAGCTTGGTAAAGCCGTAGTTTCCTTCTGATCTCTGTTTTCTGGTATGCAGTGACTCGCGCATATGATCCACTCTATCGTGCTATCGTGTCTCTGGACTGGAGCAAACTGTGTGCACGTTGAGGCGGTTCGTGTGACACCAACATGAAACCTGACTTAATTTGCACATTTACACTGTCTAAATCATTCCATATCCCCTATATGGTGCACTTTGTGCCATTCACCTTGTAGAAAATAGTAAATGTGTGAACGAGTGACCGATTTTAGCATCTAGGGCCAGTTGTTCAAAGGTAAGCTGATTGGATTTTGGTTATCGGATTGGATCAAATCTTGAAAATGGGTTGTTCAAAAGGGAAAGAAGGAATCTGAAATTAGATTAGATCATGCAATCCAATCCTAGTTTTAATCTGGATCAAACCTTCAGTTTGTGTTGTTCAAAACTTGTCAGACGGATTTGGATAACTTTGATCCAAAAAAACAGGATTATCCTGATCCCAACAGGGGGTAGGATTTCAAGGTGGATTCCAGGAGGAAAATGTAGTAAAACTTTAAAACTGGTCAAAAAATACAACATTTACATAATGTAATATACATACACATTTTTTTTTTTTTATTTTGCTCTTGATTAGTTTAACTGTTAAATAAATTAGAAGTAGACATTAACCTACATATTTAGCCTTTCAGTAACCTACTGTAAAGTAAAAAAGATTTTGGTGCCATAAAACAATCCCCAAACAGATGTAAATATCCAACAAAAATATTATATTTAATTCAAAACCCATATTCTATCAACATGTCCCTTTAGGGGCTCCATAGAGCATTGGAAATCCAGATTTGGTAATCTGGAAAAGTGTGTATCTGGATCACAGTGATACAATCCAATTTTTCTTTGAAAAAACAGCAAAAAAGTAAGATGGATTACCTGATCCTGGATAGCAAAACATGGGATTTCCAAATCCAGATCATTCTGATCCAAATTAAACTTTTTGAACAACTGACCCCTAATTAGAATGTAGGGGGTGAGATGCTTTAGATTCTAGAGAGCATTTGATTGGACAAAAAATCTGATGAGAAGCTAAAGTGCAGAGTGATGTCATCAAAATCATTGATTCATATTGGAAAAGTGAGAGACTAAGTTTTGAATGGTTATATCTTTTAAATGGGAATTTTGTCATTGTTTTGGAGCACACTAGCTTATAGATAACAGTAAGGCTAACATATCCACGCTAAAAGCCAAAAAACTTTAATTTTGATTTCTAGAGGACTTTAAAGAAATCACTAAACTACAAGGACTTACACTAAGTACATTAATATTATAGACTAAAATTAACAAACTACTCGTTAAAGAGAATTTGGCCACATCTAGATGTAAAAGCGTTGTGGTAAGTCCTCAACCCAGCAAAAGCCCAAGTGATGTCAGAGGTCGGGTTCTTATAGGGGCTTTAACAAGGCCTCATATACAGATCACATACATCTAGCTATCCTTCTAGAATCAAAGTGGGCATTGATAAATAATCGTGAAGGTTATACTGTATTGTATTTGTTGCACTGGAGCCCTGCTCATGTATTATATGACATATTTTAATCTCAAGAACATTTGTTTGCTTCCATCCTGTATGTACAAAACAGTGCAGATGAAATAAAAGAAATACAGAGTGCATTTGCATTGCGAGAGAAGCAACCTCTATAAACCCTGATATTTTATAATAAAGTTGAAGACTTTGAACATGAACACCTCTCTGTGTGATTGTTGCTCTTCCCTTTAACCAAAGCTGAACTGACAGAGATTGACCAGGCGTCTGCAATACCTGGCAAAAGCTATTTGTGAACATATAAGCTGGTGTGTTCCAAAACAATGACAAAATTCGCATTTAGGAGATATAAGCATTCAAAACTTACAGTCAAAGACTATAGAATAACCACACAAGACGTGTCACTCGTATTGTTTTGAATGGGAGAAAGTGAAACGCGCAATATGGTGGAATAAGTCCCGCCTTCTAAATAAGAGCCAATCGCTGACTGGTAAAGTCATCGCGTCACTGCAGCAGCAGTTAGAAGCGCCGGTTTCTATAGAAACAGTCAGACGCGCGCCTCTGCAACATGGCAGAAGAGACGCTCATTTAGGTCTGCGCATGCGCATTAGCTTGATCCAGCCTAAAAAATACAGTTTTTTGTCATGATTCGAGCGTTTGGATAAAACATTTATGAGACAGCTGTTGTCAGATTTTATTGGTGATTTCAAATATGAAATGTAATTATAAGGTTGGCGAACAGTTTTGGAGAATTTGATGTTTCCCCATTCAAAGAGATAGGGCATGATGCCCAGGATGCCCGAGAGGCGTTTCAAAGATGGCCGCCGAGTGAAATGACTTGTCTTAAAGGAACTTTGTTACAGTATCGCTAAAATGGATCATGGATTTTCATGACATCACATCACACTTCAGTTTCTCGTCATCAGCCTCAGCTGAAATCATTCATTTGCTCACACATTTAATAGTTTCTATATGGTGAATGGCACTATATAGAGAACAACAGGGAACGATTCAGACAGTGCAAATATGCTTTCCTTTGACGCAAATGAAGTCTGTTGTCTGCTCCGGTCCAGAGACTCAAAAACACAGAGCTGATCATTTGCATATAGTTTTTTTAAAAATATATTGACAGATAATCAGACGATATTGGTATATTATGCATTTCTAATACGTAAAGTAATGATTTATATAAATATGTTACTAATGTAACATGTAATAAATATGTTACCTTTGTACCTTAGGGTACCGCCCCAGTGACAGCACTGTACCTTTTTTTTCTGACAGTGTACTGACCCTATATGGAAAGTGCTCGAGCGGCATACTGTCGCTATGGTTACCTCTGTTTGCAAAGGTCAATATGGCAGGAGGTGAAAATGTGATTTAAAAAAATATATTATGATATGAAGTCCTATTTAAATGTTCCTTATGTAATATGTAGCATCAAACCTACTTTGTAAGATCCTCCAACAGTTTGTTTTGAGGTCCTTTGGGAGGTTAAAGATTTGATTTGGGAGGTCCGACCCCCCTAAATCCTCTAATAATTCACAGCTGTTTTATGTCGAGTTTTAGTGTTGTAGATAGAGCTGATATTTTACACCTCCTTCAGGCTTGGGTTTATGCAGCCTGACAGATATTTGCCCATGTATATGGATTGATTACCTTTGAGACAAGTCTTCGAATCCGGAGTGTCAGGGTAATGAGACCAAGTCCAATTAGTTAATCCTCTGAGCCAATAAAACCGATAGGCAGTTTGTACAGGGTGAAATGTAAGTAAGAGGCTGTTATTTGTGTTTCAGCTGCTGTATACTGTATCTGAGGGATGCTATATTCCTGTTTCAGATAGTCTTTTTATACTATATGAAAGGTTTTTTTTAATATTTGTGGCCTTTAGATTAATCTCATCTCCTTTAGACTGGAGATGATGACTTTTGCAAATAAGTAACAAGCGGTGCTAACATTTGAGCAAAATGCTTTGGATTAGTCTCTGAGTCCTCTAAGAAGATGAATGTGGACTTAACGAGAGAGCAAGTCGTGCCGCTGCAGACTTTCAGCATGCTTGACCATGTCTCTCTGTTTGAGAGAGGGAAAGCAAGGGATAAGTGGACAGAGAGAGGGAGGTACAAAAGGAAAGGAGAGAGAGAGAGAGAGAGAGAGAGAGAGAGAGAGAAGGGGGTAAGAAAGACACAGAAGGGGTGGAGCGCAAGGCAGATGACAAATTGTGATTAATAAATGTGGTCCGGGACGGCAGTGTGGAACGATGCTTATTAATGGAGAGAATTAGAGTGGCTGTGCAACTCAATCTACACACTGTCACTCTGCATCAGGCACCATGATCAGAGTCTAATGAAACAGCACAACAGAAAAACACACACACACATACATACAAGCTCACCTACCTTATAACATCTCCCTTTCTCTATCAAACGCACATACATACACTGCAAAAGAAAAAAATATATACATATATATTTTTTAAATCACTATTTTTATCTTATTTCACGGTAAAATATCCAAACACAAAGACTAGATTTTAAAAGTTTTAAAACTTTTCTATTTAGATAATGTTTTTATTTAAAGAATTAATATTCACAAAGCAAATTTGAAACAAATTGCATCAGATATTAAGTATTTGTTTAGTGAAAATATCTTATTTTATTTTATATTATTTTATTTAGAGAGATTTTAAGCACAGTTTCCTAAGACATTCACAATTTTTTTCTTTTATCCTATCATTTTTTATTTTATTTAGAAAATTGATATTGTTATTTTTATGATTTTACTGCAAAAAAGAAATGAATAGTTTTTCACATTGCACATATAAACAAATACTGACACTGTCACTGACCTTTAACTTCTCACACCTTTTTTCTCTCACATGCTCGGAAAACACACAGATAAATACCTTACATTTATTTTTCCTCCGTTTTTCTGTTTTTGCATACATAAAGTGAACTCTCTGATAATTGCATTCTTTCATGCACATGCCAATGTGAATCCATTTCCTCGCTTATACCTTATTCCTGAAAGTCCAATAGGCCTTTGTTTCAGCACTTGGTGATGTTTTATTAATCTTTTCCCACCACCATAACCCTCAACGGCACTGATCTATAGGCTGTTATATTTCAGATCAAGATCTGTTCTTTTCCTCCAGGGGAGAGGTCAGGTCACCGCTCTTTTGGCCAATTGGGAGACTCCATCAATATTTCCTTGTTAATTCATGTCCTAATTACTTTTTACTGCCCAGTGGTAATCTCATTATCCAAAATTTTACATAAATAACAGCGTATAAATCATTCTTCATACCTACTTGGTGACACAGGTGGATCTATGTGCACAATCCATGTTTCAATAAGTGTCACAGCGACTCTCATGGGATCTTGTGTCTGGTAATGATTAGTGAGTCAGTATGTGTTCATGTGTAGTACACTTGTGGTTTTCTTGTTATTTTCCATCAATTTAGTGTTAGATTCCTAGTGTATATATACTGAAACTACAGATCATGGGGAGAGTTCTTTTAAATAGCATACACTCTAAAAAATACTGGGTTAAAAACAACCCAAGTTGGATTGAAAATGGACAAACCCAGTGATTGGGTTGTTTAACACAGTGGTTAGGTTAAATGTTAGACCAAACTGCTGGGTAGTTTTATTTAACCTAACTATTGTTTAAAAATGACTATATGGCTGGCTTAAAATGAACCCCAAATTAATAAAAAATCAGACACATAATTACTAGAGGCAACAATAATAATCAAAAGGTAAACATTTATTAATAAACCATTTAATAAAAATCACTGGGTTTGTCCATTTTCAATGGACAAACCCAGTTGTTTTTAACCCAACATTTTTTAGAGTGTATATTTCACAATGACTTTACATCTTGAAATGTGACTTTATTTTTTATTTCTATTTATTAAGTTGAAGTGGAAACAGGCTTCCATATTTTAAACATCTCTATTTATGAAGTATTATTTGATTGGACTGCTGATTGTGACGTCTTTCTCTTACAGAATCAAGACAAAGAGGGGAACTTGGATCATGCTGTCTGTCCCTCCCTTCCACATCCTCATGCTCAATTTCTAGTGCAGTACCAGCCTGTTTGATCTGACACACACAATATTTCCACAACACTGTGTGGTTGTCAGTGCTGGTTGCAGGCAATGATGAGAAAAGTCTGGATCTAGATGCAGCAGTTTTTAATAAAACAAAATAACAAGATATTCAGGTGACTAGAATTGAAAACACAAACAGAACAAACCAACAATATCTAACAATGAACTGAGAAAAACACAGTACTTAAATACACAGTCCAAATCAATCAATAAAATGAATCACAGGTGCAAACACTAATCAAACAATGAAATACCATAGAAACCAAGGAAACTAAAACATAAACAAAACCCACCCCAAACCAAAGCAAACACAGATAAACCCTGACAGTGGTAATATTTAGTTCCAAGAAAACTGTCAAGATATTGGTTCACCAATGTCATTTATTCAAACTCTCAACAATTGTATGTGAAGCATGAGCCAAACCGAACTCTAGATGCATGATATGGAAGAAAAAAACAAAAAACAAAACATGGACAGTTTGCTTGAGTCATCAGTGACAGAAAAAGGTACACTACCTAAAGGCTAAAAATGAGTCAGATGCAAGAATTCTCAAGCCTAAAAAAGATTAGCTAAAGACTGGCCCTGGATTGCTTTTTTTTTTTTTTTTTTTTACCAAAATGGTAGCTGTGGGGTAAACTGTGCCAGATGCTTTGGGGTTAGGCTGTGTCACTGGCTCAACTAAGCAGCTTAAAAGCTTCCAACTGTAGTATTGACACAACTTACCCCACTCTCCCCTTCACAATCGGAGAAAAAGAATATAGAAAGACAGTATGGTGAAACGAGACCTGAAAAGATGAGTGAATGAGAAACAGACAGCTCAGAGACATGTGCATTTTTCAATATTAATCATCTCAGTAATATTTTAACAGCCACTAAAAATCCAATTCTCGCTATATTGCCTATGTCTCCTAGCGATGATTATACACCCATTGTGGTTAAACCTGCACAATGTGTATGTGTGTGTGTTTCTAATGGAAGGGACTGACTGACACATAAAGTGGGAGTGACATAGTGTTTTACTCAACACTGTAACACACATACACTTCTTACTCTGGGAGCATCTTCCACACATTTCTCTCCAGTTATTTCTTTTCTCTGTCCACTTCTTTTCTTCTTCTCTCCCCTGATGCTGGTTATATTGGAGAAAGGGGTGTGGAGAGGGGTGGCCGTAAAAAAAGATGTCAATATCCAATGTCCAAAACGGATACATTTCAGGAAATGGAAAAAACACAGTATTTTTTTTAAATAGTGTTGGCAAAGTTAATATTGTGGCATATGGCAGTGCAACACATATTACATTTCATCAACTTACAGGTTATAATGTTTATATAGTGCTTAGTTTTTTCTATAATTTGGCCAAAATCTCATATTATAAAATATGAAATGCTACGCACAGGCTATTTAACACAGCATTGGCTATGAGTTTCTTGAGTAAAGAAAATGCTGTATTCAGACAACCAGATTTATATTTACCCTTGCATTGCAAACAAATAGAAACGGTCCAAAATATGTGTGGCACTTCATTCAAGATCGAGTCGTGATGGAATTATGAAATTTTACCCACAGTTTGAGGGTATTGACTGATCTTCCAATTTTTCTTACACCCCCACTACCTCCGCCATTAAACTTTAAAAATGCAGATGTGTGAATAAGCCTGACAGGGAGCAAGATGAGATGAGTTACATTGAATTCTCAATGGATCTGCTACTAGACCCAGCATTTAACCACTGGTAGCATTAGCCTTCAAACAGATGCAAAATCTGCATAAATGCAATTATTTGGCCTATTTTATGTACAAATATGGCTTATAGATAGATAGATAGATAGATAGATAGATAGATAGATAGATAGATAGATAGATAGATAGATAGATAGATAGATAGATAGATAGATAGATAGATACAATAGTCTCAGTGTCCTTCACTAATGAGCTCTGAAAGCTAGAGAAACAGAGCCACACACACAATGACCTCGAAAGCAAAGTGCTCCATCCTTAACCCAAACAGATAGAGATGCTTTTTTTCTAAACCATCCACAAGTTTGTTTGTTTTTTTTTATATAAAATTGCGTATTTTTAAAACCCACATAGGCTGCTGACATGATAAACGATTAACATTTACACCACTTTACCGCATTTAATTATAATTAACTGGAAAACACAACGGCTGTGTTTCAAAACCAAGTGCCCTCTCGAACCAGACAGCGTACTCGTGCGTCGCACGCGCGTTCTAAGTAGGAGTCAGTGGCGTTGAGACAGAACCAGTGAGAGGGGCGAGGATGAGATGGGATGGAGGGAGGGAGGAGTCGACCGGATGGAAGAATGAGGGAGCAGTGTGAGTGTGTGTGTGGAGTGTGAAAATCTCACAGGTGTCGGAGTCAGAAGTCCAGCGCTATACGTTGCTGTATTATTAAACCTTTCGACAAAACGAACGGCAAAAGCGGAAGTTTCACTCACGCGCGAAGTCAGTAACAGTCCGCGGAATAAATAAGGTCAGAAGTGATAGTGACAACTTAATGAAGTCATCTTACCCTATTTGACTGGTTAGAGCATTTAAAATTGACATTTTGCCTTTCACTCTGTTGTTGGAGTAAAGAGAGGAGTCTTTATTTGCTGAAGATGCACATGAATTCATCTTTAATGTACTCCGGAATTTTTTAATGTGCTCCGGAACTCGGCAAATTTAAGGACAGCCATCAGAGGAAGATTTTTAATTCTAAAGATCTTCCATTAGGTCCGAAGTCAGGGTAAGTGTCTCTTTAATGCCTTTTATTGTACTTAAAGTTGCTCACTTGTGTCATACTTTTACAGGTGTTATTTTACGTGCTTCACTCACTACATACAACAATAGTTTTGTTTTTAATGATTTATTTATCTGTTGTTTTTATTTGTGCGTATTTCTTCTGTTTAGGACAAAGCTTTTGCAACAAAACCGTAATGCCAGTTGGCCATTCAGGGGTCATTTTGATATAAAATTATAAATATATGACAGAAGATGCATTTTCGATAGTGCAAGAAATAATTCAAGACTTTCAGTATGTTCAGTTTAGGATAAAACTTTTAATAGAGAAAGATAAAATTGAGTGTGCATATATATATATATATATATATATATATATATATATATATATATATATATATATATATATATATATATATAATTTATGTGACAATAAATACAGCCTTAACAGATTTTCTTTATTGTCTTTTCATGTTTTTTTCCTCATCCAGTTCTATTTCTGTGGAAATTTCCCAGTCCCGCCAGAGCAACTACAGGGGTCTTCCATATGTTCCTAAAAAAATAAATAATACTAATATTCTGAAGGATCAATACATTGTGGCTCATCAATTTTTGTTGCAGGGCGTTGGACAAATTTCACTGAGCAGGAGCATTTTAGTGCATCATTTTATTTTGAAACGTGGAACATTGGAAGATTCTTTTTGGCACATCTGTCAGGTGTTTGGTTGGACGTAATTTGAATTTTGTTGCACAAGCAGCCAACTTTGAGATTTAATTTAGCCTTTTATGAACTGAATTTTGCAATTGCTTGATTGCACTTCTTTGTTAGGTGGACAGGAAATTGAAGTGGAAAAACCAAAAACAGGTTGTTGCTGTTCACTTGTGCAAAAGAGTACCTCAAAGTGTCTTCTCTGTATTGGAGAATTAACTGTAGATTTAATGTTAACAAGCAAGGGGATGATGAAAAGATATGTAAATTACAACATTTAAAAATTATTGTATTGCAAGTGTCCCCATATATTAGCTTACCAAAAGCCACCTTATTTTCCTGTAATCATCTTTTATTCTTTGCCGTACCACACCTTTCTGTTCCATTTTGTTCTTCCAGATCTTCCTTTTGCTGTCCTACCTCTAGTCCCATTGCACCCTCTCATTCCTGTATGCTCCACTCTCTTCTTGGTCTCCTTGTCTTATCCATAAATTCATCTGCTATCCTTCTCCCCACTGGCCTCATTCCTCTATAGATATCTGTGGTGTGGCTGTTCTTTTGTACCCAAACACACATTTGCTTTTACACTTTAGCGAGTTTTTCCTCCAACTCCACTGTTCACGCTGGCGGGCACCATTCCACCTAAAGGAGAGGAGGACTTTCTAACGCTTGCTGCCTCCCGGCTCAGCCGCCGCAAGCGTGTCATAGGAGCGGCCGTGGGTGTGGCCATGGTTCTAATTCTCCTGGTCACCATCCCATTACTGGTCCACAACACTAAAGGAGGAGGAGCCAATGCGGGAAGCCATTATGAAATGCTAGGAAGTTGTCGAATGGTTTGTGACCCCTACACCACTCCTCATGGCCAGGAGCTAACGGCCGTTTCACCCCCACCTCCTGATTTTCCAAACCGGAGAGGGAAATCTGGTTATCGGGGACCTCCGGGGATGCCAGGACCACCTGGTCCACCTGGAGAGCCTGGAAAGCCAGGTCCACAAGGGCCTCCGGGTCCTGGGCCTGGCGGTTATGTGCCGTCGTTCTACAGCCCTAAGATTGCATTTTACGCAGGCCTGCGCAAGCAACATGAAGGAACTGATGTGCTCAAATTTGATGATGTGGTGACCAACGTTGGCAACTACTATGAGCCCAGCACTGGAAAATTCACATGCCCTCTACCTGGTATCTACTTCTTCACATATCATGTCCTGATGAGAGGAGGAGATGGGACCAGTATGTGGGCAGACCTCAAGAAAAATGGACAGGTAAGAATTGATCTTTATTTATAAATTTTGTTTGTGGTTGAAATGAAATCTTCAGCTCAATTGCTTTCAAATATATTTCACCCAAAAATGATAAATGCTGTAATTATTTACTCACCTTCATGTCCTTCTAAACCTGTATGACTTTCTTTCTTCTGCGAACACAAAATGAAGATATTTTGAAGAATTTTTCAACTGTTTTTGTCCATCAGTGGGGTCCAAATCAGCACTGAACATCATTGACTGTCATTGTTGTAAAGACAACACCCCCCCCACCCCCCAAAAAAATAAAAAATAAAAAATCTTCTTGTCGCAGAAGAAAAACATGGATGGTTTGGAACGACATGAGGATGTGTGAATGATAACACAATTGAACATTTCTTGGTGAATAATCCCCAACTATCTTTTTCCTTATTATGGACATTATGTGTGCAGTCAAATGATGAACTAGAAAGTAGTTTCTCTTTGTCTCAATTCATCATATTGGGCTTCACCACTATAAGGTCAGCTTCATCTAGAGGAGTCACAATAGTTGGATTATGAGTTTTTTCTATTAAAATTCCTATCATATAATTGATTACCACCGCACTAAACAACATGGGTGCAAATTGGACGCAGTTGTATTGTTTTGCAAGGCTGACCAGAAAAAAAGGCTTATAAAAAGAAAAAATCATGGCATTAATATTTGTGTCCAAACAATCTCAGCTGCATTGCCATATGTTTTGACAATTTAATAACTAAAATAAACACCATATTTACATTTCACTCATCACCTAAAAATGTGTCATACGACTCAGCAGCCAGAGCTGTCGTGGTGTGGTCTAGTGCCAGTTTGCACATCAGATAAATAATGAATGCATGAAATTTGACAGTTTCCACACTCAGTCATTCATTCCCTTGACATTAATTAAATACTGAAGGCAGGAAATGAGCAGGACAAGAAAAGGTTTATCTGTAGTGGTTTTAAGTGATTGTATGACCTTTGTGGATCAAGACACACTCTTGCAGCTTTTTATTTGACAGGCAATCGTAACATATTCTTTTAAGAACAGTTTTACCCAAGCACACTATAAATGTTTATTTGTATTTCACTGGACATTGAAAGCCAAGTGTTTTGTTGTAAAAAAAAAAATCTCTGGCTTAATACAGTGTAAAAGTGATTAGAGCGATAGTAGATTCAATTGGTCCGATCTGTACAGTTTTGTATTGTCATGCAAGTCTTCTTCCTCTGTTAAATCATTCATAACTCTTAGATTGAATCCCCTGCTCGCTGTACGTGCCCCCCTTCTATTGCATGTTCATTGATTGCTCATTAATTATCTTTTCAGTCCACTCAATTACGTCCATTTCGAGCACATCAGGTGGCCCTGCTTCACTCCTCTGTAGGGCTTGATAGAGAAATGTGTAGGTTAACTGCTCACTACACCAAATATAGTGCAGATGGAATTATTTGATACTTCCCTAAGCACCTGAAATACAGTCAACAGTCCATTTACAACACAAATCACAATTGTTGTTGTAGCCAATAATATTTTAAAGAGCCCATAGGATGAGGATTTGCGCAGCTACCTAATGGAAAGTACAGAGCATATAAAAGTGAAAAGGATGCTAGGTTTTTTGACAGATGCCGAGAGACTGGAATTCTCAGAAGTGTCATCTGAAAGCAGACAATGGTCCGTTGGGATTAGGAGGTTTATGTTAATTTGTAAAAGGTTACTTTTGAATGCTGACAAAATGATGTTCAAACAGCCATGTCTATTGAATATTAGTCCAGTTTCTCCAAGTTCACAGAAATTAAAAGGATTTGAAGTGGAGAATCTCCATTGTGCGTTTTACTCAAGACCTGATGTAGGCTACTCTACAAACATGCAAATATACATACAAGGTTGTGTCATCAACTAAAGGCACTTTAACTAGAGACTAATTTTTATTAAAACATATTTCTTTTTTGTTATAGCCTATGAAGTAGAGCTGCACGATTAATCGTTAAAAGGTTGCAGTTCAATTAAAAAATCCACATTTATAATTCAGCTGTCTATAATC
This sequence comes from Chanodichthys erythropterus, assembly GCF_024489055.1. NCBI lineage: Eukaryota > Metazoa > Chordata > Actinopteri > Cypriniformes > Xenocyprididae > Chanodichthys > Chanodichthys erythropterus. Next base: position 21,157,257 of record NC_090240.1, read on the forward strand.
CTTAGACAAATGAGATCACACAGGTGAACAAATCAAATCTGCGTTTCAGCTGCTGCTGACCCAGAGAGTTGTTGTGTATATATATATATATATGAAACAACTTCGCTTTTCTTTCAACAAAGACAGTCTTTTCAAAATCATTATACACCAGGGTGACTGTCATAATGAGTGACTCATTGAAACACTCATTTCAACAGATTTCTAAAATTCTGATTGATTCATAAACAAAACAAGTAAGTGTATTTAGGACTGAGTTCAAATATTTATAAATATTTTAAGTATTTAAAAGCTTTTACATAAAAAAGTTACATCATTAATGTTTCAGTAGTCTGGCATACTATCTTAAAAAGGGTGTAATTGGAACATTTTTGGATATTTTGATTCACATACTTCTTACTTTTTATTTGTTGTATTATTTTAAATAGACTCAAGCAAAGAAAATTTTGTCAGAACTACTTGCAAATTTCATGTTATTTTAAGTAGCCAAATGTTCAGATCACTGAAATATTTTTTTCCCTCTTCATAATCATGAGAATCGTGATCTTTATTAAAGAGGAGAAAAATGTTGTGATCAAATGCCTTTATGTATGGATTTTATTACTCTTGGCCCAGAAGTTTTCAATCTTAAAATATGAAAATCCATCCTAAAATTATTAAATTTTCTAAAACTTGAAATAGCCAAATCAATTTATATTGGACATTGTAGACAAATTAACATAATTACAGAGAATGTTTGCATAAATCAGCATTAAAGGGTTAGTTCACCCAAAAATGAATTGGTCATTAATTACTCACCCTCATGTTGCTCCAAACCGTAAAACCTTTGTTCATTATTGGAACACAAATCAACATATTTTTGATGAAATCCGAGAGCTTTCTGATGTCCCTATTTACAGCAACGTCATATCCAATTTCAAGGTCCAGACAGGTAGTAAAGACATTGTTAAAATAGTCCATGTGATTGTGAATACTGTGGTTCAACCTTAATGTCATGAAGCGATGAGAATACTTTTTTGTGCGTAAAAACAAAACAAAAATAATTACTTTATTCAGCAATTTCCTGTCGTTCTCCTATCCTCAGTTCATATTGTAAACACAGTGCAGCGCTTCCGGGTTCTACATCAGAATGCTGGACAGTGTAGGAGACTGACAGGGAAGAGAAAAATTGTTGAATAAAGTTGTTATTTTTGTTTTTGCACACAAAAAGTATTCTGTAGTCACCACTGTAGTCACAGGGTACTATTTTAACCATGTCTTTACAACCTTTCTGGACCTTGAAACTGGTTGTGACATTGCTGTGTATATTATATATATATATATATATATATATATATATATATATATATATATATATATATGGAGGTCAAAAAGCTCTCGGATTTCATCAAAAATATCTTGATTTGTGTTTTGAAGATAAACGAAGGTCTTACGGGTTTGGAACGACATGAGGGTGAGTAATTAAAGAGAGAATTTTCACTTTTTGGGTGAACTAAACATTTAAAAGCATTAAAACAGCATTAAAAGTGCCTATAGTTGAAAGAACACTGACAAATATGTAATTTTGCAGGAGGAACTATAAAGGAACAAAAGCAAAATAGAAAAAAAATAAGAGGTGAAATATATCATGGTTTTTATCCTTCAACTTGAAAATAAATTTTGACACAGTCATCTCGCATCTTCATTGTGGAGGCCATGTTCAATATGGCACCCTAGTGGGCGGCCCACAAGCTCAAGTGCACAAGTGAATTGTGAGATAGACTGAGAGAAGGACGCAAGGGTAGCCATGACAGTTAAGAGTATGGTAGAATCACCCAGGCTGGTTGACAGAAAGATCAGGGGAGGAAAGGAAGATAGATGACTTAATAGAAAGCCGCAGACAGTGGGCAGAAAGACGAGACTTCTGGGAGGCTTATACGCATGGACAAAAATGAATACAGAGCTATAGACAGATGGAAAAGTGCCAAACATGTCATGGCTTGACAGGTTAACAAGGTGTCTTAAAGATAAAAAGTCCAGATCCGTACATTAGCATTTGTTTGCTAATAATGACTGTCTGTTAATGTTAGGGTGCTAATTAAGAGAAAAAAAAGTATCTCAGGTATGCTCTAGAGAGTGACATGCATGTTGCCGTACCTAGTTGCAGGCCCGTGTGACCATCTGGCTGATCATTGTTTGTGCTGTGGTTTTGACAGCTAGCGAAAGCTGGTCTCTTGATACCGACTGGTGCAGTTGTGATGGTCTTCTCATTGTCGGACCTCAGACATGCAAGGCTAAAGTGCCCTTTGGAAATGCCTGAAATGGAAATGATGTGGGAGGATAATCATTGAAAAGTCACAGGTCAGAAGGACCAAAAACTAAACAATCTCTATTATTTGAATTTTCTTATTGGGATACTTCAATTACAGGACGTTTCCTTGATTTCAAAGAAAAAATAACTATTAGTGCTGTCAACGTTAACGCGTTAACGCATGCGATTAACTTTTTTCCAGTTTAACGCATTAAAAATATTAACACAATTAACGCAGCATCCGTTTTTTTATTTCTGTCATCCTTTACAATATATGATCACGCTCTTATTCATGGAAATGCTTTTAAACCATTTAAACGCTCCAAAAGAGAAAAAGAGAACACACTGTCTGTGAATGTCCTGTCACACACACGTCGCACAGAAAGACGCATGCCATTGTGCGCATGGACGGCTCGCCAGAATCAAGTTCTCTGTCACACTTGAACAATAACATGAACAATAATGCCAAAAATAACCATTTTGGCGAGTATCCTCATAAGATCAGCCTTGAATGAGTTAAATAAAGTCTAGAAAAGTGAGTAAAGAGCTGGGAGAAAGTGGGACGCATGTGAGATCTGCGTCATGTGCAGCAGCGGCAGTTCTTAAAGTGACTGCAACCATTAATGCTGTCTGTCATTGAAGATAATGAAAGAACAAAGGTAACAAAGAACTTTTGTAGCTTTAATAATGATTATCTATATTTAATTTAGGCTATAATTTATGCAGTGCAGACTGTTTGGTAACTTTATTCAATTTCTGTTAGACAGGTAGGAAAGGCACAGGTAAATATGACATTTATTATGTGAGGATTGTTCTAAGTTCACTTAAATTAAAAGTTGTTATATTTTTGAAGCCTAATAAATGTAAAAAATGATATAGCTTTCAATTACACTGTAATGTTGAATGGCTATAATTCATGTTTAAAATTGGGGAAATAATAAATTTCATGGAGACATCATAGCTGTATTAGTATCAGTGATACAGGCCTTTATTCATAAAAAGATGCCATTAAACAAGTATTTAAAATATACTGTCTTCATGTTTTAATTTGGAGATTAACTGTGAAATTATTACATTATAAAATATATTAAAAACGTATAAAAACTTGTGTTTTTAATTGCGATTAATAAAAAAAAAGTGATTAATCGAGTTCATTTTTTAATCGATTGACAGCACTAATATATATATATATATATATATATATATATATATATATATATATATATATATATATATATATATATATTAAAGAATATATCTCATTAACTTTTCATTACGACTCTTTAATTACATATTTTCTATTTTTGACTTTGATTTATTTTGTTTCCCCACACCCAGATTTTTTAACTTCCACTCTTATCATATTAAAAAAAAAAAAAATAAACATGTTAAATGAAGTTTTACATTAGACACAATTTTAATTCAATTTGTGTATAATTTTATATTATTATATTTTTATACAATTTTATAACAGATCATCATCAGCATGACACGCATTTTAGAGCATAATTTAGGTTTTGGAAAGGTTTTTATGTTGGAAATGAGATGTGACAGGAAAGCACTTATCACTATTTCTGTCAGGATCACTATCGTCAAAGATGACTGGCAGTTAGTATACAGTTTGGATTAGCGGTATTGTTCTGTTCTGGGCAAAAACTCCCTGCCCATCCATGCAGCCTATCATGGATAAGAGCAGGGAGAGCAGTGATATCCCCCCTTAGGGTAGACGGAACAGAACCAAGTATTGCAATATCATTCATTTTCTTAATGACAATAATTAATGTAACATAATTGAAGAAATGAGTTTGATCAAAAGAAATATCAGAAGGGCAAGTCCTGACTGGATGGAGGAGGAGCTGGAGAAGGAGGAGGGGAAATTAGCTCCTGAGCAATGCGATAAAGCTGCTGATAATACTGAATGGACCATATATACATGAATGAGGCGATAGGCATTGTATTCCTATAGGTCAATGTGAATCAGCCGAGTGTCAGATGATGCGAGCTTGACTAATGTGACCTGCCAGGACTAACGCTATATACTTGATTTAATTCAGAAACAATCAATTTCTGTTTTTTTTTAATAATTTCAACATTAATTTACTGCTCACCAACTTTCCCCACACCATTACGTTCACTGTAAAAAATCAAAGTTGAGAAAACTTAAAAGTTTAAGGCAACAAACTTCAGTAGATTTGAGTTTTCTCTACTTGTTTTCAGTTTATACAACAAAAAGTTGATAAAACTCAAAAATCTCCTACAAATCAAGTTGAGAAAACACAAAAATCTGCTGAAGTTTGTTGCCTTAAACTTTTAAGTTTTCTCAACTGATTAACGATAAAATGTAGTTTAAAGAAGTTTTAAAATGTGCCATTAATTAAAGAGTGATCCATATTTCAATTTGTCTTTTAATGTAGGATTTGCTTGTTTATTTGTATTTGAATAGTATTCACACTCTTTCAAGGGCACCAATATATCACAGTAGTTGAAGATGGAATTTTTGAGGAATATTTCATTTGCTCAGTAACAGATGGAAAGGATTAGTGATGTGATTATAATAGTGCCCTCTTCAATATTTAATGAGGTTATCTTCATTTTTCTTGTAATTAATTTGGTATATTGCCCACTGAAGGAGATTCATGCTCAAATTTCATCACTGTGCATTTAGTGACTGTATCACAGCACCTGCTACAACCGAAGAGAATTCATATAAGGGGAAAAAAAATTACCTGTCAGATCCCACCCTCAAAAGTCTCAGGGTCGTTAGGGTCAAAAACTGCACATAATTTAATAATAACTTCTAATTGTTATGCTGTTTAAGTCTTCTGTCTAATGGAATAATTGCATAAAGACCTATAAACATATGGAGAGATTTGTTAAAAGGATGTGATGGTGCTAGCATTATTGGTGGCGCTTTTATTGTGCTTGTTGAATAATGGGTTGTTTGCCTTAATGCTAATGTGAGTCAAAATATGACACCAGGATCGTACATCATCTCTGATTTAGCAGCTACATGTCTTCTTCCTCATCATTAACATGCTGTTAATCTTTTAATTTATGGTCCCTCAGATTCGATGTACATTCCCAAAACCTTAGACTGAACCTCTGTTCAAAGTGGACTAATCTGCACTCCGTCCTCTCTGTTTCTTAATCGTTCCACCATTCTTATTTCCCCCTTTTTCACCTGTCACATGCTCTTTTAATAGACCTCCAAAAGGTCGAGCTCTTTCACACGCTAGTGTTAAAAATGCCATCGCCTGTCTGTTAATGACCAGTACCTGCTCTAATAAATGTCTCCCGGCGCAGTGACATGTACATAGTCCGGTAGAAATATAATGAGTGTCTTTGGTAGTCTCTAATTGTAGTAATCCATAATTGGCAAATAGTTTTAAGGGAAATCTTTTGAACTGATTAAAAATTAGCAAAGTGGAATGCATATGTGACATACTCATTAAATCCCACCTGTGGTCACTTGTTAAAGCGATAGTTCACCCAAAAAATTTATAAATCATTTATTCAGCTTCATGTAGTTACCAATCTGAATGAGCTGCTTTCTTTCAAAATACAAAAGATATTTTTAAAAATGGGTGCTTTTTTGTTCATACAGTGGCAGTCAATGGGGTCCAATTTTGATTTGAACCCCAGGGTTCTTCAAAAATATCTTTGATAACACTTTAAAATAAGGTTCCATTCATTTAAATTAGTTAATTCATTAGTTAACATGAGCTAACAGTGGAAAATACTTCTAAAACATTACGTTTAGTTAATGTTCATTTCAATACATTATTTATATTGAATGTTATTTAATGGACCAGAGCTAAAATGAACACTAACAACATTAACCCTAACAGTTGTAACTAACATGATGATGAATAAATACTGTTAATGACTGCGTGAAAGAAGTGTGCAACATCCACTTGTTAAATGAATTGCTCATTGTTAGTTAAATGGGTCCTTGATTATAATTTCCCTTTTTTAACTTTAGTTAGTGTGTAATGTTGCTGTTAGAGCATAAACAACATCTGCAAAGTTATAATGCTAAAAGTTCAATGCAAAGGGAGATATTTTCTTTTACAGAAATTGCCTTTTAAAGGATTAGTTCACTTTCAAATTAAAATTTTCTGATAATTTACTCACCCCCATGTCATCCAAGATGTTCATGTCTTTCTTTCTTCAGTCGAAAAGAAATCTAGGTTTTTGATAAACATTCCAGGATTTTTCTCCATATAGTGGACTACATTGGACCCCAAACGGTTGAAGGTAAAAATCAATTTCATTGCAGCTTCAAAGTGTTCTACACAATCCCAGACGAGAAATAAAAGTCTTATCTAGAGAAACCATAACTCATTTTCTAAAAAAATAAAAATAAAATAAAATTGTATACATTTTAACCATGCTCATCTTGAACTAGCTCTCTTCTTCTTCTCTATTAGAATTCTGGCAGTGTAAACACTTCTAAGTGTATTACTGCCCTCCACAGGTCAAAGTTTGAACTAATTGTTATATACTTGCACTAGCATATTGTAAATGACTATTTAGTTCAAACTTTGACCTGTGGAGGGCAGTAATACACTTAGTAGTGTCTACACTGCTGAAATTCAAATAGAGAAGAAGAAGAGAGCTAGTTCAAGATGAGCATTTATGGTTAAAACGTATAAAATTAGATTTTTTTTTTTTTTTTTTTAAGAAAATGAGTTATGGTTTCTCTAGATAAGACCTTTATTTCTCGTCTGGGATCACATAGAACGCTTTGAAGCTGCGATGAAACTCTGATTTTGACCTTCAGCCATTTGGGCTATAGTGAAGTCCACTATATGGAGAAAAATCCTGGAATGTTTTCATCAAAAACCTTCATTTCTTTTCGACTGAAGAAAGAAAGACATAAACATCTTGGATAACATGGGGGTGAGTAAATTATCAGGAAATTTTAATTTGAAAGTGAACTATTCCTTTAAGGACTACAATAAAAGGCAGGTAGAGACTACAACTAGCTTCTTCCCGAGTTGTTGACATCACAAACCCTAAAATGTACATAAACCCTGCCCCCAAGAACACGCAGCAAAGGGGATGAGGCCATGTTGGGCTGTTTAGAGAAGAGGAAGAGTTGGTGTAGTAGAGTGTTGTTACAATGCCGTCATTTTATGCCGGGCTGCTTCACAAACAAGGGTCAATTAACACAACGATTAACATGACGGCACATGCTAGTCGATGAGTTGAATCAACTCCACAGCAACTAAATAATTTTATCCACTAACCGTTCAGAAACGTCTAGTTACATTCTAAAAGTTGTAACTTCTTGCTGAGTCTCTCCATCAGTGTCCGACTTTGAACAATGTAAGGCTGATCACCATTACTGATAATTGTCATTTTGGCTGCGTGAGATACTTTAGCTTTGTTGTTGTTTGAGCAACTGAAGTGCGAGCTGTTAAAGCTCCGCCCTCTTTTGGAAAGCGGCCAGGAGCAGCAGCTCATTTGCATTTAAAGGGACACACACAAAAATTGTGTTTTTGCTCACACCCAAATAGGTGCAAATTTGACAAGCTATAATAAATGATCTGTGGTGTATTTTGAGCTGAAACTTCAGACACTTTCTGGGGACACCAGAGACTTTTATTATATCTTGTGAAAAGGGGCATTATAGGTCCTCTTTAATGTTAGTTAATGCTAATGTTAACTAATGTGACTTTAACTAAAGTGTTACCATATCTTCTTTTTGGTTTTACTGAATACGAATGAGATGAGGATGAGTAAATGATGATAATTTACATTTTTATGTGAACTAACCCTTTAATCAGTTTACTATATTCATACAGTGATTGAACCTGTGGTCACGGAGCTTGTAACGAGTGCTATAGTGTGCACTTGGACCATTAGTATGCAATGCCACACTAGTACAGTATGCCAATTAAGCATAACTCTCAGAAGAAGCGAAAGGAATTTTATTCTCCCTTTGAGGCAAAACTGAGCTATTCAATAAATGTTCCATTTTTTTTTCTTTAGTCTTTTCCCTCCCCTCCCGTGTGCTTGGTCCCTTAGGTAAGTTTAAGAGCTAGTTTTCCATTGTCTCCGCTCCAAGAGGTCTGTATATCACAGAGAATGAATCCTGTCAGTTTTATTACCGCTGGAGCACGGCACCACTGATAAAAAACAAGACTTCATATACCCTTGCATCTCGCTGCTCTCACAAAATAGCCTTGCTTGATCTGTGTGTTATCCTAACCTCCCCCTCCCATTTTCTCCTTCAACCCGTCTTTCTCCTACCGCTCGCCTTTGCTTATGTATAAAATGCCGCTGCAGAAGTGCCCCCCTCTCTTCATTCTCCCCCTCAATGTAATAAAAAGGCCTGGCAGAACAAGCCCCCAGTAGGCCCGTGGGTCCCTGCTCGCAGCCGGCGCTGAGATCAAGTCAGCGTGGCGTTTCACAAGTAGTCGGCTTCCATGTCAATATCCATCTCCAGTGCAGTCAACGGTAATCCTAAAAAGCCTCTCTCCCTCTCCCTCCAAGACAAGCTTTCATATCACTTATATTTGATAAATGCTGGGAAGCATCTAACAAGCGCACTTTGCGGGAGATGTCTAAACCCCGGGCGCTCAGATACGGTGAAACTGATCCCAAAAATTCAAGACGTGAATCAATGGAAGCGAAGAAATGTCTTAAATGGTCTTCGCCGGATGTCTGCTAATTAAAGTGACCGCTTGCATCGTCGTATCGAACATGGGGGTATGCCGGAGGGAGAGACTGCCCCTTTGCCCGCTTAGCCAAAATAATGAGGAGAATGACATACGCTCTGCATCGATAGGGAGAGGAGGGCAGGTCGTCACTGTCAGACGTGGAATGATGCGCATGCCATATTGACCACCTCAATATATAGACTGTTTTGATCTTGATAAGAAAATTTACATTTTCATAAGTCATTGTCAGTGCAATGAAGATTTGATATATTTTTGATCTTCTATAAAGAAAATATTCAGTAACACAGCATTTAATATGGATTATTGACTGGCACAGTGCGCAGATGACTGTATCATACAGTGTGGCTGTAAGATCTGGATGTGAAAGATTGTGTAGCAGTTTTAGGAGTCAGTTTTTATGTGAGATATAGTTGAAAAAGGGGTTTCTCAAGGGACTGACAACCCAACATATCTGTTTGATTCAGACTACACAGGGACAAGCTAAAAGTATTCTCACATCGCACCTCAACACAACGAATATCTTCAGGTGAAATAATAGCGATTTTCACACATCTAAACATTTAGTCATATTAAAGTTTGTCATTACTCATATATATTTTTGAATGATATTCAATAGGGCTGCACGTTTTATCGCGATTAAACCACACACGATTATTTTATACGCAGCTTGTCAGAGCTGTACGGCTCTGTGATCAGTAGTAAATGCGTCTCCAACTGAAAGCCAGAGGGCGCTCTTGCGCAGAAACTCCAAATATGCCCTGCCGCAAAAGAAGATAACACGCGTCATATCCGTGGTCATATAGCTGTAGCTGAATAAACAGAAGATTGAAATGCTTTGGTTGATTAAACATGACTAATAAACACACAACTGCCTTATTCTGTGTAAGACGCCACATTATCTCACCGAAGGCTGTCAGCTGTCGTTGAACAGAGTGAGTTTGGAGTAAAAACAAGTTATTAAATGTTGTCTTTTGTTGCTTTTACAAATATACAAGCGACTCAATCTCACAGTGCATTCAGATTGATTAGCATTTGGAGCCATGCTTCATTGACAAGCTGCGCATTAAAAAAATAAAATAATCGCAGCCTTTGCCATTTCATAATCGCACTAAGAATCGCGTTTAAGCGATAATTGCGTTTAAGTTTAATGTTATTTTTCGTATCGTGACATAAATCGCGCAGCCCTAATATTCACACTTTTCAACTTAATCAGATCTGTATTATGTAATTTGACACAACAGTATTATGTAAATTGACACAACAGTACTCAGAGGTTAGGTAATTTATGTTTTTTTTGTTTTTGGTGATAATTACTATTAAAAATATATGTTTGTTACCATTTAATTAGCAAAAAGTGCATTATTTTTTATTATTAGTATTATTATAACATTTCTATTATTATTATTAAAACATAATCATTATGAATATTTTTACTTTATTCAATATTCATTACTATTAAATATTCATAGTGAATGCTTTGCTTTGTATTGTTGTGTAGGGCAAAATAAAACAATTAAAAATCAGTTCTGCATATCAATTATTGAACACTTACATGTAAATGTAATATTGATCACTAGTTTTTACTTCCTTAGTTCTTTTTTATGTGCAAATAGAGTCTCCACACAGCTCATGAAAACTTGGAAGGGTATTTTTCAAATTACAAATGACAAATATCTATCACTGCTATGCAAAATCAATTTAAAACTGATATATTTGTCATAGTGCTGCATTATAAACCGCCCTAACATCATTATACAGATTGGTATTCAATAACGCATCTAAATGGCTGCAGTCTCCACTCAGGACGTTGTGCGGATGTTGACAGTATCTTGATGGTAATGGAGTGAGGTTATTAGATTATGGATATGGGAGGGAGTTTATCTTTGTCTGGGGTCATTGTGTTTTATGTGGGCTGTGGTTGTGGGTGTTTCTCAAGGGAATAACACGGCCAATAAAACAAGAGGCATTTGAGTGAGTGATGGCATGTTGTATGAGGATGTTTACTGACACCGTGCATATCTTTGAATTTTTTTTTCCCTTGAATAGATTCGCTCCATATGTTTAGGAAACCTGACAGAGATTGAGTGGCTATAACACGGCTGAGCAAAATGCCTGACAATCACTGTCTGTCACCTGACACCTGTCTGCTAGGAGCTTACGCATCTTTTCTATTTAGAATACTTGAGCATAGATCAAGTACTAAAAAATGGCAATAAAGTATCACGCAAGTCATATTGCAAGGATATGAAATAGTGCAGTTAATTTTTTATCAAAATGCTTGGTCCTTTTTAATTGCATCTCTATGCAGGAATGTGCGTCTGTCTGACCACATGACTAATCTCAATTTAAAATGTTAACAAACAAGTTTCAGATCCACTGCTGGGAGTCAATACGGCTGATCTCTCAAGCAGAATTTAAATGAGTCCATGCCTCCAGTAAACAGTCTCATCGCGGTTTGTGTGATACGTGCGCTTGCGATTAAATTCAACAGGTCAATACGAGGAAGGGATATGGTACAGTTTTAGTATAACCCATATAGGTGTAGCTACACGATCCTACAGTAGATAAATAGGAGAGAGTGTGACTGCTTTCACAATTGAGGTGGAGGTCAGCAGGCTATCTGCAGCTCCATCCATTTAACCTGACCAGCCCTTGTCAGAGTATCATTTAATAATGACTCCATTCCATTGCCATAGAGATGATAAAACAAGGTCACTTTCATGTCAAGAGAGCATCTTTATGTAGAGAGATTTTTCTTTTACACGCAGTGCAGTACTTTTTTGTCTTATCATGTTCCTCCACAGCCCTATCAGCACCCCTTCAATCACATTTACTAGAAATGTGTATCTGTTAAATCATATTATACAGTGTTTAATTTAGCATTATCATTAATATAAGTAATATATAAATCATATTATTTAGTTTAATATAATAAGTGTATAAAACAAACATATTAGAAAATATGGAATAAGTGAAATCAACTCATTTTTGTCTATTCATTTTTTTTTAAATATATTTTTATTATTACTTTAATTTTTTTAAATAATAAAAATATCTGTACATTCTTTTAAAATTATTCTTATGTTAAAATATCAATTTGTTTTCTATAGGTTTAACAAATTTTTTTAACAAAAAAAAAGCTTTGCATTTATATAAAAATGTGACTTATTAATTTCTTCTTTTGCAGCTTGTTATTTTTATTTCTTATGCATTCCATTTTAACTCATATGTATTTGTTTCCTCATTATGTAAAGCACTTTGAATTACCACTGTGTATGAAATGTGCTATATAAATAAAATTGCCTTGCCTTTCATACAGTCAGAAGTATATTTTTACTAGTGGGTTCAGGACACTATAGTTCATTTAAGTGAAGATAGCAAAATAAAGTAAACATATTATACCCAAAAATTCTTCATACAGTGGACTACCAGTAAAATTGATAAAACATTTGGAACCAAAAATTATTCAGACACTTTGACCTGACCATGTTTTGCTTGAGTGTTATCTGACATAATTAGGATTAATTTTTTTCTGATACAGTTTAACTCTGATATCTTGTCATATTTTATTACCAGTTTCACTATAGTGAATAAACTGTATTAATGAATGAAATGTTTAAGGTGGTCTGAATACATTTTGGTTTGACTGTATATAATAATGAAAATGCTACTGAATGCTTATTTATAATATATTTCACTATCAGAAATGGTAACATATATCAGAAACTGTTTTCCCACACTGTAAACCCTAACACTCAAAAAAGTTAATTGGTTTGAGTAGGACAAACTTAAATTAAACAAATTAGTTCAGTCAAAAATAACTTTTGAGTTTTTAGCACTTTCAAGTTCACAGAACTGATTTATTTTAAGTAAACTGAACTGTTTCATTGTTTTGAGTTTTATGAACTTATTTCTTTTAATTTAGACGAACTTAAACTGAGCTGGGATTTCTATTTCCCAGCATGCTTTGCCCATGGCACTTGAAAGGGAGAGTAAATTGTAAATTTGCTGCACTCATTCAGCAAGTGCTATACCAAATTAGCATTTTCGGAATTAGCTTGTTATACACTAGCCAAGTTTACACTAATAAAAATGTAACATGAAAATTTTAAGTTAAATGTATGAATTGGTGTACTCAAACATTTCAAGTTAAGAACAATTAAAATGTACGAGTAAAAAATAAAAATCTGCCACTTCTGCTTATTTAAGCCAGCTGCCTCAAATGTTTTGAGTTTTGCCAACATATTTGGGTTTACACTGCAATTCAATGTTCAGATCTCACTTGCTGAATATTCATTTCTACGTTTAAGTGACGATTTTTCCGAGTGTCTGAAGCATAGTGGGTAGTTGATGTGTTTGTTACACATTGAATTTACACAAATCTAGCCTCTCAATCCCACCTGTTTAAAACCATTTAAAAGCTTCAAATGTCACACTTCTTCATGTTGTTGTGCTTTAGTCATGTTTTGCTGTTTTGTCTAATGAATATCACTAAATTATATTATATATTCTTTTAGTGCTTCATCTACATTTCAGTATCATTCAAGTATTGTGGAATATAATCTGTAAATTGTTGCGATCTGCTCCGTGTCCTTCCTCTAACCGTGGCTTCATTTCTCCTGTGCGTGACAGGTGAGGGCCAGCGCTATCGCCCAGGATGCTGATCAGAATTATGACTACGCCTCCAACAGTGTGATCCTGCATTTAGACGTGGGAGATGAGGTCTGCGTGCAGCTGGACGGAGGGAAAGTCCACGGAGGAAACACCAACAAATACAGCACGTTCTCTGGCTTCCTCATCTATGCTGACTGACCTGCTCATGATGCTGCTCTACACACTCAGATGTACTGTGTACAAACACACACACACACTCATACAGTTACCTTCTCACACTGAACAGGCTTGAAAGAAATGGACATGGTTTATACTGAGTAGAAGGGCTTCACAGATAAGATGACAACCAGTTCCTTTCATAAAGCAGATTTCCAAGATTATACACTACTCCCAAACGTAAATTAAAACGCATATAAATATATGTCTATATCTATCCTGAACATTGACACACTCATATTTTAATGTGTGTACTTGGTGTACTTGTCTCCATTTGTGTGTCAATCAAAACCTTGAGATTCCAAGTCACTCTCTGTAGTCGACATGCTTTATGTTGAGCTGAGCTGCATTTACACATGGCTAGACTTGAAACAAAATCAGTGCGTAAACGTACTTTTTATTCACTAGATGCAGCCGTAGCTCAATACAGGCACGTTTATATGCGTCCGCACACACAGAGCAAGGCTAGTGATCAATTGAAGTCCTCTTGTTCAATTCATTTGACTTAAAGTGACGGTCTTTAATTATATGTGGAATTGGAAATATTCTAGAGAATACAGCTCAAACCGGAATGTTATTATATTGATTTATTCAAATTTAACCAACACAATGTGTTTTAATGACGTAAATAATGTGATTATTTAATACTTTTTAAAGGGGAGGATGTTGTACCCCTCTGTGTAAGTCTAATAAAACATATTACAATGTAAAACTTTAAATCAAAATGAAAATATTCCACTCTTGACAATGAATTATGCATTATGTTCTAGAATTATTTATATAGAGATTGTAGATTTATTGAGCGGGTACTATAAAAAGTCTAATAAATTAATTTCATTTTTGGAATATATTTAAAATTTAACACTACTGCAGTGCATTTAAGAGAAGGTCAATACGCTTTCACAGCGATCAGTACGTTTTTATGTATTATGTTTTAGAATATGTTTTTATAGAAGTTATACATTTATAAATCAAGCTCCTATCTATATATTTTTTCTGTAATATCATGCCCAATAAGGTTGCTATTTTATGAGAAATGATACCAATAGTTTGAAAGATATTTCTGACATTAATGTGTCCTCAAACATTTTAAATCCAGACTAAATTTAGTTTGAATTTTAGTAGATTCATAGCCTGTATTGATAAATCTTTCTAAGAAATCCAGCATGAAGTAGTTGTTGACACAAGTCAAGCCATGTGCAAATGATACAAATAACATGTCAAAAACATTCCCTAATCACAAACAATTCAATAATAAATCATATTCAAATATCTTTGTTTCATTTTTATGTAACATTTGTACAAATGACTATTCAAAACCCTTGCAACATGTTAAGTGAATACTAAAACATATGGCAAACATATTTCTGTCATGCAAAATTGTTCTCTACTATAAACATTTGGAGAGGAAAAAAATGAGACATGTTTACCAGAGAATAAAAATTCAGTCTTTTGGAGAAAAAAAACCCCATCTAAACAAGAACAACGACATGAACGATACTTGGATTCTACCTGGGCATGTCAGGGCTAAAACGAGAGTAGAAACCTTTAATTAAAAGTGAGAGGTAATGACATTCCGGCCTTAAGGCTTTGGTGAATCTGTAGCCTGTGGGAATATGTGGGGGATCTCAGCGTGTCCGTGGCCAGCCTCCTCGCGCTCTCCTGCCAGATTCCAGTTGAAAGTTAATTGGACGGGGAGAGGTCTGAGGCGGCCTGCGCTGAGGCCCATTAGTGATTCCCCTGTCGAATGCAGAGCCACGAGGATCACAGACTCACAAATAGGCAGATTAAAATAATCAATACACTTCACTTGCCTCCAACACATTCGCACAAGTGCGCGCAGAAACAGACCTGCATGCACATCCACACACAAATCCGTGCAAAATGAATTCAGTAATTAGTGGAGGACCTATTCACCACTGGTGTATGATACTTGGCTCTCTGGCTCTCGCTCCGAGAGTGTATGTGCCATCTAATGAGGGGGGAATAGTTCTGACTGGTGCCGAGCAGAGAGACAGAAAAGGTCAGGGAGCTGTTGATGGGCTCGTCTTGGCACACAATGCATCATGGGGTATTTCAGCACACTCAAAACAAACCCTCAGATTACAGTCACATCTTATGTGATGTTCTTTTACCTATAAATTTGATGATCAGATATAAAGATATGTATAGCAGTGGTACAGACTTTTGCAAGGCCTGTACAAACATACATATACGTTTAAATAAAATGTATACAAATAAATATATGGTCATTAAAATGCACTATTGTGAAAACAGGTCAGCTTAATATACTGTATAAACAAACAACTTGGACTGATCTGATGAGACTCCATTTCTGTTGCTACATTCAGATGGGTCAGATTTTGGTATAAACAACATGAAAGCATGGATCCATCCTGGCCTGGTGTAATTGTGTGGGGGAGTACCGGTAGAGCATTGTTTAAATACCACAGCCTACCTGAGCGTTGTTGCTGGCCACCTTTAGGACCACAGTGGACCCATCTTCTGATGACTGTTTCCAGCAGGATGACGCACCATGTCTCAAACTGGTTTCCTGAACATGACAGTGAATTCACTATACTCAAATGGCCTCCACAGTCACCAGATCTCAATCCAATACAGCACTTTTGGGATGTGGTGGAACAGCAGATTCATGACCTGCAGCAACTGCGTGATGCTATCATATGAACCAAAATCACTGAGAAATGCTTCCAGCACCACGCTGAATCTATGCCCCAAAGAATTCTGAGGGTAAAAGGGGGTCTAACGCTAGCAAGGCATACTTAATAAAATGGCCGGTGAGTGTGTGTGTGTGTATATATATATATATATATATGACACAGCGGCAAATCCCCGAAGCACTGGCCGAGATGAAGCTGTGCTCGGTGGGTACACGAGCACTGAACGGCCACTGATGGCCTGGAGCTTGCATCTTTGAAAACGTCTAAACAAATTGTAAAATAGGCACTACGATTATATAAGTGTCACGTATTTCGCACGTATATGTATGTTTGTACAGGTATATGTATGTTTGTACAGGCCTTGCAAAAGTCTGTACCACTGCTATACATATCTTTATATCTGATCATCAAATTTATAGGTAAAAGAACATCACATAAGATGTGACTGTAATCTGAGGGTTTGTTTTGAGTGTGCTGAAATACCCCATGATCGAAACTACTACATTCTCGCCTAAAAAACTCTTAAAACCACAGTTCGTGGTACAAGTGTAGTATTTGCAAAAAATTATGGATTTGCTCAGCCGCCAGTTAGTCGCCTCAAGCGGAGTGATACAAACGGTAAAATGGTACTAGTGTTGTTAATATCGCACGGCTCTCAGCCAATCAGATTCAAGAACCAGAAAGAACTGCCATTAATCCAGTCTTCAGTGCCACATGATCCTTCTGAAAAATTTGCTGTTTAAGAAACATTCCTCAATAACTTATTAATTTACTGTTGATTAGGTTGTGGTGTAAAATGATACATTTCAAGATTGTTTGACAAACCTCTAAAGAACATTTATTTGAAATAGAATTTGTAACAATGCAAGTAACTTTTTTAATCAATGTAATGTGTGAATAAAAGTATTAATTTCTTTACAAAAAAAAAGGGGGGTGTTGCTGACCCCAAGGTAGATGGATATATATATATTTTTTGTATTAATGAAAAGCATAAACTTGTATTATTTCCTAATGTCATTTTAGGTTGTCACAGCCAATGTTGAGCTTCAGCAAATTCATAAAAAAAAAAAAAAGCTGTAAAATATTGGATTAGCATGACAAAAAGCTGGTTTCTAAAACCCACTATGCCTGTCTGCCTGAGATCTGCCCTTATAAGCAATTGACACAAATTAATGCCAAGGACACTAAACATCCTTGTGCCAACAATGTTTTCCTTTAATTTAAGTTGCAGACCTGAATCCAAAGAGTGATCATTTGAATTGCATTAGTCTAACTGCAAAAGAACTTAAGCAATTTGCTCTAATTTCACTTCAGACAGCTTGGTTTTTACAATTAACCACAATCGATAAGAGGAACTGAAGTTCTTGAGCTTTCAACAAGTGTAAGAACACTGCCATCTACCTGCAAACAGGAGAGAGGCAAGTTCAGCTTGACCCCAAGACACAGTTCCTTAAATTTACAACGATTTTACACTTTTTCATAATATTTAATGATAATAAAAGGAGTCTGGAAAAAAACAAAGAAATAAAAAGGTAGTTTCTGTTTAAAATGTACTTTATTGGACAGCGAGAACATTCCAAGTTAATTAAAACAACGTTATTGCATTTTTCGATTCATAATTTCTCACTTTGAAAAAGTTCACTTCTCATTCTGAAAAGGCCAAAAATAAGTCTGACCAGACACGACATTTCTACTACAGCACTGTCCAGCAAAGATGCCTGAGGATACACTGGATATTGCATACACGCTGCTAATGTGCTGCATCAAGAGGTTTTATTGCAGACCGTGTCAGCACACAAGAGATCTTTTACATATCGTTATATGGTTTGAATACCACAGGACAGGAGGTGTATCTCTTGGGGAGTCAAATGGGAACTTAAAGAAGATAAAAGGCACTTCTAATAAAAATACCCAAATGAGTGCAAACACAAGAGAGGGACTGAAGTCATTAAGCAAATTACGGTGATGGAATGAATAGGAAGAAAAAACAAAAATACATAAAGAAATTATTACATAGAAAATAAGACAAACAAATGGGTTGTGGTCTTTATCTTCAACCGCTCATGACCATGCGGACGAGTTCTGTGAAAAGAAAAAAAGAAATAAAACAAAGTTAGTGTCCAATCTGCAGCAAAAAGGGGATCGACCCCAACTACAGCATGCAGCACATGAAAAAAAAGAAAATGCTGTACTAAAATCTTCATTCCAAAGTAAAACTAAGCTAAAAATATTTTTAAAAACCTAGCCAAATGCCCTCCACATATCCTCAACGACCCTTCAAAAATTGCTCTTGGCCTGCCATGTTTGCTGTAGTTTGAAGCCGTTCCCCAGTTGTACTTTCTTAAGTGGTGAGAAACAGGGTGAGAGCAAGATCATGGCTAGCTCCTACTCAACCACAGCTCAAAGACTTAACCAGGTCTAGGATTCAAGAAAATGTTAAAGAAGCTCCTTCTGGTTTTCCTCTACAGGGCAAGAGTGGAAACAGTTTTATAGCACAGCTACAGTAATGAGAGATTGTAGAGTTGAGCTATGGATCAGCCTCCATCAGGAAAAGGGAGAGAAAGACCAGCAAAAACAGCCAAAAATCACTGCAACTTGATAGGTTAGTTCATAATAAAAGCAACTGCGCTGCTTGGTGAGCACAGGGAGGGTGTATGCTGATATTTCAAATATCAAAAAACAAATCCAAACTAAATTAAATGCAGTGCACCCTTACATGCAACATCCCTTGACCTGTGCTCAAGTCTGAAGCAGCGCAGTCGCCCTTTCGCCTCTGAGAGCCGTCGCATGGACGGCCACATGCAGAGAGCATGCTGCAGCCAGGGGCCAGAGAAAAGGCTGCTGCAGAAATAAGGAAGAGTCCAACCATATGTCAAAACCTTTAAACTACACCCAACCAGGCTCCCTAGCTCTAGACGTCACATGATGCGCTGCTACCCTGTGAATGACTATATTAGCAAAACGACAAGGGTGTGTAGACTATGCAAACATGGACGTCTGAGAGCGTTAAAGAAAAAGCCTGGTTGGATTGTTGCTTCACGTGTTATAAATGGTGAGGGCAGGAGGTAGACGTACACCCGAGACATCTCTCAGCCAGACATGATGTGGCGAACGAAGGCTGTGGAAGACCAATTACAGTTACGGCATGCGGTCACCATTAGATTCTCACAAAAAGTACTTGAATAGTGCTTATAATGTTTTTCCAATGTAGTGCATAAGTATAATATATATTAATACAAGGTGTATATGACTTTCTTCTTTCTGATGAACACAATCTGAGTTATTTTAATAAATATCCTGACGCTTCAAAGCTTTATAAATGTCAGTGAACTGGACCAATGAGTATGAAGCTTAAGAAAGTGCCTCCATTCATCATAAATGTACTAAACACAGCTCCAGGGGGTTAATAAAAACCTTTTGAAGTGAAGCGATGCATTTGTGGAAGAAAAATATCCATATTTAACAAGTAAAATATCTAGTTTCCACCAAATATTTGGCGGAAACTAGATAACTTGATAAATGTGGATATTTTTCTTACACAAATGCATCGCTTCACTTCAGAAGGCCTTAAAATTATTCTTATTATTAATATAACTCCAATATAATAGTGTTCATCAGAAAGAAGAAAGTCATATACACCTAGGAAGGCTTGAGGGTGAGTAAAGCTTGGGGTCATTTTCATTTTAAGATCTATGGACAAAAACTAGGTTTGAAAAACAGTGAATGCTCTCTTCGTGAACGTACACACATAATCAAACTCAAATGTTTACCTTCATAATTGATGCAACCGTTAGCATCTTCGTGTCCGGCTAGAAGTGTTTCTACCTCCTCTTCGGTCATCTTTTCTCCTTTAAAAATAAACCCACATAGAAACATTTTGCAAACAGAGCACTATATACAAACACCATATTTGAAATATTCAATTCAACCATGTCTGCGTTCCATATTTTTCATTCAGCGTCCTAGATGCGGAGGACTATAAATATCTCCTCGGGAGACCAGGCCGGCTTACCCAGTGTGGTGAGAACATGGCGGAGCTCAGCACCCATGACCGTGCCGTTGCCTTCCTTGTCAAATACTCTAAGCCCCTCCACAAAGTCCTCAAACGTGCCCTGGTCTTTGTTCTTTGCGATGGCCTGAAGCATGGGCAGGAACTGTTCGAAGTCCAGCAGTTTATGGTTCATTTCTGAGGAACAAAGAAGCCTTTAATCAGACAAGATAGCATTTATTTCCGTATTGTGCAGGAAGCAAGAACTACTATAATTACCATAGTCGATCGAAGTATTTGTACAAATACAGGGCTTGTGTGAAAGAATTTTGGGCCAGCTGACAAAGCAGACAATTGCCCCATTAGGCCACTGCCTATTACTTTAACATTAACTTTACATTAAACATACTTTAACATTTGTTATGCTGTTTTGAACATAGTAGATGAGGCTGCTGCTATTTGAAATGAAAACCAAAGAAAAAAAAGTAATGCATTAATGCATTTAAATAAATAAAAAATTTTGTAAAGAAAAAATCTAAAATTAAAAATGTAATTTATTATTTTTGTGGAATCAGTAAAATTATTGGCAAATCTGACAAATCTGAACATCCAACCAGCCAGGATTAGGACTTAGTTAAATTAGGACATTTAAGTTGCTTTTATAAATGTTTCTTAGAAAAAAAAGCATCACATGGTGATCATCATGGTGTGCAAAACAAAAGCACTTACATTTTAAGATACCAGTGGAAGTTGCTTTCAGTTAAGACAGCTAAAACATGCATTTTAGTCTGGGACTAGGTTTAAGCCTTGTCTGTGAAACTGGGGGATAGTGTCTGATTCTACCTTCTGCCTTTGGGTTTCCCAGGACCTTGAGCACCTCAGCATTGACGGGATTCTGGCCAAGCGCGCGCATCACATCCCCGCACTGACTGTAGGTGATCTTTCCATCTCCCGTCCGGTCAAACAAGAGGAAGGCTTCTTTGAATTCTGCAGAGATCATTGAAGAATTTATTGAAGCAAAATGCTGGAAAATGGCAGAGAACAGGAAAGAGGAGGACAAGATACATGCATGATGAAAAAAAGAAACTGAAATGAACAGGGAAGACAAACAAGGATGGTTGACTGTATTCTGCACAAAAAAAAACAAAAAAAAAAAACACAAGACGACATAAGCCTTTCAATGAAAAGAGATAATGACAGGCAATTCCTTTAAAGAGCCCAACTTAAATTAAGGAGCCCAATGGATTAGCACAAAGAGAAATACAGCACCAGCCATCAATATTAATGACATTCCAGACTATTCTGTGGTCTCTATTCAGGTTAGTTGTGGGAAGCTAAGTGACCACAGAAATCCATCCACCTACAGTCATTATATACTTCAGTACTCAGACATTTTGATCACGTTAAAAAGCTCATGAAATATTCAAACATCAACTAGCTATTTAAGCAGAACTTAAGGCAAACTAAACTATTCTCATTTAATACACACTTTCTAAAAATACTTGATTCTGAACAGTTAGTTGCAGCATTCAAACATGTTATATTCATTTTAAACAAACAAAACACTTTTATCTAATATTATTGTAGCCATGTAATATTCAAGGTAATCTGTATTGTGTCGGGCTCTTGATCACCCCGATATTCAATTTGTCCAAGAATATTTAAGTACTGAAAAAATGAAAATATTCAGTTATATATAGATTCAGTTCAGATTACTAATATTAGTCCAGTCCAAAAGTTTGGAACCACTAAGATTTTTAATGTTTTTAAAAAGTTGTGTCTGCTCACCAAGGCTACATTTATTTAATTAAAAATACAGTAAAAACAGTAATATTGTGAAATATTATTACAATTTAAAATAACTGTACTATTTGAATATATTTTACAAAGTAATTTATTCCTGTGATGCAAAGCTGAATTTTCAGCATCATTACTCCAGTCTTCAGTGTCACATGATCCTTCAGAAATCATTCTAATATGCTGATCTGCTGCTCAAGAAATATTTAATGTGTACAATTGTACAAACTATTTGTGTACAATGTTTTTTTTTTTTTTTCAGGATTATTTGATAAATAGAAAGTTCAAAAGAACAGTGTTTATCTGAAATCTAATCTTTTGTAACATTATAAATGTCTTTACTGCCACTTTTGATTGATTTAATGCATCCTTGCTGAATAAAAGTATTCATTTCTTTAATTGATTTTCAAAAAAAAATCAAAATTCTTACTGACCCCAAACTTTTGAACGGTAGTGTATAATGCTACAGAAGCTTTGTATTTCAGATAAATGATGTTCTTTTGAACTTTCTATTCATCAAGGAATCCTGAAAAAAAAGTATGCAACTGTTTTCAACATTGAAAATAATCATAAATGTTTATTGAGCAGCAAATCAGCATATTAGAATGATTTCTGAAGGATCATGTGACACTGAAGACTGGAGTAATGATGCTGAAAATTCAGCTTTGCATCACAGGAATAAATTACTTTGTCCAATATATTCAAATAGAAAACAGTCATTTTAAATTGTAATAATATTTCACAATATTACTGTTTTTTACTGTATTTTTTATTAAATAAATGTAGCCTTGGTGAGCAGACGAAACTTATTTTAAAAACATTAAACATCTTAGTGGTTCCAAACTTTTGGACTGTACTGTGTGTGAGATATATATATATATATTAGTAATCTGAACTGAATCTATATATAACTAAATATATCTAGAATCATATCTCATTAAAGTTCCATTAATTTAATTGATTAGACATTGTTTTTGATTATTAATATTTAAGTAAACCCTTAAAATGGAAACCACACCCAAAAAAAAAAAAAAAAAAAAAAAAGCCAGAATTTTGGGGGAAAATAAAATAGATTTCATTGTAGTCTCATTAATTAATATGCTGCTATATATATTCTAAAAGGTTTTTTCTTTTTTTCTTAATCTTGAAACATAAGCTTAAAATGCATTAATGGGTGTTTAAACTCTTAAAATGTGTGGTTATAAACAAACTTCTCTTTTGACTCCATGCCAGGGTTCACCAAAAGAACTGAATGTTATCCGTTAGGACAGGCCCTTTCCAAAAAAAAAAAATAAAAAAATATTCTCCCATCTCAGTAATGCTTTTCCTGCTCACTGGAATGTGGCTGTTCCCTTGCATGCCTTAAATTGAGCCTTTAACCATATATGGTAAGAGAGGAAAAACGAGAGAGAGGGAGCAGTATTATGTCAACTTCTTTTGCTTAAACAAACAAGAGCAAAGATTAGCCTACATGGCCATTGACCAAAAAAGCTCATGTCATATGTAGTAACAGACTATAACTACAATATTCTAGTTTCAAAGTTGATATTTAAATGCTTTAAACGGCAACGTTTCACACTCTTTTGTTAGCAACATTTCAACACTTCCTGACTCAGACACACCCTCTGCAGATATGACCATGCTACAGAGGAAACACGCAGGCCTACTCTTTAAAAACGCATTTCTACTCTCCAAACAAACATTATTTTGATTCTTGCAGTTCATTTGTTAATTACTGAATGCAGTTCAAATGGAGGAGGCAGGTGAGGTGTTATCAGACACAAACAGCAGCTTGTTGCCCTTAACACCATGCAAACTAAATGACATCAGAACAGAAAAGTTTTCAATGCACTGACTCACCGTGTATTTGCTCCAAGTTAAACTCAATCTGGAGGTGACATACAACAGTGGCAAAGGAAAACAATACAAAGGTAAGGAAAGAAAGCAAGGAGGAATGCAGGGGCAGAGTAATAGAGGAGCAGAATAACATGGATTGGATGATGAAAGCAGGCTTTCTAGGAAGAAATGCGGGGGAAATAATACATACACATGTTGATCACCTTGAGACCAAGTAACATGCATCTGGACTAGACACAAACTCACCAAGAATCTGGTCCTCGGTGAATTCAGACTGTTTGAGACAAAGCAACATTCAATGAATATGAAATGATGCACAGTAGCAAAGCTGTGGATCAAATGGGATTTCTGATAATAACAACATATCTCTGGGTACATAAAATCCGTCTGGGAATGCATTTCAGTCCGGATGAAAAAGTTAGTCAAGTTTTCTAACCCTGGCTAAAACTACTGACCGGCTAATACCGTCCGCTAACTCACAACCGCGCTACCGATTGACAGCTTAACTAAAACACAACCATTTAACACATTTAATTTAGCTAGTATAGTCTTGGATATCTGTAAATTACATTCATGAACAATTTACAAGAAAGTTTGGTCACTTTCTTGCGTACTAAATAGCATAAAACTCGGTTAGCTAGCATGAAAGAGGCTAACGACAGACTCTTAGCACTATCATTGTATACAGTTTTCTAACCTTACATTTAGATACGTTTATATAGAAAATTTCTCCTGAAGACTATTTTAAATTAAACGTTTATCAATATGCCTACCATATTTGCAGTGGCTTGTTTTCCGGGTGTGTGTTTCGCGGCGGGAGTGTGAGATGAAATGACTCTCGCTAGCGCTGCTGAGTTATGAAGGCTAGGCGAGGTCCGATTCGTGAACGAATCGTTCTTTGGAGTCGGATCTTTTCAACGAATTAGCTAAACCGGTTCACTAAAACGAATGGTTCACGAATTGGACTGAATCGGTCCAAGCGGTTGGGGAGAGACCGTATTTTTCGTATTTTATATGTCGGACTCGTAATGATCAGTAAACCGACGAATGAACTTGTAATAAAAGCATTTGGAAAGTACCTGCTTATTGGACGAAAGCCGAAAGGTAAGGCATTTTAATATCTATAATATAAATTCCAGTCATATTTACGTTGTAAATGACGTTAGGTTGAATCGTGGCTGCAACAAATTGAGCTGGATATAAACATTAATTATTATTTGAAAAAATAATCAATAATTTTAACACTAAAAAGTAAGCTTGTCTGATCCACGTAATACGTAATGACGTAAAAGAATCAATGAATCGTTTGAATCGTTCAACGAATTAACCGGTTCTTACTGAAATGAGTCGGACTTCCCTTCACAGTAGTACGAAGGGTGGAGGATACTCATTACACAAAAAGTGACATAACCGCTGAAAGACACTCCCTGCGCAAATCACTATAGCATAATGATTGACTGAACACAATTGGCAAAGCGTGTGTATCTTCATTGATGATGATTTGAATGTTTGTGAAGCCATGCGACTAGCTTTTGTTTGTAAGGTTCAATGCTGCCTGCATTCCTAAGCACAGGAGGTGTTGGTTGTATTTATATAAGGATATCTGTGCATCATTTGTGATACAAAGAAAATGTATAATGATAAATCATAACAGATAGGAAATATATGATAAATTCATACACAAAACCTATTGTTCTTATGCTTTGCTTCAATATCTGATTGAATGTATTGCTCTGTTAATTCCAACCTAGATTGAGAATCAGGAATATTATAATACAGAAAATAAATATTCAGTACATTTAGGTAAAATTCATTGTGACAGTAATGCAGCTCGGGGACCCTAGTGCGGAGCAGTGCCCCATTTCTCAATCCTGATATAGCTCTAATATTCTCTTAAGGTTTGGGGGCTGGGTTGACACAGTTTTCTGTGTGCTATGCTGAGGTAATCAGAAGCTGCATAGAAAGAGATTACGTTGATGTTTTATTCACAACTAACATCAAATTCAGATCTGATAGGCTACTTGTGTTGCAATGTACATTGCAATACAGACAATGTAAATGAATAAATCCTTAAATCCACATCAAGTTATTTTCACATGGTCTGTCATTTTCCTCCACATTCTATTGCTGCTAGATTTACCTGTGCTGTTTTAGTGATGCGTTTTAGAGCTGTTGCCTTAGTAATGATGAATAAGCAGGAGAAAGTTCAAATTGAAAGACTCTATTGCAGGACCGTCACTTACCTCTAACGTGCTGGGGTCAAAGGGGGAGTCAGAGGGGCGCAGCATCCGCGGTTTCAACTCAGGAGCTGGTTTCGGGGGTGAGGGTGTTGTGGTAGGGCAAGGAAATGGTGGTCCATGCCTTGGTAAGGTTCCCCCAGATGGAGATTTTTTAATTGATGGTTCTCGTTTTGGTGCCATTGCTAGACCTTGATATGTGTCCTTCCTCCCTGTCAAGGAAAAATCTGTCAGATGAATTGCATGTGTGTCCTCTGATAGTAGAAAATTGGAGAAGCAGAAAGGTAGCAGGAATGAATTCATGCAGTGGAAGAGAGTGTGCGTAGGAGTGCTGTCTCACTGAGTCTGTTTCACTCTCTCCGCTTGTATTTATATGTAGGTCAGAATCGTGTACATATGTGGGTGTTTGTGTCAATGATAGACAGCAGTATCAGTATAAAAGAATCTCATTTCTAATTTGCATCAAGACCTTTTCTGTGAGTGTGTGTTTGTAAGAGCTAGATCGGTTATTTATAGGTATTTCTATTTTTATTCTCTTCCTTTTATCTCTGGGAAATATGTGTCTGTGTGTCTTGGTAATTGCATTCTTCATCAGTGTTTCATTGTGCTGATTCTATCAAGCATTATTATTATTTTAATTAATATTAAGATCTCTTTTGCTCACGCACTGTAATAACGGGATGATTTAGTCTAACCTCTCCAATAACGTTCATGCTTGCTATTCAGAGGTGTCTAGTGTATATGTATTTTATAGTGAGTATTAATGAAGTAAATAAAAAGTATATGACACCTCCTTGTAAAAAAAACTATTTTGGCTTACCGGTAATTCCAGTCTTAATGTTATCAGACAAATACATTCCAGAAAACTGCTTGTTGAAACCTTTTGGGATCATTTACAATGTTATGTGGTGTTTGAATCATGAGTTCACAATGAAATCACTAAAATTGTTTTTCTATGCATAGTTTTATTAACCAATCAGCACAAGTTTAGGGCGTGACAGCACAAAGGGAAAGTTGTTTTTGACTATAACCACTAGATGTCAGTATTGCCCAAAATAAAACCTTAACTAGACCAAAAAAGAAAAAAGAAAAAAAAAAGGAAAAGATGGCACTAGTAAACTATTATATAACTTTACTTTTTCTACATAGCTAATTAAGCCACACGTGAAGAAAAAAAAAAACGAATTTATGAATGATTTATCAAAATAAATCAATTTTGGTTCAACCTAATATTCAAACTGAATATAAGTTGATTAAACCTGCTCTAAATGATTTAAATGTTATTTCTCCTATTAATTGTCAGGCCTGTATAATTTTGTAATCTGGTTTTAAGCAGTATTATTTGTCACGGTGTACCTAAAATATACATATTTTTGAAATCCCCAAATAATAGCTAGCTTACAATAGATAGCTAATTTCTTAAATGAAACTTCAAATAGCCTATTTGTTTATTGACAACAACTCTTCTAACGTCAAATACGTCCATGCTATACATATTTATGGAAGCTGTCGAATAATCGATGGTCTCTCCGCCCTTTAATAGATTTTACATACAATCCATCGCGTGCTCAATGGGCCTTGAAATCACCGTTTATGTGTCTCGAGCGTCAGAACAATAGTGACACTGGACCCCCACCGCGCGACCAACGGCACACTGAATTAATTAATTAATCCACATTTTGGTTATTACAAATGGTCGTCAGACCTGTTTAATTCGAAGCAAAAAATTAAACAGTCAATGTCTATGAAATATTTTCGTAACTAGTGGTGACCTGACCTCACGTGCTTGCTCAGTGAAGACGTGGAGCTTCAACAAAGCATGTCTGCCGAGTGAACATCGAACCGACTAAAGAGATTACATTCTGGGATTCACGTTTCTCTTAGTCTCTGTTTGTACAAGAATCCAACCAATCCAGTATGTTAAAATGTGCCAAATCTTGTACTTATTTCTTTTTGCTGTTGTTTATTATCCATATTAGACTTGCTCAAAAGTTTTTGCATTAGACTATACATCAAAGTCATTCTACCATCTTCAGGCAGAAGGTCCTCAAACATCTGCTTTTTCTACACAGTCCCAGAATTGATCATTCTGGTGGTCGATTTTACCAATTGGAAAAGTAAACTTTCTATTTTGTCTTCCTCTTTTCAGGCCTTTGATGAAAAGAAATTGAATTATGCTGAACTAGGCAAAGGGAATCAATTGTTCCTCAGAGGTTCCCCCAGAATGTGTAATAGAATTATAGCAACCGCCCCACCTAATGTCTCACAGAATCCCCGGACCATGGCGAATCATCAAACCACCTGATTTATTTTTAATGGCATTACACCCCTTACTCCATAGTGTCATGGTAATATCTGTGGCTCCTCCAGCTGCCTCTATATCACATTAGCCAAGCTTAATATTGACTGTGTAGGGCTCGCGAAACAATAAGCCTAGAAGACAGGCAGCTTAGAGGCAGCCAGCCAATCGGAAAGCTCTGCAGTTGGCTGGAGGGGTGTTAACTAAAGCACTGAAGTTGCTTTTGCCCTGGAGGAGCAGTTCAATCAATGGGATGCTTAATGCTGGGGTACCCACATGGACCGGCAGCTTTCAGATCCAGGCATCCCTCAACAAGTCCGAGCTGACGAGAAACCATGAAACCTGATGCAACTTGATTCCTTTTATTTTGTCTCTGTGTCTTTCATGCAGCAAACAAACAATCACTTCTCGTCTCATTTACTCGGAAGCTGTAGTGTTTTCCAGCTGCCGTTTGTTTTCTGCATCAAAAAGTCTGCATGAAGCTGGAAAAAAACCAATAAATTGGGCGGATTGAAATGTCGGCTCAGTCAGATTGGCGTTTCTCCGTCTCTGATGCATACTGCATTTTCTCTTGAAGGTGTGGGAAAATAACGCAGCTGCATTTTCTGAGGATTAGTTTTAATGTACGAGAAAAATTGTATGCATATAACTAAATTTAATTTATAAAAATTCAATCAAACCACTTATCACCTTTGTGTGTCATATTGCTGTAAACCGCAGAGGGAATCAGACTATTCCACTTGTGGGCTACATGCACCTGATCACACATAATCTGTGGCCCCCTGCCAAACACACTGAAATCTTTTAATTTGTTGAAATTAAATCTGCTCACTCATGGCATTAATTACAAAATGCCAGTTGCAGTTCGTTTTATGACAATTATGAATCTTGTATAATAATAATAATAATGTTTGTTGGAGAAGCTAAAGTAAGGAATGAGCAAAATCTGCCTATTGTGTTTGGGCATACTGATTATGGCCTTTGATTAGTGCATGGGTGCAATCTATTCAACTTCTCTCACTCCCTCCCATCCTCCCCTCCCTCTATCCTTCCCAGCTACAGCCCCTTGGGGTATGCCCGTGTCCCAAAGGACAGCCAGCAAAGCAGATGGAACCCTCCTCCCCCTCTCCCTCGTCTCTCGCAGCTCACCCCAACAGGGTTGGGGTTCAGGAAAAGGATGGACTGTGATTGGATGAACACTTCATTTTGTAAAATGTGGTTTGAGAGGAATTTTCTGACCACCTTAATTGGAACTATAAGTGATTGTGTTCGGCTCATTCGAATGGTTCAATTATCCTCCGTTGGCTCTAATAGCCAGTATGACCCTCAAAATTCCCCAACAGAATGGAATTTGCACCACTTCCAAGCAATCGCTTGAAAAATTGCAAGAGGTGTTGCGTGGACACTTTCCAGCCATCGTATCAATAGCAGAGCAGCCTAGAGAGGGGTTGCAGGTGGCATATTGTGCAAATGGGCAATTTTACGCTTCCAATTATGCAGTGGGCACTTGATATAATATGGGATTGATTTACACAAACTGGCAGACTGGCTTTTATTCCCAGAGTCCCCCACTTGCTACTCATTGGCCATGATTTCAGTGTGTTTAATGGAGGAAAGAAATGGTTTTAGTCTAATAATGCGCTGATAAAGGGAGTGATACTGAGGTTAAAAGTCCATACCCATAAAACTCGGCCCCACTTCTCCCTAGTGCCAGAGAACATGAGTTAGGCTGTTCCTGTCCCTCAGGATCCATCCCAGAGAACTCCTGTATTCAGCTCCAGTAAGCAGCAGATAAGGTCGGAGCTTTGGGATTACCTTTACAACACGTATCTCTTAAAACACAGACGCACTCTTATTCTCCATGATTCTCTTAAGGGAATACAGTTCAGTTTTCATAATTAGAATTTTGAACATGAACACTCTTAATCTTAATTGGCATGGATGGTTTATGAAGAACCTTTAACATCCATGGAAACTTTAAAGGGTTAGTTCACCCAAAAATGAAAATTCTGTCATTTATTACTTACCCTCATGCCGTTCCACAACCCGTAAGACCTTCGTTAATCTTCGGAACGCAAATTAAGATATTTTAGTTCAAATCCGATGGCTCCGTGAGGCCTCCATAGGGAGTAATGTCACTTCCTCTGTCAAGATCCATAAAGGTACTAAAAACACATTTAAATCAGTTCATGTGAGTACAGTGGTTCAATATTAATATTATAAAGCGACGAGAATATTTTTGGTGCGCCAAAAAAAAAAACGCCTTATTTAGTGATCGCCGATTTCAAAACAATGCTTCAGGAAGCATCGGAGCACAGTGAATCGAATCTGCAGTTCGGAGCGCCAAAGTCACATGATTTCAGCCGTTTGGCGGGTTTGAACCGTGATCCGATTCATGATTCGATACACTGATTCATAACACTTCGATGCTTCCTGAAGCAGTGTTTTGAAATCGTTCATCACTATAAGTCATTATTTAGTTTTTTTTGCCGCACCAAAAATATTCTCGTTGGTTTATAATATTAATATTGAACCACTGTACTCACATGAACTGATTTAGATGTGTTTTTAGTACCTTTATGGATCTTGACAGATGAAGTAACATTACTCCCTATCGAGGCCTCACGGAGCCATCGGATTTGAACTAAAATATCATAATTTGTGTTCCGAAGATTAATGAAGGTCTTACGGGTGTGGAACGGCATGAGGGTGAGTAATAAATGACAGAATTTTCATTTATTGGGTGAACTAACCCTTTAAGATATTTTTGATGAAAGTTTTGAAGCTTTTATTTTGAATCACTTGTTTACTGAAATTACGTGACTTTGGCGCCCCGAATCACTGATTCGAAACAAAAGATTCGTAAAGCTTCATGAAGCAGTGTTTTGAAATCGGCCATCACTAGATATTGTTGAAAAGTCGTTATTTTGTTTTGTTTTTTGGTGCACAAAAAGTATTCTCGTCGCTTCATAACATTAAGTTTGAACCACTGTACTCACATGAACTGTTTTAAATATGTCTTTAGTACCTTTCTGGGCCTTGAGAGGTTCAGTGACATTGCAGAGGCCTCACTGAGCCATCAGATTTCATCAAAAATATCTTAATTTGTGTTCAGAAGATGAACAAAGGTCTTAGATTATTTTCATTTTTGGGTGAACTAACCCTTTAAATGCACAAAAGGCTCTTTATAATGGAAAAAGGTTCTTTAAATAATTCCAGTGTTCTTTTTTTATTCTAAAGGTGAAAAAAAGGTTCTTTCAAGAATTGTTCACTCAAAGGTTCCATTATGACATGCTACAAAAACCTTTTCTGGAAGATTTATTTACTTAAAAGTTTGATTGAATAGTTTGTAACTTTAAGTTTATGAAGATTAGTCAGAAAAAGTCATTAAGTGCCCATTTTTATCAAAGTTTTCCCCAACAGCCCAGCCCCCATCACCCAAACACACCCCTGCTTTTATAATTATTACAAGGGGCTCAGCTTTCAGGAGACATGGAGGGAGCATGTGTGCATGGCTTTAATTCCTATTGTATTCGTTCAATCTCAGTCTAAGCGAGTGTGTCTGTGTCTGAGCTCAGGAGAGAGGGAGTGAGGGAGAGAAAGACAGAAACAAGGACCCATCTGTCAGAGAGGCGCACGAATCCCCCTTCCCACTCCAAACAGGTCCCTTGGGACCGCAAAAAAGCATAACTCACTTGTGGCAATAGTTGTGGGTGTGTGGGTTTCTTGGCACGGAGAAGGACTCTCAACCAAGGGAACTACAACAGCATCACAACAAGCCAGCTAGAGTAAACAACTGCTCAGTCATTGCTGGTGTGCTTAAGGAGATGCGTTCTACTAACTGTCGTTGATGTGTTGACAGGGGGCGGATGCACTTCATTAGTCATTAGTTTTGACCGAAGATTTGATGGTTTTGTGGTTGATGCGGTCAGTACAAACCTCTCCAGACTAACTAAAATGGTCCCTAATATGATAAAATATTTGTGACAATAATTAACTTTGCTTATATGTGGATTCATCAGATATTTCTTTGTTAGAGTGTACGTGGATATGCGAGTTGTGATGTCCAACTCTCAGACAAATGATTCTTATGAATGGGTTCTTAATGAGACAGTCATAAAGATAAAAGAGCCTCAGACTCTCTCATGAGTGCAGATTCAAAGTTTACAGCTGACTCTCTAACTGAACCGCAAGCCTTTTTTCAGTTATAACTGCTGTGAAATGAACCAGCAGCTGTTACAGTAACATAATAATTTAAGAGACTTACGTCGGTGTATTTACTAACTATGACTAACTATAACTATGTGATAATGTACAAATAAAGATAAACATTCGCAAAAGATTTTTGCTATTAATTAATTATTAATTAAATTAATAATTTATCCAATTCAAGACTAAGGTTGCAAAAAATATAAGGTAAGTTTTTTTTTTTTTTTTTTTATGACTTGTTGGAATCATAATCAACATGTATTTTAACAGGCAGAAATATTCTTTCAAAACAGTGCTATATTTATATGCCACAAATATAATTAGGATCGCTACAGTGACAGCATCAAATTGAAACAAATTATTAGTAAAAACTAGATAAACATAATATTATAAAAGTTTGAAGTCGGTATAAGATTTTTGAATATTTCTGAAGTCTCTTTAGGTCACCAAGAATGCATTTATTTGATAAAAAATACAATTAAACAGTAATATTGTGAAATATTTTTACATTTTAAAAGAACTGCTTTTTATTTAAATATATTTTAAAATGTAATTTGTGATGCAAAAGCTGAATTTTCAGCATCATTACTCCAGTCTTCAGAGTCACATGATCCTTCAGAAATCATTTTAATATGCTGATTTGGTGCTCAAGAAACATTATTATCAATGTTGAAAACAGTGCAACTTAATTTTTTTTGTGGAAACCATAATATATATTTCTTCTAATATTGTTTGATTGGTTCAAAAGAACCACATTTATTTGAAATAGTAATATTTTGTAGCATGATAAATGTCTTTACTGTGACTTTTGATCAAGTACATTCATGCTTACTGAATAAAACGATCAATTTCTGTCAACAACAACAGCAAAAAATCATACTGACCCCAAACCTTTGAATGGTAATACTGAAACAGCAGCCAAAGTATGAAACTATGCAGTCAGCGAACTAAAGTGCTTCTGCACAGCAATCTTTATTGAGCAATTCTGTAATCTGTCAACTAAAATTGTCATTTGGCTCCTAAATATTTTGATGTTTTATAGTTAGCCACTCAGTATTTTCTGAATGGTTGCAGAAATGCAATTCCTTGATACTACAGAGGGGGTTGGGGGAGTGGAGATGCCACTCCAAACAATGAAATGGGTCATGGGAGTTCTGTGTGCTGTTCCTCTGGATATAATCTGAACTCTAAACTGTCTCAACAGGAGGTTGTCTATTGAGTAAACCACAGGTCTCGTGGCTCTGCATTCACAGATTTTCCATGAATGCCCCCTGCATAAACACTTAAGAAAGCCTTCATAAAACCATCAGCATTAAGGTCAGATGGTGAAAATGAGTAAATGGTCTCTTGTGAGTGTAGTGTTCACTTCTGGTTGAGGTGGACTAGAAAATGCAGGAGGCCTCGATCCCTAAAGTTAGCTGTCCGTCGGAAGGTCACAAGGGAGGAGAGTTTGGACTCGGCATAGGAATTCCCAATACAGGTTGCAGGTGTGACACAGCATTGTGAAACACTCCAGGGAGGAAAAGTTGTGGAGAAGCAGGGTTACCGTGGGATCTTTGGGGAAGCATGACACAGTTATAGGTGCACATACTGTTGGCACACGTGATCCCTGGTTCATATGGGATGGCACCACTTCTGATATGCCTGAACACACTTAAAGGTTTAGTTCAACCAAAAATGTAAAAATAATGTAATTTATTACTCACACTCATGTCGTTCTACACCCCAAGACCTTTGTTCATCTTCGGAACACAAATTAAGATATTTTTGATGAAATCCGATGGCACAGTGTGGCCTGTAGACAGCAATGGTACTTCCTCTCTCAAGATCCATAAAGGTACTAAAAAATATTTAATACAGTTCATGTGAGTTCAGTGGTATATTATAAAGCGACGAGAATATTTTTTGTGTGCCAAAAAAACAAAATAACGATGTCTAGTGATGGCTGATTTCAAAACACTGCTTCGGAGCGTTATGAATCTTTTGAGTCGAATCAATGATTCGGATCACGTGTCAAACCGCCAAACTGCTGAAATCTCGTGACTTTGGTGCTCCGAACCACTGATTTGATTCGTAAAGCTCCGAAGCTTCAAGTGTTTTGAAATCAGCCATCACTATATATTTTTAAAAAGTCGTTATTTTGTTTTTTTGGTGCACAAAAAAAATTCTCATCACTTTATAATATTAAGGTAGAACTACTGAACTCGCATGAACTGATTCAAATATGTTTTTAGTACCTTTATGGATCATGAGAGAGGAAGTGCCATTGCTGCCTATGCAGGTCTCACTCAGCCATCGGATTTCATCAGAAATATCTTAATTTGTGTTCCAAAGATGGTCTTAGGGGTGGAAAAGGACATGAGGGTGAGTTATTAATGACATTATTTTCAATTTTGGGTGTACTAACCCTTTAAGCATGTCAATATACACCCTTTCTTTGACCCTCTCACAAACCAAAAGTCTGAAGGCCAGTTTTTCAGAAACTTAGAAAGAGAACATTCAAGCTTTTTTAAAACTTATTTTTTTTTTTTTTTTTTCATGTTAATCATGATTAATTAGACATTGATTATTCACTGTTACCATAGCAAAGGCTTTCCATCTTCATCAGTGCATAGATTTTCTATCTTTACAACACTTCTATGCCACCAAGTGGAAGCCTTCTTCCCTTTGTGTGAGAGGAAAGAAGCGTCACCCGAGTGAACTTGCGCTATAGATATTGTCCTATTGTGTTAATTGTGTTGTCGCACGAGAGATTATGGTAGGCAGGCGACTGGCGCGTGAGCGCTGGTGCAGCAGACGCATCACTTAAGCCCATCTGTTCATTTATCAATCACCAGTGTCCCGCTTGACTTAAAAGTTTAACTATCCCTTTACCAATTATCTCCTGAAATGTGTAAATGGTGGCTAGCAACTAAAAAATATATCATTTTTTTTATGATACATTTTTTTTGGGAAACATAAAGCATCAGGTTTAAAAAATAAATACCTATCAAAATAATAATAAATCTTACCAATATATATTTACCATTAGATCAGTATGGGTCACTTTTTTATTTATAAAAGTATATGAATGTGATCTGTTAGCATTGGATTCATAATGAAAGTTAATATTAAGTGCTACCTAAACTAGAGTGAGCGTGAGCGCACTAGGCCACAGATGTGCACACTTGGTGCATACAATGGGATCAGTGTGAGGACACGTGTGACCTGAAGCCCCACAGTCAATAGCGCACTAGAGCCCCTATGAACACAAAATATGTAGCCCTATTTTGCCAAATAAAGTCAAACTTTTTTATATATATATATATAAAATATGTATAAAATGTCATAAATGGTTTCTATATATGATCATACACTGCAAAAAAAAAAAATTGTTTAAACTTAAAGAAGAAAGTGTTCATGCTGCCTTAATTTTAAGTTTAGTCAACTTAAAATGTGAAGTTGTACTATGTGACAACTTGGATATTTGAGTTGACTAAACTTATAATTTTAAGGCAGAATGAACACTTACTTTTTTAAGTAGATTTTTTTTACAGTTTTTCTTGCAATGAACTTTTAGTGAATACTTGAAGTTTGAATAAAATTAAGATTATTTTATCAATGCATAAAAAACTTTTAGATATCAATGTTAATTATGCGATAAACATATAAATGTTTAATCACGAACCACCTTAAAATTAAAAACGTGTAAATATACCTATTAAAAAGACTAGCCTATAAGTCATTCTTGCAGCCTCCTTTTAATTCGCGAAAATTTAAATATAGGTCTGCCTTGATACACATTTTTATGCTATTATCACATGTCTTTAGGCTAGATAATTATACGTTTGCG
Organism: Chanodichthys erythropterus; assembly: GCF_024489055.1. Lineage (NCBI taxonomy): Eukaryota > Metazoa > Chordata > Actinopteri > Cypriniformes > Xenocyprididae > Chanodichthys > Chanodichthys erythropterus. Next base: position 21,193,963 of record NC_090240.1, read on the forward strand.
AATTAAAAGTTCCCCAGCATATGGTTAGTATCTGTTGCATCTGAAGTAGCCTAGTCTAATAAATCTTTTCAGAAAAGAGTATTTTTGGGGGCAAATCACCCTCGGGCGCTGCACGCATGGTTGAGTGAGTTATCTTAGCGAAACAAAACCGTTTGGGCTTGATTAATCCAGCAGTTATTGAGCGTTATGTTTTGGTGGGCCGAGGGGCGCTAATGAGCGGACCGAGCGAATGAATGAAACGGGTGAACAACACACACACCTGCTCACACTGCACCAAGCTGTCACAATCATTTACTGGGACGCGCGCGCGTCTTTGTACACTAGACTACTGTAATTAGAGTTAAGACCAACGTTTGACCTCGCCATAAACCAAATAGGGCTCAGGAGTATTAATCCAGCACTGAGCGGGCTTTATTGGGGCAGAAAATTACGTTAGGTCACGAAAGAAAAGCAGAGAGTGATATTTGTATAGCTTCCCAATTATAGACTATTTTCAATTTGGAATAGTAGCTAGCTACACTACAAATCAACTGGTGTATTACATAATCCAGTAAACGAAATAGCTATGCTGACCATCAAATCAACAACAATAAAGTAGCCTGTTATTTTGATTTATTAATGACGTTAACAGTTTATTTAAATCTATTTAAAATAGATTTTTATATGTTGATTACACCACTCTGATTTAATTTTTTTTGTGTTTCAAATATTAATATTTTTAAATCAAAATTGTTTTAAGAAATAATAATGAAAGATCTTTTTTTCTTTCAAGAATTCAAAGCTTTTCAATTAAACGTTTTCTTACAATTAGGAAATTCTAAGCCCTGCAATATTAACATTAATTCAATGGATCAACGTGTGTATGAGCGTCACGTCACTGACCCAAATGCTGTCAGAAACATTTGCACACCCTCTGATAGCCTAAATGAATTGCAGAGGCGCTTACCTTGTAAGATTTATAAGGTTAATGTACAAGGGAAGTTGCATCGTTCCCTTCACACAAATGCGAACACCCTCAGACACAAAGCCCGGGGGATAAATGCACACACTTAAGTCGTGAAACTTTTGGCCACGAGCGCGCCACGCGCTTTCGGATCAGCTGGAGGGTTGGGGGTGGGTTTGTGCTTGTGGGCGGAGCTTGTGAGCATCGCTAGAAAGTCAAAGCCGGGAGTCAGTGCGCTTCAGTGAGGCATGCGACGCGCTCTGACGCACCAATGGAGAGCTAACGGACCTGCACTAGCGCATACGGACTGTTGACAAACAGAAACGATCAGTGGGACGTCTGGAACTTTGTTTTTGACATTTTTACAGCATTTCTTTTAAACATTTTGACAGTGCGTTCTGGCTTTCTGACCACATTTTAAGTGGTCAAAGTTTTATTGAAGTGAATCCAGGTGCTACTTTAACAGGTAAGGTTGTTTTTAATACTATTTTTAATCATTTATACAAATAGGCTATATTTTTCAGCTATTATGGTGATTCATGATGTGCAAAAAAGTGTATTTTTTGAAGATGTTTTAGGACATGTATGATCAAATGTAGATTTATGTCAGGATTTATATAAGATTTAGATTAAACAAATTCGGCGAAATAATACGTGTTTATTACTTTTATGATTTCTCATAAAAATAAGAATAAACAACAAAAAATAATATAAAACAGTCAAAATAAAATAGCATGTCCTAAACGCAGAGTCATCCATTATAAAATGTTTTCTTCATGTCCTGTCATACTTGATCTCAAATCTCAAATTCATCAGTAATTAAATACAAAGTACATCTGCCACATTTTTTTATTCACTTTAAGGCACAATTAATTATTTATTTATTACAGATACATTAAATTAATGCAGTCGAAATCTGGGGCGCCTATATATGTTCCATTCATTATTACAAACTTTTGTGCTCTACTTAGCCTATAAATAAATGACACACTCCAATGCACAAACCAACTAATGTTTCTAATCGTCACAATAGCATGTAACTTTAATCTAAACATTTCGCTAAAAAGCGCGCGCTCTAGAGTTTTAAAGAAAAACAAACGGAAAATTCATCAACGCGGGAGGCCGACAGATTTCCATGACAAAATATTTAGAGACAATGCTGATGTCTTTCAATCAAATCAAATTCAAAAATGTAGTAGTATTAGTCTGGCTTGTCCTGTGTTTGTTGATTCCGGTTTACAGACTCCCCGCAAATTAAATCCAAGCTCTTTATCTGTGGACTAAATCCAGTCGTGTCCCAGATTGGACAGCGTCTCCAAAATAACTGCGGAAATCAAAGGGTTTAAACAGAAAGTCCTTGCCATTAGATGGAAGCATTAAAACTAGGAGAAGAAATGGAATTGTAGAGCTGTAAGCTACATAATATCATCACAATAATCGTGCTCTCTATGATGAGGGTCTTAACTCTATTCAATTCAAAAGTCATAGTCTGAACATCTAGAGATGTAAATAAGATGTACACTCAATGTTCTTACAAATATTTCTCCTGTGACCTCAGATCACAATGATGACCAAACCTTATGGAAAACCAGGGGATGTGACTGAGCTAGTCAGCTCTCTAGGATGGATGGAGGAAGACCTCAGCTCACAAGATGGTGATAGGACACCTGAGATAGGTCACTATGCGCTACACAGGAGCAATCGTGAACCTGTAGAGCTTGGCAGTGAGGATATGGAGGAAGAGGAGGAGGAGGAAGAGGAAGAAATGGGTCTCGATGGAGAAAAGGCACCCAAGCGGAGAGGTCCTAAAAAGAAGAAAATGACCAAAGCCAGACAAGAGCGTTTCCGCGCCCGCCGCGTCAAGGCCAACGCGAGGGAACGCTCGCGCATGCACGGGCTGAACGATGCGTTGGACAACTTGCGGCGAGTCATGCCTTGTTACTCAAAGACCCAAAAGCTCTCCAAAATCGAGACCCTGCGGCTGGCCCGCAACTACATCTGGGCGCTTTCGGAGGTTCTGGAGAGCGGCCAGTCACCTGAGAGCCATGGTTTTGTGGAGATGCTTTGCAAGGGGCTTTCGCAACCTACCAGCAATCTCGTAGCCGGCTGCCTCCAACTTGGACCCTCAACTATGGTTCTCAACAAGCTGGATGAAAAGTGCGGGGTGCCAGGAGCAGGTGGTCCGCAGGGTCACCCCATTAGCTATCCCTCACCGGGACTTCCCAGTCCACCCTACGGCTCATTGGAGGCCTCACACTTGCTTCATCTGAAGGGTTTCAAAGGGGCTGCCTATGAGAACTCCTCACCCAACGAATGTAGCAGCGGCACGCCACCTTACGACGGCCCTCTTACGCCGCCGCTCAGCATCAGCGGCAACTTCGCCCTCAAGCAGGAGCCGTCTCCTCATGAGGCCGAGAGGAACTTTACCCCTCACCCGACCCACGCCGCGCATTACATCTCCTCGCACCCTTACCCGCCCACCTCCTTGGCCGGTCTTCCAGCTCCTCAGGGTCACCCTCTATTCCCAGCCTCCCGTTACGAGCTTCCTTTAGACATGGCTTTCGAGCCGTTTGCCCCTTCGCACATTGTGACATCACAGATGAGCAGCATTTACAGCGAATAAACAAATATGACCACCAGAGACGCTCAGCAATTCTGCCTCCTGCTCCTCAGTGTGCCTCCAGGGGCCCAGCACATTTAAGGAGACACTTTGCATGTATCCTGTCTGATCCCTTAAGAGACCATAGCGGTCACTGAGAGAGAAACGCAACCTACCTGTGGCAATTGAAGTACTGAGAAAGAGATGCATATTTTTTTTGTTAATTTATTCTTGTTTTTGTCACAGCTGAGTTTGTTACTATTTTAAATGTTATTTTTAATTGTTCTGGGATTTGTATTCTGTGTACACTTGATGTTCTCCTCCTCAAACAGGATGGCTTTTTTGGAAACATGCCATCAAACTGTTTTTAAGGAGAGTAAGAACCTCAGTATCTTCAGCACTGTTCAACCACTAAACAAAACACAACAGATTAATGAATGAAGGAAAAGGACACTAAATTGAACACACTACATTTGCCATAACAAATGCATTTATTTATGACTGTATTTATTATTTATTTTGATGACAATTGTATCTGTTTTGAAACAATTTGTCAGCACTGTTTTTATTGGTTCTTTGGTACACTGCCAGTCACTGCTACCAATGCTCATAAAGTATCTAATTTATTTATCATTCAGTTTAATGTATTTTTGTCATTCTCCACAATGTTTGTAATTTTGCTCAAGCGTTTGTAAATATTTACCTGTTTCGCACTTAATAAAATAAATATTCTTATATAATATGACACTATTTTGTTTCTTTATTTTGCTTTTTACCATTATTATGATCATATTTGTTTAGATTTGCTATAATTTTAACAATAAAACCAGACATTTAAAAATGCATTGCATTTAAATATATGTGATATTTGATTCTTTTGTCATTTAAATAATCAAATATTACTGACTGTTATGCTTAATATTTATTTCATAGTCTAGTTTTTAGACCAAACTAGAGTACAGCTGTAATATTTTACAATATTATTTCTTTATGGATTCTGCAATGCAAATAATACTCGATTTCATTTTAGAAAAAGTTGCATAACATAATCATTGCATTAGGCAGAATTGCACTAATTTGATGTTGAATAATAATAATAATAATAATAATAATAATAGATGTTTTAGTGATTATTATAAGTGTTATGATGGGCATGGGAGTCAGTGGAGCATGTGGAGCCATGGGAACACATAGCCGTGGAACAGGTGACTGTGTCATGGGATCCCCTTTCACTCTCACTTGCGTTTTCCCAGCCTTTTCATTGCCAAAATGGTTGGGGAAATCAGCAAAACAAAACACGCACACAAAAAGGGGGTTAATGATGTAGGGAACAAAAAGAATTACAGTGCGATTTTAATGGTTCCTGTAACTCTAGTATGTCACATAGCTGTATTTAAATGTATAAAAGATTGCCTTTTTCCACAAACCATAGTACAGGATGATCGTTGACTTTAGCTTTGTGCTCATATCGAACAATGCAATGCCTCTCCAAACGAACAAACAGAGGGATGATGGGGTGACAAGCCAGAGAAAAAGTGTGTGAAAGTGTGTTTATTGTTGGAAGCTGCATTAAGATGAGAATGGGCGCCTGTTTTGCCTCAAGTGGACCCCACCTCATCCACCGTTCCAAAGGTTTGTCTTTTCCAGCCCTGGCAAGGCGAGAGAAGTGAAGGAGAAAAAGGGAGCGATTGTTTTAGCGGGCGCCACTGGTCTATTGTAAGTGCAGTGTGTTCTTTCTCTCGACCTCTGACCTGCATTGTTGTGAGGCTGTTCGTTCGGAGAGCCGAGACAGCTGGGAGAACTGCGGGGGGCTGATGGACAGCTGGGGCCAAACTAGCGAGAGAGAGAGAGAGAGAGAGAGTAAAGGGGAAAAAGAGAAAGTGGGAGAGGGAGTAAACCAAAACAGAGGAGGTGAACGGCCTTATTCTTGAGTGGCGCCTTTCCCTGTCCTCTTGTGAGTCAGCTGGGCATTGGAATGACACATAGTTCCACACGTCAATATGGTTTGAGTGGGTGAAGATAAGGAAAGGACAGAATGGAGGGAGTCAAGTGCACACAAGGCTTTCAGGCTGTGCCATCAAGAGCATTTAGGCTTGACTTACCCTGTTTTCTATGGTTTGACATACTTCCCATTCTGAAACGGAAAACCCAGAGTTTCCCTCATTTCAGGGTTAACATACTCAGAGTTTTCACTTAACCTCCTTTCTGAAATGGGCCCCGGGTGTAGTTCAGCACATTAACTGAAAAAACATATTTGTTTATATATGTATTAGTGTGTATGTGTGTGTATATATGTATATGTATATGTTATAATTTTAAATCTAACAGTTTGTAAAAAAAACTTTAAAAATATATTTTATTATTATATATTTTAGTATTATATCATATTATTATTTTAAAACATATTTTTAATATTTACTATCATACAATATTTTAAAAAAAAGAAATATTGCTTTAAAAATATATTCTTTAAAATAAATGCTAAATAAAGTAAGCATGTCCAAACATGTCATTTTAAAGTACATTAATTATATATATATATATATATATATATATATATATATATATATATATATATATATATATATATATATATATATATATATATATAATGTACTTTAAAATGACATGTTTGGACATGCTTACTATATATATATATATATATATATATATATATATATATATATATATATATATATATATATATACACACACACACACATACATATATACATATATATATATTAAATAAATAAATAGAACACCTTTCAAGCAAATCAATTCACAAGTTTATTTTAATTTATAATTCAGCAAGTTACTCATAAAACTGCAAATTACTATCCACAGAAGTTATATAAAAACTATATAAGATGTTTTAAGAGAGTCTTTGGCATTGTTCATTGCCAATACATCAGCCGTCTGTGCAGAACTCAGCAGGGCTGAAACAAGGGAACAATTTCAGAGTTGTCAGCTGCTGTCGACATATCCTTTGAAAACAGATGAGAAAGCATAGAGAAGAAATGTGCCAGTAAAAATGAAAAGGCACGTGAAGACTGTTGCGTTTTCCCATAGGGCAGATGGTTGTCGCTGTGACCTCCGTGCCACAGCAAATACCCCTACAAAGTTTATATAAAAAAATAAGAATACTACAGTGTAGTAACCCAAAATTAAATTGAAATCTTCTTCCAATACAGCCAAAAGGAATTATCTGACTGACCACTGCAGGTGAATAAAGCAGATGACAGTTTGATTTACACTGGCCCAAAGAGTATGTAGACATTTCAGCCATTTTGAATCGAAAAATGTATAAATGCATTGCATTAATTAACAACATTTCAAAACAAGTACTCTGTTAGAATACCTGTGTGAACTTGAGGGGAACTGACTTCATACATTCACTAAAATCACCTTGACACCAGCTGGTTAGAAGTCAATTCAGGGTTGAAGACCTCTGCAGTAGACAGTCTCTCTATGAGGTAGTTATATGCCTTGTGGAGTTGTGATTTTAAAATGTGAGTTAGAGAGAAGTGGATGATGGGACATTAAAGTGCAGTCTGAAACCTCTTTCACTCCTCCCCAGCTTTTTGTCTCTCTGGCACTAATCCATTGGCCAAACAACGCAGTCTCCCACTAAATGAAAGGTCCTGATCCATAGGGGGGAGATGGGGATAAAGCATTGTGATTAAGATTGTATTAATGGGGCCATAGGAGGCTGGAAGGCTTTAATCAGTGTCTGTGCTGCCGTAATCCCCTGCCTTTAAGCTTCAGCTAACGCTGTGATCCTCCTCCTCATGAGTCACATCACACACACTCGCTCAAACACACTGGATAGGCCGGAGAACAGTGAGGTCAAGGTACAGAGACAGAGTGCAATGAGACTGATATGGTGTATACAAGAAGGCAGCTGGATGAGGAAACAGAGAAGAGTAGGATGACGGAGGATGAAGTTTGGAAAAAGACGACAAAAAATGCTGAATCTGCTAGACAGTAGATAGACAGATGACAGACAGACAGACAGACAGACAGACAGACAGACAGACAGATAGATAGATAGATAGATAGATAGATAGATAGATAGATAGATAGATAGATAGATAGATAGATAGATAGATAGATAGATAGATAGATAGATAGATAGATAGATAGATAGATAGATAGACAGACAGACAGATAGATAGATAGATAGATAGATAGATAGATAGATAGATAGATAGATAGATAGATAGATAGATAGATAGATAGATAGATAGATAGATAGATAGATAGATAGATAGATAGATAGACTGACGGACGGACGGACGGACGGACAGACAGACAGATAGATAGATAGATAGATAGATAGATAGATAGATAGATAGATAGATAGATAGATAGATAGATAGATAGATAGATAGATAGATATGGATGGATGGATGGATGGATGGATGGATGGATGGATGGATGGATGGATGGATAGATCGATCGATAGATAGGGGTGACTGACAGACAGACAGATAGATAGATAGATAGATAGATAGATAGATAGATAGATAGATAGATAGATAGATAGATAGATAGATAGATAGATAGATAGATAGATAGATAGATAGATAGATATATAGAGATGACAGAAAGACAGATAGATAGATAGATAGATAGATAGATAGATAGATAGATAGATAGATAGATAGATAGATAGATAGATAGATAGATAGTTAGATAGATGACAGATAGATAGATAGATAGATAGATAGATAGATAGATAGATAGATAGATAGATAGATGACAGATAGATAGATAGATGACAGATAGATAGATAGATAGATAGATGACAGATAGATAGATGATAGATAGATAGATAGATAGATAGATAGATAGATAGATAGATAGATAGATAGATAGATAGATAGATAGATAGATAGATAGATAGATAGATAGATAGATAGATAGACGACAGATAGATAGATGACAGATAGATAGATAGATAGATAGATAGATAGATAGATAGATAGATAGATAGATAGATAGATAGATAGATAGGATTTACAAATTAATGACAGACAGACAGACAGATAGATAGATGACAGACAGACAGACAGATGATAGATAGATAGATAGATAGATCGATAGATAGATAGATAGATAGATAGATAGATAGATAGATAGATAGATAGATAGATAGATAGATAGATAGATAGATAGATAGATAGATAGATAGATAGATAGATAGATAGATAGATAGATATTTGTCGGATAGAAGGTTTTCACCGCAGCACCCCACGGCGGTGCACCTGCTCTGTGAGCTGAGCTCTGACTAAAGAGTCAAAGACGATCCACAGCAGAGGAAAGGTAAAGGGAGGTTAGAGTTCACAGAAGGGTGGAACAAGCCATTAAAGTGACATTGTGAGGCTAGACTCGTCTCCTCTGAGCTTTGTGAGAGTGTTGGGTTGTCAAAGTTAAAGAGCTTCTAATAGGATGGCGACGCTGTCATGTTTACCCTGCCTCCCCCCTCTACACGCCCAGTGCATTGTAGAGGTGGCCCGGCTTTGAGCCCCCACAATGGCTGGAGAGGAGGGACAGATGGGGGTCCCTATGGAAGGAGGCACAAAAAGAAAGCAAGGTAGGAGGGCCCGACTGTGTGAGAGAGAGCCTGCAGTTAGCTCACACTGATTGCCATGCAAAGTAATGGAGAGTAAAAGAGAAACGGATGGGAAAAGTAAGAAAGAGATGGAAAAGGGGAGGGAAAAGGTCACAAGAGATTTGAGAGATATGTAATCATCTATATAAGCTATGGAATACAGTATAAGCCTGAATGTACTGGTGCCCTTCATAAGTCTAAAGTGGGGAAAAATAAGCAGAGGATAATGGAGTTCGCAGACTGGATCACTATATGGAAAAGTCTTAAAGAGATTCAAGTTCACTATATAAAGCCACTATGCAGTTGACAAATCACAAAACAAGTCAACAAATATTATTCTGAATACACACACACAAAAAATAAAATAATAATTATATATATATATATATATATATATATATATATAATTTATTTATTGTGATTTCAAAATAAACTTATTGGCTTGATGAATATGTTTACTAATGAACATGTTGAATTTGGCCAAATATTTGGAAAATAATTTATATGATAAATAAGAATGTCCCTGCTTTTTTTTAATTAATAAATTAATATTATATTAATATTATATTTTCTATATTCTATATAAATTCTATATTTTATATTATACAATTTTATATTATACAGTTCTAAAGTTTGTATTGTACAATTAACTTATTAACTATATTATTAATATACGGAATTAACAACACATTAATACTTATTCTGAATCCAATACCATACAGTTTGGATTCATGGCTTATGACATTAATAACGTGACATAGGAATATATAACAAGATACTGTATATAACTACGCAAAAAAAAAAAAGTATATATATATATATATATATATATATATATATATACACACATACATACATACATTATATATATATATATATATATATATATATAGCTCTGGAAAAAATTAAGAGACCACTTAAAATTGATTTCTGAATTTGGAGTGGTCTCTTTATATATATATATATTATATATATATATATACACGTCCATGACCATAAGTGTCTGGTGTTTTTATTATTTAAATACAATATATATTTTAAAACAGTCCGTCTAGTCCAAGCATTGGTAGAATAGGTCTTTGTTTAGTCTGTTTGGCCCCAGCATGAGCTAATCTACGCTCTTCCAGGTGAGTCCCTCAGCATTAATTTGGCTCAGTGTGTCAAAGGCTGAATGGGGTGGGAGTTGAATTATGTGTGAAAGGAGGGGATGCTGAGCGGAGGTGAGGCAGGGGTGTGTGGCGGAGCCTCTTCTGGTGTAAGATGAGGAGAGCCGAGGGGGAGGACCCGCGCACAGCAACAGATGGGCCCCAATGGCACTCTCAGGTTGTAAACTTTCTGTTGGGAACATCTGTCAGTTTGTCCATATGCCACATTTTGAGAGGAGAAACCCCAGTCAGTGTGGAGTGTGGACACCTGTCATTCCCTGTGAGGAGACAGGAAGTGATGTGCACCAGTATTTGATATTCATATGCTGCTCATGTGATGTGGGCATTAAAGTTACTACAGCTGAAAGGCAGAAAATTCAGTTGCTATTAACAATTAGTTGACAAAGACTTAAAATATCCAAAATGCCTAAAGCACCTGCATGCATATAGACTGGAGCAGCAAGCTGCTGGACAATTCAACATTTAAAAGTTGTGAAAAAGAAACTTCCACATAATGATGCAACTACATGAAATCAAAAGCGTGATTCCAGACCATCGTTATTTTGAGTTTAAGGAGTCTCCTTTGAGCTCCTTCTCTAGATGAATGTTACATCACTTTTTTTTTTTTTTAAAAATGTCTTATTTTTCTATTTGCTCTGTTGCGAGCGGATAAAGGAGAATTAAGCAGTTGATCGGGGCTCAGTGTCCAGAGTGTTGCATTAGACAGTAATCCAGGGCATAGGAAGGGGGAGATGGGATAGCATCCCTAATCCCTCGCCTACCCCATCCCAAACACAAATACAGACAAACTAAAGCTTTTTATACCATCATCACTAAAGAATGCCTCACATTTTATTTTAAATACAGCACAGGATTCATCCAAGAACCACATCACGAAGACAAAATATCCTAATGGACCTCATTTCTTTCCTGTCTGCACCTCGAAACACTAGCAATCCTGAGTCAGTACCAGAGCCCTCTGAGCCCTCCAGTGGTAGACTTTGTTTTTACCCACAGTTCTCACCAACTCCACTACAATCTAGAGTGACAGATGTTATAGGGGCAACAGTTGGTATTGAGAGGGAGGGGCTTAGGGCCATCTGCCCAGGGTCAAGGTTTGGATGGAAGGAGGTCTCAGAAAAGAGAAAAAGTAGAAAGTTTAGCTACATAACTAGAATGTGTCAAATACTTTTCTGTTAAACAATTTACAGATACTGTAGGTGGAGTCGTATAAGGGACAGGGATGCTTCTCAGGTGCCATGTGGTTCAACTAAACTTAGATTCAGAAAGGTCTAAAAGGAGCTGCAGGTGTCAGTGGCACACGCACACACATAAAAATAAAAAAAATGGATGAACCATAAAAAGATTTAATTTATTGGTGAAATAAAGTTCAAATAAAGCATGCCATTAAAATAGTTTAGCATCACTGAATATCAAATTAGAGCTCTAAGATTTTTGCTTGTGGCCTCCACCTCATCACGAAAGTAGGCTATCTTCCTGTGACCCATCTTCCTCTGGAGAGGGGGAAAAAAAAAAAAAGTTAGTGTTTATACAGGAAAATTTATATATATATATATATATATATATATATATATATATATATATATATATATATATATATATTATATTATATATATATATATTAATATATATTAATATATATATATATATATATATATATATATATATACAAACAAATATAAGTTAACTTTTGTTTAATCAATGCTACTGATCATCCTTAATGCCAGTATGTGTGTTTTACAAATATTAAACCAATGAAAATTTTAAATAGCTTATGACTAAACCTCGTAACTCCTCAAAACCGTCAGTCAAACCTCATAACTCGGCACCGCCTCTATCGTGACTGAATGCCGCACGCAGTATGGAGATCTCTGCTTGTTTGCAATGCAAAGGTAAATAAAGAACTGGTGTTTGAATACATGTAGCGTTCTCTTTACTCAAGAAACGGTCTTTGTATTTGAAGAGCTGAGAAGATTCTTAGTCTGGTATTTGCCATCTAGTTCGAGATGCATCGGCGCTGCTCAAACCGATCGACGTATGACAAAGTATCACGAGAGCGATTGAGAACAAACGACTCCCTATGCTTTTAATCGCTCTTGCGGTACTAGCTTCACCTATTAGCTAGTTAGCCTTTACAATGAGATGTATTCAACAACAACAACAAAAAAAAAAAAAAAAAAAAAAAAAAAAGGGAGCGCCCATATTGCTACAATAAACATTATAAGCTGTAAGATAAACATAATGCGATGCACTTAAGGTCTCAGGGCACGTTATAATTCGCTGATTTAAAAAACAAAACAAAAAAAAAAACAAACAACAACTCATAACTTAATCTGAGCTTAAATAGTCTAAATAAAGCCACAAAAACTTTGACACTGTTTGATTAGGGGAAAAAAAAAAAAATTATTATTAATATATATTATATATATATATATTGCCTGACAGCGACGTTCTATTTGTTTCGTCATCAACAACATAGTTTGGCTACGAGCCTACTGCGTTTCGAATTATGGGTGGCACTTCCGGTTTGGGGAACTTCCATTTAAAGGGGCTCTCTGTAGGAATGACACCCAGTGTTCAAAATAGGTACTGCAGTCCAAATTCAAAATATTGTTTGGCCCGCCCCCTCGTTCAAAGACACTGGTTGCCAGCTTTTACAGCATATGGTTGCCAGCAACAATAGGGAGTGCAAATGACAATGAAAGCTGAAGAGACTTAAAGACTGTAAGCTGATGGATTCAGAGGCTTTTTAGTAGAGATGCACCAATTGCAATTTTCTTGGCCGATACCGATTTCCGATTTTTTTGTTAGTGTGATCGTCCGATACATATTTTTTGCCGATTCCGATTTTTCTAAGAACTATAAATGACAACATATACAAACAAAAATCTACTTTTCTTCAATGCAGAGTTTTATTTTCATTAAAAAAAAAAAAAAAAGTAAAAGTCAGTAATTAAATATAAACAGCTCAAATAAACAGCTCAAATAAATGCAATAGAATAAAGACAGCTATGAAACTAAGTTTTTCGGGTTAACTGGGTTTTTATTCAGGCAAGAAATCCTACAGAAATTAAAGTAATCAAATGTAAAATAACACAGTGTTATTTTGCATTGGTTACCTTCATTTCTGTAGTCTTTATTGCAAACAATTCTTACCATTAAAGTTATAAAACGTATTCAGTCAAGAGCAGAAAGTGATTTTCTTTGTCTTTTGTTCTTTGATTAACATGACAGACAGCAGGAATATTGGACTGCTGACCCTTTAAGAGTTTATGAGAGGTGTTCAACGGACCTACAGTACTACTCTTACACGACATAGATTCACAGCTATTTAATGATTCAAAACTGACGGTGTTTATCTGTATACTCGCCAAGATTGCTTGTGCCGCTGGTTTTGACATACTTTTGTATGTATTTGACAATTTAAGCGCAGGAAGGCGCATATTTTGGTACTGTTTGACTTCTGTCTGTTTGAGACTGAGCGTGGCTTGTTCGCTCCACTAATAGATCAGTATTGCGCGCGCTTTCGGTGTGAGCGCGAGACCTGCGGGAATGACTAAAATTAATGCGCAATACAAGCACTACTTAAACGGAGCGAATGAGAAGAGAGAGAGAGAGAGAGAGAGAGAGAGAGAGAGAGAGAGAGAGAGAGAGAGAGAGAGAGAGAGAGAGAGAGAGAGAGAGAGAGAGAGAGAGGAGGCGCCCGCGCGGGTGTGCGTCACTTCACCGTGACAAGCAGGAACGCGCAGCTGATGTTATTGCCGGATTCTCTGACCCAGTTTGTTGCTGGTTTCCATGGCTGCAATACGCGTTGTTTTCCGCCAACTGGCAGCCTGCGATGTTGAAATACTATTGGATAAACTGGCAGCACATGGTCTCGCACAGACCAAAACAAAAACAGACATTCCGACACGGAACGCACATTTTCAAAGTAGAATATCTGGCTGTAGTATTGTTTCTCTGAGAAACAAGTAGGTGAACTTAGCATGTTTCCTAAATATCTGCAAACATATTAGGGTATTTTTATGCTTTATTAAAGTAAAAATCTTACATAGAGCCCCTTTAAAGAGACTGAAACGAATCATTTCAAATCATAAGGTTGCCCTACAAATAAAACTTATCCCTCAGTTTGACTGAATGAGCTGTCAATTTCTCTTTCAATGTTTTATTTTCAGACATGAGAATAGCGTAACGCTTGGTATTTTAACACGACATGTTATAACAAGAATATCAATGGCAAAAGCTCTTTTCAGTTGCCGTTTTCTATCCTCGTGATTATTTTCTTTTGTCCCTTTGCATTCCACTGTAATAGTATGAAAAACGACAACATATACTGCGCATGTTTGGTCTGTTCTCCCGATATAATTTACCATAATATGTATCCCATTAATAATTCACTGGAATGCACGAAGAATCTTTCGTTTTTCTCCTCAAAGCCTCACGTCTCTTGACAGGTTTGTTTTCACAGGTAAATACAGTTAATTATCTGTAAAAATGATGGAAATCACTTTGAAATAGTATCAATACACTTTGTGTTGACACATTGAAATAGTATCAAGAAGTTCATGAACTTTAAGGCAACGTACATTACATAATACAGATATATATCACTATAGTTATGTTTAACCCGTCCGTTATTGCGGTGGAAAGAATCGCGCTTTTTCATGGCCTGTTGAAAGTAGGCTACCTTGTTGATGCTTTTACACTTTTAATGTTTGTTGGTTGAAGGGCGAGCAGAATAATAAATGTCATCTCATTATACCCAGTTAACAAACAAAAACAAACAAACAAATTATTGAGTTCATAGTGAGCCTTTCACTGTCAGATTACGGAAGTTACATCAATTCGCGCACAGTGTCATGGAGCTGAAGTCCCGCATTAAATGCGAGTATTACTTTTAATATAATATCCAGTTTTAATATGCCATTTGAAGCACTGTATGTTTGTGCAATTCTGTTGTTTCAGTGCATGGTGTGCCGTGGGTTTTTGACTTATCAAAACTGCCGTGGCAAAAAAAGGTTGGGATCCCAGATAGCACACGTACATCTGCAAGACGTCTGTTAAAGATCACTTCATCTGGAAAGCATCTGCTGTTTACAAACATCTGATAGACGTCTTTAAGATGTCAGTTTTACATACATTCTAAATCATAAACATCTTAAAGACATCTTCTAAACGTCTATTTGACATCTGACAGGATACGTCCTATAGACGTATTCCAGATGAGCAAACAACCTAAATAATACGTCTTCCAGACGTAAACACACACATCAAATAGACGTCTCCGAGATGTACGTGTGCTATCAGGGGAAACACTTGAACTCATTCACACATACAATATAGATGCGAAGTCGCTCCTGTTCCAGCTGAAAATACTCAATGGCCGTGAGATCGTCAAACGTCTTTTTCATATGGAGAAAGCCACAATTGGGGGAGCGTTTGGCATGCTCGGACCTTAACAGTCAATAAAAGAGATTAATGTCGTTTAGTGTTGATTTAGTGTTCCCCTTTTCCACCCAAAGTAAACTGCTACAATTTCATGTTTACAACTGTAGATAAACAATAAAAAGGTGTTCTCAGAAAAACAATGGCGATAGATGTGCTGCAGGAGCTCACCAGGGGTTGTCTTCTGGCTCCCAGCCCTCCAGCTCTCTGAGGCAGTAGAAACAGCAGGCCACGTCTGGCTCATTCTCACTGGGACAGTGCACAAAACCTGCCTTGGCCATCTGAAGAGAGGATTGGCATTCTTTTAATTAAAGCAGCAGTGATTTTGTAAAACTGCTTAAGTCCATGTACTCAACACGGTCTAATTTGTTGTCATTTTAACTTACACCTAGCTATTATTAGTCTGTTTCCACACTTTTTTCTAACGCACTCACCAGCTCTGGTGTGCACTGGCAATCTTCTCGAAAAGGCCACTCGGAAAAAGTCTGAAGACGCTTTTCGTAATTATACATCTGGTTAAACGACAAAAGCCGGGATGCAATCACTTCTGCGTTAGACATTTCTGAAGCACAAACAGAGTACAACTCAACATCTCACTATAAACCTGGCTGAGTGCTGCGGTTTAATTGGTTGGGTGCTTTTGATTATTGATGAATCGCTGACAGCTGTCAGAGCATTTAAAGAAGAAAACGTTGTAAAACAAGAACCTGTTGGATAAATTTGGGATGCTATACTTGAACATTATCAATCTCTATAGCATTGTATTGTATGAATAATCATTTCGTATTAAAATGATGATAATATTCACTTAGTTCACTGAACCTGGTCAATGTCAAACATTTAAAACAGTAATGTGATGTCTCCCTCTGCTGGACGAACAAAAACACAAAATTTGAACTACAAACAAAATATCAGATAAAAAAAAGTTTTGATTAAATGACTGAAAAAAATATAGGATGTGTTATATTTTATTGTGCTGTTTTCTAGAACCGAAAATTAAGTCATATAAATCTAGATTTTTATTTATACATTTATTTCATGCCGTTTTCTTGGACCAAATGTTCTGAAATTAAAAGTTATTATCTATATGAGTTTTTTTCAAAGTATTTTGAGTCTTGCGTCGTTGCGAATTTTGTTATTTTATATGCCATAAAACCACATAGTAAATGCTTCGGAATGGAGACCTCATGTCAAGCATAATCCTTAACAAGCCCTATAAAGATTCCTGTGTTATGTAGTTAACCGCTACAGGCTGCACACATAAGTTCTCCAGTAGAAATAGTAGATTCCCTGGGCTGCACACCATTTACTAGACACAAACATGAGTCTAGAGGCCTCGGCAAGTTGTGTCCCTTTTACTGGAGCCAAACCAATTACCGTAAGCCAATACATACACCATAAAGTGAGATCATAGTGAGTGGCAGACAACATTAATGGTTTGCGGTGTGAGCATTGGAAGCTGTTTATGACTGGTATAGGGAAAGGCCCTGCTGCTGTCACCATGTTCTGTAACTGTATCTCACTGCGCCTGGCTGTTGAAATGTGCTTACTGCTTCAAAAAAGTGGCCCCTCCACCCCTCTCTGCCCTTCATCTGATAGGAACTTCCCTGAGTGTTGGTTTGTGTGTCATAAACAAATTCTGCAGTTAATATGTTAATCTGCCTGAAAGGTGAATGTGAGCTGACTCAACTAGGATGGTCATATTAATCCTAAAGGAGGTTTTTCCGTGAAATGATTTGTGAGATTTTGCAGATTTGTTGCTGCTTGTTCTCTCTTTTGTGGTTATAGTTTGTCACTTAATATTCAAGTCTAGAGTTTCACATCAGACATGACATTTGGCGCATTCCTTTCAGGCGAGACCCCACACCGGAGCTGTCGCCCACTTAGGAGAAGTTAAGCGGGAATACGTCGCCATCAGATGTTGTGTGGCATCCATCTTGTTTGTGGCTTGGGAAAAGTCACAAAGTGAATGCTTCATCAAGCCACAGACTAGAAGGAACTGACATGGAATTGCATTGGATGGCTGAAATGTTTATTTTATTCATTGGCTTTTTCCTTTACTTCACAGGACACTGGAGATCTGACAGGAAAGTGGAGAGAGAGGGATCAGGACATGACCCGGACCGGAATCGAACACAGATCCCCAATAGTCATGTGTCGCAGCTTCAACATGACTGGAATTTTCCTGATATCCTTCTCCAGTTGCATGACTCCCAAACTTCAAACGGAAAAGGCAGAAGATTGTGTTTTTTTTTTTAGTGCTGTCAAAAAAATAAAAGTTTGTTTACATAATATATGTGTGTGTACTGTGTATATTTATTATGTATATATAAATACACACACATGCATGTATATATTTAACAAAAATATATTTATACTTACTTTTATAAATATTATCAATTATATATAAATGTATATACACATATACATTTAAATATTTCTTGAATATATTCATGTATGTGTGTGTATTTATATATACATATTTATGTATATTAGGGCTGTTCAATGATAACTGTGGTTATCGTGTACAAAATAAGAGTCTGTGTTTACATAATATATGTTTGTTTGTTTTGTGTATTATTATTATGTATATATAAATATACACACATACATGTATATATTTAAGAAAAATGTCTTATATTTCTATACAAATATTTACATTTATATATAATTTAAATATATAAAAATATATATATATTTATATATTTATACATACATGCAAACAAACTTTTATTTTGGATGCGATTAATTGTTTGACAGCGCTATTTTATTTATTTATTGACAGATAAATAAACAAATATTAAATAAATAATGTTTAATAATAATATTTATTTATTTAGAATTTTATTTATAATATTAAATATTTCAAGATAATATTGTTATTGAAAACTAAATATTAAATAAATATAAATATTAAACAAATATTTACAAATAATATTCATTATAATGAGAATTGCTACATGATAATATTAATAATTTATTAGTATTTTTTTTTTTAAATCCAATTGTTATTGACATGACAGAATAAATTGCTTTTTTACAATCTTCCCTAGCAAGATACATTTCACACAAGCGAGATTTGAGATTACTGTGAAGCCCTTGAGATGCTTATATAAGTATGTATACATTTTTAAGTGTCCATATATATATACTCGAGTGGATGGAATGGATATACTTTCTTTTACTAGAAAATTTTCCTGATGTCCTTCTCTAGTTGCAAGATTCCCAAGCTTCAGCAATGCCATCAACATAGAAAGCAGAACGTAAGTAAGTCAGTATAAATAATTTGTTATGCAACAACAAAGTTGTCCATATTATGAAATAAGTCTTGGATTTTGTCACACCATTCCTGGGAAAGATTAAACCAAAGAACAGGCTATCAGGTATGCATCTCCCCAGTCTGTACTTCTCTCCCTCTCCATCCCAATCCGTGTTTTCATTGACACTTGACTCTTCTCTCTCTCCTTCTCTCACCCGCTCCCTCCTTCTCCTCTTCGTTCTCCTCCTCACCCCTTCCTCACACAGTTGTCCTTACTTATTAAAGTCCTGGTGTGATTATCTGCTGGAATCTCTTGCACTTGTCCTGTATTCTCAGTGTGGTGAGACTGAGAGTGGGATGGGCTAAAAGAAGGAAATGTGTGTCTCTGTGTGACTGTGCGATACTTTGCGCAGGAGACACTCAAGTTCATCAGGACTATTTTGGCTCCAAATATCCCCAGAACCTCAAAGAACCGAGTCCGGACGCCCTGTTGTTCATGCAAGCGAGGGTTTCTACGAGGAGTTTGTGGTGTCAGGGTGCAAGTGGAAAGACCCTCGGAGACAGAAAGAGGAGACGAGTGGACGGGAAACAGTCAGAGGAAGAGGGTCAAATGTGGGGTTCAGGTAAGAACATCCACTATTTTCTATTTCTGTTTGCAGTCTCATGTGAGCACAGCACATCCGAGGAGCACAAAACTGTTTTCCCTGGAGAGCCTTTTTGCTGCATATGCAGAAACGTACAGGATTTATGTGTTTATATAACAGTTTATTATAGAATAACTCTGATCTATATTTTCATGGTTAAAATTATTTGTGTACTATGGCATTTACAATAGATATACATAGCATCCAGGACATAGATGAATAGTTTCGGAGATGTGATACATCTCATGGAGTTACAACACCAGTCTATGACCAGCATTTAGTTCTTCTAATTTAGTCATGTCAGTGTTGTCATTATCAAGATTGTATTTCGTATGAAGAAGTGTATACTTCTCATGGACATTTGAACTGGCATTTTTGGTAGATTTACGACTCCTCTTGTCTCTTCATCAGTAATAAGAAAGTTCAATAGTTTTGTCACAGCATTCATTATGCTCACCAATAAACCTAAAAGGAGTTGGATCTGAGACACGCAGGCCACTAAAAATCCTTGCAATAGACGTATTATGTGTGTGTGTGTATGTGTGTAAGTGCACATGCCTGTAGGCTTTGTGTTAATGTGTTTGATTGAGTGTGCTAACAATTTCAGAAGAAATATTGCCCACAGCCATTAATGAACTATATTCTGTCAAAAATCTTCCTGGAATGACCTTTTAAACGTCACCAATGTGAAGGACATCAGCAGTTGAAAAGAAAAGAAAAATGGTCAAGAACCATTTTGTGACTTTTAATATGCGTACTTGGAAGTAAAATAGAGTTTAGCTTTGAAGGTCAGGCAATGTTCACACTTTGTGAATTTTGAACGTTGCAGTAAAGCTTTTAAAAAACTTGCAATGTTTTATATTTTCATTAATTTCATTTTTTTATATTATAGATATCAAAATATATTGTTTTTAATGTGATTATTAATGTAAGTAATAACGTTTATTTATATTTATTACTATTTATTGTTCTTAATATATGATTTTGCATTTTTTTTCCAGTTGTTAGACTGACCTGACAGAATGAGTGGCTTTTTTAATATGATCATCAAACACGCTTTTAAGAGACGCATTTGACACAGGTTTGTCATAAATGAGATTATAGTGAAGCTTGAGATGAATGTGTGCTCATGTAAGTGTGTATACGTGTAAGCGTCTATATGTACAAGCCTGGATATTTGCTGAGATAGATGGGTGCAGACATGGTATTAGGAGGCTCTCTGTCTTCTGCCAAAGGTGTGAAATTAGCATCTCTGTGTGAGAGAGAGTGACAGTCAACTTCAACATTCTCCTCATACGCAGAGCTGGAAAAGCACACAGGCTATCCGTTTGGAAATGTCTCATCCCTCCAAGAGCTTTCTAGAAATCTTTCCTTCTTGTTGCACAGGAACCTAACTGATATGGATCCACTCTTGATCAATATTCTAATTTTAGTGTGATCATCCACTGTCATGCAAACGGATACTCATATGCCGGTTGCTGGCTCTGTGCTTTTCAAGGGCACTGAAGCGGAAGCGTGAAGGTCCCACGCATATTTAATGCATATCAAAATAAAACACTTTAACCTTGCACTATGCAAGGTTGTATTATTTTCCCATTTTTGATGTATCTAGGAGAAAACATCAAAAAAGGTTATATGAACAAAATGACACAACATGATAAACTATTTTAAATGTCAGATCAGCACCTTTATTAATATATAATTTGTTTCCTACTCTGTTGTTTTTCCTCTTGCAGTGTAAGTCTAGGTTATTATTTATATGGTGGGCTGGGTGCTGGACGTCTCTTTGACCTTTCAGCGTAGTCTCTAAATTCACCACCCGTCCTCCAGCACACACTGCTGTTGATATATACGGTATGTTCTCAGAGCACATGGCACATATGCTGCAGCTCTCTCGATGCATAAAAGTCATGAGTAGTTTAAGATGAAGAAAGGAGAGGAAGGAAAACTTAGGGTAAGTTGTGAAATGCGTTCCTCATCCAGCCATCCCAGAAGTGGCCTGCAAATGTGCATGAATGACATGGCAAGAAAGAATAATGACCGTGTAGACTTTTTGGTGCAAATTGCCGCCATTTAATGCTTTAGAATGGTGATATACAGAATACACATTTTAGAAAATAATATTTTAGTTGCTATTATTTTGTGTTTTTTAAATTATTATCAATGTACCAAAGTTTATGTAGCCAAGAAAATGCTCTTGCAGCTTGTAATGATTTTGAAAGGTGAAGCATGTCATTTTTGTGCCACTATTGGTACCAAATTGTATGCTATTGCAAAAATACAAACAGGTTGTCCTGCCCCCCAAAAATATAGGTTGAGTGAGATTTTACATGAATTGTAATCGGTCAAAAGCAGTGTTGGGGGTAACTCATTACAAGTAAAGTTACACATTACTTTTTCAATTACTTTTTCAAATAAGTAACGCATTTATTGACTGACAGCTCTCCTGTCGTCATGTTGAGAGAAATAAAATGCAGAGGTGATGTGCGCTGTGAAAACATGTTGGTTATTGTATTTCTAGACTAAATGTGAACATGCATTTACTCATCTCACTTGCACGAAAACATTCAGTAGTCCTCAAAATGACTAAAAACTTAAAACCTATAATAATGAACTATATTAAAGGGGTGGTTCATTGCGATTTCACTTTTTTAATGTGTACTTTAGTTAGTGTGTAATGTTGCTGTTAGAGCATTAACAGCGTCTTCAAAGTTATGACACTCAAAGTTCAATGCAAAGGGAGATATTTTCTTTTAAAGAATTCTCTGTTTAAGGACTACAACAAATGGCTGGTGGGGACCACAACAAGTTTCTTCCCGGGTTGGTGACATTACTAACCCTAAAATTTACACAAACCCTGCCCCTGCAACAAAGAAGTGAGGCCATGTTATTGCAATATAGTACATAACACAAATGCAATAGCATGTCATAAAAGCAAGATGACAACATGACAAATTATAACCGTAATTAAACTAAGGGTGTGTCTCAATCAGTTCCCTAGCTCCCGAGCTCGTGAATCATTATATCGTGTACACGAATTCGGGCACTGGTAAGGTCAGTAAAAGATGCTGGTTCACTACACATTGGGACACTTATGAATCACTACTGGTATTTATGAACAATAACAGAGCTGATATTTTCTGACATTACTTGTAATGTTATTTAAACTACATTATGATTAATTATTTGCTTGTTACTTATACGTGCAACATTTCAGCCGTGAATAAATTATAAGTGTTAGCTAGATTATGTTCATTATCTGTCTAGCGATGTATCTTTATGCTGAAATATAATAAAATAACGGTTTGTATTTTTAAAAACATCTATCGCGTATCGTTATGTGTAGTGAGTTGGCTCACATGATTCAAGTTTCGCGCTTCAGAACTTCCGTTAAAGGAGCATAGTGGGCATCGATGCTCCATGGTTTTCACGGTGCATTGTGGGATTTTTCAGGGAGCGAACGTTTCAGTGCCCTGGAAGGATTCTGCGACTGAGACAGCCCTTAAAATGGCCGACTCCCTGGTCAGTGCCCTGACTACTGAACTAGGGAGCTGATTGAGACACAGGGTAAACCAAAGTCCCTTTAAGACAAGACATTTCACTCGGCGGCCATTTTTGAAACGCCTCTCGGGCATCCTGGGCATCATGCAATCTCTTTGAACGGGGAAACACCAAATTCTTCAAAACTGTTTGCCAACCTTACGATTAAATTTCATATTTGAAATCACCGATGAAATCTAACAACAACCGGCTCATAAATTTAGTTTCTAAACGCTCGAGTCATGACAAAAAAAAAAAATTTCAGGCTGGATCAAGCTAATGCGCATGCGCGTCTCTCTGTTTCTATAGAGACCGGTGATTCTAACGGCTGCTGCAGTGACGCGTGACTTTACCAGTCGGCTATTGGCTCTTATTTAGAAGGCGGGACTTATTCCGCCATATTGCCAGTTTCACTTTCTCCCATTCAAAACAATACGAGTGACACGTCTTGTATTATTCTATAGTCTTTGACTAAACTGTACCTGTTTTATCTTCATGCAGCAAATATTCTCTGGCTCTGTAGGATCTGACAACAGTTCCCACACGAGCGATTTATAGATTATCATGACAGAATATGCTAATCAATGACTTTAAAGGGGTGGTTCAATGCAATTTCACTTTTTTAACTTTAGTTAGTGTGCAATGTTGCTGCTTGAGCATAAACAGTATCTGCAAAGTTACAGCGCTTAAAGTTCAATGCAAATGGAGATATTGTCTATGGCAGTTTAATGCCTACAAAAACGACCGGTTTGGACTACAACGAGCTTCTTCCCAGGTTGATGACATCATAAACCCTGCAAAACACGCCCCAGGAACACGCAACAAAGTGGGCGAGGCCATGTGGCGCAGCATAATGAAAGCGGAAGAGTTGTTTACACCGGACGCGAGCGGCGCGACGCGACGCGTCAAAAGATAATAGAAACCATTATAATCTGTGATATTTTCTACACTGGATGCGGCGCTGAAGACAGCTTCCAGAATCTACACAAGTTCAATGCTGGATGGCTATTACTGCACAAATGCACAAAGGCTTTTACTGAAAGAAGCAGTTCCCACTTTAAAGCAGAAGCTGCTGTATATCAGCCCCAAACTGTAAGTAGGTTTTATTGTTTGTACATAAACATATAGTTCTATTGCTATTTTTTAGCTGCATAAAGGACATATACAAAGAGAAACTCGTTTTTGCTTCGCTAGCCAGTTAGCTGTATTATAGTGAATACTTCTCCAACATACTTCTATGTTCATAGACAAACAGTTGTTCATGCCGTAAATTAAACGCTACCTTTACAAAAATGCTACTGCTCAGTCATGTACAGTAAATCTTTAATCAGGATAAAACTGTATATTGAAAGCTAACAAACAGCAGTGACAGCATCTAAACACTTTGACACAAATACTAAATGAAATACCATTCATAAACGTCATTTAAAGGTGCCCAAGAATGCTTTTTCACAAGATGTAATATAAGTCTAAGGTGTCCCTGGAATGTGTCTGTGAAGTTTCAGCTCAAAATACCCCATAGATTTTTTTAAATAATTTTTTTTAACTGCCTATTTTGGGGCATCATTAACTATGCACTGATTTTTTCAGTGCGCCGCCCCTTTAATTCGCGTGCTCCCTGCCACACGAGCTCTCGATTATATCACAGCACATTTACAGAGTTCACACAGCTAATATAACCCTCAAATGGATCTTTACAAGATGTTCGTCATGCATGCTGTATGCATGCTTCGAATTATGTGAGTAAAGTATTTATTTTGCAGGGAACTACACTGCGATCAAAATGATCGCATATGCGACCTTTTGAAATGCCATTGCGACCCTAATTTCTATGGGGTCGCAAATGTATCACTGATTATTTTTGTACCAATCCTTATGTTTTAGGCAATATGCTATGATTTACTATAAGCATTTATTAAAACAAAAATGTGTATTTTAAGAATACGTTTTATAACGTGCTCTGAGCATTCAACACATCAAGTTGGCTTCAAAACCGCGACCCCCCCGCCCCCTCCCGGAATGGTGTAGGCGAGGCGTAGCCTAACGTTGATTTAAAAAAAATATACCTCTCGTTAAGACACACGCAGCAATCGGATATATATGTCAACATAGCCTTCAATCTGTACGTGTTGAAATGAAGCAGACAATTGACTCCTATTTTAAGAAGGGAAGTTCAAGTGTAACAGAACCATCACTTGATGTCGATGCGACATATCAAACGGAGCCTGTGAGTGAGAATGATAAGGCTGAGAAGGATTCGTCAGGGAAAGCATACGCGGGAAAAACGATACGGACATATGAATTTCGACACCAGTGGCTCGAAGAATACCAGTGGTTAAGGTACCAAGACGGAGCAATGCACTGTGTGTACTGTAAAGTGTACTGTAAAGTCTGTGGGCCTTCAATTGCTGGACTGTCCAAATTTGTAACTGCGTCAAAACAATTCAAACACGAATCATTGAAGCTTCATGAGAGTATGAAGCACGCGAAGTGTAGAGACAGGTACATATCCCGTGACTTAGCAGCACTCCCCACTGCATTTCGGCGACAAGATTTAGCAAACCGAGCAAGTGAGGAATCTCTGAATTTATAATTAAGTTCAATGTAGCTTATAATATAGCCAAAGAATAAATGCATTTCACCAAATTTAAATCGCAAATTATTCTTTTGAAGAAGAACGGGGTGGCCATTAATCCAACATACGCTAACTACAAATCATGTGCTGAATTTATTGGAGTAAAAGACCTGTGCCAAATTTTTTTTTTTTTTTTGTATCTTTAATACAGAAAAGTCAATAGCTGCTGAAAATCTATTATTATATTATTTTATGGATTATATTTATTTTATTCTTCCTTAAGAATTCAGGAGTCTGCCCATCTGCATAGCATGTTGAAATCCAAAAGAAATTCATTTTGCATTTTGTGTACTGTATTTTTTATTGCAGTAAATCTATCCCAACCAATGTTAAAGAAAACAAGAATGTGGTTTAAAAGATGGCAAGTAAAATAAAAAGCACATCTGTATGCAATACAGTTTCATTATTGTTCATTATTATCCAGAGTGGCTTACTATAAATAATTTGTGCGACCAAATCATGTTTTGCGCCAGTAACTGAAAAAGTTAGTAGCGCAAGTGCCACCAGTGGAAAAGGTTAGTGTAGTTCCCTGTTTTGATGTATATATTTTATTGTCTATGAGTTTGAGGCTGTGTTCGGTGG
This sequence comes from Chanodichthys erythropterus, assembly GCF_024489055.1. Taxonomy (NCBI): domain Eukaryota; kingdom Metazoa; phylum Chordata; class Actinopteri; order Cypriniformes; family Xenocyprididae; genus Chanodichthys; species Chanodichthys erythropterus. The sequence goes on from NC_090240.1 coordinate 21,220,393, forward strand.
CTAACGGCTAATGCTACACTGTTTGAGAGATTTATAAAGAATTAAGTTGTTTTTATGCATTATACAGACTGCAAGTGTTTAAAAATGAAAATAGCGACGGCTCTTGTCTCTGTGAATTCATTAAGAAACTATGGTAACTTTAACCACATTTTAACAGTACATTAGCAACATGCTAACGAAACATTTAGAAAGACAATTTACAAATATCACTAAAAATATCATGTTATCATGGATCATGTCAGTTATTATTGCTCCATCTGCCATTTTCGCTTTTGTTCTTGCTTACCTAGTCTGTTGATTCACCTGTGCAGATCCAGACGTTACTGGCTGCTCTTGTCTAATGCCTTTCATAATGTTGGGAACATGGGCTGGCATATGCAAATATTGGGGCGTACACCCCGACTGTTACGTAACAGTCGGTGTTATGTTGAGATCCGCGTGTTTTCCAGAAGTCTTTTAAACAAATGAGATTTACATAAGAAAGAGAAATCAATGGAGTTTGAAACTCAATGTATGTCTTTTCCATGTACTGAACTCTTGTTATTCAACTATGCCGAGGTAAATTCAAATTTTGAATCTAGGGCACCTTTAAAAGCCGCGATTTCTCTTCATCTGGGTCTGATTCGGGCTCAATTTGATACAGCAATATAATCAAATTGAGCATACAATATAACCAAAGCCCACATAACCGGTAACAAATGGTAAAGGGCGTGGCGTTTCCAGACGCTTCACCTAATCACGATGGCTCTGGTTACACTGGGCCCGCTAACCAATCTGAGCACATTGCATATTTCGGAGGGAGTGGCTTCATAGAAGCAGGAAGTCAAACAAGCCGTTCATATGACTGTGGAAACAGGTGTAGAATAAAGGTAAAATATATGAAAAATACAGCGTTTTCTAAAAAAACAAAGCATTAAGACATGTTAAACTGCGCCCCAAAAACACAATCAAGCCTAGAAAAAAACTATTGAACTACCCCTTTAAGATAGCTAACTCCACATCAGCTATATAAATTCATCAACTAACCATTCAGAAATGGTTCATTTTACATGTCACTTCTTCTTGAGTCTCTCCATCATTGTCAGACGTTTTGAACAGAAAAGGCTGAACAGTTTCTGATATTTTCAGTGAGTCTGAGGTAATCAGTGCTGCTATCATGAGCTCTAGAAACTCCGCCCTCTTCGTAGGAGCAGCAGCTCCTCATTCGCATTTAAAGGGACCCACACAAAAACTGAGCGTTTATGTTCACCCTCAAAAAGTGACAAATTTAACATGCTATAAAAAATATCTGTGTGGTATTTTGAGATAAAACTTACACATACACACTCTGGGGACATCAGAGACTTATTTTACATCTTGTAAAAGTGGCATTATATGACCCCTTTAAAGTACACAAATATACTTTATGTATTTAATCTCACTTTATTATCCAGTGTCTTTGTTGCTGACCTTCAATGATCTAATTCAACCATACTAATAAGCAAAAATTACTTTAGAGTAGATTTAGAAATAAGAGTGTTGAACCTTCTCCTGTATCCTATTTAATCCAGAATGGCGGCACAGCTGAAAGATTTGTTTGAGCTGCGCCCTCTACTGTACAGGCATAATATATGCATTTCCTTCTGCTTTAGGTTTATTCATTTTACTTTTGGTGTGAAAGGGCCTTAACATTTGCCAAAAAATTGAACTTTTTTTGTTATTAAAAAACAAACAAACAAGAAAACCCAGCCAAGGTGAGAAAAAGTAATGCAAAAGTAATGTAACTCATTACATTTCATAAAAAGTAACTAAGTAACGCAATTATATTATAATAAAGTAATACATTACTTTTAAAAGTAACTTTCCCCAACACTGGTCAAAAGGCAAAGCAATTTTCTCAAAGTGCCACAGTGTTTACCTTTTCTTTAAAATACCGCCTGTGACGTTAATCGACAAAAGCTGGTTGCCAAAAAGATGTAAATGTGTCCTGCGACAAAGTTGAGAAAAGCTTGACTCAATAAAATTCTAAATGTTTCTACTGCTACATATTTATATTTGTTTGGCAGATTTTAATTTCAATTGGAATCCTCACGATTGGGAATTTCACTGGCGAACAAACGATTTCCCCATGTAGATTTTACAACATGTTCAAGTTGCTCATGTGAATTTGCCACACTGACCAGCTTTCCTGGTCTGGATCTTGGAATGGAGGAGGACAAAAAGCCTGCAGCATAATAGGGCCCGCCACATTAGTGGGAACCTTAGGAACATAGCTTTCCCGAGGAAATAAGAAGGCTTTAACCATGCCCGGAGCGAAGTTCAAGCAAGAAGGAGAGACCGATAGTGCTTGAAGATCACCAATTCTCTTAAGAGATGAAATAGTAAGAAGAAACAGAGCCATGGACAAAAACGAAACGTCTTGAGACACACAATTTCACAGAAAGTGTTTACTGAAGACACAGAAGCTGACACTGTTTGGTTCAGGTGTGCTTTATAGTTTCCTGGTCATGACGTCACCCGCCTAGCGTTCCATCACGCCATTGAAAGGGAACAAATATTATTGGAGTATGTTTTACCAGACTTCAAAATTTCATGTTTAATTCAGTGTGTTACTTGCCATTTCATTTAGCTATGAAATGTAGGCTTCTAGCAATTTCTGAGTAAAAATGTTACCAAGTAAATCCTACACCAATGTTTTTCAGTCACATCGCTATATCGCATTTTCTCTTAAAATTTCGTAAATGTGACAGCACCTTAAGAATGTCATTCCATGTTAAAGTCAATTACAGTGGGTACGGAAAGTATTCAGACCCCCTTAAATTCTTCACTCTTTGTTATATTTTAGCCATTTGCTAAAATCATTTAAGTTCATTTTTTTCCCTCATTAATGTACACACAGCACCCCATATTGACAGAAAAACACAGAATTGTTGACATTTTTGCAGATTTATTAAAAAAGAAAAACTGAAATATCACATGGTCCTAAGTATTCAGACCATTTGCTCAGTATTTAGTAGAAAGCACCCTTTTGATCTAATAAAGCCATGAGTCTTTTTGGGAAAGATGCAACAAGTTTTTCACACCTGGATTTGGGGATCCTCTGCTATTCCTCCTTGCAGATCCTCTCCAGTTCTGTCAGGTTGGATGGTAAACGTTGGTGGACAGCCATTTTTAGGTCTCTCCAGAGATGTTCAATTGGGTTTAAGTCAGGGCTCTGGCTGGGCCATTCAAGAACAGTCACGGAGTTGTTGTGAAGCCACTCCTTCGTTAATTTAGTTGTGTGCTTAGGGTCATTGTCTTGTTGGAAGGTAAACCTTCGGCCCAGTCTGAGGTCCTGAGCACTCTGGAGAAGGTTTTCGTCCAGGATATCCCTGTACTTGGCCGCATTCATCTTTCCCTCGATTGCAACCAGTCGTCCTGTCCCTGCAGCTGAAAAACACCCCCACAGCATGATGCTGCCACCAACACCATGCTTCACTGTTGGGACTGTATTGGACAGGTGATGAGCAGTGCCTGGTTTTCTCCACACATACCGCATAGAATTAAGGCCAAAAAGTTCTATTTTGGTCTCATCAGACCAGAGAATCTTATTTCTCACCATCTTGGCAAACTCCATGCGGGCTTTCATGTGTCTTGCACTGAGGAGAGGCTTCCGTCGGGCCACTCTGCCATAAAACCCTGACTGGTGGTGGGCTGCAGTGATGGTTGACTTTCTACAACTTTCTCCCATCTCCCGACTGCATCTCTGGAGCTCTCACCAAGGCTCTTCTCCCCCGATAGCTCAGTTTGGCCAGACGGCCAGCTCTAGGAAGGGCTCTGGTCGTCCCAAACGTCTTCGATTTAAGGATTATGGAGGCCACAGTGCTCTTAGGAACCTTAAGTGCAGCAGAAATTTTTTTGTAACCTTGGCCAGATCTGTGCTTTGCCACAATTCTGTCTCTGAGCTCTTCAGGCAGTTCCTTTGACCTCATGATTCTCATTTGCTCTGACATGCACTGTGAGCTGTAAGGTCTTATATAGACAGGTGTGTGGCTTTCCTAATCAAGTCCAATCAGTATAATCAAACACAGCTGGACTCAAATGAAGGTGTAGAACCATCTCAAGGATGATCAGAAGAAATGGACAGCACCTGAGTTAAATATGAGTGTCACAGCAAAGGGTTTGAATACTTAAGCCCATGCGATATTTCAGTTTTTCTTTTTTAATAAATCTGCAAAAGTGTCAATAATTCTGTGTTTTTCTGTAAATGTTGAGTGCTATGTGTACATTAATGAGGAAAAAAAATTAACTTAAATGATTTTAGTAAATGGCTGCAATATTACAAAGAGTGAAAAATTTTAAGGGATCTGAATACTTTCCGTACCCACTGTATCTGAAAGTCAAATTATCTTAAACCACTAAAGTGTAATATTCTGATAATGGGTTGATTCTAGTTTGCTATACATTTTATATACAACCCTTTATATCCAACATGAGCAAATTATATATGACACTTTTCCCTACAGAATGTTTGTTTGGTCAGTTCTTAGTACCAGACGAGCATGTTGAGAATTGATGATGATGATAAAAGATCTGTTAGTACACAGATTTTACAACTGGGCTTCACCTTATCCCTAGATATACTGTATCTGTGTCCGCTGAACTGGCCAACTCAGAGTCCAGATTTAATCTCTTGTGCTCTGGTCTCTCGTTAAACACATTAAAAATAGAACCTCAATATTCCAATATACCCATGGGCCTCTGGCCAGACAGGGAAGCCTTCACAGAGTCCCTAAAATGTTTTGGCCTGGTCCTCTTCGCACATGAAACCTATTCCTGCAGCTGGGCAGTATCTCAACATGGAAGCTCTATTTCTCTCTCGCTTACTTTCTCTGGCTCTTGATGTCTCTGCATCTTTGATCTGGTCCTGCACACAGTGTTTAAATTTGCATGCTAGTTCCAGGTTTGTTTGTGTCCCAGGTTTGTGTCCCTGCTTTGCCCTGTTTGCTGCTTGCGTGAGAGGCTTAGTTTGCAAGGCTTGGTTTGCAGTCTGGAGGCGGTCCAAGGCTGCTGCGCTACAGAAGTGTGTACGTTTGGGGATGTGATTCCCCAAGGCTCTGTGTAAAAATAGCTCTCTAAATAAACCATAATTCTCTGTGTAATTGGTACTTTTAAGAGGGAGAATGAAATATGACTTAGCAGTTATGTTGAAATCCTCAAGATGATTCCCTAAATGTCACAGTTACATAAGCATCATATATATATATATTTTTTGGTATGAAAATCAGTCATTGATTTGCTGCTTTATCTTGTGTTTATTTATGATTCTTATGTGTAATAGCACCTCTGAACCTGCAGATGGCAGCAGAGCGCTTTTGCCTTTGCTGTAGGTAGGGATTATACAGTGAGGAGCTTTAGAACATAATGAATTGGACTGTAGAAAGGGAGTCAAGGCCTTGTCCTCTGTGTGTGTCGCAGTGCAGGTTTATTCTGGCAGTGGACTTTTATGGTTGAATGGTGGCAAGCAGAGGTGTTCCAGCCTCTCTCCCTCTTTCTCTGTTCTGTCCATATGGTTGCAGTGATATAGACAGTTTATAGGGTTCACACAGCAGCACTTGACTTACACTCTTCTGACTCTTGGCCTAGCATGGCCTCACATGGACATGCTTCCTATAGTGACAACATTTTTGAAAATTGGTGCATTTTGAAATTTCTGCAATTTGTGACCATGGTAATTATTGTGATGAAGTATGGTATATATCCTTTTCAGATGCTGTTCTGGGAATTGTGTAATAAAGTATTATTATACAATGATTTTTCAGTGACTCTTTCTGCAGTTTACACAGTTACGCCAGTAGGGGCAACAATTGACTTTTTTGTATTATGAGTGAGTGATTTATTCATTTGCTCAACCGATTCGTTCAAAAACACTTCATCCTGAAGAGAAAATGTGACTGGCTGAATTTGGAGAAACAATTACTATATTGTAGGATTATATGCTAGTACGCTATTTTGAACCGAGCCTCTGTTTTTATGAGTGAATCATTGAATCATTCACGCAACCGTTTTGTTAAAAAAAACACTGATTCATTAGGGAACTAAATGCCACTGTTGCTCGGAAGCAACGTTAAATTCTTCTTTGGCTTCAGTTGATATTATTTTCATTCGTGGAGCAAAAACAGGCAGTGGTAACTGGAAATACATCGTCAAAAATGTAAGTTTCTCAATATTAACTTTTTTTTATTGTACAGTTGTGTAACATCGCTTGCTGTTGTTATTTTGGTCAGAATACAGTGCTTCCCACAGGTTTGATACTTGCGGTGGTAGCCGGGCGAAAAATCCTCCTATTACACACGGCACAAAAATGGTCTACTACATGTAAATAATAATGTGTCATTTTTAACAGTATTTTTATTTATTGAAATTAATTTTAATTACATAGCATATTACATTTAATTACATACTAATATTATGCATTATTATGCATTGTAAATTATATAAAATTACAGCATTTAAATGGTTCACCTTTTCCTATGTTCTCCTTGCTGTCATATAGTGTCCCTCTCAGTGAATGGGACACAGATTTTACTAGTAAAATTTATAAAATGAATAATATATGTGTCAAATAATGTTCTTAGTCTTTTCTTCCTGTGGGGGAGACTACAATAATTTACTATGAATTAAATGTAAATCAAATTAAATACAATTTATTGTGTAACCAAACTACCAATAATGCCCAAAAGAAAAAGAAAAAAAAATGTAGCGTGTGACTTTTAATTATAAAGAAGCCCGAAATACACCAGGACTCTTATTTTGAAATGTCTGATCTATTGCAGGCTGATTCTTTCAGATTCTTACAATCGTCTAAAACATTTTATATAAAGGCCATGAAGTAGACTTTGTAATAATTCATCAACTTGAGTTCATTAGCAATCGCTTGGCATAAATCTGCGCTTTTCATTGATTTGAGAATCACTTGTGACTTTGCAACATGCAGCACCCCTGGGAATGCTATCGGGAGTAAACAGTTCTGACGCACACATAACAAGCAGGTACGAAACGACTAGTTATTCGATCGCGGATGGTTTCATTATCTTGCGCGGATATAAAAGTATAAGAGGATAAAAATGATAAAAGCAAAAATGTGTCTCCAAATATACTTGGGCGGCCGTTATTATACGTGGACGGCCCGCCCAAGTAAAGTCTATGTGTGGGAAGCACTGGTATATCAGAACAGACTGCTGTTGATTCAGAATAAAGGCACTCTTGTGATGTGATATTGTTGAAATATTTTATGTTTTAATGAGGATATGTACGCTTGCTTCTACTCTTTGGTTGTGGGACATTCATGCACTGTGTCATCCCATAGAAATAGGATAAGTATGAACATGTTCTCAGCGTGTTTTTTGCCGTTTAAGGGAGAGTTTCATGTGGCGTGTTTTCATGCCGCACCTCGCAAGCTATGCTATTTTGAGACATTGTTTCAAAGGAAACTGATGATGACACTTTAAATAAATTGAGCACATTAAATAAAGTTTATTTATTTTTCATTTATAGCTATATGTATGGCTTATTTACATTCTGAGGTGAGCAGCAGTATCATTGCGGTTATAAACTTATAAAATGACACGTTAATAGACTCTTCTTATCCTTTACAGTTATGAAAATTAAGGAAAAATGGGGGTATTAGCCTATATTTCCAGGCCTTTGCATGTCAAGTCACCTTTATTTATTAGGTGCTGTATACGGTAAAAAATTGCTTCAAAGCAGCTTTACAGTAACAGGAATAATTAATGATGCGAACAGAGTTCATTTCGGCTATAAAGCAGCTCTAGAAAGAAAATAGTGTCGTTGTTGTTCAGCTGAAGTCAGTTAAGTGTTGATTCAGTTCCATTGTAAAGATCATTAATTATTAAATTAGTTCATTTCATTTATAGCAGTTCTGCAGAAAACAATGATATCATCATCCAGCTCAATTCAGTTGTCATCCAACAGTGTAAGTGCAGTCAAATCAATATATTGATGAATATTAAGTATCCCCAACTAAGCAAGTCAGAGGTGACAGTGGCAAAGAACCCAACTCCATCAGGTGATGGAATGGAGAAGAAAAAAAAAAACAAGCTCAGTCGGGGGGCCAGTTCTCCTCTGGCCAACGAATGAACATGGTGTGATTATGATTCAGGCTGCATCACAAGTCAGAAATCAGATTGTAGATTGGTAGCATTCAAAATATTTCATCCAGTTTATGTGTAGGTGCAGGTCCACCATCTGGGGCCAGTTGTATAAACTTAGTCACTATATTAAGACTGTGTCTTAAGAACTAGTTTGACCAACTTGCAGTTAACCAAGGGGTAATCAATGTTATTTTTCCAATTCAAATGACACCAATCTACCTTTTTATGTAACAGACTTGAAAAAATTAGGACCACTCTTCAAGAAAAACATTACTGTCTTAACTTTTAAGACTAGTTTAAGTGGTTTATGCAACCGACCCCTGATGTGGATACAGCTCAGATCCGGCTGACTACAACAACCTCCAGATAAGGATGAGACTAATATTAGCATAGATGGCATTCTTCTTATGATGTAACGAGTACATCTGATGTTATTGGAAGTGTTCTCGGTTCCGGTTGACCTAATTCATGCTTCCTAACAATCCTTTAACTGATTTGAATTATAGAAATGTCATTATGTGTATGCCAGGTTAAAGAGATGTGTTTTTAGTCTAGATTTAAACTGACAGAGTGTGTCTGCTTCCTAAACAAGGCTAGGAAGACTGTTCCAGAGTTTGGGTGCTAAATAGGAAAAGGATCTACCACCAGCAGTTAATTTTGATATTTTAGGTATTATCACCTGACCAGAATTTTGAGACCGCAATAGATTTGAAGGACTATAATGCATTAAGAGCTCATTCAAGTACTGTGGAGCTAGTACTGTGGAGCTAAACCATCTAATGCTTTGTAAGTAATTAGCAAGTTTTTAAAATGTATGCAATGTTTAATAGGTTGGTTTCACGTGACGTCACAGCAGCAGCGCGAATGTGTCGGAGGGCAGGGAGTGATGTTTCTATATAGGAATCCTATCAAAAACTCAATATTCGTATGTTTTGCGTTGTTTATGGTTGCTCAAATCGTTAAAATCGAGAACCAAGAAGGTGTTTTTATCGTTTACATATCTTATACCGTTTTTTATAACTTATTTAGTTTTTTTAACTTAAAAAGTTGTCGCCTTTTATAGCGTTTTGCGTCTGCTGATACTGAAATGAATATGGATACCTTACCTTTTGTTTTTGAATTGGTTAAATATTCACATTCTTCATGCTATCGTTTGCAGGGAGGAGAAGATATTTTATCCTATTGAATGATAATTTGGTGTTTTAACTTCATTTTTGTAGAATTCCGTTCATGTTGATCTGATTACCATGAAAATGCTGCTTCAGCCGTTGTATTGTAGAAAATAATAAAATAAATGTTTAACAAGCTGACAGAAGTCGATGCATTTCTTTGTTGGAAGCGTGTAAATGTAACTAGTTTTAATGTTGTTTTTGTAAATATTCACTTTCCCATATGACCACGAAGGAGAATCGAGGTCACATTCATATTTTTGTATTTATTTCAACAAATGACAACCGAAATCAAACATATAGAAGCTCATCAACAGTTTTGAAGTGGCTGTGTGCAAGTTATAAAGCGAATGAGTCATACTCACAAACAACGTTAATTACAAAAACCAAATACAAAACTCAGCTAAGTAGAGTATGTGTTTATTTTGAGTGAAAGATAGTGGGTTTATTTAGTGACATTATTACATTTGCTAGTCGTCTCACCTTCTCAACCAAGGCAAAAAATTGTATTAGCAGTTTTTTCCCCCCCGAACGATATCGTGAATTCCTATTACAGTTCTCGATTCAGCATAAATGACCAACAATGGCGACATTTTTCACAACCATGACAGAAAAAAATACTGCCCTTAACATCACTTGCAGAAAGGCAGCGCAATATAAACAAACCCAGACTAGAACTGAACACGGCGTTACGGCAGCTTAACATCCTCTATATCTACCTCCTCGATGGCAGTCAAGTCTTTCAATTCAGTGGAAATGTCGCTCCTCTTCATAACATAAGTATCACGTCCAACATATGTTGTGATTTTCTGTCTAAATCAGCACAGAACGGACTTTTTCCCATCCCTTCCATTCTAATTTTCACTGCTTGCCCTCCACCGGAATTTTGCGCGTCTCGAGAACCACGTGACTGAAAACAACCTATAGAGAGCCAGTGCAGTGCTGACAGAACCAGGCTTATATGGTCATACTTCCTGGTTCTAGGAAGAACTCTATCTGCTGCATTTTGGACCAGCTGGAGTTTATTTATTAAGCATGCAAGGCAACCACCCAGTAGAGCATTACAATAATCTAGCCTTGAGGTCAACTAACTTTTCTGCATTTATCATTGCGAGCATATGTTGTAATTTACATATATTTTTAAGGTGGAAAATGCAGTTTTACAGATGCTAGAAATGTAGCTTAAAATAAATATTGGTATCAAAGAGCACACTCAAGATCCTAACTGATGACGAGGACTTGACAGAGCGTTAGACAGAGCGTTCTAACATTAAGTGTTAGACAGTATTCTAACTATATTACGTGCAGAGGTTTTTGGTCCAATAATTAAAACCTCTGTTTTTACAAAAGTTATAAGAAATTACTAGTCATCCAATTTTTCAACTATGCATTCTGTTAATTTTGTGAATTGGTATATTTCGTCAGTCACCTTTATTTATATTGCTTTTTATTTTATTAATATACATCATCTGTGCAAGAGGTAGGGCCTTAAAAACATCAGCCAATCGTTTACGCGATCATCACGTGAACGATTGGCCCTCTGGCTTGTCAATCACTGCCATTGTGAGAGACGTGCGCGGATTGGCTCTCTGGCTTGTCAATCACTGCCAAGACGTTCCTTGTGAGAGACGCGCGGCTGCGCGCTCTACTAACTTTCCACACTCTACATGCGCCGCATGCAATGTTTTTGTCAGGAGACAGGAGTAACAACTGCAGATTATGAGTTACCTGCGGTGAGTCCGACATAATGAATCCACTAAGTGTGTGCGCGGCTTAGCGATTGTAAGGCCGATTATGAATGTAAATTTATATTTATGACTGATCGCGCTCAAACGCGTCCAGTCAGAGCCAGTTGCGTTCAGTCTGCGATTACAGTCGGTGTTCAAATTCCATGTGAAAGTATATAAATATGCTTCAGGAGCAGGAAACTATCGCTGTATGTTGAGCACAATCAGAATGTTTTAGCTAGTCCTTAATTGTGTGCCCGGCTTAATAACACAGCGAATGCCGGTGGTAAACAAACACTCGAGTTTTGGGAGGCGTTCACTTGAAATTTCAAAAACTCAGTCGATGAAAACATCCTCTATACCACCTTTAAATGGAGAAAAAAAGGCATGAAGAAATATAGAGCTGAGTATCATCAGCATAACAGTGAAAACTAACGCCAAACCCAAGGGTAGCATGTGAAAAACAATGGTCCTGAGCCTTTGCGGTTCTCCATACTGAAATTGTGATTGATATGATACCTCTTCATTTACTTCTACAAACTGATCAGATAAGTATGATTTTCATATTTAATTCAGGCTCCTTATATTTCTCCTTACATTTATGGAGAAAATGGAGAATTTTATTCTATATTATTTTAAATATATATATAACCCAGTAGAACATGCAGTGCCTTGCACACCTGAATCCTACAGTTTGAAGCCTATGTGCTTAGAAAGTCAACAAGATGTTGCAAATAAATATTTCTAGTGATTATGCAAGTTTGAGTAACATGCAGAATTTATATTTTGTCTAGTTTTTTAGTAAAAAATATTTTTAAAATTCTCCTTTTAGTAGAACAATAAGTTTTCTTATTAAGTGTCAAACATGTTTATGAATGTAGTGTTCTTTTATCTCTCTTTTTAATCTGCAGTGTCATTAATGACTCCAAGGTAGTCAGGAACTGATTATGTGATGCCAAAGCTGTCACACACAGAAAGAGCTAATTGAGTTAATTGTGTAACAATTGTCGGTATGTGGAAGTTACAGTAGGGTGACTTGTCGTCTTCAGCTCTTCTTCTTAACGCTCTCATCTATCCTTCCATCTCTTCACACCTGTTCTTTAATAGCCATTCTCCTCATGCTGTGACCATACCCATCCCAGACCTCACACACACACGCACACGGAGCCAGGGGTTGCAAGAGGATCCCCATTCTTGGATTTCACCCTCTCATCATGACATCCATTAAAGTCCTGCTGGTCTCAGTCCCTAGTGGGTAGACAGCACATTAGCGTTTGGACCATTGAGCTCAACAAGGCCCTGCTCTGAATTATTGATCCCAACACAACTAATGAGGGAACCCTATACCCTCTTTTGATGAGACACACACGGTCACACTACCGTGTGAGCTCTGCATTGCCGTACACACCGGCACACTGTCCACCCAGCCGTCACTCGGTTTGCCAGGACTGGGCTGGTCCATTTAATCAACCTGTTTATCAGTGCTTTGACGTTCACAGGCTCAGATGGCCTTACTAAAAAAAAACAGGGCTGTGTTTCCAAAAAGCATATGTAGATCATAGAAACCATTGCCACCAATGGTCTCTATGATCAGCTTAGGCTCACAAAGCTTTTGGGAAATGCAGCCCAGGTTAAATCAAATGCATTCGAAAAGTCAATATTTGATTGTTCGTGGTCATTTCTTCAATGTTTTACATTTAGATAACCTATGCCATCATGTAATGATCACCTGAAGTAAGTAATTATATAAAATAATATTAACAATTTAATAACACTGCTATATCTAATCTTGAGAAAATCATGTAAACTGTACATGTACTTTAGGTACACTTTATTTTACTGTACATTTGTTGCCTAAATTCAGGATTTAAAATGATTTTGAGTTTATAATGTTTTTTTTTTTTCACTTATTAATCAAAGTAGTATAACATTTTAAAATCTGCCATTTATTTGTTATCAGCCATGATGACTTGATTTTTTTTTTTATTACTTATTACTTTTTTATTAATTATTACATATTGGCTATCCCTAAAAATGCTATTGTTTATGCTGGATCTTGGCACCAGTTGACCATCATAGCCATGTTATGTTCATATTGTTTTGCTGGTTAAGCTATAAGAAGCCTCATTCATAATTGAAATGAAAATGTCTTTAATCTTCTGCTCATTTGTGATTTGAATTAAAATTTAAGCAGTTAGATTTAAAGTAAATTGTAATTTATTCATTCAGTCCCAGTAAGTGTAGTTTTTAATTAGAGATGGAAAGCTTGTCTGGACAAATGCTGAATGTTAACGTGACAACGTGACGTTTTAGGACAGGGATGGGCACACTCAGTCATGGAGGGCCACTGTCCTGCAGAGTTTAGCTCCCACCCCAATTAAAAACTCAACTGCCTGTAACCTAGTAATCCTGAAGACATGATTAGTTGGTTCAAGTGCGTTTGATTAGGGTTAGAGCTAAACTCTCCAGGACAGTGGCCTCAAGGATTGTGTTTGCCCATTCCTGCTGTAGGACTTGGATATGAAGAGTATGAAAACTTTCATTACTGCCTTTACTTCCTGAAAATAAATTCCTCTTCCTGTCATTCCCATTTAATTTCCATTCAAATTCCAGTGGGTTGTGGCCAAATCAATACCAAAATTAGTTTTGCCAGTTTTTAAATTCTGAATTTTGCCTAACCCTGGTAAGCACACCAGCATACCAGCATCCAAAACACGTTATATCCTCAGCAGGAAGGTGCATTTTGTTTGCTTTGTCGCCGTCTGCATCCACAGTTGACAAACCCAGATTCACGACCTTCCTCCTGACCTTTACAAAGTGAATGATTAAGCAAAGCTCCAATGATGAGCAGTTAATCAGTAAAGATCAGTATAAAGACCTCACCTGTATCAGTGTGTTTACCCATTTGTGTATCAGGGCACACACATGAGTCCATCCTCATTATGAGCTGTTTGCTCAGGTGCTGGTCTAATAGTGTATATGAGTGCCTTCTGGGATCAGATGACAGCATGCGTGCGAATGCACAAGTAATGCACCTTTAGTCTTTTTTACATTTATGCATTAGGCACTTTTAATGGAGCTTATATGTCCAGTTTCCCCCACCCTTCTTTATTTTCTGTGCAGTGCACTATCGAGAGTGTCAGCCAGCCTCCTTAGTATTCACATCCCCACTCGCTGACTTACTGCACAAGCCAGAGACAACAGAAGAGAGAGAAAGAGAGAGAGAGAGGAGGGAAAAGAAACCAAAAGGAAGACAAAATGAAAGATCGCAATTTTTCTACCCCCTGGCTCAAGCGTGCGTAGTGTGTCTGCAAGTATATGGCTTAAGAGAATTCATTTTTGACACCTCTTTTTTTCTCTAGCCTTTTTTTAAATGGTGGATTCACCCCTGCAGCATAGCTTTTCCTCCATCGGAAACGCTGCCATAAGCTCGGCTGTTGTCTAAGGCGAGCCAAAACGTTTACATACCAAAGATGTTCAATTTAAAATTCTTTATGTGGTGCATTTCATCCCGACTGACACATTTTGAAATTGGCCCAGTTGTGCTAAATAAGACTGAGGCTTGTGTCGCTCTCTCTCTTTGTTAGTTTCTCTGTCTCTCTCATTCTTCCTTCCAGTCTTTTCTCCGTGTCACTCCATGTCTCCTCATCCCTCTGTCAGTTTGAATTTAATCTCCCCCTCCTCCTCCTCATTCCTTTGCTCTGTCGCTCTCGGTTCCATCTCTTCCGTACGCTCTGTCCCCTCAAATCTCTCCAAACTATTGAGAGAAGCTTTGCGTAACAAATATTTCCTGCAACAGATAGACTAAAAGAGAGATGGAGCCTGATGGAGTTGCGAAGAGGACATTAATCCCCTTACAAGTTCACAGGGCTGCAAAGCGTAAAAGAGGAATGAGAGATGGAGAAGTGACCACCGCCGTTGCGATTGCCATAAACAGACCGATTATGAGAGTGAAAGAGATGGAGGGAAAAATCGAGAGAGAGAGAGAGAGAGAGAGAGAGAGAGTGTGTGGCAATGCTTCCATGCTTTCCACTCTGCAGGATGACAAGCGGCTGCTGCCTCTCCAATTGGTTGGGACTGCCACCAATCAGAGCGCAGGCAGGGAAGGTGCCTTTAGGTTATACCCAACCCCAAAAAAAAAAGAAGCAGGGAGAGAGAGAGAGATAGGGAGAGAAAGAGAGAGAGTGCAGCGCAGACACCGGCTTGACTGTGCTACTGAGGCATTTCTTCATGTTATCTGAGAAATGTTCCTGTTGAAGGGAAACTGTTCATCTTCTGTCTGCTGTAGAAAAGCACGGTTCATCCCGGTGTGCCTGCAGGGATTTCGGCTCATTAACTGACCAAAGGCTCTGGCATTTCTGACCCCCCCCCCCAACCCCCGTGTCCGGACCCTCCCCCACATTGCCCTCTGACTCACCTGAGAGAAGACGGCAGAAGACCTGCAGATCCCTCCCCTCAGAATACTGCTCATTCACCTGAAGAGAGAGGACATACGAGATACAGGATGGACAACAGCTATGCTCTCTCTCACGCTGCGCTGGCTGCTTGACTCACTTCTGGTTTGGAAGAGAGACGCAGAGAGGAGCGCGGAGAAGAACTTGTGCTCCCCTGGATTAGAATTCGAGGAGAGCTGGTCCTGATCGTAGGAGCGAGGCTTTGAGGATGATCTTAGGTAAGTTCTCCCTCGGTTCTTCTCCAAGACTTTGTGTTAAGTGCTGCGGCACCCCTGGCACTTCAGTCAAAAACGGCTTTACAGACATTCTCTGATGAGCTTCTAGCTCAAAACGTCTTTAATGCCACTCTTTTTAACTTAAAAATGACTTGTGTAGACCTGATGTGCAAGTATACATCATAGTGGTTTCTTCAAGATAAATTCAAGCTGACGCTGAAGGTCACAGTTCTAGCAGCGGGTGTCCAGCTATACAAGCCGTTTCACCCTTGGTCAGACTCCCGCTGTCCATTCTCAGAGGGATTTTGACCCTCAAATATCAAAGAAAAAAAATCAAGGGAACCAAACAATCCACTTCCTAAGTTGAACTTCCTTAGTTTATGAGGAGATAAAACGACCAGTTGTGTGTATGTGTGTGTGTGAGTGAATATGTTGACTTATTCCATTGTATTCTTTGTGCGTATCTTTTTGTTTATCATTATCGTGATTGCAATATGGATGCACCACTATAAAAATTCTGTCCGATACAGATATTTTTCGATAATTATTTTAATGTTTTGGCCAATAATGATAAATGACTGATTATTATTATTATTATTAAATCTAAATGAATAAAAACAATAAAAATAAAAGCTAAAATTAATCATGTTAACAGATAACTTGCTACAAATGAATTTACATTATTTTGAAAATGTACTAAAATGTACAGTATATTTAACAGTGTTATTTTACTATTATTGTTTTTAAAAACTAAGTTCAGGTATGTATTCGATGAAGACAAAGGTAATCTTAATGTACAAAGGAATTTTTGCATAATGCATAATTAAATATCCAATAAATAAAAAGAATCTGTAATATTGGCTGAGAACTGATACCGATATCTTGTGCTCCGATATCTTCTCTTAATTTGCAATCCTTAAATTCTCTTCAGGAGTTTCTAATCGTATATCTTAAGCTCTGGACTCAGCTCTAAAACTAAATCCATAAACAACCTCGACAGTTTATTAATGTTGTGCATGAGCATTTTTTTTTACAGTCTTTTAGGTGCTTCTGGAGAGTTCCTCTATTGCTTTAGGCTGTAGATGTGTGTGTGGTGACTAGAGGCTGCAGCATCTGAGCCAGCTCATATTCCTGTAGGGGTTGTGTGAATATAGCCTCTGCACTCTATTGCAACAACACAATCGTGTCGGACAGTTGTCATTGTGTGGATTAGCTCTAGTTGTTTTAGATCATCACAACCAGTCTGATTTAGTGTACCTGTAACATACCTGTGTTTTGCTGTTTGTGTAATGCTCTGTGAGGGAACACCAGTTGAGGCCACATTGTTTAACGCATGCCTGGGCTAATTTAACAGCCGGGCTGCTACACTTCTAGCCGGCTTTTTCCTCTGGGCATGTTTTCCAGGGAGTCAAGCATAATGATTATAGGGGTTGTAATGTGTGATCTGTCTGCTCTGTGTGTGTGCGTGTGCATATGACATTATTACTACAGACAGAAATAATTTATAGTTGCAGTGTATGATTATGCACCACAATCAGCCTCACGTTTGCTAAATATGTCTTTACCTTCTCTTGCAAGCAGAATGGGCTGGTTTGTTAAATATATATGCAGCATAGGAGACTCTTTATGTCCAATATATTCTGTTAAAGGGTTAGTTTACCCAAAAATGAAATTTCTGTCATTAATTACTCACCCTCATGTCGTTCCAAACCAATAAGACCTTATTAATAAGACCATATTTTTGACGAAATCCAAGAGTTTTTTTTTTTTAGCCCCCATAGAAAACAATGTAATTACCATAATTCAAGAAAATTAGTAAAGACATTGTTAAAATAGTCAATGTGACTACAGTGGTTCAACCTTAATGTTATGAAGCGACGAGAATACATTTTGCGCGCAAAAACTAAACAAAAATAACGACTTTGTTCTGACGTAGAACCTGGAAGCGCTGAATGCGAACAGTATAGGAAAATGACAGGGGAAAGACGGATTTGTTGAATAAAGACATTATTTTTGTTTTGTTTTTGTCTTTAGTACCTTTCTGGACCTTGAATGACGGTAATTACGTTGCTTTCTATGGGGGATAAAAAAACCCTTTTTTATTGGTCTTGGTCTTACGGGTTTGGCAGGACATCAGGGTGAGTAATTAATGACAGAAATTTCATTTTTGGGTGAAGTAACCCTTTAAAGTCAAGCAAGATAATTCACAAAAAAGTGTGTATTCTCACCTCTTTTTTATGGTCTTATATTTTTATTTTTAAGATGAAAATTCTGTCATCATTTACTCATTCTCATGTTGTTTGTAAACTTTTTTGAGTTTCTTTCTTGTGCAGAACACAGAAGGAGATGTTTAGCAGAGTGGATGTGGACTAGAGACAGTCATGGTCACCATTCACTTTCATTTTGGGTAAATGAGCAGCTTGGACATTCTGCTAAACATCTCCTTTTGTATTGTACAGGTTTGGAGTGACATGGGTGAATTAATTAATTGTGTTTAGTTATTTAATTTTGATTATCAATTTGCATTAGATTTATTTTATTTAATTAATTGTTAATTTGATTTTAAGCGAAAAGGGAATCTTATTATTTAGAATTTAACTAGTTAACTTTCCCTTTGAAGTTATTTTCTTTCCACATTAAACTGAGCGTTTTATTTAGTTTTGTGAGTACTTGAATTTGGCCTCATTGAACAAACAGACGAGCACAGACGTGCCGCTCCGTTCCTTTTAAAAGAGGCAGGAATGATGTTTGTGACTGGAGAGATGGGCTAATGGCTTCATTAACCCATCTGATTACAGCTGCATCTATCCAATATAATCAGTCACGTCTGACAACGAATGTTTTCAAGAAGGCTACTCCATCTAATGGAGGAATGTTCTCAAGCACTCTGCCAGCATCTGTCAGGATCATCTTCATTACCGCATTTTCCGTCTATATACCTTTTAAAAAAAATTAATTGTCAGACTATTAATAAATGAATAATTAATTAACTTTTTTTGCTCAAATGTGCTTGGTGCTGCTATGACTCCACGTTCATGGACACATCTGAGGTAAAAATTGCATTGCTGTGCACGCAAAGCTAAATGATACATTCTGTTGTATTGCAGACCTGTATCTTAATCTCAGATCTTTGTTTTTATTTTTAATTATTATTGATTTAATGTGGGTTGTTGGTATTTGTAACAAAGATTTTTGTCATTGTGATGACCTTTAGATTGCAGATGTACTCAAAGCGCCACATCTCTGCACTATTTTACACTCCATTAAACAAAAACAATATCACACACTTCAGTGGACAACACACTACATTATATGAGCTGTAGTGTGATGCAAAACAACTCTTTTATGAACTTCCTTTTTTTGTGCAGAATGTGTGTGTGATGACTCATTTACAGTCCTTATCTAAATGACCTTGACCAGATCCCCTTCCTCCTTTTTATTTTGCACCTGCTTTTAGTCCTTTATAGGCCCATTCCCATTAAGGACGATAACTGTAACGATAAATGACACACCAGCAACTCACAATAACATTAATTTTATTAAGTGAAATAAGCAAACACTGAAGTTGTGTCATCTGCCGCTTTAAATGCTCAAACTCTTTATAGTCGGATGGATTGCTGATTCTCATCAGCTGGAAAAAAAATTATTCAAAAAGTGATTCCAATGATATCGTTTCGTTATCGTTATAGGTGTGTTGTGGATGTCCCTATTCTTATAAAATTAGAACGAGTTTTATAACTTTATAGTTAAAGGATTAATTCACTTTCAAATAAAAATTTAAAAAACATTCCAGGATTTTTCTCCTTATAGTGGACTTCAGTGGCCTCCAAACGGTTGAAGGTCAAAATGACAGTTTCAGTGCAGCTTCAAAACGTTCTACACGATCCCAGACAAGGAATAAGGGTCTTATCTAGAGAAACCATTGCTCATTTTCTAAAAAAAATTAAAAAGTATATACGTTTTAACCATAAATGCTCATCTTGAACTAGTTCTCTTTTTCTTCTCTATTAGAATTCCCGCAGTGTAGACACTACTAAGTGTATTACTGCCCTCCACAGGTCAAAGTTTGAACTAATTATTATATATTTGCACTAGCATATTGTATATGACAATTTAGTTCAAACTTTGACCTGTGGAGGGCAGTAATACACTGAGCAGTGTCTACACTGCTGGAATTCAAATAGAGAAGAAGAAGAAGAAGAGAGCTAGTTCAAGATGAGCATTTATGGTTAAAATGTATAAAATAAAATAAAAATTTGAAAATGAGTGATGGTTTCTCTGGATAAGGCCCTTATTCGTAGAACGCTTCGAGCTGCAATGAAACTGTAATTTTGACCTTCAACCGTTTGGAGGCCATTGAAGTCCACTATATGGAGAAAAATCCTGGAATGTTTTCATCAAAAACCTTAATTTATTTTCGACTGAAGAAAGAAAGACATAAACATCTTGGATGACATGGGGGTGAGTAAATTATCAGGAAAATATAATTTGAAAGTGAACTAATCCTTTAAGAGTTGTCGTTATAGTTATTGTTTCTTGGTGTAAACGAGCCTTAACTCAACTCTTACACTTCTCTTACGTCTTTTCGCTAAGTGTATGTGCTTTTGAAAAGAGAGCAGGTTGGAGATCTGCTGAGCCCCACACTCAAAGACTGACCATAGAATGCCTCGAAAGCACACATACAGACACACTTTGACTCTCCGGAGCCGTGGCATGTCGCCTGGTCCCCAGTGTTTTCATCGGCAGCACTGAGACAAAGAGTGGGGTTGGCTGCTGAAGGAGAGGTGAGTAACCCGAGCAGCAGCACTGCGATGTGCATTCACTGCCGCCTGCCCAGTGTGGAGTTTCCATTGTGGCCAACCGGTCAGGACGTCCCCCCTTTCCTCCATGCACACCTGCACACCTGTCGGAGCACACACACACACACAGAAGTAAAGCTCTTACAGCGAATTCATTTAAAGTAATAGTTCCCAAAAATGAAAATTTGGTAATTGTTTACTCACCCTCATGTCATTCATGAGTGTTCTCATGTCACTTGTGCTCAGTGTTTATTTGGAGCTGTACATAGCTTTATATACATTAATGCATTTGGCAGACGCTTTGCTACTTATATTACATTCAAGGTATGCACTTTATCAGTTCATGCATTTCCTGGGAATCGAACCCATGACCTTGGGGTTGCTAGTGCAATGCTCTACAGTTTGAGATACAGGAATGCAGCCTGTGAAGGAAAGGCCTGAAAATCCTTTTCTGAAAAACTTGTGAGAAACAGCTTTAAAACAAACAAACCACAAAAAAAAAAAAAAACATTCTGAATGGAAACAAGATAATGTAAATCAGGGGTGTCAAACTCATTTTAGGTTGAGGGCCGGATTGGAAAAAAATAACCATGAGCAGGCCGAATTAATTAATTAATTAAATAAATAAATAAACAATGTGCTGATAGTTGCATTAACATGCATTAACTTTTTAAAGAAGCTAACTGGCCGATTCTGATAATGTTGCAAATTTATTTCTTGTTTATTTGTTCAAAAAATATGTGTAGCTTTTTGATATTAGAGGAAAACACTGCAATTTTATCATAATTCCAACAAAAATGTTATGCACATGAGCATGAGCAGTGGTTTTTAATTTCACTTATTGTATAATTTGAAGATTAACAGCAAAAACAGCATGGTCTGACTTCAGCTTTGTGTAATTATGCTACATTAGACACCTGCACAAAACAAAATCAGCAGATGGACTGAATGAAAATACAAATCCACTCTCTGACAGTAGGTGGCGCTTATGGAACAGCAGTGATATAGCATTTCCATGGTTACCGCTATACACAAAGCAGGCTACTGTTTTATATGGAGATAAGAGGAAAAGCCATCAAAACCTTTTTTTTGTAATGTTTGTGAAAACCTACAACTTCCATTTCTATTTTGTGCCAATTTTCCCATGTGGAATTTTGGTCTCTTGAACTTGGAAATACTTTATTTGCTAATTGTTTTTGCGATTTGTTTAGATTTTGTGCATAAATTTATTTGGCACCTCAGAAGGAAACATTAGCTACTATGTCAAACCTGACGTGATGTGTTTTCATGCACCAAACTAAAAAGTTCAACCAAAAATGAAATATCTGTCATTAATTACTCACCCTAATTTCGTTCCACACCCGTAAGACCTTTGTTCATCTTCGAAACACAAATTAAGAAATTTTTTATTAAATCCGAGAGGTTTCTGATCTCTGTATACACAGCAATGTCATTTCAAATTTCAAGGCCCAGAAAGGTAGTAAAGACATCGTTAAAATAATCCATATGACTACAGTTGTTCAACCTTAAATGTATTGTTCACCTAAAAATGTAAAATTTTCCATGATTTACTCACCCTTAAGCCATCCTAGGAATATATGCCTATCTTCCTTCAGACAAACACAATCGGAGATATATTTAAAAATATCCTTGCTCCTTCAAGTTTTAAAATGGTTGTGAAAGGGAGGCCACATTTTGAAGCAAAAAAAAAATGCATCCATCTATTATAAAAGTAATCCATACGGCTCCAGGGAGTTAATAAAGACCTTCTGAAGCAAAGTGATGCGTTTTTGTAATAAAAATATCCAAATTTAAAACTTTATTAACTATAATAACTAGCTTTCCAATGTTTTTTTTTTTTTTTGCTTCAAAATGTGGCCCTCTATTCACAACCATTATAAATCTTGGAGGAGCAAGGATATTTTTTAAATATATCTCCTTTGTGTTCGCCTGAAAGAAGACTTATACACCTAGGATGGCTTGAGGGTGAATAAATCATGGTATAATTTTCATTTTTGGGTGAACTAACCTTTTTACGAAGCGACGAGAATACTTTTTGTGCGCAAAATCAAAACAAAAATAGCGATTTGATTCAACAATTTCTTCTCTTCCCTGTTAGGCTGTTAGTTGACATATAAACACAGTGCAGTGCTTCCGGTTTCTACGTCAGAACGGCGGCTCATTATTGCCAGGTCCTGCATCAGCATCACACGCATATGTCGTGCTGTTCGCATGTACAGCATCAGCCGAGAGTGAGGAATACTTTTTTATTTTTGTCATTTTTGTCATTTTCACTGAATGAACAAAGAGCAGAAATTAGTTTGTACGGTTTTGAAATGTCTTGAGGACCAAGTTTATATTTTTTGGGTGAACTATCACTTTAACACAAGTGTTTCAGCTTGGTACAGACTTGCAGAACAAAGGACTCTGAAAATGTCTCAGTATTTACACATGCCGTCCCTTATTTGTTTCCCCTGGAGGGATCCATTATGTTTTGTGACATTTAGGCACAGTGCCCAGAGTCGTCTGATGTGTTGGCTTGTCTCTCTGTCTGTCTGCCTCTCTGATTTTATGTTCATTGCAAGCAAATCTGTCTTTATGATATGACGTTCTCTCACGCTTCCTGTCTACCTGGTTATCTGTCATATGTCCCCTCCCCCCTCCCCTCCCCCATCTTCCTGCGCTCTCTCCTCCTCTCTTTTGCTGCGGTCAACCTTAACACTCACCTGTCCCTTGAGGTTGTGAAACAAAAATGTTTGTTTGAGCAGCTCAGCATTTTTCTTTTTTTTCACCTCCTCTGCATGGCTGGAAGAGAATGACACTGCAATTATGAAATCTGTCCCCTAAAGCCCAGTCCAGATCTCACCCAGCACTGCATATTATAGTGCAGTTTAATCCAATCTCTTGCCCTTCATCTTTAAATGTGTACATTGCTTTAGCATGATGTACACTGAAGAAAAAACTAGCATAATTGATTGTTGCGTTTTTAGCAACATGGCTTCTAGCTAAAAAAATTAGCTGGTTAACAGCATATTTTTACTGATTAGTCATTGAGACCAACCACAAACTGCTCTGGTCTATGCTCTTTTTAGCCAGGTGGTCAAGGTTTGGCTGGTTAAGGCTGGAACACACCAAGCTGACGCCGACGAACTAGTGGCGACGAAAGCAGACTGTGGGGTTGGCGCACGTCGGCAGCACCTGGGTCCAAAGTTGGCCTGACACACCGAACCGACGCTCGACGGCCAAATAGCACGTCCGTTCTGCACCTGCGTAAGATGAAATGCCTTTCCGTACCAGCAGGTGGCAGTAGCTGAACAGCCAATCAGAATGATCAGATTTGACATGTCGAATCGGCCGGAAAAAATGACGGTGCGGAACACACTGAGAAAACTTAGTCGGCCGATGAACAAAAACTGCCCGATGGCCAACCGTTGGCTTGGTGTGTTCCTGCCTTTAGATTTAGAGAGTCTGCCCCTGCTGGCCGATGCTGTAACTGCATCATTATGTGGGCAAAAGCATGTTTCTCTATTGATGACCCATCAAAAGTAGTTGTTTATTCTGATATAATTCATATTTTCTTTCATTATATCAATTGCAAATGTTCTAATATAATATATTACAGTAAATGTTTCACCAGTGACCTTTTTTTTCCAGGGCACTATGCACAGAATAGTCACTAAAGAAGGGCTTAGGACTGTTTGCCAAAGTCCCTTTACGGCACTCAACAGCTATAATGACCAAAATTATGTTCCAGTAACCTTTTAACTGTAAGTTGGGACTATTTAGAGTTATGAGTTCTCCCATTAATTTATGTATGAGTCCATCTCTGCTATATTGTCCAGTGTTATTTAATTTTATTTATATAGTTTAATAGTTCTAATTAATGTTTAAAATGATCAGTTTGTATAAGTTTGTATTTAAAGTTTAGTTAAGTAATTTTGTTATGTGCTTGTCATTTTTATTAGTTTTTGTTTTAAAAAAAATATTTATAGATAGCTTTAATTTATTTTTGTTTTAGATTTTTTAATTAAGTACTTCAACTTAAACTTATTTAGTACAGTTTAAACTTTTTAAGTTTGTTTATCTAATATTTATATTGCATTTTATTCCAGCATTATCATAATCATAATTTTTCATAGTTTTAATTTTAGTTAACAATAACAGCACAGATATTGTCTCTTTGCTGTGTGCATTCTCACAGTGTCATCAGCCAATCAGAACATAATTTTCCTTCTGTTACCCATTATTTTCCTTCCTTAATTCCAAAATTTTTCTCCCAAGTGCCCATTCATGTTGTGTTCTTTTGGGGCTGGATGCACCTACCAAGAACTGCCATAGAGTTGAATGAGAATGCTAACGGATAGCTTTCTCCAATCTTTACCGAATGTTTTTCATGTCTTGACTACACAGTTGTTCTACCAAGAACGCTAAGAGCTTTTTCGTGGCTAATTTTTAAGTGATCAGTTGCAGAACTTGTTAAATGCTACAGCATGACTATGTAATGTTAGTCACACCTGTTTTGTTCACTTTGGAGAAACTCAAACTGCTCTTTCCATGCTGTTTTCCCCCTCCTACAGATACTCCCTAGTTTGATTTTATGTGCGGTTCCAGACCCATTAAGGCTAAACACCTGCTAGTGGTTTGGCTGAGCAAATGCTGGTTAGCCACTGCACATTCTCTTGCCGTTTTATAACCTAATCAAACCTTATGTTAGCATTCTCCACAAATGGTTTTGTTTTTGTCTGAGCTGGTGAGATTTCTATCCACAAAACCATCAAGAAAATCCGATATCTGACAGAACAGGCTAGGAAACATTTGAAGAAATGGGGCGACGATGTAATAAATTAACTACAAAGGGGGAAATCATTACTCACTAAAACAGCATGTGTGTGTTTTTCAGCTGCGTGCATGGTAGGAGGTCAGTTTATTCTTTTGCCACATGGCAGGTTAACTGCACTTGAGCTTCACACTACTTGAGCACTTACATCTCTGTCCATCTCCCCCCTCTCGCCATCAAACCTAGCCATCACTCTTAGCCAGACTTGCTGGGTGCTAGTAGACTGTCAATAGTGGGTGTAACGGACACTAATGAATTGGCTATAACAGGAGCTCTGGGAGACGGAAATGCATTGCTGGCTGTGTGAGGCCCAGCAGACTGAATGAAATGGTCCCAACTGTATCTTCATCCACACACACACATTACACCTCATTCCTGGCCTGAATACATTCTCTAATGGTTTAAGCATAGTGTGTGTTAGTGCCAGGTGTCCAATAGAGCTGCTCTTTAAAGAACACTGCCAACCCTCTGTGGGATCCCGTAACACGGTGTATTTTCTAACAAAATGCACTCTGGTATCTGTGTTTGCTGTGAGGCACATGGCTGACTGGATCCTGGCTTTGTTACAGAACCTCCATGTTTGCTTTACGGTTTATTTTGTTGTATAGACAGGACTCAGAGAGCAAACAAATCATAAAAGCCTGACTATACAATAACAGAGATGGGGGTCATCCTTTGAATAAGACAGTTTATGAAATACGCCAACCAGAGCGGATGATAAATACACACATCCGTCCACAAACAGCACACATTTATCAATAGTTTGAGTACAAATCCCTGACAAATTGGAAGGCTGGGTGAATTATGAAGCTTATATTTCCAGTTTTTTTAAGGGACTGGCATGAGGGAGAAATGTGTGTGTGTGTGTGTGTTCTTGTGTATATAGTTTATGAGGATATAAATGTGTATGATGACATCAGTATTACAATGTAAACATGGTTTATGAGGACACTTCCGATGTCCTCGTAAACCAAATGGCTTAAAAAAACATACTAAATAGTATTTTTTTGAAATTCAAAAAATGCCCATATTTTTTTTTTTGGTGGGTAGGCTTAGTGTAAGGGGATAGAATATACAGTTTGTACTGTATAAAAACTATTACAACTATGGAGAGAGTCACCATAAACCACATATACAAGTAAGTGTGTATGTGAGGAGAGAAAATACAGTGTTATCCATTCAAGGAAAGAAGGTCTGTAGATGTGTATAGTTGGTATTACATTGTTTTCCACTATTGTTAAGATTTTATAAAGAGGAACAAAATCAATTCTCCTTGAAATTCTGGAAGGTCGATGCTTGGGAGCGTGGAGGGGGAAATGAGGGAGGGGTGGTGGAGATGTGATAGCTTGCAGCAGAGAGGGAGAAATCTCTCCTCCAAACCCACTGACAAGACTATTGAGTCTTTTAATACCCTTTCTGGCTGGATTCATGCATGGAAACCGAAGCACTTTTTGTAAGTCGCTCTGGATAAATGTGTCTTGTTATATGCCTTAAGGATAGTTCACCCAAAAATGACACTCCTGTCAGCATGTATTTTCTCTAATTTCAATTGATACATGCGTGATGTGATTTTTTTTTTTCTTTCCCCATGGAGAATAAAATAAAGAGAACGTCTAGGGAAATCTTGTCTTCTGCTCTGCTATATATATATATATATATATATATGTATATATGTATATATGTATATATGCATATATATATATATATATATATATATATATATATATATATATATATATATATATATATATATATATATATATATATATATATATATATATATATATAAAATGACTAACTGAATGTTGTCTTGCAATATTTTGTTAAAAAATTCAAAGTGTTTGATATATATATATCAAACACAATATATATATTGTAAAAATTATGTAAATAATGAATTGCCTTTTTTGGAGAAAAATGTGTATTAATTTCAGCAAGACAATATATATACTTTTATGGTAAATTTATAAAACTTTAGAATTTTGAAAAAACAAAAATGTGTGAATCGCCTTATAATTTATGGGGGAAGGTGACTTTTTAAATTAATTTGTACTTATTTTTTATTTAATTTTTTTTTTTTATTATTGTTTCATTTTATTTTAAATGTTTTTCTTCTATCGACACCGACAGGCTCGTGGGCAGCACGTCGACATATCGCTGTTGCGCTTCGGGCGACTTGCGGACCTTTCCCGATCCTGTCCCCCCTCTCTCTCTCAACTTGCTTCCTGCCCACTCTATGCCATCCTTTCACAATGAAGGCAAAAATCTCCAAAAATAAATATTTAAAAAAAAAAAAAGTTAGATTCTTCTTATTTTTTGGTTCTGTGCAGCGCATTATGTTGCACTTTATTTTCTTTAAAAAATGTTTAAAGGCTTAGTTCACCCAAAAATTGTTGTCATTTACTCACCCTCATGTGGTTCCAAACCCATAAGACATTTGATAATCTTCGAAACACAAATGAAAATATTTTAAATGAAATTGGAGAGATTTCTGTCCCTCCATTGACAGTATATGCAACTACCACGTTGTCGCTTCAAAAAGTTCATAAAGAGATTGTAAAATGGATTGAGCAATTTACTCTAAATTTTCTGAATAAACTTGATCACATTATATGATGAACAGTTTGAATTTAGGCTTTTATTCACATATAAACATTGTTCAGCAAACATAAACAGAAGCTCAACCGTAATGTCATTGGTTCTTGCAGAAGCTCAAACGCACTGTGTAACACATAAGAATGATTAGTTGGTTCTCGCACATCAAGCATACATGCTTGAGCTTCTGTTTACTATAACTGACGTGTGCTTTGATGAATGTTTATGTGAATATAAGTCTAAATTAAATCTGTTCATCATATAAAGTGATCCTTTAAAGTCTTATTGGTTTGGAATGACGAGGGTGAGTAAATGATGACAGAATTTTCATTTTTGGGTGAATTGACACATTTAGGGATTATTTTAGTCACCTTGATGGTTTTTTTTGTGTGGATAACACTGTGCTCTGTCTTTGTTGTCGATTTTGAGTCTGAAGGGCCAAAAGTCTAAAGAGGCCAATCATTCAAGTTGATTCAACTTCAAGTTATCATGACATGTGGCCATAATGCTGCCTTCTTTTACCATTTTTACATTGAAAAAGGATTTTAATAGTTCAAATAAGTTGTTTTTTGCTTATAATTAACAATTGAGGATTTAATGGTATACTGTTTTAAAATGTAAAATATATTGGATTTGATTTTACCCATCAATTTAATTGGACTGGGAAAAGTGAGTGTTACGTACAGCCAGAATGAAGGGGAGGGCTTGGTGTTGTCAGACAAAATGGAAAGTAATTTTTGAGGCACAATAAGACTAGGAACTGGTAAATATTGATTTCATATTGACTTTAAATGAAAATGCATTGTATCTTGTGCCTCCTGGGGGAGGTTCAGCTAAAAGTTAAATTCATGCACATCATTTTTTTTTTTTTTTTTTTTTTTTAATATAAGGTGCTGAGCTGTCTGACAGCTTGTAGGAACAAACTGTTGTAGTGTGAGTGTTTTGGCCTGGAGACTAGCTTGACCCTCTGTCGTCTGGAGTTATGTGTCCAAATGTCATATTATGTTCATTCAGGCTTCAGATTACTGAATGTTCATTGTAAATCCATCATTAAAAAGAGTTTTAATGGGCTTTGGAGGCAGTTCCAGCTATGCAGGCTGGGCTCAGACCTGCCTGAATGTTTTGTGTGTGTGTGTGTGTGTGTGTGTGTGTGTGTGTGTGTGTGTGTGTGTGTGTGTGTGTGTTAGAGGAAGATAAAGGTAGGAACATGTGTCTCTGTGTGAATGTGGATCTTGCAGCAGTGTTTGGATGAGTGCCATAGAGTCATTGGCTAGCATATAGCTTCCTTGGTGAAAAGAAAAGTGATGCGCCAGTCATGAGCTTGTGGTATGCACACCTGCACCTCTTCTCAGTTTCCCCTCCTCCTTCATTTTGCGATCTGGCAAAGGGCAAAGATACAGAGGGACTGCGCTCAGACCTGCCCCTGCCCAGGAGGTAAACGCACTTATGTGCACGCGCATGACTATGTGGAGATTAGGCTAGGTGCACCAGGCTAACATGGCTAGCCAGGTCCAGTGATGAGTAACAAGGAAAACTTTCCAATGTAGCTACACTTTTGGCGGTGACTGACATGCCTGAGCACATTGGCTGATATTTCAGCTTCTTTGTGGAGGTGTATCCATTAATTAACTGTAGTTTCCTTTCAGTCTCATAACAATAAATGCCCTTTTCTTCAATGGAATTACCGTTATTAGTGGAAGGAAATTTGATTCATTTAGAGGTGCCCTAGAACTTTTTTTTTAAAAGATGTAATATAAGTCTGAATGTGTCTGTGAAGTTTCAGCTCAAAATACCCCATAGATTTTTTTTTATTAATTTTTTTATTTTGGGGCATAATTAGAAATGAGCCGATTCAGGGTGTGTGGCCCTTTAAATCTGGTGCTCCACGCCCCAAGAGCTCACGCTTGCCTTAAACAACATAAAAAAGTTCAAACAGCTAATATAACCCTCAAAATGGATCTTTACAAAGTGTTCGTCATGCAGCATGTCTAATCGCGTAAGTACAGTGTTTATTTTGATGTTTACATTGATTCTGAATGAGTTTGAGGCTATGCTCCGTGGCTAACGGCTAATGCTGTTGGAGAGATTTATAAAGAATGAAGTTGTGTTTATGAATTATACAGACTGCAAGTGTTTAAAAATGAAAATAGTGACGCCTCTTGTCTCCGTGAATACAGTAAGAAACGATGGTAACTTTAACCACATTTAACAGTACATTAGCAACATGCTAACGAAACATTTAGAAAAGACAATTTACAAATATCACTAAAAATATCATAATATCATGTATCATGTCAGTTATTATTGCTCCATCTGCCATTTTTTGCTATTGTCCTTGCTTGCTTACCTAATCTGTTGATTCAATTTTTGAATCTAGGGCACCTTTAAATGATTCGGTCACATAAATGTTTTGTTTCAAACATTGATTCGTTCAAAAATTTTAATGGACCATAGAATTCTTTTTTCCCTTTTTTCCATCCCAGTGACTTGATTCTTTTGAATCAGTTCACCAAAAAGATTTGATTAGATTTGTTCACTGATTTTTTTTTTTTTTTTGTATGTGAGTCATTGAACCTTTCACTTAACTGATTCACTAAAAGCACATTGTTGATAAATGAATAAATCATTTGTTCAAAAACATTGACTTGTTCACAATCAAAGCACTAATAAATGAAAGTTGAATTGTTTATGGTTTTCCACTTGAGTTGCAGAGGCTGTTTATAGTATTGTTATAGGAGCTTCTTGGGTTCTTTTCAAAGCCCTCCATCACTGGTCCATTTACAGCTCAAAAAGCAGCACTGTGCTCTCCTGCATCGATGCGGCCAGTGGCTTAAACGTTTTGTGAGAACTCTGTGATGAAAAACAGCAAAGCGGCTTGTGGAAAAAGACGTGGGCCATTTCCATAAAATTAGCTTAGCAAATGGAACGAAGCAGCAGCCCCTGCAGAGCGAAGACAACAGCAAGAGCCGCTGGAGAATTCACCAATCCTCACTCTGCAATACGCCTAACACTGATCTCATATATGTGGCCTTTCCTGGAATTAAGCACAAAATATCTTTACATTGGCACCGGATTGGATTAAAGAGCATATTATACAGTACCGCGTTAGCAAAGCTGTGCTAAATAAGGCCAGAGCCGCCACATTCCTGTGTTTTTGTTGTCTATCTCTACATAAATGTTGCTATATCGGGCGATGGGGGTGTTTGAGCTTTGTGGCACCCCAATAATCACAGCACATACACTGCTACATATCTTCATTAGCGGATAAGCTGTGGGAAATGAATCTTGCTTTGTTCCTCCTCCACCCAAACCTCATTCCCTGTTTTTTCTTCTTCTGTCATTTCTACTTAGGCTTCTCTCTTGCTTTGGACACACACACTCACACACACATGTCAGCTTGCTAGAATGCTAGCTTCTGTTAAGCTCTTCTTTTGTTCCCTGAAGGTGCATCAGCCGCCCAGTGGGTGTACTGACTCGAGACAGAATAAATTAAGGTCACAGCAGGCTGTGGACAGCAGAGAGAACCTGTGCTAGACCAACCTTCCCTGTCCACCTTCAACACATCACAGAACGCAGTTGAGACCCGCCGCTAGCTTACTGTAGGGAGTCATAATCATTTAATCAAGACCCTTCACGCCCCTCTGTCCTCTCGCTCTCCCCGAAGGCCCAAATCGCCTATTGTTCGTTTACAGAGAAATGATGAAAGGTGATGAGTGTCTTTGAACTTGAGTATGAAGAGAAAATGGGGATGTGAAGTACATGTGAGATGTGCTGCTGCAGCTCTGAGGGGTGTTTTTTGATACGGACGGGAGCCGAGAGAGAGAGAGAACGACCGTATTACTCGTGAATGGGGTTGGCATGAGTCATACTGCTCTCTGTTGCTTGATGGTGGAGTTCTCCCACAATGCATCTATTTTGGGCTTACTTTTCTGTCACTTTCTATGTACTTAGAAGCGTAACTTCAGAACACTTATATAAGGACCTCCATGCCTTGCAAAACAAAACAATAAAGTCAGTTCACTCTCTCAAAATCAGAGTGGCTAAGTACTAAAATAAGAAACGTTGTGGTGAATGCAGCATATTCATGGGTCAATGACTGGACACTCTTTTTTTGTCATATTAATTTATTAGAAAAATACATTAAAATCCAGAAACTTTCATACAATCTTTCTATGGTGAGTATTTTTTTAAAAAAAATGTATTTCTAAATTAAAATTAATTTTGATATTTGTTTTGGTTTGTGTAGTTTTCAGTTTGAAAAATATGGAGCAACTCCCCAAAAACATAATGTTTATGAATAATAAAAAAAAAACTTTAATTATTTATATATATGAAAAGTTTAATCAATTTTGATTAATTTGAGTAAAAAGGTGTTTTCTTTACCAAGAAAGTGGCAAGATGAAAACCACTATTTTGTTTCAAACTTTCACATAGCATCTTTTGGTTATAAAAACATAAAAAATTTAAATCTACATTTTGATTTTTGAAGGTTTATTACAAAAACTGATTATTTTTTCCCCCAAAATGCAATAAATCCATGACACTTTTTTTTCAAAATGCAATTAATCCATCAATGTAAATGTTATTTTTCATATTAAAAATACACTTTGACTAAAAATACATTCAGTCGTCGCTCCCAAAATGAATTCAACGAGTTATCTTGTTAATGTTATAAATTAATTATGTCTATGTTTACCGATTAAAGAGTATCTGGCGCCACTGGCGAGTGCCTCATCTTCTTAATCTCCTCACGTAAATGATTACATTTCGATGACTTACGTTTCTTCCCCACCGCAGAAACCACCAAACTCAATGCCGTCAAAATTGGAATGGTGCGCCGTGATTGGTTGAGCGGATATATCGCGTTCTGCAGAAAAAGGAGACTGGCGTTTGTCGCGTTTTGGAAAGAAAGGGAGAAAACATGACAGAATAACACGACGGATATCGCATGTTGCGCAAAATTAATAAATGTTTTTTCAGTACTGTGCAGATACAATGCTGATTTTGGCGGAAACTATTTTTTTTTTTTAAATGGCATTTATCGCGTTTCGGAACCAAACTCTTCATATGTTCAATATTCTTGAGTGAATCCCAGTGCCTCGCAAAACATTAACACCTTGGTGGAGGTGGACAGCATTAGGAAGACCTCCTCTCAAGGACGGTATCCAATTCTGCTTGTGTGTGCGCGCCTGTGTAATCCATAGCTGCAGGAAGGATGACCTTCACAGCATGGAGCCTCAAAGGCTAATGCGACAGGGAGAGGCACAGAGGAAGGAAAGGAAAAGTGGGGTACAAAATGACATATTTTGACATTTGCCCTGCTGGCGATCACTCAAGGGCAAAGTCCCACAATTTTAGCATGTGGTATTCAAGCACAAAAGCTTGTGTCTCGTTCATTATCCCTTTAGCGGATGTTATGTACATTTTAACCTGTTTCATTCAGTCTCCAACATGCCAGATTTAGACCCCATTATCATATGCATGTAATTGCTAAAGTTGGGAGGTTTGGCCAGTATGTTCTTGGTTAAAAGAGTACTGGCTTATCAAATATGAATTGATCTTTGATGGAGTAAATGAAGCGCTGTGCTGATTCAGCGTTTGGCAGGTGCAGTGAACTCATAGTGCTGCTTTATCAGATCTTATCAAAGATGCCAGCATGCACAGGTGTCATTTACCCATGTCACCAGCAGATTTTTGAAACAAGGGGATTTTAAAGGTAAAATTTCAGTCCTATTGAAGGCTCATTTTGTAAATGTAAGCAATTCATTTGGACAAACGCAAATGGGGTGCCAGTAAGATGCCGGTACAGACTCGGCCAGAGTCGCCTCGAAGTCAAGCATCTTCAAAAGCGGAGCTGAAAGTTAAAAAGAAAAACAAAACGTGCCATTTACACTGCCACGCAAAATAGAGTCTTGTGCACATTCGCACTCATGTGGATGCGGCGAGTATAAACCAAGCTTGATTCCGAATTCGAAAAAGCATGGAAAATGAATAGTGCATTCTACGAAGCCCCTAAATGGACATGGTTAGGCTTGCTGCGGTAGTTGGGTTAGTAGCCTACATCAGATTTCACCTATCACATGAAAATAGTAAGGAGAGATGACTGACAAGACGATGGTGGAGGATTTGGTGCACAACAGATCCTAAGCCTCATTGACAAATATCTTGTAAAATATGTGGTCCACCGCCACATTCTATACACAGAGTATGCATGATCATGAATTGGAAAGCAAAAGTAAAAAGTTCACCTAAAAATTAAAATTTGATATTTATCTGCTTACCCCCAGGGCATCCAAGATGTAGGTGACTTTGTTTCTTCAGTAGAACACAAATGATGATTTTTAACTGCAACCGCTGCCGTCTGTCAGTCAAATAATGGGAGTGAATGGGAACACAATAAGAGTCAAAAAAACATGCACAGACAAATCCAAATTAAACCCTGCGGCTCGGGATCAGACCTCACTAAACGAGTGATGAATGCAGTTGGACATAGTGGTGTTTTAGAGGTAAAAAATTATATAAATACTGTTCGGTTTCTCGCATAAACCGATTGTTTCGTGTCTCAGGACATCAATGTGTCGTCACGAGCCGCAGGGTTTAATTTGGATTAAGCAAGTTTTTTCGACTGTTATTGATCGAGTTCCCATTCACTCCCATTATTTGACTGACAGACGGCAACGGATGCAGCTTAAATCATAATTTGTGTTCTACTGACGAAAGCAAGTCACCAACATCTTGGATGCGCTGGGAATAAGCAGATAAACATCAAATTTTCATTTTTGGGTGAACTATCCCTTTAAAGCATGAATTTAATATAAACAGTAAGTCTACATAATATTCACATATGTAGTTCACAGGGGACATAAAATGAAATAATATTTGAAATATATTTAAACCTATAACAATTTACATAGATAACTTTTAAACATAGCCTTTAACATTTTTATCTCACAATTCTGACTTTTTTCTTGCATTTGCGTGTCTATATCTCCCAGTTCGGAATTTATAACTCACAATTGCGAGTTTATATCACAATTCTGAAGGGGAAAAAGTCAGAATTGCAGGATATAAACTCACAATTCTGAGGAAAAAAGACAGAATAACAAGTATCTCTCACAGTTCTGTTTTTACTTCTAAGAATTAAGAGATACAAACTTGGATTAGCAAGAAAAAAAGTCAGAATTGTGAGATATAAATTCGAAGTTACCTTTTTTATTCTTTTATTCCATGGCTTCCACAGACTTCTACTGCAGAACTGTCATTTTCTGCCACCAGGTAGGCTCCGCCCACAAAAATGTTTGCAAATACAAAATAGGTCTATACTATTTATAGCGGCTCCCTGACACCCTCAAATTATATACAATTTAATTACCAACTATATCATTGCGAGAGAATGCAAAAGCTGAAACTTTCCCATTTTACGGTTGCACAAAAGAGCTATTAAGTTGTCTAAAAGTATTTATTTTTCCTTTAGTCATGTCTTATATTGCCTAGTCCAGCAGGTGAGCCAGGACTGCCACTGCTGCCCCTGGTAAAATAGGTGTGTGACGTTCCTGGTCACATGCAGCTCACAAAACCACTGACCTCTAAAACTGCTTCTTTTCAAATGCTCTCTCCCTGCCATTGATGTGCCATCCATTCTCTTTCTTTTCCATCCAATTTCTTTCTTTAATTTCTTTTACCATCTATCTCTTCACCGTCACCCCTTCTATTTTTGTCAGAAACAATCAGAGGATTTTCCAGTTGACTGCCCTGCATTGCTGCAGTCACAGACCTGGAGGGAAGCATGAAGGGAGGGGGAAAAACAGAGAGAGAGAGGGACACAAAAACGCACACAAGAAGCAGGGACAAAAGAGGGCTAAGGGCTCTCATGATTTGAAATCCGTTTTGAAGAAGCATCATATCGGTCCCTCCTGGTGCCCCACAGTGAGCTGACAGCACTGCAGAGCTGCATTCCATTACATGCAGCAGTTCTCCCGTCTGTCTCTCTCCCCCTCATTTCCAGCCGATTGCTGCTCGGAGCTCGACACCATTTCTCCTCTCCTCACCCGGCTCTTCACTTGCACTCCAGAGGAAAATGCGCATCTCAAATTCTAAATCCATGCGCCACTGTCCAGACGGCAAACCGGAGAGACCTCGAAGGTGCATTAAATTATATGTGCATGTCCTTTGCTACCGAGAGACAGGATGTAGCCTTAAATAGCAGCGGAGAGAGACAGACTGAGAAGGAGACAGATAAAGAGAAACCAAAATCAACACAGAGGACGGAGATAAAAGAGAAGCGAACGGAAAAATTGAAGAGAAAAATATTTATGGGTCAGTGATAAATAAGGATGTCTGAAATGATGAGCAGAAGAAATATTTTCAAAGTCTACTTTAAAGCACATGGCAAGCTGGTTGTCTTCATACATTTTTTAAAACATTTATACCATTTTTTGTTTTAATGACTCTAAAAATGTCAAGCGGTGTAGCCATCAAGCAAAAACTACTAAAATATTTTACTAATACCTTGAATACATGTGTATACAGATTGATCTTTATATTGTTCAAAAGTTTGGGGGTTGGTAAGATTTTATTTATTTAGTTTTTTTTTTTTTTTTTTTTTTTTACAATATATTAAAATAGAAAACAGTATTTTGAAGTTGTAGTAATATTTTGAAATTTTAATATTTTACAATTTCAAAATACTGTTTTCTATTTTAATATTTTTTAAAAAAAAAAAAAATATATATATATATATAATCTTACCAACCCCCAAACTTTTGAACAATATAAAGATATATTTCTTTCAAAACTATAAAAATATTATGTAGAATTTTTTTTTCTTGGAGTTATAAATTTGGCCTGAATCATATTATTTCCTATTATTTTTCTTGTCACAATATATATATATATAAAAAACAATAAAATATTTTGCCATTTTTATTTATTATATTAAATATTACATTTCAGAATATTTTGATGAGAAGTTTTCTTTTTATATTTTAAAAAACAGTTACATTACCTAGACATTTTTCAACATCACCAAAATATCAAAAAGTGTAGTGGGTCGCAAGACCCTTTTGAAAAAGTAAAAAAATAAAATAAAATAAATAAAAATAATTTGTTTTCTGATGCCACTTTTATTTTGAAAGACATACATGAACGCTGTTGACTCTGAGATAAATACTTTGTCCTGATTCAGTATCTGCTGTCAGATTGGATGTTGCCAGGCTATATGCCAGTGTCATTATTAAAATAATAATCATAGCTTATTACAAAATAAAAAGTCTTTTCTGTCCTGTCAAATGTTATATTGTACTTGCAGCATACACACTTCTATTGTGCATGCAAATGCAGAGGTGCGCAAAAAACTAATTTGGGACTCCTAATTAATAGCCATATTTAAACTGTTTATTAATCAGTGTTAGTGATATTCTTACAATTTATGTGTATGTTAAGTAAAGTGGGACGGTACTTGTGTGTGTCCACCATTTTAGAGAAATAAATTAGCTTGGTATAAATTCCTAAATATTTGGGTCATGGCTTAATGACCATGGGAAAATGTCGGTCCCATGGCCAAACCATTTGAGAACCATTGATTTAGGTCATTGTATACATTTGTATTTTCAATGGTTTTTTTTTAAATGACTTAATAGATCTGTAACAAAAAATAATAAACGGCAAATCATTAAGCCTTATTCACACTGAGCGAGACCAGGATAAATAGAGGAAAACAGTGAGTGGCTGAGAGAGAACCCCTTTTGTTTCTGCTTCCATGCCTAGTTGTTTGTGCAATGGATGAAGCCTGGCATTATTCTGGATCAGCGGCCATGTTGCCCACATATGTCAGTAGTGGCCAGAGGTACACATCAATATTCATTGAATCAGAAATTCTGACTTCTCCTGTTTGTTCCACCCTGGCTGAGAAGGGAATTACTTCAAGGATATTTGTAGCAGATAAACTGGCCCTTTAGACAGGTCAATTGATTGGGATGGAGGCGATGTCTAAGCAACTGTAACAGTGATAGATCTAAATGCTTAATACAAACACACGGGCATTTAAAAGAGAGGACTGATCTTTTCATTTGTGGTGGGAAGCCATTACGGCGTGAATTACCGTAGACTTGATGGACTCCGTTGCCTGTTGTGTCTGCCCCACGCAAGACTGATCACACATACAGATCAATTTAATGGCCCGCGTGATAGAATCGACAGCGCTGTGCGGCACACAAGTGTGACATATCAACAAATGACTTCGCCTTCGGTGTCCTTCATGGTGCAGGTGGAACACACACCAGATCAAGATCCATTCTTGAATTAATATAAGCACATGAGTGTTTGAAGAACCACCATCTTCTCACTGCCGTAAGTTTGGAGAGCTGGCTAATATCCTTTCCACTACGAAAAATGTGGCGGCTTCTACTTAATCCACATTGATTTCATGGCTATCTGAGTGTGAGCAGAAGAGAGAAAGAGGAGGGGAGGAGAAACAGTAAATATGGTCTTCTTTGCTCAGTATATTTGACACGGTTAGAAGAGTTCTTAAAGAGATAGTTCACCCTAAAATGAAAATTCAGTCATAATTTACTCACCCTCATATCATTTTAAACTTGTATGACTTAAAGGTGCAATATGTAATATTTTCTGTCCGCTAGAGGCCTATTCAAAACAAAGGCGTAGCTTGATGATGCCAAGTTTGAGCGCGGAATCTTGGGACATGTGGTCTTCAACTTAACGGACGGTGCAAAAGAATAGGTATAGGACTCGGGAAGAAATCATGTTCATGGATGCGATTATTAACGTTACTGTAGTATGAAGCAGAGCAGGACCGAGTGTTGTGGGAGCTGATCGAGGTCGCTG
This sequence comes from Chanodichthys erythropterus, assembly GCF_024489055.1. Taxonomy (NCBI): domain Eukaryota; kingdom Metazoa; phylum Chordata; class Actinopteri; order Cypriniformes; family Xenocyprididae; genus Chanodichthys; species Chanodichthys erythropterus. Next base: position 21,259,163 of record NC_090240.1, read on the forward strand.
GAGCGATTGCGCAACACACAGAACTTTTATTAGTCGCCGGCGCCGCTTCTGCTTTTCCGGTCATGAGTATGAGGTAACGCAGCTCTGTTTATCATATTAGATACATTTGAGTGTGTTGAAAATGTTATAACGTTACTCTGTGCGTTCACTCGGTGGCTGCTGTGAGACACCTGTTTGAGAGACACTGCAGTAAGATAGATTGATTTAAGAATATCATATTAAATGCCGGATGGCTTGTGTTGATAAATGGCATGCAATTAATTTTTAAAACGTATTGTATGATGGAGAAAATGCTGTATTACTGTTACTAAAAATAAAGCTGCATATGATTATGCTATGTTAGCTACTTTACAAAATAGTGTTTTTCTCTGAGGCATGGTGAAGCATGGTACTCGCAAAAAATCAAGAAAATTAGATTTAAACAATAAGACTAAACGTGTTGAGCTATATAATAATTCATTTTCTGTCTATATATCAAAACAGATGTTCCTGTGCCTATTAAGACATGTAAATATTAAAGCGCCTTTGGTGTTTCCATGGTTTCTACAAAAATAAAACCGGAAACCGAAGGTAACGGGTATGACGCAATTGACAGGCGACTCCTCACACGTCCCGGAGCCTTGGTTAAAATTGCAATTTTCTCATGATTTACAAATAGTTGCAAACATTTGGGATGTTATAAGTACTCAAGTGAACAAAATATATAACACTGGCCTAATGGTTTTAGGATATTTTACTGCAATATTCTTACATACTGCACCTTTAATATCTTTTGTCCAAGTTGTTTTGGAATCCATTGACTTATGTTTTTGTTTTATATGTATTTATTTTAGGATACACTTTATTTTAAGGTTACATAGTTATATTGTACTTATTCAAATAAGTACTGAGTAATATTAATTATCTACATGTACGTTACGGTTAGGGTTTGGTTAGTATCTATAGTAAGTACATGTAATAACGTGTAACCGTTACCTTAAAATAAAGTGTTACCTTGTTTTATGTATGTATTTATTTAATTTGTATTTATTTATATTTTTATTTTGCAGAACACAAAAGAATAGTCATACAGGTCATCCCTATAATAATCACATATTAATCTCACATTAATATGAATAATAGTGACTGAATGAATAAGAGGAAGAAATATGGGCATATATATAGATGTTAGCAATTGTGAGCAAAGCGACAAAGTATGCATCCGAGGCGGCGAACGGAATGATGTCTCCGTACATCTCCAAGAGTTGCAGGCTTATCTGAATGCGTCATCTTAATGCCTGATGAACTATGCAAAACCTTTCATCTGTAAACAGCTTTCCCCCCCCAGTGAGACAAACTCCTTAAGCAACAACACCAGATGACATATGAGACATTAGGCGACTTTGAGTCCCAGAGTTCCCTTGAAGACGTTTACAGCAGTAGTGATATGACCACTCAGATGCCATATGTCTTCCGTGGTGGAGTGGGATTGAAACAACTCTGCAGTCTTTCTCTTTTATTCATTGTTTTCCATTTTGCTCCTCCTTTCCTGCCTTCAACGCAGCTCTTGGGCTATGAGAAGAAGCATCAAAATCACAGAAGCGTTGAAAATGAACCTACAGGTGCACACGGACCCTAAGGGGCAGCCCATCATTGGACATATTCCATGTGGCTCCCTCTCTTTCTCCATCTCTCATCCTCACCTCCGTCTCTCCTGGGTAAGCTGGAGATTGGGGTTAAAGTATACACTGTGCCACATGCTGCACGCTGACACTGTCTGCCAGTTTATCTCCAAAGCCACGGAAGGAAAATCAAGAAAAAAAGGGAGGGGGATATAGAAGAAGGAGAGAAGAAAAACACAGAATCGAAGAGAGAGGTGGTTAATTTGGGATGCGCGGCACGTGAAGGCCAGATAACCATCTTTTCTGCAGCCCTCCTCCAGCGCACTGTTTGCTCAATCATCATTTACTGCAGAGAGAGAGAGAGAGAGAGGAGGGGTGTTCAGTGATGCAGGAAGGAGGAAGTAAAGGAGTTTGAAAGAAAAGAGTGAAGAGGAAAAAAAAAAAAAAAAAAAAAAAAAATCGCTCTAGATAGAAAGGGATGCTAAGAACGGTACTGCAGAGGTGATGCACCAACCTGGATGTGTGTGTTTGTGTGGTGCATGTAAGCACAATAGCTATGCCACAACTCTGAGCTTAACTACATTGTTCAGTTGCTATATAGCATTACAAAGTTCTGCATTTTTTGTAATGTCTTTACAGCCGAGTAAACTGATGTAATCAAAAACACTCATTGGTGTACATGTTGAAACATTTGGAAGTATGCTTAGTGAATCGGTTTGTTTGAGTGGTTCATTTAAATGAACTGGTTAAAAAATGATTCACTGATTCATTCAGTTCCTGTACAGACAGATGTGCAGCACTTTTTTCTATTAGTAATATATAAAAAATACTCAGTAATTTTACAAAATAATGCAGTATTTACTCAAAAGCTTCTGTTCGTTAACAATTTAGGTAACACTTTATTTTAGTGTCCTTGTTACATGTTATACTATAAATTATGCATAATTACATGCAACTAACCCTAAAATTCACACTAATCATAATCCTAACTCTATAGTGATTCTTATAACTCAGTATTTAAATGTAGAATTACGCTTATACACTTATTTATAACAATTATTGTGGTTTGTAGTTTTGCTATGACTTTAAATAACATCCATTGATCGAGATGTTTTTGTGGGAAAAATCTAAAAGAATAGTATAAACTACTGTTCAAAAGTTTTGAGTCAGAACAATTAGAAATTAGATTTTAAAATAAGTTCAAATAGAAAGCAGTTCTTTTAATTTGTAATACTATTTCACATTATATATAGTATTTTTGATCAAATAAATGCAGCCTTCTTTAAAAAAACATCATAAAATCTTATTTAGTATTAGTGTATTTATAATTATCATATATTGTTTATCTTATCTTATCTTATCAGTAGTGTGTTTTAAAAAATATTGCTGTTCCCTTGCTGTTAGTATATTTTGGTACTCTTTTTCGTTGTTGTTGTTTCTTTTTCAGAAGAGTTGTTTGACTGTTGTTGAACTTTAAAGCTTGTCAAGCTTCAAGCTCCTCAAACTTTAAAGCGGCTTCACGAACAAGTATGTTGCGCTCTGTTGGCTTCAGTGTCTGCAGTTCTGCAGATTCATCCTCTCCTGGCTCACGCCACATGTAACCTTTCTGCTGTCCGCTTAGCCTTTCTGTTCCACCGCCCACCTGAGAGTCTGTGTGCAGAGGATTCTTGCGCAGTGTTGTGTAATAGTCTAAAACACAGTCTAACAGTGCACAAAACACAGCTCTCATCCCAGAAGACTCTTCCTGGTTGAGACGATTGAAAAGAAGATCCACCGCCCCCTCCATACTAACTCACACCAGCTCCAGAAAATTCCAAATCCCCTGCTCCCCCTGTGAGCTCCTCCAAACTGAGACTGAGTGTGTGTCTCTTGTGCAATTACTCAGATGATATCAGCTGTCAGTCAGCAACTCAAAGATGAAGCCGGGCTCTTTTACATGATAATGGGATGCCACATTCAATCAGGCCTTTGTGTGGCAGAGAGGGGGCAGTTGACTCATTAAAAAATGCAGCACAATAACAATGAAAGAAGCAGCATCAGCAAACTTACAGTTTTACACCGCCGTAGAGCTCTCTGTCATGCTTCCCCTTATGCTTTTCTCCTTTTTCCGCAAAACTGGTAGTGCAGGGTTGCGAGGAGGTAACTAGATAGTGGAGGAGAGCAGAAGAGGAAACAAAACAGAAAAAAAGGAGAAGAGTGACAATATCAGTGAAAAAGATGTGTGTGTGTGTGTGTGTGGGGGGGGGGGGGGTGGGTAAACAAAACAGTGAAAAAAGGAGAGGAGGAAAATTTTATTTAAAAAGAACAGAGGAGAGGAGTGAAAACAAGACAGTAAAGAAGAGAAAGAAGGAAAAATAGTTGTAGAGGATCCGAGGAATCAAAACTAAACTAAACTATAAAAAGGAGAGGAGAGGAGGAAATAAAACTAAAAAGGAGAAGAGAGGAGGAAAAAAACTAAAAAGGAGAAGAGAGGAGGAAATAAAACTAAAAAGAGGAGAGGAGGAAATAAACCTGAAAAGGAGAGGAGAGGAGGAATTAAAACTGTAAAGAGGAGAAGGGAGGAGGAAACAAAACTGTAAAGAGGAGAGGAGGAAACAAAACTGTAAAAAAGGAGAGGAGAGGAGAAAACAAAACTGTAAAGGAGAGGAAAGGAAAGGAGGAAACAAAACTAAAAAGGAGAAGAGGAAACGAAACTGTAAAAAGGAGAGCAAAGGAGGAAACAAAACTGTAAAGGAGAGGAAAGGAGGAAACAAAACTGTAAAAAAGGAGAGGAGAGGAAATGAGAGGAGGAAACGACTGTAAAAAGGAGAGGAGAGGAGGAAACAAAACTGTGAGGGAGAGGAAAGGAAAGGAGGAAACAAAACTAAAAAGGAGAGGAGGAAACAAAACTGTAAAAAGGAGAGGAGGAAACAAAACTGTAAAGGAGAGGAAAGGAAAGGAAGAAACAAAACTGTAAAAAAGGAGAGCAAAGGAGGAAACAAAACTGTAAAGGAGAGAAAAGGAGGAAACAAAACTGTAAAGGAGAGGAAAGGAAAGGAGGAAAGAAAACTAAAAAGGAGAGGAGAGGAGAAAACAAAACTGTAAAAAGGAGAGGAGAGGAGGAAACAAAACTGTAAAAAGTAGAGGAGAGGAGGAAACAAAACTGTAAAAAGTAGAGGAGAGGAGGAAACAAAACTGTAAAGGAGAGAAAAGGAGGAAACAAAACTGTAAAGGAGAGGAAAGGAAAGGAGGAAAGAAAACTAAAAAGGAGAGGAGAGGAGAAAACAAAACTGTAAAAAGGAGAGGAGAGGAGGAAACAAAACTGTAAAAACTAGAGGAGAGGAGGAAACAAAACTGTAAAGGAGAGAAAAGGAGGAAACAAAACTGTAAAGGAGAGGAAAGGAAAGGAGGAAAGAAAACTAAAAAGGAGAGGAGAGGAGAAAACAAAACTGTAAAAAGTAGAGGAGAGGAGGAAACAAAACTGTAAAAAGGAGAGGAGAAGAGAGGAGGAAACAAAACTGTAAAAAAGGAGAGCAAAGGAGGAAACAAAACTGTAAAGGAGAGCAAAGGAGGAAACAAAACTGTAAAGGAGAGAAAAGGAGGAAACAAAACTGTAAAGGAGAGGAAAGGAAAGGAGGAAACAAAACTAAAAAGGAGAGGAGAGGAGAGGAGAGGAGAAAACAAAACTGTAAAAAGGAAAGCAGAGGAGGAAACAAGACTGTAGAGAGGAGAAGAGAGGAGGAAACAAAACTTAAAAGGAGAGGAGAGGAGGAAACACAATTAAAAAGGAGAGGAGAAGAGAGGAGGAAACAAAAACAAAAAAGGAGAAGAGAGGAGGAAACAAAACTAAAAAGGAGAGGAGAGGAGGAAACAAGACTGTAGAAAAGAGAAGAGAGGAGGAAACAAAACTAAAAAGGAGAGGAGAGGAGGAAACACAATTAAAAAGGAGAGGAGAAGAGAGGAGGAAACAAAACTGTAAAAAGGAAATGTGTGTGTGATGTGTGAAAGAAGGAGGCATGAGAAACTACACATGCAGTACATGCTGAAGGTTAAATGGGGATTAGACCTTCCTGGAGCTGTGGATGTATTTTCTAGATCTTGACAAGTAGACTAAGGATGACTTATTAATAGCTGCCTCTCACTGTTCAGTGCCAGATGAACGTTAAATGAACGCTCTTCCTTTTGAGAATCGAACTATTCTGCAGTCAGTTATATTAGGTGACAGTATTCAGGGAGAATGGTGTGGAAGTGTGAGATTCATAGAAGCAGGTCAGGATTCCCCTCTCTCTGTCTTCCTCTCTCTTTTCTTTCACACGCCGCCTTTGGGACCTTTACGTTCAAAGAGAATATGTTTTCAGACTAACCCAGTTCCCTGCTTGTGTTTTTCTTATGCTCTCTTTCACTCATTTTCCTTTATATTTCTCAGTATCTGCTTCTCTCAGTTTTAAAGGATTAGTTTGCCAAAAGATGAAAACATTTATTCACCTTCATATTGTTACAACCTGTGTGACTTTATTTTTTCAGTGGATCACACAAGGAGAAATTCAGAATAATATAAAGAATCCAGTCACTCTTTTGGAGCATTCAAGCTTCACAATTACCCAAAATAAGCATAAAAAACACTTAAAAAGAATCATAAAAGTAGTCCATGTGCTATATTCTGAATAATCTTCCCCATAAGTGAGCATTTACAGTTGAACTCAAAAGTTTACATACCCCTTGCAGAATATGCAATAATGTTAATAATTAAAAATAAGAAGGATTGAGAAAATTTCATGTTATTTTTTATTTAGTACTGTCCTGAATAAAGTATTTCACATAACAGATGTTTACATAAAGTCCACAAGATAAAAAAAATAGCTGAATTTATAAAAATGACCCTGTTCAAAAGTTTACATACCCTTGATTCTTAATACTGTGTGGTTACCTGGACTGTTTTTTTGTTTTGTGATGGTTGTTCATGAGTCCCTTGTTTGTTCTGAGCAGTTAAACTGAGCTCTGTTCTTCAGAAAAATCTTTTCAGGTCCAGTATAATCTTTGATTTTCCAGCATCTTTTGCATATTTGAACCCTTTCCAGCAGTGACTGTATGATTTTGAGATCCATCTTTTCATACTGAGGACAACTGAGGGATTTAAACACAACTATTAAAAAAGGTTCAAACATTCACTGATGCTCCAGAAGGAAACACGATGCATTAAGAGTCGGGGAAGTAAACTTTTTTAATTGGATAAACATGGTAAATTATACTTTTTTCTCTTCTGGTAAACATGAAAGTATCTTCTGTTGCTTCCAAAGGGCAGTACTAAATGAAAAAATATGATCTTTAAACAAAATAAGAAAAAGTTGCACATCATCTTCTTGTTCAAAAGTTTTCACCCCTGGCTCTTAATACATCATGTTTCCTTCTGGACCATCAATTAATTTTTGAACCTTTTGTAAATTTGTTTTTGAGTGCCTCAATTGTCCTCAGTGTGAAAAGATAGATCTCAAAATTATATGGTCAATGCTGGAAAGGGTTCAAATATGCAAAAGATGCTGGCAAATCAAAGAATTTGCAGACTTGGAGAATTCTTCTGAAGAACAGAGCTCAGTTTAACTGCTCAGAACAAACAAGGGACTCATGAACAACCATCACAAAACAAACAACCAGTCGTAAATCATCCAGGTAACCACACACAGTATTGAGAATCAAGGGTTTTTAAACTTTTGAACTGGGTCGTTTTTATAAATTTCTTGTAGATTTTATGTAAACATCTGTTATGTGAAATTCTTTATTCAGGACAGTACTAAATAAAAAATAACTTCTTTATTTTGTTCAAATGATTAACATTTTTGCATATTCTGCAAGGGGTATGTAAACTTTTGAGCTCAACTGTAAATGCTTCACTTTTGTGAACCAGCTCAAACAATACATTAAAAAGGCTTGAATATATGATTTATTTACAAATTGCATCTAGTTTTCTCATGAACTCTTGTGAGAAGATTTTTAGCAAATAACTTGGTCTGTTTCTCACATAAAGCTATTGATTGTCTTTAGAAGTATGTATGACCAATTTATGATGACTTTTTGGTCATTCTAGTTTGCAGCCCCAGTATCCATTTACATTCATTATTTTGAAAGGGTAATCTTTAGAAATTTACTTTTTGTGTGAATCCCTAACTATACACTGTTTGGAGTCAGCAAGATTTTTTTAAAGAAATTAATACTGAAATAATATTATGCAAGGATGCATTAAAGGGTTAGTTCACCCAAAAATGAAAATTCTGTAATTTATTACTCACCCTCATGCCGTTCCACACCCGTAAAACCTTCATTAATCTTTGGAACACAAATTAAGATATTTTAGTTCAAATCCGATGGCTCCGTGAGGCCTTCATAGGGAGTAGCTAATGTCACTTCCTCTGTCAAGATCCATAAAGGCAACGTTACTAAAAACATATTTAAATCAGTTCATGTGAGTACAGTGGTTCAATATTAATATTATAAAGCGACGAGAATATTTTTGGTGCGCCAAAAACAAAACAAAATAACGACTTATTTAGTGATGACCGATTTCAAAACACTAGTTCAGGAAGCATCGGATCACAGTGAATCTGTGTATCGAATCTGCTGTTCGGAGCGCCAAAGTCACGTGATTTCAGCCGTTTGGCGGGTTTGAATCGCGATCCGATTCATGATTCGATACACTGATTCATAACGCTCCGATGCTTCCTGAAGCAGTGTTTTGAAATCGGTCATCACTAAATAAGTAATTATTTTGTTTTTCTGCCGCACCAAAAATATTCTCGTCGGTTTATAATATTAATATTGAACCACTGTACTCACAAGAACTGATTTAAATATGTTTTTAGTACCTTTATGGATCTTGACAGAGGAAGTGACATTACCCCCTATGAAGGCCTCACTGAGCCATCGGATTTGAACTAAAATATCTTAATTTGTGTTCCAGAGAGATTAATGAAGGTCTTACGGGTGCGGAACGGCATGAAGGTGAGTAATAAATGACAGAATTTTCATTTTTGGGTGAACTAACCCTTTAAACTGATCAAAACTGTCAGTAAAGACATTTAAAATGTAACAAAATATTTGATTTGAAATAAACACTTCTTTTGAACCTTCCATTCATCAACAAATCTTTAAAAAAAAATGTAACACGGTTTCTACAAAAATAATAAGCAGCAGTTTTCAGTTTCATTGGTAATAATAAGAAATGTTTCTTCAGCAACTTCTGAAGGATCATGTGACATTGAAGACTGTTGTAATGATGCTGAAAATTTTCTCACTGTGTGATTTATAAATAAAGGAACCTTTCGACTTGGTACAGTAAACAACCAGCTAGCAGTAAAGGACAATGTTAAGGACAGTCAAACTCCTGTGAACAACACTAATAACGTCACGTTCAAAGAGCCCAGAGCACTTAAAGAGATTGGACTGATGGCGTTAATGGTACATGGATGGAGCGGAAGATACACTCGTTTATCATGCCACTAAAACACAAAACCACTCCACAGATATGAACCTTCCTTTGCTGCGCAAACCCTCCTCCATTATTCATGTTCTGTGACTTACCAAGATCCATTCTGCAGTTTTTCTTTTTAAAGAAACAGTGGCTTACGTGGAGGCCTCAGGAACTACTAATAAAATGGCCAGCGGTGGATCATCTTACCCCTGTTCCTCCCTGTTATCTGTGCAGGAATCTCCCAGCCCTCTTTCTCCACTCCCTGCATAGATGAATTTGGCCTAATCCAGCCATTTGTGCTGAGTGATAGAATTTCATACCTGAGGGCAGGAGGCATTGAGAACGCAGGTAAGATAGACAGGACGGCCATTGTTTTACCTGGGCGTGCACCCCAGACTTTTAATGGGGGGGGGGGGGGGGTTATAGATGGACTGAGAGAGGATAGATGGGAAACTGCTGCAGGGGAAGTTCAGGCAGGTGGAGAAAGGGAATAAAACAAGGGAGTGGCCACGTTCCACAACATTCGGTCAGGGCTGCAGTGCTTTTGTGGTCGGTGGTAAGTAAGATGGTTATTGCACTTTCAGGGCACTGGGCCAGTTTAAAGATAACCACATTATTCAGAGGGTCAGGGCAAATACGCTTGAGATTGATTAAGGATCAAATGGTTGAACTCAGAAGTAACAGGGCAGCTAGTCTCTTTCTGTAATTGCCAATGAGGATATGGATAAAAGGCACATTAGATTGTTACCCCCCACCCGTCCTTCTCTCTAGCGTACATCCCCTTTTCACAATCACCCTGAGCACTTCACGCCATCTTACCATCCATCAAAGACTCCGGTTTGCCCTACAGTCAGGAACATTCTCATAGATTACAGATGGATAAGAACGGATCATCTTACAGTCAAGCTGGCCCTCAGCCAAACATGGGCGATTTATAACAAAAATGATATAAACGCGAGGAAGAATAGCTCAGGGAGGATAAAAGGTAAAAGGTAGAGGAATGGGTGAGAGATTAATGAAAGCTAATGTAAAGTGAATCAGCAATGTCCTTGTAGGATATCTGTCATTTCACAGCGCTATAACATTTTGTGCCTGATGTAGTAAGAGGAATGTCACACTCTCACACACATGCATATTTTTGCATTATGCAGCAGCATGTGTGTGATCTTTTCTCGTGAGTGGATACTCTTGTTTGGGTGGTCTCTTGGTGCTTCTGTCTGTTTGGCTGTTTGTTCTCCTGTAGTAATAAGCGGGTTTCATTTGTACACACTGACCTCAATACATCTATTTGTTTTCTCTGTAAGCTAAGCAATCATTCCCTTGATGAAAACATTTGAGTTACTAGATGGGTTACCCACAGTAGTACGTAATAATACACCACAATAGCCACTTTGAATGCATTTGGTGAATGAATCACCATGAGTCAGGTGTATTTAATGTGTTAGGCTAATATTAAAATTAGAACTGTCAATTATTGTTAATTTAGAACATTTTAATATATTTAAATGTTATATTTTTTAAATACATTTAATATTTTCTAAAATATATATTCTAAATATTTTATATTTAAATATTAGAGTATAAATATTTTAAATATTTAAGTGAGTACTCTCCAAGATTTTCTAAGTTCTTTTTTCATAAAAAACAACAATTCTGCAACAATTAGTGTTTGGTTTTGCAATTTCTGTGTAATGATGAATGTTAAAATTTAAACTGTCAGTTGTTAATTTTAAACTTATTATTATTTCAGAATATTTTAAAACATTTTACATATTTTTTAATATTTAAGTAAGCAATCTCATATTATTTGTAGAAAAACATGAAAGATTTAGAGCTGTAAATTTACTTTATACTAATATAAATATTAGTATAAAGTATAAATTAATGTCTTATATTAATTATAAAATAATACATTTATACTAATTATTTTTAATACAATGTTCATAGTTTTTATATTTCGATTTACCTTAAGGTCCTATATAAGAAAAAGCTAGTACCTGAGCAAATGTGCCATTAGCAAATAATTCTCTGGGTTTTGTTAATTTTCACTCTTTCTTATGAGCAACTTCAGTTTTGATTGATGATGGTTGATGGCCAATATTCTAGCTAACTTCAAGCTGTTCCTGTCTGGACTTGATGAGGAAGCGTGTCTGAGTATACAGAGCCCATCTCCCACGAGCCATCCTGCCTCTCAGTGATTCCTGCTGTAGGGAGGAGCCACCATTGGGCCCCACACTGGAGCCAAGACCAGATTTATCAAAGGATTAGGGTGTGAATCTGCCTCTGTGTCTGAAACACGTGCACGGAGCCCTGTGACGTGAGGGAGAGGTATAAGAAGAAGGGGGGCCGCAGAAGTGGGAGATGAAGACATAAAATATACCTGTGAACTTCTTTCCAACTTTAATCAGTTTCAGAGCGGAGCAAAGGTACTTTCAGCACGACTGCATCTGGCCTGTAACTCTACAGACAGACTCAGCACTTTTCCATGAGAGACAGACGGGTAATTAAAGCCTCACAGCCTTGATTCACCTGCTTATAAGATCAAAGCACAGTCCATTCTGGGGCTTTTCGTCTTTGGCCGTGTATGATCTCACTGGGGTGTCATTACACACGTGTTGTCTGTCATTACTTCACCCTTAATTTATCCATTGGAAACCTTCCTGACTGAAAATAGGCTATGTGTGCGGCTGTATCTGTTTGTTTGTTTGTGTGAGTACTGAGGAAAATTGCATGATAGTTATGATATAGCAGTGTTGTGGAATAACAATATTAATGTTAATAACATTACTAACAGTAGCTCAGATTTTTTTGTAAAATAGTGTAGCTTGCTTCACAAGCTCCTTTTCTGAATGGCAGTGTAGTGTGATGGAATCTGTATTGTCACATTGTTTTGCACAAACAGATTTGTCTGGATTTATGAGGCAATAATCAAGCACACTTTCCTAGAATGTCTTTCTCTTACTCATAATATTTATATGTAGTGTTACGAAGTTTAGTAAATTAGTTAAGTTACGCATTAAAATGCAGTTCTGTTTGCCTTTTATGTCTTCTTTTTTGGTATAAATATTTAGTTAAGCGCTGCTGTTCATCACTGTTTTTATACTGTTTGTACACTACCGTTCAAGTTTAGGGTCGGTAAGATTATGTTTTGAAAAAAAGTCTCTTCTGCTCACCAAGGCTGTCAATAGATCTTCCCAAATTGTACACATTGCACCTTTAAAGGGTTAGTTCACCCAAAAATGAAAATGCTGCCATTTATTACTTACTTATTACTTAATTATTACTTATTACAATGGCTCCGTGAGGTCTGCATAGGGAGCAATGACATTTCCTCTCTCAAGATCCATAAAGGTACTAAAAACATATTTAAATCAGTTCATGTGAGTACAGTGATTCAATATTAATATCATAAAGCGACGAGAATATTTTTGGAGCGCCAAAAAAAAACAAAATAACGACTTATAAGTGTTGGCCAATTTCAAAACAGCTGCTTCAGGAAGCTTCGGCACATAATGAATCAGCTTATTGAATCATGATTCGGATTGCGTGTCAAACCCGCCAAACTGCTGAAATCACGTGACTTTGGCGCTCCGAACTGCGAATTCGACACACTGATGCATAACACTCCAAAGCTTCCTGAAGCAGTGTTTTGAAATTGGCCATCACTATATAAGTCATTAATTATTATTTTTTTTGGTGCACCAAAAATATTCTCATCGCTTTATAATATTAATATTGAACCACTGTAGTTACATGAACTGATTTAAATATGTTTTTAGTAACTTTATGGATCTTGAGAGAGGGAGAAGTGTCATTACTCCCTATACAGGCCTCACGGAGCCATCGGATTTCAACTAAAATATCTTAATTTGTGTTCCGAAGATTAACAAAGGCCTTATGGGTGTGGAACGGCATTAGGGTAAGTAATAAATGACAGAATTTTCATTTTTGGCTGAACTAACCCTTTAAGATATGCATTTTTGCCCGTTAAATAATGATGCAAATAACAGTAAATTGACTAGCGCAAACCTTAGTAAATCACCTTGCATAATTCATTTAAATATTCTCCTCTCATAAATTTTGCATCTCAAAGGGAAACTCCTACAAATGCATATATAATAAGGTCAGCCGCAAAAATAACCTTGTCCATCCCTTTTCAGAGTTAATTTTTCACTGCATGTCTTCAGTAAATCCTGACAGTAGTTTTTTAAACACCAAAAGATGGTTTGCGCTGGCACAAGCAGTTAGTAAATGTGACCCTAACTGTAACGAAGGGGACTCACAGGCAGGGATCCAAATGCAGCGTTTATTAGAAGTAAGAGTGGTCGTACAGGCAGGGTCAAAACAGGAACAAACAGGAGCAGTGAGGAACAGGCAGAGTCGTAGTCAAGGGACAGGCAAAGATCAGGACAGGCAGCAACGGGTCAAAAACAAGAAACAGGCAGGAACGATAACAAGCAGGCAGACAGGATAGAAACGCTCAGAAATGATACAATGGTAATCAAGACCTCGCGGTGAGGTGGTGTGAGTGAAAGTCCTTTATAGTCCTGTTAATGTACTGCAGCTGGGTGTGGTGATTAGTGATAGTGATTGGTGGAGTGAGTGCAGGTGATTGGCAGAGAGGATTATGGGTAATGTAGTCCGGGAACTGACAGGAACAGACGGTGATCATAACATAACGCCCCCCTCCCGGAAGGCGCGTCCTCGCGGCGTAAAAGGAACAGCTAGGGAGGGGGGGTGGGTGCATTGGGGACCTGCATGCAGAAAGGAACAGGGTCCCCAATGCAGGTCCAGGAACTCGGGCAGCCACGGAGGGTCAGGTGCCACGGGCAGCCACGGAGGGTCAGGAGCCACGGGCAGCCACGGAGGGTCAGGAGCCACGGGCAGCCACGGAGGGTCAGGAGCCACGGGCAGCCACGGAGGGTCAGGTGGCTTGAGCAGCCATGGCAGGTCAGGTGCCACGGCAGGTCAGGTGCCACGGGAGGCCACGGCAGGTCAGGTGGCTCGGGCGGCCACGGCGGGTCAGGTGCCACGGGAGGCCACGGCAGGTCAGGTGGGTCAGGTGGCTCGGGCGGCCACGGCGGGTCAGGTGCCACAGGAAGCCACGGCAGGTCAAATGGCTTGGGTAGCCACGGCAGGTCAGGAGCCACAGGCAGCCCTAGCAGTTCAGAGGCTGCTGATGACCGCGGCCGTGCAGGGTCCCCACCCACAAGCTCCCCACCCTTAGGTATACTGCCCCCCCCAAAAAAGTTCTTGGGGATTTCAACGGGGACCGTGGCGGGTTTGTGGGCAAGGAGATCGGGCGGCGCCGGCAGGGCAAGGCGTTTGGGCGGCGCCAGCAAGGCAAGAAGCACAGGTGGCGCCGACAGGGCAAGGAGCACAGGTGGCGCAGGCAGGGCAAGGAGCACAGGTGGCGCAGGCAGGGCAAAGAGCACAGGTGGCGCCGGCAGGGCAAGGAGCACAGGTGGTGCCGGCAGGGCGAGGAGCTTGGGTGTAAGAAGGGGAAGAATAGAAGGAGCCTTCCTCTTCCTCCTCCTCCTCCTCTTCCGAGGATGAGGCGATGGTTCACCGGTTGGAGCGTGTTCAGGAGCAGACTCACTGGCTGAAGCGGGTTCTGGAGCGGACTCAATGGCTGGAACGCCCCCCACATCCTTGAGCACTGCAGGGGCGGCCATCTTGCCCGTGGGCACTGGCAAAGCAGCCATCTTGTCCAGCGCGTCCAGGGCGCTTGAGAGCGTTGCAACCGGCGAACTTGAGAGCGTTGCAACCGGCGAACTTGAGAGCGTTGCAACCGGCGAACTTGAGAGCGTTGCAACCGGCGAACTTGAGAGCGTTGCAACCGGCGAACTTGAGAGCGAAGCGGCCGCCGGGCTTGAGTGCGAAGCGGTCGCCGGGCTTGAGAGCGAAGCGGTCGCCGGGCTTGAGTGCGAAGCGGCCAGTTGATGCCTTGGAATGCCAGCCGCTCGCGCTGAAATCAGCGGTGGGTCAACCACACTGGAACGTAATCCTTGCCGTTTTCTGACTGATCTAGAGACGTGACGTGGCTCTGGGCGATCAGCGGCGACGTGACATTGCTCTGGGTGATCAGCGAAGGCGTGACGTTGCTCTGGGCGATCAGCGGCGACGTGACATTGCTCTGGGCGATCAGCGAAGGCGTGACGTTGCTCTGGGCGATCAGCGAAGGCGTGACGTTGCTCTGGGCGATCAGCGAAGGCGTGACGTTGCTCTGGGCGATCAGCGAAGGCGTGACGTTGCTCTGGGCGATCAGCGAAGGCGTGACGTTGCTCTGGGCGATCAGCGAAGGCGTGACGTTGCTCTGGGCGATCAGCGAAGGCGTGACGTTGCTCTGGGCGATCAGCGAAGGCGTGACGTTGCTCTGGGCGATCAGCGAAGGCGTGACGTTGCTCTGGGCGATCAGCGAAGGCGTGACGTTGCTCTGGGCGATCAGCGGCGACGTGACGTTGCTCTGGGTGATCAGCGAAGGCGTGACGTTGCTCTGGGCGATCAGCGGCGACGTGACATTGCTCTGGGCGATCAGCGAAGGCGTGACGTTGCTCTGGGCGATCAGCGAAGGCGTGACGTTGCTCTGGGCGATCAGCGAAGGCGTGACGTTGCTCTGGGCGATCAGCGAAGGCGTGACGTTGCTCTGGGCGATCAGCGAAGGCGTGACGTTGCTCTGGGCGATCAGCGAAGGCGTGACGTTGCTCTGGGCGATCAGCGAAGGCGTGACGTTGCTCTGGGCGATCAGCGAAGGCGTGACGTTGCTCTGGGCGATCAGCGAAGGCGTGACGTTGCTCTGGGCGATCAGCGAAGGCGTGACGTTGCTCTGGGCGATCAGCGAAGGCGTGACGTTGCTCTGGGCGATCAGCGAAGGCGTGACGTTGCTCTGGGCGATCAGCGAAGGCGTGACGTTGCTCTGGGCGATCAGCGAAGGCGTGACGTTGCTCTGGGCGATCAGCGAAGGCGTGACGTTGCTCTGGGCGATCAGCGAAGGCGTGACGTTGCTCTGGGCGATCAGCGAAGGCGTGACGTTGCTCTGGGCGATCAGCGAAGGCGTGACGTTGCTCTGGGCGATCAGCGAAGGCGTGACGTTGCTCTGGGCGATCAGCGAAGGCGTGACGTTGCTCTGGGCGATCAGCGAAGGCGTGACTTGACTCTGGGTGATCAGCGAAGACAGGACGTGGTTCTAGGGGATCAGTGAAGACGTGATGTGATGTTGTCGTGACCGCCATTTTGTGAGTGTTCTTTGATGCAGCGGCCATTAAATGATTCACTGCGGTGTCGTATTTCCCCTCGACACCCACAGTAAAACGTGAACCAACGGTAAGCAGGGCAAAGTCCAAGAACTCCACGAACGACCCTCTGGGACCATTGGTGAGTAAATAGTCCTTAAGTGGTTCGTTTAATCCATAAGTGAAAAAGTCAATGAGGGCACAGTCAGGTAGATCAGATAGGTGGGCAATATCCAGAAACTTCTGAATATGTGCCTCCAGGGTACAGTTACCTTGACGAAGGCTGACCAGACATATTGCTGGGTCCATGCTGAGGCTGGACACACTCGTATAAGCTGCTGGATCGTAGTTGGCGAGGTCTTCTGTAACGAAGGGGACTCACAGGCAGGGATCCAAATGCAGCGTTTATTAGAAGTAAGAGTGGTCGTACAGGCAGGGTCAAAACAGGAACAAACAGGAGCAGTGAGGAACAGGCAGAGTCGTAGTCAAGGGACAGGCAAAGATCAGGACAGGCAGCAACGGGTCAAAAACAAGAAACAGGCAGGAACGATAACAAGCAGGCAGACAGGATAGAAACGCTCAGAAATGATACAATGGTAATCAAGACCTCGCGGTGAGGTGGTGTGAGTGAAAGTCCTTTATAGTCCTGTTAATGTACTGCAGCTGGGTGTGGTGATTAGTGATAGTGATTGGTGGAGTGAGTGCAGGTGATTGGCAGAGAGGATTATGGGTAATGTAGTCCGGGAACTGACAGGAACAGACGGTGATCATAACACTAACAGTCAAGCTACCATTTTTTTAAAAGTGCTTAGCTACTTAAAACTAGCTTTTCAAGCTACGAACAAAGTTTTTGAAATACCTTTGTTAATACTGGGATACGGACAGTGTTTTTCTGCGATGTCCATACATGCAAACTTGACTTTGGTTTTGAGAGGTGACGGTGGCTGCTTGGTTTGCTCGTCTCGTTTATCTGTGTCCATTTACAGAAGTGCTTAAATCAGGTGGATCCATGTTCAACATGAACTCATTTAACACCTGCTTTGATTTAATCTAATTTAGAGTCTGATATGGTGACCTCCTAAATATGTGCACACACTGTAACCCAATATATAATTCACGTTGGAGTAAATCAACGTAAAATGCTGAAATTATAGCACCCATAAATATCATTTGGGCTATTATGATAGTGCAGCTCCCATGGGCATATAATTTGTGGTGACATTTTAAATCACAGGTCTGACAGTACACACATTCTTTATCTGTTTTCTTCTCTTTTACTGTCTCTCTTCCTCACACAAAAACAAATCATTTAGCTGCTTCACACTTTTCTCTTGTAACCTTTCTTCTGTCTCTCTTAGTATTCAGTCAAGACAGAAGCACCGTGTAGTGGAAGTGCGCTGCCGTGAATGTGTGTTTATGTCTGTTTGTGTAGGTATGATGTGTGGGATTAATGTCAGACATGCTGGGGCTCATACCAGCCTCCCGCTGTAGCGTCTTGGAGGCTTATCACAGTCAATCTTCTCTTTGTTCACCTCACTCTCAGCACGCACACACACACGGATCGCAGACATGGCTCATATAGCAAGGCATGATGGTCAGGATCCGAGGCTTCAAAATGTTGAGCACATGCAGTAAGTGATGCAGTTGGGGAGAAGTTTTTATCTCTCTGCGAAACTTCTACTCAACATCAGAGGCTCTTGGGGAGGAGTTTATACTGCAGGGCCTAAAGATAGAGAAGGGGAGGCTAATTGATTAAGAGCTGTGAAAAAAAAGGATAAAAGGAATTTATATCCTGTTTGATATCTGCGGAGGGGTCAGCAAGCAAGGTCACAGTAGCACCTCCTTGTGGCCAAATATAGCATGTGACGCAGCCAGACGATTCCAGTGACAGCACTGCTTGAATTTGTTCTGCTTTTAACTTGAGTCATTTAAAGGGCTGAGACAGTCACTCATAGGCTATGTTTGAAATGGCATACTGCTCATACTATTTCTGTGGTATGCAGCATGTATATTGTGTGCAGTATGTGAATTTTCTGTACATACATTGCCGTTAAAAGGTTTGGGGTCTGTAAGATTTTTATTTTTATTATTAAGCAGCACAACTGTTTTCGACATTGATAATGATAAAAAAGTGACACTAAGAAATGGAGTAGCTTAATGGCTAGTGAAAATTCAGCTTTGTGATCACAGGAACTCAATATTTAAAGAGAAAACAGTTTTTTAAACCAAAATTTATTAGTCACGCAGTCTGTGAGTATATCGTCCTTGTTAAATGAACATTACATCAAAAAAGAAACCAAATACAATTCTATTTTGTAATTTTACATTAACAACGTATTGTAATAAATGTTCTATTTATCAAAACCAAGTCAATCTCATCAAGTTAGTGTTTTAAGCATTTCTGCATTCATTCCAAAATAATAACTAAAGGCTGTAACAATTTAAACAATATATTTTATTTGTGCATTGATGTTTTTCTTTTTAATAGTCAACTAAGGCTGTTTTAGATCATCAGTCATGCTCCGTAAACACCGTCTGTCACAGACACGAAGATGTATTTTTAATGTCATCAAGCTGATTGCACTAAAAAAAACCCACAGTCATCATGCTTTCAGTTCATTTCAAGTTTGATTTTGATGTGACATAAATGGTAATATCTAACTGGGTGATCTGTTTACTTACATTTCAATTAGTCTTCTCATCGACGCCATTATTTGCTCAGTCAAATTGACGCGTGGAGAGAGAGACGGGATTTATCACACAAACCAATCATATCCAATCATAACCAATTACATCCAATCATAGCGCAATGGAGACATTGCCTCCTCTCACGTGACTTTCCCCCATTCATTCTCAATTACCATCCACAAAACCCACCGCACGCTTTAGGGGTCTAATGGTTTTCTATGAGGGAAAAGGGAGGCATGACTCTTGCTGTAACTTTACCTACGGGTGTTGCTGTTGGGCAGTGTTCCTTTAGAAATACGCGTGACTTGCGCTCTTTTTAATGTCATTATTTGTAATATTTGTTTTGTTGTATATGTAATCTGGATCAATTTCTCATCCTATTTTTTTTTTGAGGAGGCACTGCCTCCCTTGCCTCCTCGGAGGAAACGTCCCAGCGATAGCTGTATGACTCCTCAATAGACAGCAATGTAACAACCAACACAACCATTAAACCATTAAAATGGTCAACATGGATATTTTTCTTACAAAAACGCATCGTTTTGCTTCAAAAGGCCTTAATTAACCCCCTGGAGCCATATGTTTTTTTTTTTTGCTTCAAATTGTGGCCTCCTATTCACAACCATTATAAAGCTTGGAAGGGTCAGGATATTTTTTAAATATATCTCCAATTGTTAAAGAAGATAGTCATATACCTAGGATGGCTTAAAGAAACACTCCACTTTTTTTGAAAATAGGCTCAATTTCCAACTCCCCTAGAGTTAAACAGTTGAGTTTTACCGTTTTCGAATCCATTCAGCCGATCTCCGGTTCTGGCGGTACCACTTTTAGCATAGCTTAGCATAGTTCATTGAATCTGATTAGACCGTTAGCATCGCGCTTAAAAATGACCAAAGAGTTTTGATATTTTTCCTATTTAAAACTTGACACTTCTGTAGTTAAATCGTGTACTAAGACCGATGGAAAATAAAAAGTTGAGATTTTCTAGGCTGATATGGCTAGGAACTATACTCTCATTCCAGCGTAATAATCAAGGAACGTTGCTGCCGTTCCATGGCTGCAGCAGTGCAATGATATTACGCAGCGCCCGTGAGCCCCTGCTTGCACAGGGAACGTGCCTTGCAACCATGGAGACGTTTGTGAGAGACGCTGCGTAATATCATTTCACTGCTGCAGTCATGATACGGCAGCAAAGTTCCTTGATTATTATGCCTGAATGAGAGTATAGTTCCTAGCCATATCAGCCTAGAAAATCGCAACTTTTCATTTTCCGTCGGTCTTAGTACACGATTTAACTACAGAAGAGTCAAGTTTTAAATAGGAAAAACATCAAAACTCTTTGGTCATTTTTAAGCGAGATGCTAACGGTCTAATCAAATTCAATGAACTATGCTAAGCTATGCTAAAAGTGGTACCGCCAGAACCGGAGATTGGCTGAATGGATTCGAAAACGGTAAAACTCAACTGTTTAACTCTAGGGGAGTTGGAAAATGAGCCTATTTTCAAAAAAAGTGGAGTGTTCCTTTAAGTGTGAGTAAATAATGGGATAATTTTCATTTTTGGGTGAACAATCCCTTTAAACAATTAATGTTATACAGTTTTATACTGTGTATTTACTATTTTATACAAAATAAAGATGTTGCACTTCACAGTACGCAATAAACAGTACCTAACATTCCATTCTGAACACAGCGAATGATCTTGTACAGTCTTGTCTCATTCCTTATGCTTTATGCATTGGACTGTATAAATAAAACATTTAGCATTTTACACTGCATTCTGTTTCACATGCTATTTGAAGCAAATCATAGGCAGTATACAATATATTCTGCTCAGTATACTATAACAGTATGCTAATATTCCATTCCAGACATAACAATATCATTGGCTTTCATTCATTTCTTATAATTTAGACACTGCACTCTAAAACTGCAGTAGTCAGATTTTGGTAACCTGAGCTTTATGCATATGTTTCTTCATACAGTATTTGTTGACGCACTTGAATTTCGACTGAAGGAAGCCAGGCGAAGTGCAGAAGTGTCGAGAAGTGTTTTCATTCTAATTAAATGGGAATCTTAATGAGTAGCTCTCTCCACAGACCTCGAGCCACTTTCATGTGCTCAGTCTGAGTGAAGAAATCGAGCCAGTGGGTTAGAGAGGCGGCTGGTAACCCAGACGGATTTAGGGTGTATAAAATGTTTAAAAGAAAAAAAAAAAAGTAGAAAAATGAACAGTTCCAGCTTTAAAATTTGACTGGATAAGCAACTTTGTTGAAATAATCAATACAGACATAGAAACCAAGCAACCCAGCAGAATGTTTTTTAATTTGTCACAAGGTGTTTCCATCCACCTATCTGTGTGAATTTTGGGATATTGCATAAAAAACGCTGGATGCAAAAGCATAAATTCTAAAAATGCACATAAAACACTTGTGCACTCAATTGAGGCGAATAACATTTTTATCTGGTATGAAGATATGTGCATAAACTATGATAGAAACACATTTACTGAATACATTTATGCAACAAAAAACTCACTTGGCTTTGCCTCAACAGAGGATGTGATTGAATAACTAGACTAACCAGCGGACCAATTTCATTGCATACTGTAGCATCTCAAATGTTGGTTTGTTCATTCTAAAATGCCTGAGCCAAAGTCTGTCATCAACAATCGTGTCTCGCACGATTCACATGATTGCGATTTAGCTTTATAAGACTGAGTTTGTGTCTTTTATTCTGAGGTTGGTTTTCATGGCAGATTGCGTTGGCGGTCAGATGAGGGACAGGCTGTCTTTCCCCTCCATTCTGAGACGGGACTGGAATAGCGAGCAGCGCTATGCTGCCGTCACAGTAATTGGACCTAAATTGGTTAAATGAATGAGCCATTTCTGCTGCCTTGGTCACAGCTGAGGACAGGACGGACATAGGCCCGCAGGTCCCCCACCGGACGGGTCTGTCAGCATACAGTTGAATGAAAAGAAAGAAATTAATTTACCACAGACAGTTTGTGATTTTCTTTTTTCGATCGGCAAAAGTGATGAGATCTGATGAATTTTGGTTGGGGAACTGATTTGATTGTTTTCCTTCTAATTTACAACTGTAGACAGTTGAAGACAAACCTTGACCTTATCAGCAGACTGTCTTAGGTTTCAGCTAATTAAATCTCTCCTCGGCACAAAAATACACGGACGTCGTCAGCAGTGCACGGCAAAACTGTCACCGGCAATATTAACAAAACTCACTGCGCATACCTAGCCTACTTTATTCTCCACAAATGTAAATGCAACACAAAACTGTGTCTGAAAAAGCTTTTGAAACACATAATCATGAATTGCAAACGCACTGTGCGTTCTGTCGCGGCATGCTTTAATTAACACTTCTGAGTTTCAAAAGCAAAATAATGAAGACGTACAAACAGTTTTCGTCCCATGCTGCGTACCTTCTCTAATATACTCCAACTGTTCCTCCTTACAGCTTTCATTTGATGGTTGAAGGAGATGGTACCTGTCTGCTGTAATACAAGCAGTAATTACATAGAACTTTTAGTTCTGGAATATGCAGTGCACATCTGGGCCTTTTATATAATCTGTGATTTTTTACAATGTTTATACATAATAAAATAAATGTCAACTGGTTTATGTTTTTTTCGGTGGAGCAATTTCGGTGCCACCAGTGGAACCAAATGGAATTGCAAATGCATAATGGACAAATTCCAGATGCTGTTTTTGTGCCTTTAAAGGGAACGTTATTCATGATTTTGTTCAGTTAGTGGTTATTTTGAGGATTTTTTATGCCTTCAAGATCATTTGATGAGTGTGAAACCTGAGGTCTACTTTTAGTTAGTTACTCGTCAGCACTGAATGTCGCTAATCAGGATGGCCATGATTAAAATACACTGAGCTGGTGATAGAGAGGCAGACAGAGAGCAGTGGATTCAAAGGGGACTAAGCATCTATATGCATCTCTCATCTCATTAATCTGCATTTGCTCCAATCTCACCCTCCTCTGGATCATCTGCACGACAGGTGCTCAGCGAGGGGCTCTGAGGGACCCTGCCTCTCACTCCTCCCTTCGCTTGCTTACTGCTCTTTCTCTCTCTCACTCACTCCAATTTGTTCAGGACCACTGCTGCTTGCCAGGGGACATCTGTGTTCATCCAAAGCCAGCCATCCTTTCATCCCTTTATTTTACCCTTTCTCTCATTTCTTGCTGTTGCATTCATTGCATCCCTCCTTTACTCATGTTCCACTTGTTTTACCTGAACGTACAGAAGGGAACAGTAAAGAGAAGAAGAGAGGAATTAAGTATATGGCACTTTCCAGAAGCAGGGTACAAAATGGATATTTTAGTATAGTAATTTTTAATTTATATGGAGTTTGAATTTTTTAAGCCCTCTTAAAAGAGTTTAATTTAAAATGTATAATAATAATAACTTGACCGCATTACAGTTCCATATGCAAAGTACGATGTGATCAACACACACACACACACACACACACACACAAACACACACACACACACACACACATACACACAGAAATGTAGTGGTGTAACGGATCAGCAAAAAATAAATAAATAAAATACAAAAAAATTGGGGTTTTAAGACAAATGTAACTTTGCTTAACATTTAACTTAAGAAACACTTTAAGTAATCTAATAAAGTTCAAACATCATTAAAGAGAAGTGAACAGACAGTAAAAATAAGAATACACAAATTAAAACAGATAAATACTATAGAACAGTTACAAATAAAGTTTAACAGTCTAACAGTAGTGTTCATGTTCAGAAATGTAATATAAATATAGTTGTAATTACACTGCATGTATAGTGTTCACTGTATAAATTAAATATAGATTAATCATTGTTAAAGTTGTTTTGTTGTTTAACAATTAATGACATTGCAGTTATTTTTAGGCTACTGTCACCAAAGAGTATATAAGTCAGTGTAAGTTCTTTGCTGTCACTAAATGCACGAAATGAATGCATGACCGAATGCACAGAACCAATATGATGAAGCACATCTGATTTCTTTCTCAAGTTATCTCAACTGTTTAGGTTCACTTAAGACTTTATAACCGACTATATACTGTACAAGAATACTTGGCAAGAAGGGGATTTTGAGACCTTTTTTGCATGTATGTGTCCATTCAAGCTCAAGGAGTCGCGAAAAAGAGCTTGATTATGTGTTTGCGCGCCATCTGAAAGGCGCCTCTGTGCTTGAGTGTGTGCACGCAGAAAACAATGTGCGATTGCAAAATTTGACTTTTCTTGCATTTGAATTGTTTAAAAATGCTTGAGTGTTTTAAATTGGAAAGACTTACAAACGTGCAAATAATAAACTTTCACCATATAATGGCTAAATGCAGTAAATCCACAAATCACATGCTTTCTGAACCGTGGGGCCTGGTTTGTAAGAATCACGGATCAACCAATACAATACAATACAATACAATACAATAGTTTAACAATTTAAAAGCTACATGATATTTCTCACTAGTGAGTTAATAACGGCGCTGTTCTTGGAGCAGATGAACTTACAGTTTCGCTATTAGTAGAGATGATGCTGCCGAACACAGTTGAGAGACGCGCAGACTCAGGTAGTTCACATACGCTTAATCTCTCTCTCTCTTTCTAACTGCATTTATAACGGCATTATTCTGCTATCAATGACTGAAGCCTCCATTACTAGCTCTAACGGAGGCTTGGGATTAGATGCCTAGTCCTATACACAAAAACCTGATGAATGTCTTGAAATACACCACCTAAACAATGTTTTGAGGTGTGGTAACTGTTGTGTAAGTGGAGTAATTGACTCCGGGCCGTTGAATTATTGAAAAATAATTCCGCTTCACGTCATGGCCGCATTACCACCTCGGTTGTGTATTATTTTTCGAATAATTCAAGGGCCCGTCATCAATTATTCCTTACATTATTATTATTATATATTTGTTTTTCAACAAATAGGCGAACTGTCTTAATGCAGTTGAATGTAAAGTAGGGCTGCACAATTTATCACACTTAACTTAAACGTGATTATCACCTAAAAGCGATTCATAGTGCAATTATGAAATGGCAAAGGCTTTTTTTTTTTGTGCACAGCTTGTCAATGAAGTAGTTCCAAATGCTAATATATCTAAAACACTGCGAGTTTTAGTCACTTATAATGTACATTTTAATCTTCCCAGACATGAGTAGCATTTATTAACATCTTGTCCAACAAAAGACAACATTTAATAACATTTCATAATGACAGTTGAGCATCCTTCTGTTAGATGATGTGGCTTCTTACGCAGAATAAGGCAGTCATGTGTTTAATCAATCAAAGCGTTTCCATCTTCCGTTTATGCAGCTACAGCTAAATGACGCGTGTTATCTTCTTCTGTGGCAGGGCATATTTAGAGTTTCTATGCAAGAGCGCCCTCTGGCTTTCAGTTGGAGAAGCATTTACTACTGATCACAGAGCCATGCAGCTCTGACAAGCTGCGCGTAAAAATAATCGCAGCCTTTGCCAAATCGCGTGCGGTTTAATCGTGCAGCCCTAATGTAAAGTGTATAAAATAAAATAAAAAATCCATAGTTTTTTTTATTATTAGAATTTTTACTTCTCATCATGCTCCAGAAAGCATGCAAAATAATGTTGCTTTTTGGGTGTCAAAAAAGAATGTCAGCACAATAATGACAGCTATTTGAAAGTGCTCTATGCATACTGTATGTATTCAAATTTGCAATATTGTTGCCCAAGGGAGCAGTCTGAGGCCAGAAATGCTGTGGGTGCTTCTCCGCACCTGAAGAAACAGAGTCACCGATTTCTGTTCCAATGCAACCAATTAAACTCCTGACCTCGCAGTTTGAAGGTGACCAGCCAGCTAATGAGATACAGCTCAGTGCCTTTTAAGCATGTTTTAACATTAACATCCTTTTATTTTTTAGCCATCGCAGAAATCTTCCCTCCTTTCCTTCCGTGGCTGTGTCAGCCTTGACCTCATCATGATTATTCCTTATCTCCAAACTATTTCATCCTTATCTCCTCCCCGCGCTCCTCACAATTACGCCAGCCCTCTGAAAATGGCAAACGCATGGGGTAAGAAATAGGATTGCCAAGCTTCAGTATTAGAGAGTGTCAGGCACGCCTGAGATTCCATTTATCAGGCCCAAACAGGCTCCGAATTATTTGAGTTTGTTGAATCGCTTCCCCTCGCCTTTGATCTTCCTGTGCCCTTCTCTCTATTTATAAACCCCTCCTCCCCCACTCTTTCTACCGCACTTCTCCCATATCCACACACAGCCCTGGATCATTCTCTCCCAAATCCTCTTCCCAAAGATTCCTTTCACACCAGCTCCCTTATCCCTGTGCGCGTTTGTCCTTCGGGCCCTGGCTGCCCCCTTGCCGTAGGATCTTTGAATGTGGTGATTACGGCCCCCGGCGTGTGTTGCAGGATTCCTAACATGTCACTGGCTTTAAATGACAACCAAAGCCCGGTCCTCCGCCCCCTACTCCAGCCCGATCAGGTTCCCGCAGCTTGTTAGGAGAATCAGACTCAGATACAGTGGCAGAACAACATCTCCTCCTGTGCCACATGGGTTTGATGAGGCTGTTAAGACTGTTGGTATTATCATCAAGGCACTTTGTCTGTCAGTGGAGGATCTGGTAGTGTTGCAGTGTCCAATCAACATGCTTGTTTGAATCCAGTGGTCTTAGTTGTCATTGTGCAGGTTTAAGATGTGTTCTAGCACCATACGTTATCTGAACAGTAAGTATGAAATCTTATTCCCCTTTTATCGTACATAAACGCATGACACGCACACACGCGCTCGCATGCACTTACCCTGTCACGGTGATTTACAGTGTGAGCTGGGCCCTGAAAGTGTTCTTTAATTTAATGAGGTAATTATACACTAGGGGCAGGAAGCAGACTGGACCTGATTTATGCATGCTGGCCGTGTTGTTTTGTCACACACTTTGACTCTGCTGCAAGGACAACTGTCCCCCACACACTTCGAGTGCACTCGTGTTCTGCTCCCCTCTGTGTTTCTCTCTACATCTCTCTCGGTTGTCAACAAATCTGTGTCGTTTCGCAGCTGGCATGTGAACAGACGAAACGGGTTTGAGTCTTTTCTCGTTGGATCAGTCACACATGTCCTGAATTATGTCAGCACTGTATTGCAGTGACATGCAAACAGTGCCAGGGAGAGTGGCGGTTTACATTAGAGCTCAGTCTTCTGTCTTGTTTATGTGGCTGAAGGGGGAATTGGAAGTTCAGACGTCAACTAACTTTTTTTTCCTCTTAGAATGTTATACAGATCGTTCACTTAAAAATGAAAGTTATGTTATGTACTGCAATTCATACTGAAAATTCATAGTGGTTTTCAAACTCCAAAAAGGACAAAAAAGATGTTATTTATTGAAGCTTGTGTTGCATTTATTTATTTGATCAAAAATACAGTAAACACAGAAAAACTGAAATATTATTACAATTTTAAATAACCGTTAATATATTTTAAAATGTGATTTATTCCTGTGATGGAAAACCTGAAATTTCAGTGTCACACGACCCTTCAGAAATCATTCTAATATGCTGATTTGCTGAAAACATTCTTATTATTAATAACATATTTTTTAGGATTTTTTTAAATAAATGTAGAATAAATTATAAAATTATTAATTATTTGAAAAGAACAGCATTTATTTGAAATCTTTTGTGAGTAACATTATAAATGTCTTTTGTCACTTTTGATCAATTTAATGCATCCTTGCTGAATAAGTACTAATTTATTTAAAAAAAAAAACAAAAAAAAAACCTTACTGTATTTTATTGTTTGTTCGGATGCCAGGGATATTTAGTAAATAATGACTTAAAAGGGTCCTATAATGCCCCTTTTACAAGATGTAATATAAGTCTCTGGTGTCTCCAGAATGTGTCTGTGATGTTTCAGCTTAAATTCGCTCAGATCCCACGGATCATTTATTACAACTTGTCAAATTTGCCCTCATTCAGGTGTGAGCAAAAACACGCCGTTTTTGTGTGTGGCCCTTTAAATGCAAATGTGCTGCTGCTCCCTGCCCACTTTCCAGAAGAGGGCAGAGGTTTAACAGGTTGCTCAACAACAACAAAGCTGGAGAATCTCACGCAGCCAAAATGACGATTGTCATTAACGGTGTTCAGCCTTATATTATTCAAACCGGAGTCGGACACTGATGGAGAGACTCAGGAAGAAGTTACAACTTATAGAATATATCTGGACGTTTATGAACGGTTAGTGGATAAATTTATGTAGTTGCTGTGGAGTTGATTCAACTCATCGACTAGCATGTGCCATCATGTTAAAGGGTTAGTTCACTCAAAAATGAAAATTCTGTCATTGATTACTCATGTCGTTCCACACCCGTAAGACCTTCGTTCATCTTCTGAACACAAATTAAGATATTTTTGATAAAATCCGATGACTTTCAAGTGCCCAGAAAGCCACTAAAAACATATTTAAAACAATTCATGTGACTACAGTGGTTCAACCTTAATGTTATGAAGCGACGAGAATACTTTTTGTGCGCCAAAAAAACAAAATAACGACTTTATTCAACAATATCTAGTGATGGGCGATTTCAAAACACTGCTTCATGAAGCTTCGAAGCTTTACGAATCTTTTGTTTCGAATCAGTGGTTCGGAACATGAAAGTCACGTGATTTCATTAAATGAGGCTTCGTTATGTCATAAGTGTTTCGAAATTTCAAAGGTTCACTTGACTTTGGCAGTTTGATATGCACTCCAAACTACTGATTCAAAACAAAAGATTCGTAAAGATTTGAAGCTTCGTGAAGCAGTGTTTTGAAATCGTCCATCACTAGATATTGTTGAATAAAGTCGTTATTTTGTTTTTTTGGCGCACAAAAAGTATTCTCGTCACTTCATAACATTAAGGTTGAACCACTGCAGTCACATGAACTGTTTTAAGTATGTTTTTAGTAGCTTTATGGGCATTTGAAAGTGTTATTGATGTCACTAACCCGGGAAGAAGCTCGTTGTAGTCCCTACCAGCCGTTTGTTGTAGTCCTTAAACAGAGAATTCTTTAAAAGATTAAATTTCAGTCTGCATGGCGTCAGAAGAATTGGAATACAGTGTCATATGGATCACTTTTTTGATATCTTACGGTGCTTTTAACGTGTTTGTATGTCCTTTTTGTAGCTTGAAAGCCCATGGTAACTGTATACTCAAAGAAAATGTCTGCATTTTGTGTCCCATGAAACCAAAAACAACATCTGAGGATGAGTAAATTACAAAAAATTCATTTTTAGGTGAACTGTCCCTTTAAGGCACACTGCGGCACTTTTGAAGAGAACCGTTTGCAGCAAAAGGGAGTATTTAGAGTGTGAGTCATGTGACTTTTGTTGAGCACTGCATCAGGGACCAGCAGTGCCCACAAGCGACCACTGGCACTTTCTCTCTCTCACCAGCAATCTTGCAACCAGTCTGCCTCCTTATTCTCGCTCTTCTCTTTCTGTCCCTCGCTCTTTATCTCCCTGTGTGCTGTGCAGCCAGTGAGGAGTCTTGCATGCCTAATTTGAGTTAACGATGCCAAGGCTCGTCCAGGCCTGAGGCTCCAGCAGGAGAGCAGGGGGAACAGCTGTGGCCAGGCTGAGGCAGCATATCTCTCCAGTGCTATCTCTATTTTTCCTTCATTCTGTCTCCACGCTCATCCTGACATGTATGCCCACAGCAGCCTCGACTGCAGCACAGTCTAATGACGTCTCCTACGTGAGGAAACCATCTCAGTGGCGCACGGAAGAGCTGGAGAAATCAGGAGAGAGTAGAGGCTTGACGAGCAATCTTGAAATAGAAGCGGAGAAGGGCAAAAAATCATCCTAGATTAAGAAGGAGACAGGCAGCGAGAGGGAGAGAGATAGAAGGGAACAGATTTAAGACTGCAGGGAATTCAAGGCGAGGAAAATCCAGCAGCAGAAATTAAGCAGCTTAAAGTAACTGCTCGCTAAAGCTTAATTCTGATGAGAGGGTCCTCGCACGGTCTCATGCAAGAGGTTGCGCGGGCTGTAAAGGATAAGAGAAGACAGGCTGACAGGGAACAGAGACTCGATGATGTGGATTGGGAGAGAGGAAAAGAGGGGGCTGTTTCATAACCAAAGGTTGACATCTCTCTGATGAGTTTTATGCTGACAGAAAATGTGTCAGCTCAGCCACCTCTGAGCCTCCGTGTTTCACCTCTGTATGGCATGAAAGTCAGAATATGAGCAAAAGGCGCTTTTTTTCAGGCTTGATGTTACAAATTTAACCTGATGACAGGATTTTAAGCTCATTTGGAAAGTTTAAAGCAAGAGTTAGTGCATTTTGGCTTCCTTAACTTCATTCTTCTTGTCTCTGCAGGAAGCATCAACCGAACTGGGGCTGTCCCTACATTTCTGCGGACCCCCACCGTCATCCAGCCTCATCTGGATATGAAGCCCTTCTTACAGTTTCAAATGGAGACTCCTCCACACAGTGTTGGGCTCTTCCACAACTTCAACGCGGTGAGATTATGCCTCTATTGACAGGGTTGCATTATTGGATTACTTCAATAAAAATAACAAATTATATATTGATAATTTTTTTTGGAAAGGAACATATGTTCCTTATGGGACTGATATCTTGTTTTGTTTAGTCACATCATGCCACTTGTTTTTAGAGCAGACAACGCATGTACAAAAGTTGTCCATTTCACAGCATTATTGGAAAGTTTGTCAATTATGCATTTTGAAAATTTGAAAAAGCTTTGCAGAAGCAATATTAACAGCACGCTTCTTTTCATGTCATTCCAAACCAGTGTTATTAATATTTTCAGCTTTGGAATACAAAAGGGAAACAGTGAAGATGATGATTGCAACTCTCAAGCTCTTCAAAGCACATGAAACTATTAAAGTTTTCTAAAGCCCTATGTGTGAAGAACAGACCAAATTTAAATCAGTATTAATTGGAAATAATCCTCTCTGCCATCTGGTGTATTAATGTTACAATGCATTCTCGTTATTTCCAAAAAGGAATCTGATTGCATAAAGATAACCTTAAATATTAAACCACTCAGTCTGTTTGTGAAAGCTGGCTGGTTTATGTATTTGTATTTTCCTGACTGCCTTCCGTTGGACAGAGTAATGCTGTATGAGTTCTCTCATGTCACCGTGACTTATAGCTAATCATTTTGATTAGCATGCAGCTCATTTCACTCTCTCAGCACTTTTACTCCCAAGTCTGTTCCGCACATTTCCCAGATTGCATTCTGTTATGTAAATGAGGATGCTGGTCAGCAAATTGAATAGGAAAGGTTAGTCATGGGATCTAGCCATGCCCAAGGTCTCCATCATATGTATTCTCTCTCTTAAATTCCATGTATTTGCCTGCACTTGTTGCCAGTGTGAAATATGGCATGCATCTTGGCGCAGTCTAGTAACACTGACAAGAAAAAAAAACACTCTACCCATGCCAGCTCAATAAATCCACATCACATGTTGCCTTCCAATTCTGCCTCATTATATTCTTTTTAGTAAAAGCCAAGGGATGTTTAAATGTTTTGAAAAATGCATGAGCTTATGAAAGAGTCAGAATCTAACAGCTAAACTACTGTCTCTTGTACTTTCGCCATTTATTATATATTCAGAAACTAAGCTGTAATCTTTAGATTGAGGCAGTTTTAGCATTAGTGAAAGGCTCAATGTGAGAGTGACCGGGTGTCCGACGGCGAAACTCTCCTGATGCCCAGTAGGGGGCGATGTTGCAGTGGCTGGAAGGACAGGCTGACCTCTCTCTAGGACACTGCTGAAAGCACACTGCAGTGTTTACGCTGTCGCCTAATGGAATGCTGACATTTATGAGAAATCCCTTACACAGGTTGTAATACGTCTTTTATTGAGGTATTTATAATGTTCACCAAATGCATATATATATATATATATATATATATATATATATATATATATATATATATATATAAGTGTAAATTGTAATGAATTAAGTGAAAATCAAACTAACCTTAGTGTTGCTGGTGAGTTTAATGTCTCAGCTGCAGGACAGTTTCATTCTGGGATTTATTCTATTATTATTATTATTATTTATTTAGCAGAATTTGTATTAATTAAAATGGAACTTAAAAACAAATGTGCCAAACGCGCTCAACTAAGCGGTCCTCTTTCATATAAATCGTTGTTTGACATTCCTTGCATTTGAAAGTATGGTTCATTCTATTGCATTAGATCATCCTAAGCACTTCTCCTTTTCAACTTTAGCAATGGAAAATGTGATTCATTCTATTTAGTGAATTGGTGAGGTCGAAAAGTTCATTTAAATCATCAGATTCATAAAAAAGATTCACTGATTCAAGTTTTTTGGACTCAGTTATGTTAATTAGGGTGGCTTTGCTGTACTTTTAAAATACATGTATATGTTCAAGTCTACTCAAAAATGGCTCTGATTAAATTATATTTTTATTGTTTATAAAAACATGCTGTGTAACTTTAATGTAATTAGCTACTTTTTGTTTGTATAAACTACTTTCAGATTCTCTAAATGTTGACTAGCTTTGCTTGGCAAGCTATAAGTAGTTTCCCTAACACTGCTTATAAACGTAAGATTTGTTGTTCCATCTGGAATCGCGTTCATGTTGGAATGCAACAACCTGATCAAACAGTCTTGAAGCTGTAATCCAGTTCAAAGTATTTTTTTTAAATGTATGGGTTTGGCCAAATAATTATTTAGCTGTATACATTTCACCAGTATCACCAGATGCTTTTGATCAGCTGTAGATAGAGCTGGGGTGGACCACAATCTCCCATTCCTCTACAGTCCAGCTGTAATTTGTCTTTAATGTGATTTGGCCTCTACCTGCCTGTCTGAGTCAATTTGCCTGCAGGCAGAGAGGCACCTGAATAATTTATATGAAGCAGCTGGTTGTGGCATGAAGGTGCAGAAAAGCTCCCCCAGACACTTGCTTATTCTGCAGAATCAGGAATTTCAGAGGCGTTGAATCGGGCGGCTTCTGCACCAACTTGTTGCATTTCACCTGCAGCCACCTTCGAGTAAAGCCTCACTCGCAAAAGACGACGTTTATGTGGACGGCTTGCCAATTTTCCTTGCTGAGTAATGTAACTCCACGTGGACTTTTGGAGTTGAAATCTTTTGGCTGCATGCATTTTACCTCTGATGACCTCCTTGGAAAACTGTAATTTTCAACCTTAATAGCTTGAAGATATCAATCACAAGGCATTATGAGTTCAAATATTTTTGGGAGTTTTATTAATTGAGCCCGGGTCACAGCTGAATTGGTTCCACATGAGTTTTAGAGGTATGTGGCAAGAGCGAGAGGACTGTCATGACAGGGGAGATGGAGGAGGGAGCTGAATTCTGCAGCTTGTGCATAAGTGCTTTTGATAGAATGAGGGAGTGAAGGGGTGATTTGGGGAGTGAGAAAGGGAAAAACTGAGAGAGTGCATGACATTCTTAGTGCATCTGGGCAAAATAAGCAGTCAGCAAGTGAGCATGTAAGACAGAAAGAGGAAGGAGATCGTTGAAAGAGCGCAGGAAGGGACGATAGAATTTATTAGTGGGGAAAAAGGGGAAGGGAAGGAAAGAGAAAGCAAGTGAGAGGCAGAGGAAAATGAAGAGAGAGCATCCAACCAGGAACGCAGTCTTGGCTTGCTGTGAAGTGTCAGGAAGGATGGAGGGAGGAATGGAAGGAAGGTGGATGAGATTAAACAGCAGAGAACGAGAAACTGATCCCTAACGGCAAGAGTGACGACCGACTGTGGAAAAGAAGAGGCAAAACTAGAAAGAGAGAAATCAATTAATCATATCCCGGACCTGTAAACGCAAGAATTGCTCGCTGTCATCCCCACAAGGGGGCACAGAAGCGTGTGAACGCGAGAGTGTGGGAGAATCAGGTGGTGTGGTGGGACAGCCAGGATCCCTTCAGGATGAGTGACACTCTCGCACACACCCTCCCACACACAAACACGCGCTCCCTCACGGAGGATCCAATGCAGCTGCGAGATCCAGGCGCTGCTGAGGATATGAAGGTGAGTGCCCTCCAGCTAGCTCAGGCAGAGTGGTAACAAAGCTGGGTACTTTTCTCTGTGTTTCAATCGCTGAATGGCATTCGTTTTCTTCGTGGGATGTTTTATCTGGTATTCTGTGTTTGAACGCAGTGCATTTTGGGCTTGTGGTGTCTGGCATGCTGTGTTTGTATTAACTGACATGGGATCTTGTTAATAGTGGAAAGGGAGACTCTTGTGTTTTTTTTTTTAATCTAATTTACATGTATAAATCTATATTACATGTTTCCTTTAAAGGGGTAGTTTACCCAAAATCATTTACCCACCTTCCTGTTGTCCCAAACCTGTATGAACTTTGTTTTGCAGAACACAAAAGATATTTTGAAGAATGTTTTCATGTTTTTGTCCATACAGTGAATGTCAATGAGGCCCAAAACAACACTGGACCCACTTTGACTTTCATTGTATGAAAATATCAGTAAAAGAGTGAGTAAAAGATGACAAAATTTTTGCATGAATTATCCCGTTACAGGGTCATTAAAGGGTTTGTGTTTTTATAGGAAGAAGGATCTGGCTATTTTTGAACAGTTATCACTTGTGGGATGTGGTTTTCCAGAGGGAGCATCAGGAGGTCATATGACAGACACTGTGCTTGCCAATTGGATAAATGTAACATGCACTGTAAATTGCTCACTTTGATAATTAGTATAGACGCAGTGTCTGCCAACACCATAAAAATACAGCATGTTATTGAGGCTTCGATAAAACATGAACAATACACACTGGAAGAATAGTTAACTGAATGAATCACTAGTTAAATGAATGACTTAAATCATGTCATTCTCCTGCGGAAAATGAAATAAATTTGATACAACATATAGAGTGCTTAAAATATGTATATATTTTAAACACAATGAAAGTCAATGGAGTCTAGTGTTGTTTTGGACCACATTGACACATTTCATTCGATGGACAAAAAAGTTCTTAAAAATATCTTTGTTTGTGTTCCGCATAGACAAAGTCATATAGGTTTGTATCAACATCAGAGTGACTAAATATTGGAACATCTTTCAGCTATGGTTTGGTGGTTTCATAGTTAGATTATTATAGCATCGTCATAAGGCTGTATCATAACATTGTTTGGATTTAAGGAAATTAGCTGGGATATTTATGAGCCAAGATGTCTCTTAGCTGAGAAAGTTAAAGGAATAAATCAACACCAGCAGAAGACCACTTCAATGTTCTTCAAAAAGTTCTATTTTTACTTCATAATGCAAAGCTTTCCTGTAGCTCAGTGGTTAGAGCATGGCACTAGCAATGCCAAGGTCATGGGTTCGATCCCAGGGATTGCACATACTCAGATACAAATGTATAGCATAATGCAATGTAAGTCGCTTTGGATAAAAGCGTCTGCCAAATGCATAAATGTAAATGTAATAAATGTAAAGCATGATGGACCAACACCCAGGATTTTGGTCTAGAAATGCATTTTAACTTCTGTATGCTATTAAATCTTGATTAGAAGGGTGTTCTGAGTTAAAATACAGCCAGTAGACTTTTAAAAAAGACATGAGGCTTTAAGAGTAATCTTTTTCTTATGAGAGGCCTTAGCTTTGATTTTTCCTGTGCAGCCTGTCGGAGTCCCTCCCCCATCCGTTTCCTCGCTGAGGCTGTTAGTACTGACAGTTGTATCTATTGATGTGTTCTAGCTGGAGGTGTTCTTATTACCCAGCTAACTGCCAGCTTCACTTAATCCTCTGGAGATTCATGAAGGCAAAGCCATAGAACAACATCATTGTGGCTAATCCACTGCCAGTCTGACTGATGTAGTGTGGACTTTGCACATGCACAATGGCATCAGGGCCCTCGACGGTTATGGTGACGCAGAACTCAGTTTTCCGGACTGTGCCAAAAGAGATAAGAGGCAAAATCTGAGGAAGTCCGGTGAAAGGCCCGCTAAACTACAGTTGGTGTCTGTGCGCTGTCATCCTGAACCATGTCTCGCCTCTGTTTTTGCTTCTAGTAGGGGGGTTGCTTGGATACGTTCTGTTTGCAGAGTTTCAAAATGTTTTTGTTTGACTTAGAGAATATTCATTTCAGACTCTCCTGCATTTCCCAGCCAAGAGATGATGTTTCAAAATGGCCTGTGTTAGTCTATTGTTGTTACAATTTGGAATGAAAAGCACAGCCATTATAGATGTTT
Organism: Chanodichthys erythropterus; assembly: GCF_024489055.1. Lineage (NCBI taxonomy): Eukaryota > Metazoa > Chordata > Actinopteri > Cypriniformes > Xenocyprididae > Chanodichthys > Chanodichthys erythropterus. Next base: position 21,295,351 of record NC_090240.1, read on the forward strand.
TTGAAAGGTTAAACATTTTCTTTCTGTAACTGGCTCTATTGGAAATCATGTTTCACAGTCATTTCTACTTTATTAGTCCAGATAATTTATTAGTCCCGATAATTTGTCAAGTTTGACAGTGTTGATGAATTTGTAAATGTATGCATGCAGATTAGCTGCATTGTATTATATATAATATCAAGCCAAAATATTCAAATGAAATAACTATATCAAGTGAATAATTATGCTGGGAATCATATGACAATAGAGATCTGAATGCAGACCACACAGCCAAAAGATTTTTGGACTGCGACCATCAGGCTTTGTGCATTAAGCTTGTCATAAACAGAGGCTTAGCCATTGGCGCTATGAGATGCAGTACTTAGGATAGTGGGTAAAATTTATATTAAAGTCTGACCTCTCACATTACTAAAACAGAAACAATTTAAGGGGTAATGTGTCTGTGATGTATATCATCTACGTACTGTGTAGCTAATATATATATATATATATATATATATATATATATATATATATATATATATATATATACACAGTTGGTACGGAAAGTATTCAGACCCCCTTAAATTTTTCACTCTTTGTTATATTGCAGCCATAAAATCATTTAAGTTAATTTTTTTCCCTCATTAATGTACACACAGCATCCCATATTGACAGAAAAACACAGAATTGTTGACATTTTTGCAGATTTATTAAAAAAGAAAAACTGAAATATCACATGGTCCTAAGTATTCAGACCCTTTGCTCGGTATTTAGTAGAAGCACCCTTTTGATCTAATACAGCCATGAGTCTTTTTGGGAAAGATGCAACAAGTTTTTCGCACCTGGATTTGGGGATCCTCTGCCATTCCTCCTTGCAGATCCTCTCCAGTTCTGTCAGGTTGGATGGTAAATGTTGGTGGACAGCCATTTTTAGGTCTCTCCAGAGATGCTCAATTAGGTTTAAAGGTCCCGTTCTTCGTGATCCCATGTTTCAAACTTTAGTTAGTGTGTAATGTTGTTGTTAGAGTATAAATAAAATCTGTAAAATTTTAAAGCTCAAAGTTCAATGCCAAGCGAGATATTTTATTTAACAGAAGTCGCCTACATCGAACGGCCAGTTTGGACTACATCCCTCTACTTCCTTCTTTAATGACGTCACTAAAACAGCTTTTTGATTAACCTCCGCCCACAGGAATACACAAAAAGGGGGCGTGGTCTTGTTGCGCTCCCACGGAGAAGAGCAAGAGTTGCGTTTGTAGAGTGTGTTTGTCGCCATGTCGTCGGAACTGTGTTATTTTCATCCCGGAGTCCAATCACCTTTGTTTGGCCTTCCCAGGGACGCTGTACTTAGAAATCAATGGTTACAATTTATGTTTAACTCGGTTCCCGAAAATTATAATTGTGGTATCCTTACTGCAATAGTTAATGTTGGACTGCAGTGCACATAATGGCCACGAGTGGACTATGTTGATGTATATGGCTGTTTTCGGTATGAGGTACTCTTCTGAGTGAGTGCTAACGTTGTACATTTTCTGTCGCTGCTTGTGGAGATTAAAGAGTCTCTCGGGAATTATTGTCTTTTGTGTTCATTCGGCACAACACCACAATAATCCACATGTAAAACTATGTGCAGCACACGTTATGGTAAGAGGCGTGACCTTTCCGGGCAAGGAGCGCTAAGCTGCTGTCGAATCACAACACAGGAACCGCTGGCACAATCAGAACTCGTTACGTATTTCTGAAGGAGGGACTTCATAGAACAAGGAAGTCATCACCCCGTTTTTATGACAGTGGAAACAGCGGTATACAGATAAGTAAATTATGTGAAAAATACTGTTTTTTTACACGAGAAACATGAACACATGTTATATTGCACACTAAAAACGAAATCAAAGCTTAAAAAAACCCACGAAAAATGGGAACTTTAAGTCAGGGCTCTGGCTGGGCCAGTCACGGAGTTGTTGTGAAGCCACTCCTTCATTATTTTAGCTGTGCGCTCAGGGTCATTGTCTTGTTGGAAGGTAAACCTTCGGCCCAGTCTGAGGTCCTGAGCACTCTGGAGAAAGTTTTCGTCCAGGATATCCCTGTACTTGGACGCATTCATCTTTCCCTCGATTGCAACCAGTCGTCCTGTCCCTGCAGCTGAAAAACACCCCCACAGCATGATGCTGCCACCACCATGCTTCACTGTTGGGACTGTATTGGACAGGTGATGAGCAGTGCCTGGTTTTCTCCACACATACCGCTTAGAATTAAGGCCAAACAGTTCTATCTTGGTCTCATCAGACCAGAGAATTTTATTTCTCACCATCTTGGCAAACTCCATGCAGGCTTTCATGTGTCTTGCACTGAGGAGAGGCTTCCGTCGGGCCACTCTGCCATAAAGCCCTCACTGGTGGAGGGCTGCAGCGATGGTTGACTTTCTACAACTTTCTCCCATCTCCCGACTGCATCTCTGGAGCTCTTGTGATCTTTGGGTTCTTCTTTACCTCTCTTACCAAGGCTCTTCTCCCCCGATAGCTCAGTTTGGCTGGACGGCCAGCTCTAGGAAGGGTTCTGGTCATCCCAAACATCTTCCATTTAAGGATTATGGAGGCCACTGTGCTCTTAGGAGCCTTAAGTGCCACTCTGCCATAAAGCCCTCACTGGTGGAGGGCTGCAGCGATGGTTGACTTTCTACAACTTTCTCCCATCTCCCGACTGCATCTCTGGAGCTCTTGTGATCTTTGGGTTCTTCTTTACCTCTCTTACCAAGGCTCTTCTCCCCCGATAGCTCAGTTTGGCCGGACGGCCAGCTCTAGGAAGGGTTCTGGTCATCCCAAACATCTTCCATTTAAGGATTATGGAGGCCACTGTGCTCTTAGGAGCCTTAAGTGCAGCAGAATTTTTTTTGTAACCTTGGCCAGATCTGTGCCTTGCCACAATTCTGTCTCTGAGCTCTTCAGGCAGTTCCTTTGACCTCATGATTCTCATTTGCTCTGACATGCACTGTGAGCTGTAAGGTTTATATAGACAGGTGTGTGGCTTTCCTAATCAAGTCCAGTCAGTATAATCAAACACAGCTGGACTCAAATGAAGGTGTAGAACCATCTCAAGGATGATCAGAAGAAATGGACAGCACCTGAGTTAAATATATAGTGTTACAGCCAAGGGTCTGAATACTTATGACCATGTGATATTTCAGTTTTTCTTTTTTAATAAATCTGCAAAAATGTCAACAATTCTGTTTTTCTGTCAATATGGGGTGCTGTGTGTACATTAATGAGGAAAAAAAATGAACTTAAATTGTTTTTTAGCAAATGGCTGCAATATAACAAAGAATGAAAAATGTAAGGGGGTCTGAATACTTTCTGTACCCACTGTATATATGAAACAAATTAAAAAATAAATATATATGAATAAATAATAAACAATAATTTCAGTTAATATTAATTGTTAATATTATTTAATGGACCTGAGCTAACATTAAATGGACATATCATGAAAATACGACTTTTTCCATGTTTAAGTGCTATAATTGGGTCCCCGGTGCATCTACCTACCCAGAAAATGTGAAAAAGGACAACCCAGTAACTTTGTTTTGGCAAGCCTTTCTCTGCAAGCATATGAACAACGAACCGCTCAGATTTCGCTTCCCTTGTGATGTAGGAAGGGGATCTTATTATAATATTACTCCCCCTTACTCTTTTCATTTCCACCCACGGCGCCACCATTTTGTTTTTGCAAGTGAAAATGGTGTACCGCCCCGCATCCCAATCTGTATACTATCCACCCTATCCACCCTAAATAGTATTGAATATTACTAATGTCACTTACTACTTATGATGGATAGTATGCACATTGAGATGCAGGCCCATTTCTAAGGCCATAGCAAAAGTTCGAGCAAAGCATGCTAACTGTTCTGACATTGGCTGCACAGATGATCACAGAACACTATTTAGTCTTGTTATATTGGATAGCCTGCAAGTTGACCCTGGCAAGCTGGCAAGCTTGCTAAAAAAGGAACTGAGTGATATTTTGGAAAAAATATTAGACCATTCACAGCATTTGATAGCAACCATAAACATTAGCCTTGTGTGTATGGCTCTGTATTGCAAACAGGTATTCTATGTCTTGTGGGCATCCATGTGAGTTTTGCACAAAAGATAACATAACGACACATGTTGATGAGTTGAATCAACTCCACAGCAACTACATAAATCTATCCACTTACCATTCAGAAACATCCAGTTGCATTCTCAAAGTTAACTTCTTCTGACTCTGGTTTGAATAATGTAAGACTGAACACTGTTACTGACAATCCTCATTTTGGCTGTGTGAGATTCTCCAGCTTTGTTGTTGTTGAGCAACCAAAGTGCGAGCTGATAAAGCTCCGCCCTCTTTTGGAAAGCGGGCAGGGATCAGCAGCTCATTTGCATTTTAAATGGACACACGCAAAAACAGCATGTTTTTGCTCACACCGAAATAGGGGCAAATTTGACAAGCTATATTATATGATCTATGGGGTACTTTGAGCTGAAACTTCACAGACACATTTTTGGGACACCGGAGACTTATATTACATCTTGTGAAAAGGGGCATAATTGGCTCCCTTAAACTAACAAAAAACAGTCAAATTTATAGTTACTAACGTTACCAAAGATTAATAAATACTGTAACGAATGTATTGCTCATTGTTAGTTAATATTATCCAGTAGATTATATTCAGGAATGTTTTGGTATGCAGTATATATGCTGGTTTAGAAATGATTTAGTGTAGTGTGACCTCCTTAAAAGTAAGTGAGTAATTAGGTTGTCTTCATTCGGTAGCTAAGTCATTGATATTTTGAAACTGAATGCAGGGATGAACAACATTTGTGCAAGAGATGAGCTGCTCACCCTGACTTGATCTCACAGGTGTCCTGACTCTTTGCACCATATGGCCACCCTTTAGCCATGTTCTGCTGCCACTGTACTGCCACCTAGACCCTTCCATCAACATGATTAACGACCTTGTCTGTTTAATGGGAGCCGAACCAGAGTTTAGTTTCACATGTCCTTTCTCTTTTCCCTTTCCCTCTTTCTCTTTCTCCTGTTCTTTGCTCAGATGGATCCTGTTCAGAAGGCAGTGATCAACCACACCTTTGGCGTCCCACTGGTGAAGACCAAAAGGCCAATCATTTCCTGTAATGTCTGCCAGATCCGTTTCAACTCTGAGGTAAGGTATCTGATATTAGACTGTTTGAAATTTGGTGGCTTATTCAAATGGCTTGTGTTATTGAAGACATGAAATCATATATAGATTTCTTAGAGTGAGTTTTCTATGTAATATGAGTGTTATGTTTATGTTGCTGAGATACTTTGCACACTCTGCTTTCTAGTCCGGAAATAGCCTATGGCAAATCCTCTTTGAAGTACTGTATCCGTATAGCATGTCAGAGTGAATGCTTACAGCATGAAGTGTTTTTCTTTCTTTCTACAATTAAAAAGAGTTTTAATAAAATCTCTCTCAACATACAGTCTCAATTATAAGATTGATTTGTATTATCACCAGGAAATCCTACAGAAACCTTCCTACATCCTTCCTACAAAAACAACGTTCAAATTTTCCATTTTAGACTTGCCACAGTCATTTATTGCAAGATCCGTATCGCACATTTTGCAGTTCCAATATTCCTCGCGCATCAATGAAAGCAATTATGTTAGTTGTTTATGCACCAAATTGCTGCTATGCTTGTTTGGGGGGAAACTTAAGCCTGAAATATTCTGGGCTGAATTCAGTTGCAGCTGTGGCAGACATTGTGACATGTGTGAGATTAGTAACAGAGCAGGACCTGGGAGTGCCCCACTAGCCTGCGCTATTTTTACGGACGAGAACTGTAATCATGGGCAGAAAGTGGCTTTCTTGGTGTGAGCCTGTAATCTTGGGCCTCCAGTCGAGCAGATGTATAGCCTTCTTTAAACCGCATCCACAGACAATGAAAGACAGGGAGAAGACGTAGAGGCCAAGTCTGCTTGTGAAGACCTGCGAAAATAGCTGTTAGCCCAGCTCCCTTTTAATGATTTATGGGGTGAGATTTTGAGACAACTCAGCAGTTCTGTAAAACAACTGGACTTAAGAGTTCATTAGAGGTGATATTTCATGGAGGTGAAGATTAGATTGAGGTTATGTGCTACAGTTATTTTCATCATCTAAAGTTCCCTTGTTTTGGTTCACAGTAAATATCCTAGACGGTTGTTAGTTAGGCTATAAATTCCATATCCCAAAGAGCCACCCAAAGATACCTTTAGTTTACAACCCAGTTCATGACCCTCAAGTCAAACGAGCTTGACACATACAAGTGTGCTTGTAAATAATAATACCGTTCAATAAACGTTAAGCACTTGACTACTGATTGGACATCTCTGACACCTGCAGCTGTCCTGGTTTGTAAAAGATAGGCATATAATTTCAACACCCCTGTTTTTGCAGCGTCTCCCTGCTTGCCATCATTGCATTTTACTACACACAGACACATACTCACACACTTAACCACATGGCACTTTCCACAAAATAGGGCCTGCTTTTGTCTTTCTATTATTTATTTTTACATTTTGCATAAATGGAAAAAAAAAATAAAATAAAATTTTTTAATTAACACGGGTAAGGACTGATGGTTAATAAATACAAATAATATTTATAATATTATATTATAATATTAAATATATTATTATATTATAATATTAAAGATTGCACTAAAAAAACGTGACATTTTGACGTGACATAAAGCGGTAATATCTAACTGTGGGATCTGTTTACTTTTCATTCAGTCTTCCCATTGACGCCATTATTTGTTCAGTCAAACTGATGCGCGGAATGTGCACATCAACAAGAGGCGGGATTTATCACACAAACCAATCATATCCAATCATAACCAATTACATCCTATCATAGCACAATGGAGACATTGCCTCCTCTCACGTGACTTTTCCCCATTCATTCTCAATTACCCCCACAAAACCCCCCGCACACTGGGGGTCTAATGGTTTTCTATGAGGGAAAAGGGAGGCATGACTGCTGCTGTAACTTTACCTGCGGGTGTCACTGTTGGGCAGTGTTCCTTTAGAAATACGCGTGACTTGCGCTCTTTTTAATGTCATAATTTGTAATATTTGTGGTGTTTTATATGTAATATGGATTATTTTCTCATCCTATTTTTTGAGGAGGCACTGCCTCCCTTGCCTCCTCAAACGCCCCTGCTATATATATATATATATATATATATATGATCATATTTTTAAATAGCATTGGTAACAAGGCACATTATATGAAAATTATGACATTGTTGCAGGATTTTATTTATTCAGCTGAGAAGGTCAAATCCTTTGAAATGACAGGCAAAAATCAGCATTTTAAGGGGATACATTTAAAACTAGCTACTTTTCATGCTAGATTAATTTTATATTAGATTATATAGTTCTCATAACATATAAAAAAATGTCATGTGCTGTATCCATGGAAAGTGCCATAATGCACACATTCATAAACCCTCATACAAACTCAAACCTTTTTTTGTCATTGTCCTAACTATTTAAACTCTTATTTATTTTTAAATGCGAGCGAAAAACAGAGAGATCAAAGGCAAACAATCAACAACTGCAAGTTTGTATGTTTCATTAGAAATTTTGCTACTACTTTCATGCATTTTTGCACTGGAAATGATTCAGCTACATAAGGAGATTAAATTATACGATGCCACATTTCATTAAATGGTTACACAGAGCAACGAGTCTACATTTTCTTCCTCTACTATGCTGAATGACGCAATGCATTTGTTCCTTGAAAATATCTATTCCCTCGCCTCCTTCCCATCATCATTTCACGCTCCATTATGGATTCATAGATTCCAAACCCCCCCAGTGCCGATAACTGAGGACATTTGTAGTTGAAAAAGCAGACTATTGGCTGCCAGCAAGTGTTATCTGATGCATTCATCAAACTATGAGAGTTGTGTTATGCTGTGCTGCCAGTGTCCCTCTGTCCCTTTTCACTCTAGCGCAAGATGGAGGTATAACCTTGCCGCGCTGCAGAAGTGATGTCACCATATTGTGTCACTGTTGCTGCAGGACAGGGTTGAATGCGAGTCCCTCCCCCTGCCAGAGCTGCAGTGGCCCACCGATGTCCCACAATTTCCGTCATTCACTGGCTGTTTTTCCATCACTAGGGCAAATTAACCTTCCATGTGCGTGCTGAGCTTCGGGAATAGCCACAGCTGTCAATCCTCCTCATGCAGCCCTTTACCATTTTGTTGTGGTAATTGTATTTATGTTGGCGTATGTTGCGTTACATACTGTTCACATGTGATTTGATAAATCTGGCAAATTGACAATCTTGTCTCTGTGTCCTAATTTGTCCTTGGAAAAGTTCTTCATGCTCATGCTCCCTGTTTTTCCATCGTTGTGCTTAGAAGAATTAATCTTCTGCTTTCAAAACCAACTCATCTCTCTTATGTAAAACCCTGTGCCATCTGGGCAAGAACTCCTCATTTCCTTATTCTATAGATAGTGCTGCATTCATACGAGCACTTCATTCTCATTGGCACATTATGGATTTGGCTTGGTACTTGATTTGTATTCATATCTAATGGTTGAGGTATTCTTCACACATAATGCGTGCCCTCTCTTGTAAGTCGCTTCATTAAGAAAGCATTCACTGAGAATTTCAATGAATGAATTTTGTAGGCTATGTGGGTTCAAAGAGTTCATGAAAATTGGATTAGTATTGCTAATTGCTGAATTCGAGTTAGGAGCTGGCTGAAACAGTTTAGCTACAAACTGATTGTTAAAAACAAGTTCTAAAGGATGATAGTGTCATTTCATCAGTTTTATAGGACTGAAACCGAATGACGCTCACTTCCATTAACGATTCTCGCACATGCATTCTTCCGCCAATGCAAGAGAACCACGGTACATACAAAAATACTCAGACAGAGAACTGTAATACTATTCTGTGTCAGCGCAACATCGCTACTGAATCTACGGCATGAAATGGACAACATGAGCAAACTTGTCCGATTCCCGAATGAATGACGTACTAACCTGGGTTGGGTTTCCCAAAAGCTTTGTTAACTTAGGCTTATGATGCTTTTGGGAAACGCAGCCCTGTTCTTTTTAGTGAATCAAACATATGAAGTGCAACCAGTGTACACTGCGTTCTAAATTATTATACAAGTGACATATCAGTAAGATTTCAGTACAATAAACATTCAGATTTTAGTTTTTCTAAGAAAATGTTTGTTTGTTTATTTATCCATGTCTTTTTAGATAACTGGTATCAATCTCAGACAAAATAATTTGCCAGGTCAATGGAAACCCTACTTGGAGGTTGTTCCACATTATTAAGCAACTCACAGTTCTCATGCAATATGGGGAGGAAGAAAGATCTTTCTGAAGATGAAAAGCATGAAATGGTGCAATGTTGTGCAAAAGGCATGAAAACAACTAATATTTTGAGAAACTGAATTGAGATTATCAAATTATCATAAGATTTGTGAGTGATTTAGAGCACAGCAGAGCTCGGTCAGATAAAGGCTTATTAATGAAAGTTAAAAAAAAAAAACAATGACTATAAATATAATGCAGCTATAAAAAAAAAAAGCCAGTTCCAATGTTGAGCAGCAAACAGGTATTTGAAGCTGCTGGTGTCTCTGGAGTCTTGAGAACCTCTCCATGCAGGCTGGCAGTTGTGCGTAAAGATGCATTTCAGCCATCACTAACCAAACCTCACAAAGAGAAACATTTACAGTGGGTGTAAAATGTCTGACTCTCGAATGAATGACTTTAATGAATCGGTTGTTTTTAGTGAATCAAAAACATACAGTGTATAGAGTGTAGACTGATTCCTGAATTAATGATTTCAATAAGCAGTTTCATTTTAGTGAATCAAACAAATACAGCTTACAAATAACTATGAGAATTCAGTGTAGTTTCTGACTGGTTGTTCATTTAACAGTGTGTAAAAATGAACATTATGAGTTTTTTTTTTTTTTTTTAAGTGAAATATGTTTTGAATGTTTTGATTGTCTAGTATTTTTGTTTAATAGTTAACGCCACCCTTAAAAGATGGTCCGTGTAAATGCATTGTTCAAGAATTTAAAAAATCTTTTAGCAATGGCATAGCATTTTTTTTTCTACCAAATGTTTAGTCCTTACTAAAAAAGAATGGTTAGGAGGAATTGGAATTAGATTATGATTCCCATTCTTAGTCACAGACGGTTTAAAAAAAAAAAAAAAAACTTGGATTCTCCCGTATTGACATCTCTGTAACTCATGGCTGTGATTACTGCTCTAGACTGTTTGAGTCTTGTGCTTGCACATGGCAGTGGCATGAACTGTGTTTCTCATTTGTTTTTGGATGTGCTTTCTTTCTTCTGCATTTTTTCTTCACTCTGTTGCAAGTCTGATCAGTTTTATATTCATATAACTCATGTATGTTGTTTTCCATTAATTTTTTTTAAACCTCTGTCTACAAAACATATATGGAGCACCTGTGCTTTAACCCCATATCCACTGAGCTCTCTGAGGGTTTCTGCCAGAACCACATCGCTATCTTCTCCTCTTTCCTCCTTAATCCCAGGGATTGCTGCTCTTTTATGCTTCTTTTCCACATCCTGCTCAGTTTCCTGTGTTCTTTAGACAGGCAGCTTCTTCAAACCCCCGAAGGCTTCGATTACAGACCACCAGCTATATAAGGCTCTGTCATCACCAATTACAGCCCACAACCTGCCACAACAGACAGGAAGGGCCAACCTAATGCCATTCCCTCACTGCAAGCGTACCCTAACAGTCTCTAAGGACTTGTCCTAGCTGTCTTAATCTCTTCTGTTCCCATGAGTCTCTTTTAATGTTGTGAGCATCTGAGCCCTCAATCACACTCTGGTATGAGTCTTTTTGGTCCTGCTCCCAGTGTCTGCAGCAACGGTTGTCAACTCATTCTCAGTTTCACACAACAGATAATCCAGCCACTTAATAATCATCATGTTTGTCCTTATGGGATTGATTCTGAGGCAATGGCTGTTTTGGGAAGCCGCTGATAGGTGATGTGTTTGAAACGTGCTGCCGGGAGGCACGTCAGATACATGTTGTGCCGCGTGGCGGTCCCGCTCCCCTGTAACGAGGATGCAGACCACAGGCGACAGCTCCTGTGTGAGCATTTCTGGAAATATCTCATTGTGTGTTCCTGCTAGAGGTCAAGTCAGCATGATCGATGAGTGGACTAGATTGTGCCACATCAGAGAAGTGGAATTGTTTATGTAGATTAGATCTTTCACAGTAGTCAACTGTTTTGTGTTTCCTTTGGTTTTGCTCTATTTATGCACTGGCCGCTGAGATAGCTAAATATATCCTTTCACTTAACAATGGTCTCATTTTCTCTTCTTATACAGTGTTGATAATGAAATCATGGAAAAGACCTCATATTCTTTGTTATGTCTAATGGTATAAATAATTTTATGAATTGTATTGTATTATTATTAATAATAAATTAAATATAATTATTATTATTATGTATGATTATTTAAATAATAAATAATTTAATAATACAATTGTATTAAAACAACTTCAAATTATACATTAAATTATTATGAATAATAATGATTATTATTATTATTATTAAATAAGTGTATATCCAAAATATATTCTTTATCATTTAAAGGTATAGATAATTTTATGTAATTTATTTAAAATAATAATAATAATATATTACTTAAAATTATTATTATTATTATTATCAATGATGTTAATAATAATATCATTTGTACTAAAATAATATTCAAATAACTTAAATTCTGATTAAAATATTACTAATAATACAAATTATTAAAGGGTTAGTTCACCCAAAAATGAAAATAATGTCATTTATTACTCACCCTCATGCTGTTCCACACCCGTAAGACCAATTTCAAAACACTGCTTCATGAAGCTTCGGAGCGTTATGAATCAGCGTATCGAATCACGATTCGAATCGCGTGTCAAACCGCCAAACTGCTGAAATCATGTGACTTTGGCTTTCATTAAGACTTCTTTCATTAATAACGCTCCGAAGCTTCCTGAAGCAGTGTTTTGAGATTGGCCATCACTATATAAGTCATTATTTTGTTTTTTTGGTGCACCAAAAATATTCTCGTCTCTTTATAATATTAATATTGAACCACTGTACTCACATGAACTGATTTAAATATGTTTTTAGTATGTTAATGGATCTTGAGAGAGATATTGTCATTGCTGGCTATGCAGGCCTCATGGAGCCATCGGATTTCAACAAAAATATCTTAATTTGCTTTGCAAACGGCATGAGGGTGAGTAATAAATGGCGTTATTTTCACTTTTGGGCGAACTAACCCTTTAATATAACTTTATTATTATTATTATTATAGAATTTGATATATTCAGAATACATGGTTAATTTTGAATGGTTGTCATTGGAGAAATATTCATTTTAGAACAACCAGGTTAACTATACCAAAGACTATAGAATAACACAAGCTCATATTGTTTTGAATGGGAGAACGTGCAACGTGCAATATGGCGGTATAAGTCCCACCTTCTAAATAAGAGCCAGTGGCTGATTGGTAAAGTCATCGCTTCACTGCATCGGTCGTTGGAAGCTCTGGTTCCTATGGAAACAGTCAGACGCGCACTTCCTATAGAGACACGTACTTAGGACTTAGGACAGCTTGATCCAGTCAGTTTCACACTCACAGAAAATGGATGCCATGTGGCATCAGCGTCCTGGGACAAGCATGAAGGTATAAGCCCATGTTATGACTCCTGGATAGTACATCCAGTACCAGATGTCAAATATGGCCTGTGAGCATTAAAAACTTTGTAACTCCACACCTGTTTTGTTGGTGTGCGGCTCCTTGTGGATTTTAAAAGGTGTGCTCATAGAACATTTAAGCAGAATCACCTGTGTGTTCATTTCAGAGTCAGGCAGAAGCCCACTACAAGGGGAACCGTCATGCTAGGAGAGTCAAAGGCATCGAGACCTCCAAGAGCCGCCCTCAAGAGAGTGACAAACCTCCTCCTGGGCCCGCCTCGTCCCCCTCACCTACGGGACCCTTGTCGGCCGTCTCAGACACCGAGCCCAACAAAACAGGTAAGAGCTTGAGAATAAGTGGCTTTGCACAATATAGTGACTGTAAAACATGCACATCTGGTCTTCTAACTAAACAACTTTTGAGAAAAAATTGTGTAAAGACATTAATTTGAAGAGTAGAAAGCAAAATATTGTATTCTGCTTCAAAATTGTCAAAAGAAATGAATGGAAAGCGAAGATACTCTAATTCAAAACTAGGACATGAAGACGCCACAAATATTCAATCTGTGTGTGGTCTGACCTCACTCTTCAAGAGGCAACCAATCGAACATTCCCAACGCTGAAGTTCAGGGGTCTGTCACAGCCCCAACTGTACAATAACAGAAAGAGACAAAGACAACATCCCTCAGTCCCAGCACAAGATTAAAAATAGCTAGTTTATGAAATTTAAGATTGTGCATTCCTTGTTGAAACATCTTGTGGAAGTCTGGGTAAAGGTCTAGAACATGGAGTCTAATTTTACTACAGTGGCGTGACTTTGACCATCACCACTTGTTTTGCAGCTTTATTAGGAAGGCCTAGCTGATGTGTTTATGGAGCTGTGTGCAGGCTTATTAGGTATTAAAATCCCATTTGTCTCTGCATCAGAATAAACTATAGGATTAGGAGGAATGGGTTAGAGCAGAAGATGAGCAGTGAATGAGAGATTGTGAGACACAGATTGTGGATATAAAAAAGTTCAGAGGTCTGAGGATTAGTTAAAAGGGAGAGGGGAAACATCACAGTTGATCTTGCTTTAATGAGAAGTGATTAAACACTGGCAGATCATAATGATGGTGAGATGAAATGGGGGTGCACAGTTTATAAACTGCCAGAGGGTGGGTGACTCCCTCTTGTGCCTGTTATATGCCAGTCTTTTTTCCGTTATGTCTTAGTCTACACTCCCTGCACTTTGCTGTCAGCATTTCTCATTGTGCAATTCTCATTCTGAAAACATTGTTGACAACGGTTTTGCTGCTTATTGTTTTTGCGGAAATTCTGATATGTTTTTTTTTTCGGGATTCTTTGATGAATAGAAAGTTAAAAACAACAGCACTTATTTGAAATAGAAATCTTTACCTAATTGTTAAAATAATGATAGGTTTTTAGCCATGACAACTTGACAATTTAACTGAAGGAAAGACATTTAAATGAGACAAGTAAATTAATTCAACTCCCCCCCCCAAAAAAAAAAATATGAAAACTATTTTACGAACACCTACATTATATAATGTGACTTACAGAATGACTGCTTTAATTCCCACCTCCCCCACATCCTGCTCATCGTCTCTGTCACAGAGGATGGAGGAGGACAGTATAGCCGTGTCTCTCACTGAGGGATTTGCCTGTCCAGAGAAAACTATCTACAGTCCTTAGGCCTAGAAAGAATTCCAGCGGGAGAGAGCCAAAACAAACCGGCCATGATCTAAATGTGAAACCAGATACATATGAAAGAATGCTGTTTTCCATCCAAAGCTCACTCCCGTGACCCCGACCCCTAGCGGGCCGGTGGCTCGCTTGTTTGTATATCCCGACAATCACTTTGTTTTAATGCCCGTAATACTAGTTTCACAACAGAGTCTTCATTGAGCTGCCAACCCCTAGAGTCCTGACAGCTGCAGTTCCATCTGGACATTGCAAGCCCAGCGTGTGGAGAAGTATGTGTGTGAGACTGTACAGTGGAAATTTATTTTGCAAAAGTTTAGAGCTTACTTTATTGTGTTTCTCTTCATCTCTGTTTCCCCCCCATTGTTTAAGTTTAAAAGCATGTGACAAGATATATAGTATTTGGGCCTGATCGTTATATCTCACTTGTCTACACATCTTGCTTTCTGCTGTGTGTGTGTGGGATTTTATGTGAAAGCTCAAGAGTAGAATTCCCACGCTTGATGAGAAACACTAAGCCGTGTTGGACCTCAGCTGCCGGAGATGTAATTTATTGATGATTTTCTTTCACGCATCACTAGAGCCAGCATCTTCTCAGAGGTAGAAAGACAATACTCAGACCAATGGAGTCACCTTTTTAGTGGTTATAGAGTTTCAGCCACCTTCTGAATGTCTCCTGAACCATTGATAATTTAAAAGGAGAGTTCACCCCCAAAAAATTTGTATACACTGTCGTTCAAAAGTTTGGGTTCAGTAAGATTTTTTTTTTTTTAAGAAATAAATTTTTATTTCAAATAAATGCATGTTTTTGAGAAACAAATAGCATATTAGAATGATTTCTGAAGGATCATGTGGCATTGAAGACTGGAGTAATGGCTGTATTTAAAATACATTAAAATAGAAATATATATATATATATATATATATATATATATATATATATATATATATATATATATATATATATATTTATATATATATATTTCTATTTTAATGTATTTTAAATATATATTTTAAATATATTTATATATTTAATATATATTTTTATATATTTATATATAAAAAAATATATATATTTAAAATATATGTAAATATATAATTTTTTATTTTGGATGACAGAATGCTGTCAGATTTTCTTCCATTGACTGCCTTTGTTACTACCACTTTGACGCTTCAAAAACTCCATAAAGAGATCGGAAAACTAATCCATATGAATTAAGCAGTTTAGTTGAAGCAGGTTAGGTTGAGCTTCTGCTTATGTTCGCTGATCAATGTTTACATGCGAGTAAAAGCATAAATTAAATCTGTTCATCATAACAAGCGATTGATTCTCTTCAGAAAGTTTGGACTCAACCGCTCGATACATATGGATTAGTTTTCCGATCTCTTTTTGAAGTGTCAAAGTGGTAGTTAAAAGGCAGTCAATGGAAGGAAATCTGACAGAATTCGTCCATTAAAAAGATCTTTATTTGTGTTCTGAAGATGGGTCTTATGGGTTTGGAACGACATGAGGGTGAGTAATTAAAGACAGAATTTTCATTTTGGAGTGAACTAACCCTTTAATAGTATAACATATTAATTTCACACCAATATACAGTACTGCTTGAAAGTTTGTGAACCCCTTGCAGAATCTGTGAAAATGTGAAAAATTTTGACAAAATAAGAGAGATCATACAAAATGCATGTTATTTTTTATTTAGTACTGTCCTGATTGAGATATTTTACATAAAAGATGTTTACATATAATTCACAAGACAAAAAAAAAAAACAGCTGAATTTATTAAAATGACCCTGTTCAAAAGTAAGTGAACCATTGATTCTCAATACTGTGTGTGGTTACCTGATGATCTACGTCTGTTGTCCTCAGTGTGAAAAGATGAATCTCAAATTCATACAGTCACTGCTGGAAAGGGAACAAATATGCAGAAGATGCTGGAAAATCAAAGAAACAGCAGGACCTGAAGGATTTTTCTGAAGAACAGAGCTCAGTTTAACTGCTCAGAACCAACAGGGAAATAATGAACAACCATCACAAAACAAAACAAAAAAACAGCCGTAAATCATCAGGTAACCACACAAAGTATTGAGAATCAATGGTTCACAAACATTTGAACGGGGTCATTTTAATAAATTCAGCTATTTTTGTCTTGTGAATTATATGTAAACATCTTTTATGTAACATATCTTAATCAGGACAGTACTAAATAAAAAATAACATGCATTTTGTATGATCTCTCTTATTTTGTTAACATTTTTCACAGATTCTGCAAGAGGTTCACAAACTTTCAAGCGGCACTGTAGTTTGTGCTTAGATACATTCTTAGCTCTTTTTCAGCTGTGGTTTGTCTAATTACGATGTTTGCTTATACTTTATATTTAACTTTTTACATTTCCTGTTGTAGGGACACTTTTATTCTAGTAAAGATTGGCTGTAAGGCTTGAACGCAGCTAACAGGGCTTATAATAGCATGGAGATTTGGCAGGATGTGCAGGAAGTTTGGCATTGAACTGTCCTAGCACTCTGTCTGTCCCCAAGATCCAGTTCTGCACAGTCACTCTGTTTAATGAAGCCATACATCTCCAGCAGTCGTCTACACATCTGGAGATTGTATAGAGACAGAAGGCTGCACGACACTCGTCTGGGCCTCCATATTTCACAGCATAAGCATGAAGTGCCATTAAATATCCAGCTTGATCTTTCTCCATCTCCAAAAGCATGGTTCAATTAAGGTACAGTGGCAGAATCTCCACTCTTACATGCAGATTTGATAAAAACGATGAGGATCGTTTGGTAAACAGGCCTGCTTTAAGATGCATCTGGGAATCAGCGATCTGAGCGAGGCAAATGAATGCACCCAACTCCATAATTAATAAGTCCCAAAGCTCATTCAGGCGTCTTGTTTCAGGGCTCATTAATCATTAATGATGGGCAGGGTAGGAGTGGGGTAAAGGCCAGCCTCTCTTCTACTTGACCCATCAAACATCTGATCCACATGCACGGGTCACAACCAGACCCCTCCTTCACCACGTCACACAACATCTTCTCCGTTATTGCTCTGTCAGCGGCTGTGAAACCGGAGCAGCATTAATAGCAGGTTTAGTTTACTGTCTGGAAACTGAGAGATTGTTCTTGAGGGTTCAGGTTCTGTATGTGGAGTGTGTAACTAAGCTATCATAATAATCCTAAATGCACAGGCATCATTTACACTTTCTGTCAAAGCCAATTTTGTCCTAACCAATAACTGGAATAACTCGCAGCATGATGTGACAAATAGACAGAGCTTTTTCCAATTGTCCTGCAGGTGTTTTCATGCTGTTGTGTGTTGTTATTAAGTTGCAGTCCAATAGAATTTATTATTATTTGTTATGTTTTATTTAGTGTTTGTTTTTAGTGACAGCAGAAACAGCCCTGGCATGCTCTCCACCTCCCATTGTACCTTACTATCAGTTACAGTAAAATCAGAAAATTTTCATATGTATTTTGTATTACAAAAATGTATATCTGTAGGGTGGATTAGAACACCGAACAGCACATATTCAAAGCTAAACTGTTAAACCAAAAATAATGTATGGCAGATGTAAGGTTGTAGATATCTTGATTCATTAACATTAATGTTCATTTATTTGAATGTTTAATTCTTCCCTAAATGATTTTTTTACATATATATTATATACTGTATGATTTGGAGATAAAATCTGTAGTAGAGTGTTTGTTCGTTTGGCATAAATGTGGTTCAAAAGTTTGGGTTCGGTAAGACTTTTTTAAAGCAATCAATACTTTTATTCAGCAAGGATGCATTAAATTTATCAAAAGTGACAGTAAATACATTTATAATGTTATAAAAGATTTCTATTTCAAATAAATGTTCTTATTTTCTATTCATCAAAGAAACCTGAAAAACACATCAGTTTCTACAAAAATATTAAAGAGTTAGTTCACCCAAAAATGAAAATAATGTCATTTATTACTTACCCTAATGTCATTCCACACCCGTAAGACCTTCATTCATCTTTGGAACACAAATTAAGATATTTTTGATAAAATTCGATGGATCAGTGAGGTCTGCATTAACAGCAGTGACATTTCCTCTCTCAAGATCCATTAATGTACTAAAAACATATTTAAATCAGTTCATGTGAGTACAGTGGTTCAATATTAATATTATAAAGTGACAAGAATATTTTTGGTGCGCCAAAAAAAAAAAAAACGACTTATTTAGTGTTGGCCGATTTCAAAACAATGCTTCATGAAGCAGCGTTATGAATCTTTTGTATCGAATCATGATTCGGATCGCGTGTCAAACCGCCAGACTGCTGAAATCACGTGACTTTGGCGCTCCGAACAGCTGATTTGACACGCTGATTCATAATGCTCTGAAGCTTCCTGAAGCAGTGTTTTGAAATCAGCCATCACTAAGTTGTTTTTTTGTTTTGTTTTTTTGGCGCTCCAAAAATATTTTCGTCGCTTTATAATATTAATATTGAACCACTGTACTCACGTGAACTGATTTAAATATGTTTTAGTACCTTAATGGATCTTAAGAGAGGAAATATCAGCAAAAATATCTTAATTGGCATTCCAAAGATTAACAAAAGTTTTACGGCTGTGGAACGGCATGAGGGTGAGTAATAAATGACAGAATTTTCATTTTTGGGTGAACTAACCCTTTAAGCCACACAACTGTTTTCAACATTGATAATAAAAAATGTTTCTTGAGCACCAAATCAGCAAGATTTTTAAAGGAGACTGGAGTAATGATGCTAAAAATTCAGCTTCACATGAAAAAAACATTTACATTTTAAAATTTATCAAAATGGAAAACTTTTTATTTTAAATGTTAATAATATTTAACTGTTTTTACTGTAATTTTTGATCAAATAAATGCAGCCTTGGTGAGCATAAATGACTTTTTTAAAGAAAAATTAAAAATCTTACTGACCCTATAAGCTTTTAAGTGGTAGTATATAACATTAATCAAAACAGTAAAAGTAAAAAATTGTGACATCCCAACCAGCACTATCCCCTCCTCTTTGTAATACAAAGTGATTCCATGCCCACTGTTGATTTGCAACAGTTACATGTTTAAAGAAATATTAAACAATATTTTTTGGGGTTCTGTTGGACCTCTGAACTTTCATGAAAATATTTACATCATTACTAGCTTGTGTTTACAGCAGCTGACTCCTTCAGCAGTTGAAGAAAGGCGAGTGTTAATTTAAGCATTATATATGAGTCCTCTGAGAGTGCATGTTGTGTAACTGCACTTTCAAATATGCAAAGCAAGAATAAATGGAGGGCAGACAGACGCACATTGCAGCGAACATGGAGGGCATGTCAGTGATGGTGGTGGATGGCAACCGTCCAGAGGATGGAGGATTCTGAAATCCCCCATTACACACTCTCCTCCACCCCCTGAACCACGATCTGCTAACACAAACCACATGTGCACGGCCAAACCCACATTTTTCACTACACACGCATAGTGTGTGAGCGTGTGTGATTGTTAGAGGGTGGGGGCCTGTAAGGGAATGGGGTGTGTTTTGGAAAAGGAGCACTGGGAATATTAGCTCAGAAATAAAAATTCAGGATATTCAGAACCACACCTGCACCAAGTACAAGCCACATGGTTCGGTCCATCCATTATTATGCTGTAAGAGCTATTGCACGAAGCGTTGATCTATATTTGGTGTTTTTTTTTTTAAGGGTCATGGGGTTTGCTGTAACATCCTGCATCTTTCAAGAGAGCAGTATGTCATCAACCCATGCTTTGATCCAGATGATCTTTATAAGGCTCTGACAGGAGCTCAAGTCCAAAAGAAATATAGTACAGACTCTCATCTGCTCTGCAAACAGAGAAAGCAAAGAGAAATCTGCCTGGAAACTTCCAATGTAGAGAAAGAGAGAGAGAGAGAGAACTGTTTCCTGTTAAACGAGGGATCTGGTTGCCTCTAACCAGCTCTTATCCACCTGCCATTCAGGATTTGCCACCACAGCAGAGGCTGTTGAACTTCAAATGTCATGGTGAATAAAACTTGAAACAGTGTGTTTCTTAAGGAGAGAGACACTGAGTTGGCATGACTAAGAGTTTATGTAAGACGTTGTGGTCAAATGTTTGTAAAATGACATAAACACAGATAATCTTGAGTAGTGAAGTCACTGCTTACTTTTTCCCCCAAGAGATACTTTCTAAAGCCATAATCTGCGGGCTTTATGTTTACCATTTAGTTATCTCATATAATAGGGTAAGATAACTGTGTAACGCCCCGCTCCAATTTAGTTTTTTTTACTCAATGTAGGGTGAATGACAAAGCTATTGCACATGTTTTTGATGTCATGAATTTGATTTTCAGTGTCACGTGGACTGATAAAATGTATTGTTTAAGTGCATTATCAGTTGTTTGTGATTTAAACATGTCTGACAAATGCATTTATTCAGCAATTGATCAAAAGTGACAGTAAATTACATTTATAATGTTACAGAAGATTTCTATTTTAAATGAATGCTGTAGAACTTCTATACATTATATCCTTTTTTGAGGCAGTTATTATGAGTTTTGCTTGCTCTTCTTAAGTTCTGTTCACACCAAGTACGATAACTGTAAAAATAACGATAAAGTTCTAAAAATTGTTCTAAATATAAAAGAATAGCACTGTTATAACACCACAGCTATAACGATAATGATATAGAGAAACGACATCGTTGGGATCACTTTCAGAACAATTTTTTTTCTAGCTGTTGAACGATAAAGCACTGACAGCCAATCAGAATCCATTATAATTACGGTCTTGCGCATTTAAAATGGCAGATGACGTTGCGGAGAAGTTAATCGCCAACAGCCACCACTGTTTGACAAGTAAAAACTGTTCAAGGATAATTTAAAGAAAATGGATATGGAAAACAATCGGTCATATCCTCGTAATAAATGGTGAGAAGTATTAACGATATATGCCAGGCTAGCAAAGAGTGTAAAACAAAATTACCTCAAGCATCCAGCGCTAGTTTCGACAACATTGTCTTGCTTCCTTTGAAGTTGCAGTGAAAAAGACAAGGCGTTGTTTTTATTCCATTATATTGACTTGGTCATCTAAATTCACTGTTAGATTAGATCGATTACACAAGCTATTCACTCGAAATATAGCATGTTGAGGACATCTGCTGGTTAAACCTGTGTAAATGCAACAAGAACAGCAAAAACATGTACACTGCAGTACGTGAGCTTACAATAAACAGTTATCATTCGCTGGTGTGGAAGCAAATATAGTTATCGTTGTAGTTATATATTATAGTTATCGTTCTTGGTATGAATGGAACTTTAGCTTCCATGTCAACAGAACATATAAGGAAAGACTGCTATTTCATATCCTGAATGCTCTAAACGGTATGGTTACATATTTCTCAGCATCATTTTACTTCAGAAATTAAACTAAACAATATGTGTGCCTCATAGAAAATACAAACATGTGTAAATAATTTCATTTTATGAAGTAAATTTTTTGCAAACTTGTTTTTATGTGGTCTATAAAAGCTGGGGTTGCACACTTTAAGGCGAGGTATTTGAAGTACGCCTGGTTTGAGGTTTACAGGAAAAAACACATTTCTGTGGCATGAAGTGAATTCTTGCATAGCAGCTTTGTTATTTTCAAAGATGAAACAGCAGAGCCCATTAACTTCCATAAATACTCCATTTAAATGTCATTTTGTTGTTTGCTTTGCTT
This sequence comes from Chanodichthys erythropterus, assembly GCF_024489055.1. Taxonomy (NCBI): domain Eukaryota; kingdom Metazoa; phylum Chordata; class Actinopteri; order Cypriniformes; family Xenocyprididae; genus Chanodichthys; species Chanodichthys erythropterus. The sequence goes on from NC_090240.1 coordinate 21,317,529, forward strand.
TGCAGATGAGATGCGACCAGCACCACAGTTAAACGGACCCGCGGTGGCCCCGGGGCCCTTGGCCATTTCTGCTCCCCCTACCCCAGAATCCCCTGGTCCTTCTGCATGCCCTCTTCTGCCCACCCCCACTACCCCTCAACCACCCCCAGCCACCTCCTCATCACCCGGCTGTGGCTCTTCTAACCCTGAGCAGGCTGGCACCGGAGCCCCAGGGGCGCCATCAGTCACTCCCAGCAACCCTGAGACCGAAGAGGATAAAGCCAAGAAGCTGCTTTACTGCTCACTGTGCAAAGTGGCCGTCAATTCGCTCTCCCAGTTGGAGGCCCACAATAAAGGTGAACATTCATTTAGCAACAGCTCATCTAAACTCAATAACTTACCCTGCTGACTGATAACGCAAAACATTATTCATTGGAATAAAGTGTCTCCAATGGGTGCTTAGAGGTGGATAGATTGTACATAATCACACTTGCACCCTGTGTATTTTCTGGTTCGAAGTATTCACCAGTCTGTATACCTGTGACTTCGTACTGTTAGAATTGTAAAACTCACAAGCAAGGAGTCTCCACAGTATCATATGCAACAATAATATGATGCTGCAATCACTTTTAATGACAGAAAAACAGAAAAAGCAAATGCAAAGGTGTACTATAGATTTTATCTGCTTGGTTAATGTTGCTTTTATGGGTCAAAATTAACATTTACAAGCCATAAATATTTTCCATTTTCCTTTGTTTCAATAAAATATGTATCCAAGATACTATCCTGTTTGTAGAAGATGCACAGACTCTCCAATCCAATCTTTCAGTTGGATTACAACCATGTATTATGTTGCAATCCCTAATCAATTTGCTGACAAACTGGGAAATAACATACTTAACAGGATTTGTACAGTCCTTATTTAGTTTTTACTTGCACTTTTGCACTTGGCAAATGTTACATTTGGACCTTCTGGTTGTTTTTCTCAATACTAGCACAAATTACTTCAGAAGACATAATTATTTTAAAAATAGTTTGCAAGATGTATCTTGTTCTGTGTGCAGCAGAAATATGCTTTGCGTAGCTCAAGGCAGCTCACAGAGGAACACTAGCAATTATGTCCATCACAGAAAAACCGCTTTAAACTTCTAAAACAGGCATCTTTAGAAGCTTTCACTTGCTCATGATTTATACACAACTTTACAGCGCCACTTGTCCTCTTGGTTTGGCCCAAAGGTTTGCATGAAAACGAATGAAGTAGATCAGTTTTTGAATTGCAGCTTGTAGTATTTAGGGGAGTGTTTGATTTCTCGTGGTATATCGAATGCCTGAGCAGATCTCTTTCTGCTCTATTATTCAGTTTGTGTCAACACAAACAACCCTGTTTGAAGAGACGAAGGTGGATGTTGAGGAGACTTTGCTGCAGTGGCACACACAACTCTATTTATTATTGATCTCCTCTTTTATTTATGAGGAAAAACTGCAGTCATAGTTTCAGTGTTTATACTGTCTGATTGAGAATTTCTAATGTTGAGATTGTTGATTAAATGGTCTGTTTTTCCCCAGGCCAAAAAAAAATGAATGCCTTTTCATAAAGTATTTGACAATTGTTTATGTGGTCTGAAAATTAAACGTTCACACTTTGATGCTTGAAAGCCACATGGAAGTTGTTCCTCTTGGAACACGACCATGTTTTAAAGTAAACATTACAAGTTATGAGTGATATCAGGGCGTTGTGATGGAAAGGCAAATTTATAATCATGGCCTGGGTTAAGGAAATCTGTCTGGAATCAATACAGTCCATTTCCTAAATTAAACTCCAAACCATGGCCAAAAATCAAATCATATGTTGTGCAGACAGCCACAGATATAAGTCAGGAGAAGAAAGGAGAGTTTTAGCGTACTTTATTTCTGCAGCTCTATGTCCAGACAGAGCTGTCAATTCTTGTTTTATCTGTTTATTTCTCAGATGGCATTTACAAATGACCGTTACACAACGCTTATTGTCTGGAACAAATATTTTGTGTAAATATTGCAAGAGTACATTTTTAGCACAAAGGTCATTTGTGCTAGTTTCTTGCTTTGTCTGCTCAAACCCAAAGTTAAGGTGAACTTTTGGTCAAAGGGAGAAAATGAAGTCTGCTTTTGATTTGGCAAGAGAATGTGTCGACATTCCCAATGTTTTCTTGGTTAAGAACAAAACAAAGACATTAGTTCTTAGGAACCAAGCATGTGGACGTCACGTGTTTTTTTTTTTAGTCCATATAGCTTAACTGTGTTTTCATTGACATTGTGAGGCCAGGATGACGGTGAAACATTTAAGGAGAACCATGTGTTGTATGGCTCCAAACACAGGAAATGGAAAATTGATGAGCTTCGTTGTAATGAGGACAGCCAAACTGAACAAATCTCGAAGACTTGAAGAATTCAGTTTTGCAACAAAGTTTTGAAATTTAAAGTCAGGCAGTTTATCTTGATTTATGAACACGAACAGCCCTGTACAGTAATGTAACCTGAATGAAATTCAAAAAGGATGTGATTCACAAATTCACAACATTCCAATAAAAGAATGGTGTGACTGCCTTTTAGACATGTGGACAGGAATAAGAATCATCCCTGGCATGAGCAGCTGCATTCAAGGATAATTCAAAGTGGAAGATTCAGGAAGCCCTCTAGTGGTCACAACTGGATATTACACTGCTGCCTGCAGTTCATATTATATTTATAGATAAATACATTTATTTATTTACTTACCTTTTATTATATCATAATATTCTACTTTTATTCTGCTTTGTTATTGCATTTTTTAAAAATTATTTTATTATTATTTTGTGTGTGTGTGTGTGTTTGTAGGTATTACAAAAAGAGGTGACTTATGATGACATTACCCACTGTCCCCACTTTTCAAAAGGCTTATAAATCATACAGAATGAGTTTTTGTGAGAAAGTAAAAGTGTGCACAGTTTCCATTGCACAGAAAACCATTACGCCTATGGAATGTCCCCACAATTCACAAAAATGAACATATGTGTGTGTGTGTGTGTGTAATGTTAGCTTTAGCCACAGAGCAAAACCTCAAATTCATTCAGAATCAAATGTAAACATCCAAATAAATACTATACTCAGATGATCCGACGCATGCATGCAGTATGCATGACGAAGATCCATTTTGAGGGTTATATTAGCTGTGTAAACTTTGTTTATGCACTGTTTAAGGCAAGCACGAGCTCCAGGGGCGGAGAGCGCGTGATTTAAAGGAGCCGCAGCATGAATCGGCGCATTTCTAATTATGCCCCAAAATAGGCAGTTAAAAAAATGAATTAAAAAAAATCTATATGGTGTATTTTGAGCTGAAACTTCACAGACACATTCAGGGGACACCTTAGACTTATATTACATCTTGTAAAAAAAAATGTTCAATGGCACCTTTAAAAAAAGGTCTCATCAAGCTTTTGATGACTTTTGAACCATGGTTTAAATGCATTTATACACTATGCACATGTGTTTTATAGATAATTACAACCTATGTATTTCTCTGTGCTCCTCAGGCACTAAACACAAAACCATTCTGGAAGCCCGCAGCGGACTGGGCCCCATTAAGGCATACCCTCGTTTGGGCCCGAAGCCCAGCGGGGAGCAGGGAGGCGGGGCCTCAGACCCCAATACTCAGGAACGCACCTTCCACTGTGAGATCTGCAATGTGCGGGTCAACTCAGAACTGCAGCTCAAACAGGTGAGCGAGGGTTATGGTGTTCATATTTCATGAAATGACATTAGTCTATGTGCTTTTATATGCTCGCCATTTTGCTTATACGAAATAAAATTTTCATCTTCGGACTGTTTGTATGTTTGGTTTGTTTGCAGCACATATCCAGTCGACGGCACCGGGACGGAGTGGCAGGAAAGCCAAACCCCCTCCTGAGCCGACACAAGAAGCACAGGGGAGCTGACCTTGCGGTAAGTGTTAACCAATCCTGATACTAGTTACAATCCTAATTTAAATGTGCTAACAAGTAATATTCAATAACTGGATGTCAAGTTACAGTATGAAATCGCTGAGTCATGACATTGTTATCTTATATATAGGATCTCACCAAAGCATTAGGCGCCGGCCTCCTGCCGAGTCCTCTGGCCGTTGCTGCAGCAATGGCAGCGGCCGCCTCCTCCAATCCGCTGGCTCTCCGCGCAGCAGGCCCCGCCCCCCATCCACATCATCACCTCCTGCAGGGTCCGCCCCTCAGTCACGCCATCTTGAGACCAGCTCCGGGGCCCATTCGCACCTCACACGGTCCGATCCTGTTCTCGCCGTACTGACTCCGCCCACACCCCCCTTAGCCAATCACAGCCAGTCCGGAGTCTCACCTCCAAAAGCACACTGTGAAGAAGAAAAAATAATGACTAGAATCGGCTCATCAACAATAACGTCAATCATCAAACCAAGCAGAAGGGGGCGCAAAGTGGGATCAATCACGAAGGAGGGTGCAACTGGCGTTCCAACTCTCTTTCCATCACCCTTAACTGCCTCCTCCATCTCTGTTAGTTTGGTTTGAGTGATTTATTTGTTGATGGATGAATGGACAAATGCAGGGATTGTTGGAATAGAGCAATATTGTATGTATCTGACATCCTTGTTCCTTCCCTCTATTTATACTCATACTGTGAGGTAGCAGAAGTCACATCGTAGCCAGACATGCTGGAATGAGTTAGGCAACTTTCTAGAGACCCCCAAACACACAAATCAACACACAAAGACTACAGTTAAATGTTTCTGTTGTTCGGAATAAATGCACCCTCAATCCTATGCACCTTGAGAAACCTACAGAAACCATGTTACATCAGTACGCTTCTCGTAGTATTTGCTGTATTCAAATTGTCCTGTCTGGCTTTGGCATCTTTGCAAGAGGAAAACGCCACAATCTCAGTCACAGTTCCACCATGTCAAGACTCACAGCAGGGGATTGTGGGGAAGGTCTAAGGATGCCCGACTCTTTCCGAATGCTGGTTCGAAATGAGCGTAAGAAGCTTAGCGTCGTCGAAAAGCCCGACTTCATACAGTCGCATCTCTCTAGGGAAACAGAGAGATGCAGAAGAGATACTCGAAATCTCTTTTGTGTCGCTTTTACATCTGTTAGCGCCAAGAGCGGATGACTGAAAAACCCCAGACCTCTGTCTTAGATCTTAGAAAATCAGTAGATGTCTATTTATTCTATTGCGTAGCGTAGTTTAGTTCAGAACATCCAACTTTAGAAAAATATTCAGAAGTGAAATATGTGCGTAGAGAATGATGTAACTGCTGGTAGATGCTGAAATAAGATGGACGGGTACTTTGATTCTCAGAGAAAGGCAACAAACCTAAGCACACACTTGGACTAACAGTACATACAGGCTCCTCTGTTCATTTTGTCTCTGTTTGTTCGGTGGACATTATGCAACCCCCCTAGCAATACACCCCCCCCCCCCCCCCTTCTGTCTGACTTCTGCGTTCAGTCTCACGAGTCAGCCTGCATCCCGGCAAGGACTGACACCGCAGGTCAGCCACTCCAGCCGAACCCCAAGAGTCTAGAAAAATGAACAGAGTGAAGACGCAGAGGAGGTCACTAAGGACACGACTGTGCAATCTCTCCTTTTTTTGGTATGAACTTCCTGTCTTGAATCTAAAGCCATGCAATGCATATTGTTGTTTTTTTTTTGGTTTTTAATATGATCAATTAATTGTTTTGATGTTGTTTTTTTGGTTCGTTTTCATAGTACACTGTTACATTGAACAAATATTGTTGTGGAAATTCTGACAAAAAAAAAAGTCATTGAACAAAAGAAAAAAACAAGAATATTTTTCTATGGAAGATTGAAAACCTGCACTCGGATGGGATCGAGATGTGGCTTACCCGTTGTAGAAAGCATATTTGGAGGAAGTGAAGTACAAATAATACAGATAAACATCAAACTTGAGCCTGTCGTGTTAGTGGAACTTTGCGGCAGTCTTCCATTGATAATTCAAGTGTGACAATGTCTTACTGTTGTTTGGATAAGCAAAGTGTGACAATGTCTTACTGTTGTTTGGATATTGCAATGCAATAAGCAATTGAATTATGTCATTTGTTGTAGAAGATCATTTATAAATGGTTCTGTACGGCTGCTAATAGGCCTCCATGTTCTTCCACAGAGATAAATTAGCCTTTCCAGTACAAAAGCTGGGAGTTTAAAAAGTAAGAAAGGGGCACCCACAGGGACGGGCCCTTCATATTAAAGGGTCTTTTCTCATCTCTGAGTGGGGGGACAGGGTATATCTGAACACAAACAATGTGTAGTCAGCCATAGCCTTTGCGTATGTAGCTTAGTTTACCTTTTTGTTTCTTCGTGGCATTGTTTGCATTGTGTGGAAAGCGTCATGATAATGCCATTACTTCATGCTAACTGTGGTTAGCATCCACCATTGTGCTTTGATGAAACTTTACCTCTGTTTCTCATTAGTTACCGAGGCACTAGTATGGTGTAGTTTCATATCGGTGTGTATCGTGTAGTGTCATGTGCGTACGGATAGAATCCGGTTTTAGAAAACTTGCGATGAGCAGAATCTGCTTTTAAGGGATTGTTCACTAAAAGAATCTTCTGTTGTCATTTACTCACCCTTTATGTAATTTCAAACCCATATGCTGTTGTATTACTTTTTTTTTTAGTGGAAAACAGGAGATATTTATTAAAAATCACAGTACAACAACAATTTATAGTGACCAAGGGGTGTCAAGTGTAACCCCTCCTGTTCAAACCGCCCACTCTAAGTGGGACTTGAACCCTGGTCCGCCGGCATGGAAGTCGGGCGCTCTAACAAGGAGGCTAAAGACCACAGTCTCTAGACTAGAGCGCCTCTTGAGATCAGGTTTACAACCACAGCTCTTACCGGCCTACGTCTGTTACACTCACCCCCCTAAACCTCACTACCATCCGGGTCACGGCACCAATGTAACCCCTTCTGTTCGAACCGCTTGCTCTAAGCGGGACTCGAACTCGGGTCCACCGGCATGGGAGTTGGGCACTCTAACAAGGAGGCTAAAGACCACAGTCTCCAGCATCAGTTGCTAGAGCGCCTCTTGAGATCAGGGGAGTGATTTTTACATGTGCAGCTCTTACCGGCCGACGTCCGTTACACTTGCACTAAAAAGGGAGAGAAAAAAACACCATAATGTGTCCAAAAATAGTCTTTTGTGATGATAAATACAATAATCATACCTGCAAACTCGTGGTCTTTTGGCAAATTTGTCATTCTGACTTTGAAATTAACGCCACCTACTGTCCGAAAGTGATATTGCAATTTAATCCAAACCGTAAACAATTATATACAGTATAAACCTTATGTTGAATATGCGCCAGAAAAACATGTGCACTGCTTTCTAAAACTTTTTATTTTTGTCAAAAGCTACATTATTTAAGTTGTTTGAATCTTAGTTTTTACAGTACAGATCATTGACATTGGTGTTGTTTCAAAGCAACATTCCTACTCCTATTGTAATATCAGATTATGGGAGAGAAAAAAACAACAGCCTGTGGGTTTGGACCAACATGAGGTTGAGTAAATAATGACAGTGTTTAAATTTTTGGGGTGACCTATTCCTTTAAACTGCACATTTGCAATCAGCTGTTTCTATCCCACACTTATTAAAACAATCAGTGGACGGGGAATTCGGCTGATTTCAGATGAGCATTTTGTGGTAACACTAATACGTGCACTGACACATGCTGTAGTTTGAAACCAGGTGTCCAGTGCCCCATTGAAACCATGTGAGGTGATAAAGCCATCACAGCTAACACACTCCACAGGCTTGAGACAGACTCGCTTAGTCCCATCCGTCAACACTGTAAAGACCATGTTCATCCTGTAGTGAGAACTATGTCATCACTGTACAGAATTGTCTTTGGTAGATTTATTCAACCTTTCAGGGCAGGTGTAATGTTAGTTGGTGAAATCTATTTTAGCCTTAGCCTTATTCCACCCCAGGCCTCTCCAGGAGCAGACGCGGACGGAGAAGCTTCGGTCAAACCTCGTCTTGCCAATAAAGTTATTTTTGAATTAAACTGTCAGATGGGAAAACAGTATGTGTGATTGAAAGTAGCAATATTCAACTCATACTGGCTACTCTTGTTTATTGCAATAAGGAAATCAACCAATAGATGCATATGTGAGTAAAATATTATAGATGTAATTTAAATCAAACACAGAAAATTATGGAAATACTTGGTATCAGAGAAACTTTGAGTTACCACAGGGGAAAAAAAGAAAAAAATCAATGTCTATAAACCAATAAAGAATATTAAAACTCATGTCTCATGCTTATTTTTTCAGTTTTTTATAAAATGTTCTAATTATAGTTTAAGGTTAAAAGTCCCTCTCATATTATTTAAAACATCAAGACACTGGATAAATGATTGTTTTTATAGAAAAAATTGGCAGCTGTGGTTGCAAATCATTCTGTAAAAATAAAAAAATGTAAATATATTTACAGAACAACCTGTACAGTTTAAAACTGTAATTATAAAACACAAAATTACATTTTAAACCTGTAAATCCAACAGCCCTTTTGTGGCTAAAATCTACAAAAGTTTTGTACCTTTCACATGTACTGACAATCACAGGTGGTAAAGAGAAAGAGAAATCCACATGAAGAATTAGATTTTCTTTACAAGTAGCCTTTTTCACAACAAGCTGACTTAAATATCAATATATAGAAGATGCAAGATGTCATACACACAAATACAAAACACACAACACTACAATAATGCAATAAACATCAATTAAACAAAAGTTGTAACATAAAACCCTATAACATAGATAACTAATAACAATGACTATTGAGAAACACAATTATATAAATGAAATATCAAATGTGTAATTTTGGGAATGTCAGTTTATGGTTTTTCACTGTAAATTATGAGATGACATGTTTTTTTCACTTCCATAAACTGTACATTTAACAGTATTTTATTGTAAAAATTCATCAAATGAAAGATTAAATCAATAACTTACCGTTAACAAATAAACAGGTTTTTACTCCAGCATTTTTACAGTAATTTACAGTGTAAATACATTTTTACAGTGCAGAAACTGTAAAGTAAACCCCACGTGTTGTTTCTTCCTTTAAGAGTACATTGCGCAAGAAGTTAGTAAATTTAAGCAGCTTTGCCTCCCAGCTCACTAAATTCTTATTTTGCGTCACAAGATGGCGCTCTAGGACTGATATGCTCCCAATGCATCAGGCGCACAAAAGTAGGCGAACTGGCGCGCTGATTATTTTATACAGTAACTGCTGCTGTAAGGAATTCAAACAAATGTTGAGTTAATAGCGTATAAATACATGCTTTATATAAACTAGCACCTTCTGTGTGTTCATGTTTTGGTTGTAAACTGCACGTTTAAATTGTTTATGTTGAACTCTTTAGTATGCTTGTATATATATATTGTCACAAAAAATATGGAGACTGTGTCTGTCTGAACTTTATATTTAGGCTGCCCCTCTCCTCATAGCTTTGTGAACACATTTCAGTCCATAGCATGTTGGTGTTGCCTGACAGACTGAATGTTAAAGGGTTCGTTCACTCCAAAATGAAAATAATGTCATTTATTATTACTCACCCTCATATCGTTCCACACCCGTAAGACATTCATTCATCTTCGGAATACAAATTAAGATATTTTTTTATTAAATCCGATGCAGTGAGGTCTGCATAAACAGCAATGGCACGTTCTCTCTCAAGATCTATATAGGTACTAAAAACATATTTAAATCAGTTCATGTGACTACAGTGGATCAACCTTAATATTATAAAGTGACGAGAATATTTTTTTGTGCACCAAAAAAACAAAATAACGACTTTTTAACAATATCTAGTGATGGCCGATTTCAAAACACTACTTCTTGAAGCTTCGGAGCTTTACGAATCGAATCAGTGGTTCGGAGCACCAAAGTCACGTGATTTCAGTAGTTTGGCGGTTTGATACGCGATCCGAATCACTAATTCGACTCAAAAGATTCATAACGCTCCGAAGCAGTGTTTTGAAATCGCCCATCACTAGATATTGTTAAAAAGTCGATATTTTGTTTTTTTTTTGGCACACAAAAATATTCTTGTCGCTTTATAATATTAAGGTAGAACCACTGTAGTCACATGAACTGATTTAAATAGTAGCTTTTTTAGTAGCCTATATACCTTTATGGATCTTGAGAGAGGAAGTACCATTGCTGAAGATGTTGGCCTCACTGAGCCATCGGATTTAATAAAAAATGTCTTCATTTGTGTTCCAAAGATGAACGAATGTCTTACGTTGTAGAATGACATGAGGGTGAGTAATAAATGATATTATTTTCATTTTTTTGGTGAACTAACCCTTAAGGGTAAAAAACTCTTTTGCCTTTATCGATTTGAACTTTGATCTCTGACCTTGCATGTTACTGTTTTTATTAGAAACATCATTCAAAATGATTATATAAAGTAGTGCAATTTCCTAATCTATATGATATATAATACTGGGTGTAGAAATATATATATATATATATATATATATATATATATATATATATATATATATATATATATATATATATATATAGGGTGAATTGCCCTAATGTGGGACATTTTTTGCATTTCAGACTTCTGTGACATATTGCAATTTGTAGCCAAAACATTAAATTCACACACAATACCATTTTAAAAACCCCAGGATGTCTCCTAATCAAATCAAAAGATAAAATGGAGATAACACATTCATAAAAGAAATTATAGACATATTAGTGCTCTTAGTGCAAGTCGTCTAAAACAATCTGGTGTTTCCTAATGTGGGACAGTTGTATCCCTAATGTGGGACACTGACAATTCTATGATAAAAGGCCAAAATCTATGATGATAATAATAAGAATAATGATAATAATAATGATAATGATGATAATAATAATAATCATAATAATGAAAGGTCTATGAAAAGGCCAAAGTCTACGATAAAAGGCCAAAATCAATTGATTCATGCAGAATAGTAAAAATCTTCTTAAGTTAGTAATTATCTTGGTTATGGATGGATTGATTGATAATTGAACATCATCAGAAAAATAATACAATATGATAGTTTTGATGCATTTATTGTAAAGACATTAGGCATCTATTTTCATAGGCTATGTTATGTAATATATAGAAAATAATTAAATGCACAGTCAGAATTCTTCACTGTTCTGTTCAACATATAGCCTAGGCTTATTTGAAGGCAAAATATAAATTCTTGCAACCTGCAAAAAATAAATAAAATAAAAACCTTGAACAAACTTTAGGCTAAATTTAACATTGAGTCAAAATTCATAAAAATGCTGCGAACTGCATAAATGTTTGTTTGGCATAATGTTTTCTATTTCACTAAACAACAAACACACACAATCATTCTATTATTGCACAACAACACTAAAACACTGTAAATAACCATTTTTTGTCCCACAAACCATGCCCCAATACACATTTTTGACTGACTAAAGTACTGTCCCACATTAGGCAATAATACTGTCCCACTTTTTGAAACCACATTTCCTAATGTGGGACAATAGGAAATTTGATAAAAATATAAAATATATAGTTTACACATACAATGTTATAGTATTTTTTGATGGGCATACATTTCATAAGCACATTAGGCCAAAAGATATCATGATTTTTTTGTTTAAAATTAATTTATACTCCTTAATATGTCATTGACCTTTGGGTGGCTTTCACACAAGGTCCTTCCTTTTTGATGATTGCTACAGTCTCATATATGACTGGACATTTGAGAGGCTATGTGATTTTGATCACATGGCACCACAGCTTCAGATAATCTATAGTTTCACTGACATTCATGTATTTATGCGGGACCTACAAACACTAAACCTTAGGTGTCCCACATTAGGCAGTGTCCCACTTTAGGGCAATTCACCCTATATATATATATATATATATATATATATATATATATATATATATATATATATATATATATATATTGGGAGAGAGACACTGACCATATAAAATAGAGACCTATAATGAATGTCATCTGCTGTGAAGTTTGCAGCAATGATAATGTTTTTATTAATGTCCATCAATCCACATACCAATATCAACAAACTGCAAGGCTCTCATATAGAATCCAATGGCATGTTTTTTTGTTTTTTTTTCAGGGCTGTACACACTAAGTATAACTGCCATTTAATGGGACTGCTAACAGAGAGCTCTCTCTCTAGATTTTGGCATGTAAATTTCAGCAGTCACGCTGTGTTAATGAATTTACATCAGCAATCCAAGGGTTTAGAAGCACAACTTTTTTGCAGCATATACTTGCAATAAATGGTCTTTTTGGATGTTTTTCATAATATGCACACTTTAGGTTTTGTTCCCTAAAGTTTTTAAGGAAGGAGTAGTTCTGCACTGAGCATAATAAGAGCTATAATCCTCTCCATAATACTTGAGAGCAGGATGGAGCACAACTGAAGTACACATACTGGGGTAGAGAGGATGGGGAAAAGAAGAACCGGCAGGAGAGCTGTGGCAGACATGCATCTCATAAGGACACAGTGTCAGAGTTTGAAAGGTTCACGCGTCACACTCTGCAAATGGAGGACTCCATTAGCTGAAATATGTGCCTGTGCTTTTACCAAGGATTTTAGCACTTACCTAACAGAGCTGTGGGATAATTACACAGCAAATAACACATACATCCAACAATAGCAAATCATTAAAGCTGAAAGACATGCATAGAAGACAAAAAGAAAAGGTTAATGTACTGTTATACACTTGACACCTGAAATATACTAATGCTGACAACAAAACACACTAGTGATAGAGCAGAACTTCACGACTTCTTTGTGTATGCCTTGAGATTATTCACAAAGAATAATGAGAATTGAATTTCTTCCTTATGATAATGTCACAAAGAGAGGATTTCATTATAGTTTGTTCTAAAATCATTGCACATTCAATATTGTGGCATTGTAAAAACACATACATGTATATATGTATATTTATATACACTCTTTGCTCTTGCATACACATAACACATTATCAATACATTAACATTTTTCAAATCCGTTAAAGGATTGTTACGCTGCAATAATTAGGTCGGCCGGAACCGAGAACATTTCCTATAACACTAGATATACCTGTACATCAGAACAAGAATGGCATCTACGCTAATATCTGTCTCTCTGCTTATCCTGAGGTTTGCCGGGTGCTGGATCCAGGCCGTATCCAGGTCAGATGGAGAACCTGCGTCTGGACCTGACTACAACGTAGCCCAGGATCCCCGTATCCGCTTACATATATTTATATATAATCGATTTTTAATCTCTATAATTAATGTACAATTCAGATTTTGATCTCCATATACATTTACATATATATATCTTCCAAGGGGTTTTTTCCCTCCTAGGACTTTTTTCCCAGTGCTAGCACGCTGGGTTTTTCTCCTAGGGGTTTTTTTTCCACCCCTGGAAGTCAGCCGACATTGGCTTAATGTAGCACCATCTTGTATATGTTACATATTACCACGCTTGCTTGTACAGTTTTAACCACTTCCCTTTTTTTCTGTGCTTCTAATATGTAAAGCTGCTTTGAAACAATTACCAATTGTAAAAGCGCTATATAAATAAATTTGACTTGACTTGACTTGACACAAATCTAATGTTTTTTGAGGTAAGTAAGATTAAAAAAAGAAGATATTCAAACTTTTACTCAGCAAGGATGCATTCATTTGGTCAGTAAAGACATTTATAATATTATAAAAAATTCTATTTCAAATAAATGATTTCTATTTATCAAAGAATCTTAAAAAACGGTGTCCACAACAATATTAAACAGCAAACTGTTTACAACATTGTTAAAAATAAATATAATAATTATTAAATAATGAAATTACTCCACTAAACAACATTTTAAAATATATTCAAACAAAAAACAGTTATTTTTACATTATGCACAAAAGCATTATTTGTGCAGTTCACTATGCTCTCTAACCGCCTAAATACTAAGATATAGATTTTTCCACCCCCTTCACCCGCACCTCTCATCATTCCCATAGAGGTGCGCTTCCCTCTGCCATGATGCTCCTGTTGCTTGCCTCTGTGTGAGAAAGCATGGCTTTATGAACCCTATCCGCATCCCAGCAGTGGCATCACACATGTAGAGCGAATACTGGAGGCAACACTTCTCTGAGGCTTTCAACTTCTCTGTGTGACACTCATCTCAGAGAGAGAGCAACAATACTGAGATAACTCACGTCCCTGAGGGGATGGGGGTGTTCTGATGGCTGTATGAAAGGACATTTGACAGCATTTTTTCCCCCAGTCACGATTATGGACACTACATCAGACATCAATTTGGATCGTGTGTGTATATCTTTCAATCCGACTTCAAAGGAAAGCGAACAATCCTGATAACTGGAGAGGGTGTAATAATTTGTTATATAATGAAAAGCAAAAAGGTTCATTATAATATAACAACTCTAATCCTCTAAACGAATTAATATCCCAGACTTGCGCCGCCTCAAGTGGCCACTGCATGAGGGTCACATATAAATGATTAACACAAATGTAGGCTCTTTATTAATCAGACGCTCATGGTGTTTCATCCCTTCATGTAAATTCAACTGAGTAAAATTTTGGGTGCCTCAGGAAAGAAAACAAAACACAGAAGTGACATTACAAAATAAATATTTCAAAATATGTATTACAAATTTCTGTAAAGTAACACTATTCAACAGTGAATAATAAAGCTCTAGCTCTTTTGCCTTCCTAAAGCTCATCGTGTTCTTGAAATACATGTAAAGTCACATGAGAGGAGGCAGCGCCTCCACGTCGCTGTGATTGGCTGATTACCCTGTCAATGCGATTATGCCAACCCGATCTCACAGCAATTTGTACGTATTTTACGAGGTGGCTAATTTGTATGAATTCACTCGTACGAATTCATACATATTTTGATAAATCGTATGTATTTTACGAGTTGACAAATTCGTATGAGTTCATACGAATGACCTACCCTAAACCCCCGCCCCTAAACCTACTCGTCACTGGGGTTTAGACAAATCGTACGAATTCGTACGAGTGAGGTTGTATGAATTCATACGAATTAGTCACCTCGTAAAATACGTACGAATTGGTTGTGAGATAGCATTGATTATACCTACCTTTCATGTCAAATTGGTGAAAATGGACGGACTTATTGCAAATTGAAGGTACACACACCAGTGCTGGGTTAAAAGCAACCTAATTTGGGTTGAAAATGGACAAACCCAGCGGTTGGGTCAAATGTTTGCCCAACGTGCTGGGCAGTTTTATCCAAATATTGTTTAAAAAATAACTAGATAGTTGGCTTAAAATGAACCCCACAATCAAAAAACCAGACACATAATTACTAGAGGTAATAATAATAAAATCAAAAGGTGAACATTTATTAATAAGCAATTTACTTATAAATAAATTAAATTAAACTAATTAATAAATGTTCATTTATTAAACATATTATTAAAGTTTCCAACATACTTTGGGTTCATTTAAGCGATCAATCAGTAATTTTTAAACAATAGTTGAGTTAAATAAAACTACCCAGCAGGTTGGGGAAACATTTAACCCAACTGCTGGGTTAAAACAACCCATTCGCTGTGTTTGCTCAACCCAACTTGGGTTGTTTTTAACCCAGCATTTTTCAGAGTGTACATTTACACAGATTTACTAAAAATCGAAAAGATTTTCCTTTGCATGTTTCGCGTGCATATGACAATGTTGTCAAAACGATCCCCGTTCACATGGATTCACCAAAATGATTCAAAACGCTGTATTATTCATGCCAGGCCAATAATTGGCGATGTCACTGTAAAGAAACACTACACGCCTATACAGTTGCAGGAGAAAGTATGGGAGCCATTTGCAGAATCTGTGAAAATGTGAATTTTAACAAAGTAAGAGAGATCATACAAAATGCATGTTAATTTTTATTTAGTACTGTCCTGAGTAAGATATTTTACATAAAAGATGTTTATATCTAGTTCACAAGACAAAAAAATAGCTGAATTTATTAAAATGGCCCCTTTCAAAAGTTTGTGAACCCGAAGGGCAGTACTATATGAAAAAAAAAAAAATATTTCAACAAAATAAGAAAAATTTGGACATCTTCATCCTGTTCAAAGGTTTTCATCCCCTGGAAAAAAAGATTACAATTTAAAAGATTATTATTGTGTGTGCATAATGATAAAAATGCTTTGGTGGAATCCAGCTTGTCCCGAAGATACCTCGTGCACAAGCAGATTCATTTCCTCGCTAAAGAAGCATTCAGTTTTTCCGCTTGCAAATTGCGCCCTGTAAATAGCGAATCCACCATGGTGCAAGCACAACTGGCTTTTAAAGGGAATGAGAGATGAAACATGATTGGTTTATTGCATGTTACGCCCAAAACACACCCATTACTCATTAAGAGAATAGGGACAACCATTTTAGACCATGCGCCGAGCGCGCCGACCATTTTTCCTGTTGTTAAACTAGCAAAAGTGGATTCGGACACGCCCTAAGTGCACTTGCGCTGTGCGCCTCCGACCATGCACTTAGATCATTAAAATAATGCTCATAATCGCATACGCGTAATATGCATACGCTGTTTTTACAAATTTTGTGTTTTTGTGTTAGTTTGCACAGAGACGATAACGGTATCGTTTTCAAAAATGTGTACTTTGAAACCCATTTTCAAAAGTTTTGCGTTTTCAGGCCCCAAAACGCTGTTGTTGTGTAAATGAATGGCAAAAACACATAAAAAGACAGTTAGAAGTAACTAATAAAACTAGATAAAATGCTTTTAATGAATCACTGTTAATATTTTTGAATATTAAAAATCTTCATAAGACTTGGTTCTGTATATGTAATTCTGTAAACATCATTTTAAGCTGGTACATGAACTTACAGTGGACTAATCAACTAAATGTAGAGAGGAGATTTTGAACACGCACATTTGTGTGCTTCCAGATGTCTCTAATAGAGAAGACATTATAATCTCTATCAGCTTCCCCAGGATGCTCCAGCCAAACAAAAGCTGGCAGGTTCAGGTGTGAAAACATCATACTGATAATTAGAACAATCTCCCTATACGCATCCTGTCACAAGAGAAGCTATAGATGGACACAAACAGTTGTTGTCCTTTTCTTCCCAAAGCCTCCAATGAATCAGCCTGTAATAGACTCATTTGCAGGCAGAATTATCTATTTCATTCTCAAACAACTGGTGGAGACAATAGACTACAATACAAGTGGGGCTTAAATGGAAAAACTGATAGATGCAGACATGGATAGCTAGAGGGATGTAATCGCATACTGATAGATTAGCAGATTGCAATGTGTAGCTTGCAACAATGGACTTGTTGCAAATGAAATCTCAAAGCTAGATCCCATTGCAAACATTTTAATCGCAGGACTTACTATAAAACTAGTTATTGTATGAAATGCAGTTTCTAAGAGAAGAGGCGAGTTGATTTGGTACCGTACACATCTCAAGGACATTCAGCTTTCTACCCAGCATTCACTGTGGATGAAACCACAACAGCACACATAAGCAGGCATAGAGTTTCTCATATAGATGCTACCTTTTTGTTGAGGCTTGAAAAACGACATCAGACTTGAGGTCTGTTGAAACTCTAAATTTGAAACAAACATGGTTGATTTTTTATAAAGTGGACAGAAATGCAAACTATTTATGAACTATGAAAAAATAAAATATAATAAATTCAGTATTCACTAAATACCAAATATTAAAGGGACAGTTCACCCAAAAATGAAAATTATCCCATGATTTACTCACCCTCAAGCCATCCTAGGTGCATATGACCATCTTCTTTCAGACGAACACAATCAGAGGAAAAAATATCCTTAGTCCTCCAAGGATTATAATGGTTGTGAATGGGGGGGCCGCGGTTTGAAGTCAAAATTAATGCATCCATCCATAAAACAAACTAATCCATAGGACTCCAGTGTGTTTATAAAGGCCTTCTGAAGCGAAGCGATGCATTTTTGTAAGAAAAATATCCACATTTAAAACTATAAATAAGTCAACTTGCACCAAATGAGCAATCCTCTGACAAATTCAAACAAATAGGGCTGTGCAACATATTTGAGCTCCTCTTCTCTCATATCAAGATCCTCCAAAATTTCTCTTTAAAATTATCAATTTATTATCGAATTATCGATTTATTATCGAATTATAATCCATGATTATTTAGTCCATTTGTTTTGCTCTATCCTCTGCTCCTCCGCATTTGTCATGACGTTGTGTGTCAGGCCAAACGCCGCAAATTGACTTGCACATTTTAGCTAGTTATTTGAATTTATAAAGTTTTAATTATGGATATTTTCTTACAAACATGCATCACTTTGCTTCAGAAGGCCTTTATTAACCCCATGGAGTTGTATGGATTACTTTTTTTATGGATAGATGCATTATTTTTTACTTCAAAAACGCGGCCCCCATTCACTACCATTATAAACCTTGTGTTCATTGGAAAGATGATCATCATATACACCTAACATGGCTTGAGGGTAAGTAAATCATGGGATAATTTTCATTTTTGGGTGAACTACCCCTTTAAAATTACATAACATTAGCCATTTTCCATGGAAGAGTTTTCCATGGAATATTTATTTCACATGACTTGTAAGAATCAGAGTTTTTGTAGAGTGAAAATATCAATAGATAAATAAAATAAATAAATATTGTAAATAATTTTATAAATTTACAAATATTATTAGTATACCAACTAGCCAAATTTCAACCCAAACTAACTAGCACCAGTAAGGAATTTAGTCTAACTCTGCAACCTTAAGATTCTAGTCAAATTATTTTATTATTGTTTATGTGGGTAAAAATTGGTAAATTTTGTTTGTTTAATGAGGGTTGAAATTACCAAAAATAATTTAATCTGTATTTAAAAACATGGTTGCAAATATTTAAAAAGGTATAAAACAGCATTCACACTCATATGATACAATATCCAGTTAGACTTTTTAAGTACTCCGTTTCACAGCTGACTTTTCACTAAAAATGACTTCTTTTTTTTTTTCTTTTTTCTCTGACAGTACTTGGATGTTCTAGGTGGTCTCTGATGAATGGAAAGAGGAAAGGCTATATACTATGATTGTGTGTTATGACAATAATCAAATCATCATGCACTGGGCAGCTTGGATGTCAGTTGTCTATTATAGAGGGACAGCCTATGGTCATCAATCTTGTCTATGCATTTGTGTATTGTATCTGCGTATGCTTGTGGAGTGTAGGTGTTGGGTCTGATGGGATGATGCCATCAACATCTTGTCAGCGTTTCCTCTGGAACATTCTAGAGAAGAAAACACATACAAAGACTCCACACATATGCAAAGCATTGATAAAGATCTAGAACAATGAACGTGTGTGCTTAAGCATATCGTAGCAATTAACGATTAAATGCGTGCAAGATAATATAGAGCCGTCATCATCTCTTATGCTCAGTAATATGAAGTGACATGGAGGACATCGTCAGATGCATCTCTAATTGAAACTCTGCTAATGAGGCAGAGGACAATCAGATACGGAGTGAATTTGTTTCTTTCTGTTTGCACAGACAACTTAATGAGACATTTTCGGTGCACCAAATAAAACAACATGTATAATATATATTAGAAAATTACTGTGAAGACATTTCATTCAATCCATGGTAACACATCATCGCTGCGCTGTTACGTACCTTTAAACCGAGGGACCTTATTTATGTCAAGGCTGTTGACAAACTACTTTTTTTTTTTTTTTTTCAACTTTCTCAACCAGCATGACCCTGCAAGTGAAAGACATCAATTAAACTTGCATTTAGCCGAAAGCATCAATATCTGCAGCCCTACAAAGGCAACTATTCACACGCTGGGCATCACAGAACATCTTTATCCTAACTGACAGGCCTCCAGTCAGCATATACAAAAACAACAGCGAGGCCAAGACGGATCACAGCCACTTCGGCCTTTCTAGAAAAAGACTTGCAATTGTTGTTTAGCAAACTTCACGGTTTCCTAGCACAGTAAATATACAAAGAATATAAAGAGCAGAGCTTTGCGTCAAGCCATAGATATTTGCAGTAAGGTAAACAGACAGATCTCTTAATGGTGTATTTATGGAAAAATTTTTATTATGACAACTCCCTTGTTGGGCAGTAACTCGCTTGATGTCTGTATGAGCAATATGACCCCTGCGTCAAAGCTTAATGAGAGATTTCAAGGGCAGAGCGAAAGGAGAAGTTCTCCACAGCGTTCTGTCCAAAACCATTAAGCAACATCTCCGAACGTTTTCAAAGCAATAATCATATCTACGTGTATGTAATGGATCTAGAGTCCATAGAGCTGTATGAATAATGTCTTTAATAGGCACTCAATTTTTTTGTCCTCTTCCAAAAAGGAAACAAAAGAGAAAAATGTCAAAAGTAATGAGCAGGTGAGAGCTGTATTATTGCTTTGGAAATTACTTTTACACCAATGGCCTTTACCCCTAGAGAAGCCGTGTGTTGCCATGGCAATAAATCACCTTCTGGAGAGCTGCAGGGCCTACTGGTTATTCACAAGTCCGACCATGTTGTTTATTGGTGCATTCATCCTTCAGTCTCAAAGAAACATTAAACTCTGGCATCCAAAGAACATAGAGAACATAGAACAGTGGTGATCATTACAAAATGGAGCTTTGGGCCAGTTTTTTTGCAGTTTGGAAGCCATCAGTCATGAATAATTGCAGGATTGAGAGGCATCTTAATATTTAATGGATGTCGTTGGCTGCCACCAATTGAGTGCTGAAAGAATTGTGGCCTATAGGTGTCAAACAATGTGCAACATCAGTGCTGGATCAGATTGAGTACGCTGATAAGGGACAAGAACAAATCTGGTAAAGATTGATCCCCCCTCTTGCAATCAGTGAATGCATAATGGCAGTCAGACAAGTTTAATCCTTTCCAATCTGACTTTCAGTTATTGCTTGGCCTATCCTGATCCCTGTCGTATTGCAATTTCCCTTAAACATTTTAGATGAGCGCCAAAGGAATGAGGCAGAGGAGTTGAGAGCACAGAGGCCCTTATCTGTGGGCTGGTTGTGAAGGAATCGGTCAGTCACGGATGGTGTGAAATCACTGGAATAAGGCTGTTTGGCATCATAAGAGCAGATGTATTCATCACATTCTGCTCCACATTGATTGAGCTACAACACCATTTCCTGAGATGAGAAAAGAAACACTCTTTGCAAATATAATAGAGCTGAAGAAAAAAAATTAAGCACCTGATGAATGAGTAGCCTCATCAGTAGCCTAATATACCAATAGACCTGAGTCGAGAGAGTTGGTATCAAAGGACGTTGCCTTCATTATGACACTGAGACTTTGAAACATTTATACATCTAATGGGTTACATGGGCAATACACACGTCCATATATTTTTTTAGGTGTTAATTTCAGCAAGATCTGATGGAACTGTTTAATAAGACAAGCAAGGTCAAGGGGAAGGATTCAATTTCAATGGATTCAATCATTGCTAAAATATGATGCATAGAGGACTTTGAAGGAAGAACAATTATGGTAGCCATGTTGAAGAATATTTCACTACTCAAGAGCTCAAAAATAAAAACATCAAAGTGCCCTTCAAAATTAACTTAACTCGCAAAATGCTTTGCATCTATCAATGTGTAAATGAAACAATATGCACTGACAATACACACTCTTTAAATAAAAAGCTGTGAAAACATTTTTATTTCTATTCATCAGCCACTTTATTAGTTACACCCAGGGACGTGCACAGACATTTTGGGGGGCAGGGGCTCAAGTGGAAAAAAGGGCACTTCTCATAATTATTTATTTACAAAATAAGGAACCCTTAAATATATTGACAACTTTGACTTCCCTTACACTCTCCACAGATTTCTACAAAATAATCATTTCACACAAAGACCGTCTTTAGTATTCACGAGAGTTTATCTCAAGAGCAGAAAACAGCAACTATTTTGAAGTAGCTATATATTTAGAATAAATGACTGAACTGAGGAGAGGGACATAGTTTCACTATTATGTACTGTTTATTTTGCACAAATCAATAAATTGTTTTAATTCTTTTGGTTATTTGAATACTTCTTTCATGTAGTGGACAATTTTAAGATTTTGGTCTATTTTTGCTTTAATGTCTTCTTTTACTCTAATGGGAAGAACTTAACCCTAACCCATTTAGATGGTGTTTGTTTTAAGCCTACTATCATCCGTCTGTTTGCATCTGTAGATTTATTCTAAATTAACCAAAATAAGCTAATCTGCATATTTAAACACATCAAGAGTTTTTTTCCCCTGAAATGTTATAAATACATTATATATTATAACAAATGCCTGCAGAGGGCGCCAAAAGCGTGCTGATTTTAGTTGTTACACTGCACAGCACAGCACGATCAAATCCATGATTAAAGCCAACCACCATAATTAAAAATATATTATTATTTAAATTATAATATTCGGCCATTATATTAATAATATTTTTTTGATAGAAATGCTACAGCCACTGTAATTTCTTCAACAAGAATATATGGTCATCAAACATGCAAAGACAGAGCAAGGGTTTAAACTTTTATTGATGTATTATCCTGTGTAAGCAAAGATTTAAGAATAGCATTATGTAATGCTGTATTATGGTTTTTAAATAGCTTTAATAAATCGTGCATCCTTAGAAAACTGTCTAATAATGCTGTTCATGGATGCTCCTCTTCTGGTATTGACAGCCCTACAGGTATCTTTACCATGGTTCAAAACGCAATGCATAGCACATTAAAATAATTGAAATTATAATATGACAAATTTCGTTAGTATCAAATCAGGCAGATGTGTTTATGGTGGTCAAACTATTAATGCAGCGTTAATGCAGCGTGTATAAATAACCCTTAAATAGCCAAAACGTTCAGGTTTGTGAAAATAGGCTAGCCTACCTGAAAGAAATGCACGGGATGGATCCATCTAGGGCTTTTTTCTTTTTCGCTTCTCATCACCAGACAGCAGTTGTATTTTCCCAGGAATAGTTGTCACAAGTTTTCAGCCAGCAGCAAACATGAGGTGGGGCGGGGCGCGCGCGGGAATGAATGCTGTGTCGAGGAGGGAGGGCATCTGAACTCGACAAAGCCGACCTGATATATAGTATTTTTTTATTTGCTTTATTCAGTAAACATATTTGTTTGACAGGGAAGCTGTACATAAACAGGAATATATATTCATTTATTTAAAAAAAAAACACCCCAGAAAAAAGGGCACTTTCTCTCGAGGAAGAAAAAGGGCAGGTGCTCAAGCCCCTTTTTTGTCTATGTGTGCACGTGCCTGGTTACACCGAATATCAAATCAACCAATCACATGGCAGAAACTTAAAGGTGCCCAAGAATGCTTTTTCACAAGATGTAATATAAGTCTAAGGTGTCCCCAGAATGTGTCTGTGAAGTTTCAGCTCAAAATACCACATAGATTTTTTTTTTAATTAATTTTTTTAACTGCCTATTTTGGGGCATCATTAACTATGCACTGATTTTTTCAGCGCACCGCCCCTTTAATTCACGTGCTCCCTGCCACACGAGCTCTCGACTATATTACAGCGCATTTACAAAGTTCACACAGCTAATATAACCCTCAAATGGATCTTTACAAGATGTCCGTCATGCATGCTGTATGCATGCTTCGAATTATGTGAGTAAAGTATTTATTTTGAAGTTTATATTTGATTCTCTATGAGTTTGAGGCTGTGCTCTGTGGCTAACGGCTAATGCTACACTGTTGGAGAGATTTATAAAGAATGAAGTTGTGTTTATGAATTACTGTATACAGACTGCAAGTGTTTAAAAATGAAAATAGCGACGGCTCTCCGTGAGTTCAGAAAGAAACGATGGTAACTTTAACCTCATTTAACAGTACATTAGCAACATGCTAACGAAACATTTATAAAGACAATTTACAAATAACACTAAAAATATCATGATATCATGAATCATGTCAGTTATTATTGCTCCATCTGCCATTTTTTGCTATTGTTCTTGCTTGCTTACCTAGTCTGATGATTCAGCTGTGCTAATCCAGACGTTACTGGCTGCTCTTGTCTAATGCCTTTCATAATGTTGGGAACATGGGCTGGCATATGCAAATATTGGGGCGTACACCCCGACTGTTACGTAACAGTCAGTGTTTTGTGGAGATCCGCATGTTTTCCAGAAGTCTTTTAAACAAAATGAGATTTACATAAGAAAGAGAAATCAATGGAGTTTGAAACTCAATGTATGTCTTGTACTGAACTCTTGTTATTCAACTATGCTGAGGTAAATTCAAATTTTGAATCTAGGGCACCTTTAATGCATTTAGGCATGCAGACATAGTAAAGTCGATCTTCTGAAGTTCAATCTGAGCATCAGAATGGGGATGAATGGTGATTTAAGTGACTTTGAATGTGGTGTGGTTGCTGGTGCCAGATGGGCTGGTCTGAGTTTCAAAAATCTACTGGGATTTTCACACACAACCATCGCTAGGGTTTACAGAAAATGGTCCAAGAAAGAGAAAATATCCAGTGAGCAGCAGTTCTGTGGGTGAAAATGCCTTGTTGATGCCAGAGATCAGAGGAGAGGGCCAGACTGGTTTGAGCTGATAAAATGGTAACAGTAACTCAAATAACCTCTTGTTACAACGAGGTCTGCAGAAGAGTGGGATCCAACACTGTACCAGCAAGGTGTACCTAATAAAGTGGAAGGTGACTATATTACAATATTTGTTTTTAAAACAATAATGATTTTTAAAATGACAAAATCAAAGTTTCTTTCTAAAATCCAACTATTTAAAATCTCTTTTTGTTTACATTTTAAAGGTGGTTATTAGTGCAGCCATTGTGCAACAGCGGCTCCATTGGCAAGGAAATATGACATAAAAGTGCATTTTTTTTAAATGATTGTTAAAAATGATTCCTTCACACTTCACTGGTCCAAAAGCCCTCACTGCGAAACAAGAAGGAAACATGAAGCATGAAGGAAAAAGACTGTTTCCAAACAAAAACTTCAATTGCCTGTCATATTGTAAGCAAAAAACGTAGTTACGTACACAGAGGTACGTGGACCCAAGCAGTAAGCACTAAAATGCAAATGTGTAAAAGTTTTATCTGTTAGAATGCGATTAGAATAATTAAAGAATTCATGATTTAAAGAAAAAAAAATAAAGGCTTCACATTTCTGCTTTCAAACCCTCCAACACATTAGCCTGGTGTTCTTCCATTCTAAGCGCATTCCTGAAGCACAAGTCAAAGTTATTTCCTGTGGTAATCAACATGCCAGTATTGCAACAATTTTTAGAGCATAAAGGAATAGTTCACTCAAAATTAAAATTCTTTCAGCATTTACTCACCCTAATGTTCTTCTAAACTCATTTAATTTTCTTTCTTCTGATAAACACAAAAAGAGAAGTTTAGCACAATGTCCAAGCTGCTCTCTTCAGTACAATGCAAATGCAAATTTTGGACAGCTAGAAGCAAGATTTTGTGTGAATAAAGTGCATATGGTTTCATTTACACATTGATAGATGCAAAGCATTTTGCGAGTTAAGTTAATTTTGAAGGGCACTTTGATGTTTTTATTTTTGAGCTCTTGAGTAGTGAAATATTCTTTAACATGGCTACCATAATTGTTCTTCCTTCAAAGTCCACTGCATACGCATCATGACTTCACTGTAAACCCTAATGCTCAAAATAATTAATTGGTTTGAACAGATAAAGCTTAAATTACACAAATTAGTTTGAACAAATGAACTTTTGTGAGTATTTAGTACTTTCTTTTTCTTCTGAGTCCATGAAACTGACACATTTTAAGTAATCTGAAT
Organism: Chanodichthys erythropterus; assembly: GCF_024489055.1. Lineage (NCBI taxonomy): Eukaryota > Metazoa > Chordata > Actinopteri > Cypriniformes > Xenocyprididae > Chanodichthys > Chanodichthys erythropterus. Next base: position 21,343,407 of record NC_090240.1, read on the forward strand.
TGTTTCTCTTTTTTTGTTTAATTAACTTTTTTTTTTTATTATTTAGGGGAACTTAAAGGTGCCCTAGAATCAAAAAATGAATTTACCTTGGCATAGTTGAATAACAAGAGTTCAGTACATGATTTAAAGGGGCCACACGCTGAATTGGTGCATAGTTAATGATGCCCCAAAATATGCAGTTAAATAAATTAATAAAAAACAATCTATGGGGTATTTTGAGCTGAAACTTCACAGACACGTTCAGGGGACATCTTAGACTTATATTACATATTGTAAAAACTGGTTCTAGGGCACCTTTAAATTTAACTGAAACTGGGCTGGGTATTTCTATTTCCCAGCACACTTTGCCACGGCACTCGAAATGGAGAGTAAATGCTAAAATTAAGTGTTATTTTGTGCAAGATTAATGATAAATGGGAGATTTAGTGGTGTTTAATGTTTTGCAATGCTAACTTAGAAGTGTTTCTGTTATGTTGGACTTTTTGGGAGGTTACCATCATGGTAAAATTTCTGCCATACTCTTTTAGCAATTGCTATGCTAATCAATTAGCATGTTAGCATTAACTGGATTAGCTAGTTTTAGATATACACGCACACAGGTATTGGACAAAATAATGGGAAATGACCAGTAGGTCTTTTATCCCCTTTTGCCCTTAATACAGCTTTCAGTGTTCTTAGAATAGATTCATAAAAATTTTGAATAGTCTCCAGTGGATTGTTGTCAATCAGCATATGTGCTAATTACTTAAGAGATATTGGAGGGGGGAATCGCCTTCTGATTCTTCTCTCCAAAACTGCCTACAATAATTTGATAATGTTGAAGTCAGGTGATTAAGCTGACCAGTGCAGAATTTCATCTTAGTTTCCAGGTTTTATGATCATGACACCATCATTTTCACATTATTTGGTATCTGTCATTTTACATTATAGCAATTACAGCTGTTTCATGGAAGCTGACTTTGTGAATTTCTCCATGTTCGGCTTTTATGGAAACAAAGTTTTCAAGGTGAATATCGACGTTTACTGTCACTTTGCTGAAGTAGTTCTGTGTTGTTTGGACAAAATCCTTCTTGGTGTTTGACGGTCCCTATCAATTAATTTCAGTTTCTGACAATTCCAAATGAGAAAAAAAATTCCTCTGCTTTTTTTTCTGATTCTGATTCGTTTCACTCTTATATGTCACAATAGGGAAGCAAAGACGAATTCCGTTTTATGCATACTTTAATGCACTTTTTGCCCCTGGTCAAAGTCAACTTGCAGAAAATATCTGACATTAAAGGTGCCCTAGAACTTTTTTTTAAAAGATGTTATATAAGTCTAAGATGTCCCCTGAATGTGTCTGTGAAGTTTCAGCTCAAAATTTTTGACTGCCTATTTTGGGGCATAATTAGAAATGAGCCGATTCAGGGTGTGTGGCCCTTTAAATCTGGTGCTCCACGCCCCAAGAGCTCACGCTTGCCTTAAACAACATAAAAAAGTTCAAACAGCTAATATAACCCTCAAAATGGATCTTTACAAAGTGTTCGTCATGCAGCATGTCTAATCGCGTAAGAACAGTGTTTATTTTGATGTTTATATTGATTCTGAATGAGTTTGAGGCTATGCTCCGTGGCTAACGGCTAATGCTACACTGTTGGAGAGATTTATAAAGAATGAAGTTGTGTTTATGAATTATACAGACTGCAAGTGTTTAAAAATGAAAACAGTGATGCTCTTGTCTCCGTGAATCAATAAGAAACGATGGTAACTTTAACCACATTTAACAGTACATTAGCAACATGCTAACGAAACATTTAGAAAGACAATTTACAAATATCACTAAAAATATCATGTTATCATGGATCATGTCAGTTATTATTGCTCCATCTGCCATTTTTCACTATTGTCCTTGCTTGCTTACCTAGTCTGTTGATTCAGCTCTGCACAGATCCAGACGTTCTGCCCTTGTCTAATGCCTTTCATAATGTTGGGAACATGGGCTGGCATATGCAAATACTGGGGGCGTACATATTAATGATCCCGACTGTTACGTAACAGTCAGTGTTATGTTGAGATTCGCCTGTTTTTCGGAGGTCTAAACAAATGATATTTATATAAGAAGGAGGAAACAATGGAGTTTGAGACTCACTGTATGTCATTTTCATGTACTGAACTCTTGTTATTCAACTATGCCGAGGTAAATTCAATTTTTTAATCTAGGGCACCTTTAAGGTATTTTTTTAATAACATAAAACTAAACATTTCACTGAGTTTTTTGGTTCGAGAAAACATCCTCAAAGTATATGGGTAGTAATGAATGAATGAAACTCATCTGCCATGTTGTCACTGTCACCTATAGCGTCAGTTGCGTCGCTTCACTGCCATTCACAAATCCTCTCCCATGGCATCATGGGATAAAGTGTCCAGTGGATGTGCACTTCAGAATCTGGCCAGAAGTAGTAGGTTATTCATATACTTTTCATCTACTGTTTTATGAATACTATTAATTTGAAAACACAACTCAGCTCACATACTGTTTTTCGCCAACTAGTATGGCCATATTCAGAATGATCTTTTTAAAACTAAACTTCCAAACTTTACATGCACATCAAAAAGTTTGGGCTCATCTATTATACATTAGAACATTCTCATCTCTCTTAAATCCATGTCTGATGTATTTATAGAGTATTGCACCCATGTGACACCTGGATTCTGTGAAAGAGAGGAGCCTGACTCAATACACAGGACCTGTTTACTGTGACAATCACTGTCACTGAGCCTGTCCCTGCTGCTCTAATCAACACCTAAATACCTTAATTACAGACCAATGAAAAGAACAGAATCCAAAGGGCACTGCCATCAAAAGCCAGTATGATAGATCTGTGCAAAATAATGTGACTCATGTCTCTAGTTTTGGATTGTGATATATATTGTGGTAATGGGGTAGTTTTATAATAGATTACCACAACAGAACTTTTTTGTTCTGAACTTAATAAATAAGTCTAATTTTAAAGAACATTGGAAACACCTGAAAAACATAAATAATAATAATTATTAATTATGAGCCAATCCTTAAATATCTTTTGAGAGAATACTCATTTTCTCACACAAATAAGAATGGAAAAGTACAGCTCGAACAGAGAGAGACACTCTGATTACTGAAGAGCCAAATGTCCATAAACTGTCCAGCATGAACAGACAATACAGTCTCAGCATTTTGACGGGTCAAATGAAAACACATGATTGCATTTCCACTTAAGTGCAAATACTGAATCCTTTTGTTCTGTGAAACACTGTGGCAAACCACTGATGAGGAGATATGTATGCAGCAGATGGGAGATGTGCCTTAACGACACGACACGCTGCCTAACAACCCTAAATGTCTCTAAGTGCAGAACATTCAACTCTTTCGATAAGAGGACGCAATCAGACTTAAATTAACATTTAGATGACCATAAAATCTTGAAAGCCGGGGTAAAAAAAATGTGAGATAACAGTTTACACCCGAAGACCTTTGTAGCAGGTCTTGTAGAAGCAGTTTAAAAGAAGATATGACTAAGTCTCACAAGTTATTCCAGCTAATCAATCAAATTAGTGTAATGCGTGTGTGAGGTTACACATGCATGCAGGGGAAAGGACTGGGCTTCCTCTTGTCCGTTTTATTTATGGCTCTGTTGTGTCGCCTCTGGGTGACACAAGCAGCGGGGGATTCTGAGCTACATTGAGCTCACCTCACTGTCAGACACGTCCCTTACACACGCAGCCACCCCCAATGTCTCATTGGCTATCAACCCTTGGATGCCCCGCCGAAGCCTGTCTTCACATTTAGCTCCCCTAAGCCTCGCCACTTCACTGACCCTCCTCCAGCCTGGCTTTTAATAACTCTTGAGTTTTATCAGCTTTATGCGACACTCTCCTGCATCTTCCACCCTCTTTCTGAAATGAGCTACTTTTTGTTGCTTTTCCTCCTCTGTCCAGAACAAACCTGTGAGGGAAAGTGAGATAGAGGACAGCATAAATGTCATTCTGTCCTTGAGCTCAAGTCTATTCTAATGCTTTAAAAGGCTTTGAACTGTAATGTGAAAAGTCTAATACAAAGTTGCAGATATAGGGGTTTCATGGCCTTCCGTAGCCCCTGCCAACACAGCAGAGGCGAGGAACAACAGCCTCCTGCCTCCGTAATTTGCTACATTATAGACATGATCTGCACATATACGTGGAGGTCATAATGTTGCTTTATTTGCGACAGTCATTTCTTCAATTTTATGGAGGCTGCAGTTGATTCAGACCGCTTATATAAAATGGTCTTTAACAGATTTAGCTGCAGTGCAGTTTTAACAGCATTTTATCGTAAGATGGAAAGTGAGCCTGAAAAATCCAGCATAAACCAGCATGAATTCTATGTTGGTCGAGGCTGGTTTCCCTTCCGAAAAAGAAATATATTTCAAGTTCATTTTATGAAGTACTTAAGTAATGTTCAAGCATATTTTAAGTACTTTATGTAGTAAGTATACTAATATCAATGTACTAGTAGTAAACTTCTAAGTGTACTGCTATTGATGCTATTACACATCTTCTGAAAAAGTACATAATCTCCAGATCAAAACACAGGAGAAGAAGAGAAGCAAGTGATAGAAGATTGCTCACGCAAATGAAAAATAACGCAATTATCGTGATCAGCAGTATTGAAATAGTACACTTACAAGTTTACTACTAGTACACTGATATTAGTATACTTACTACATAAAGTATACTTAAAATATACTTGAACATTACTTAAGTATACCTCATAAAATCAACTTTAAGTATACTTTTTTTTGTAAGGGAGGCCACTCAATCAAAAGATTAAATACAAATAAGCCAAGTATACTTAATTATACTTTTAAGTATATGTCAATCAAAAGATTGAGTACGAGTATAGGCCAAATTGTATAAGTCAAATATACTTATGTGCAATTTTAAGTATATTTCTGAGGAGTACATAAAGTATATTTCTGAGAAGTATATAAAAAGTAGACTTGAATGTATACTTTCTTATTTTTAGTTTAAAAGATGTACAGTGGTGGTCAGAATTATTGGCACCCTTGGTAAATATGATCAAAGATGGCTATAAAAATAAATCTGCATTGTTTATCCTTTTGATCTTTAATTCATAATATTAGCAAAAATCTAACTTTTCATTGAAGGAAAACAGTTGAAAGTGGGGGGAAACTCACATTATGAAATAAATTTTTTTCTCCCATACACGTTGGCCAGAATTATTGGCACCCCTAGAATTTTTTATGAGTAAAATATCTCTGAAGTATATTCCCATTCATATTTACATTTTTTTAGCACACCAGGTTGATCATGAACATGCAATTGTCCAGCCATGACTTCCTGTTCCACAGGAGTATAAACATGAGGAAACACAAAGGCAAAATTCCCGTAATCATTCATCACAATGAGTAAAACCAAAGAATATAGTTCTGATGTGCAGCAAAAGATTGCTGAGCTTCACAATATAGAAAGTGTCTTTAAGAAAAAAGCTAAAGCATTGAAAATCCCAATTTCCACCATCAGATCAATAGTTAAGAAGTTCCAATCAACTAAACATGTTACAAATCTGCCTGGAAGAGGACGAGTGTCTAAATCATCCTAATGCGCTGTGAGGAGGAGAGTTTGAGTGGACAAAGACTCTCCAAGGATCACAGCTGGAGAATTGCAGAGATTAGTTGAGTCTTGAGTCTCAGAAAGCCTTAAAAAAAAAAAAAAAAGATCAAACAGCACCTACGTCCCCTTAAGTTGTTCGAGAGAGTTTCAAGAAAAATCCTCTGCTCTCATCCAGAAACAATCTCCAGTATATTCAGTTGTCAGACACGACTGGAACTTCAAACGGGACCGGCTTCTGTGGTCAGATGAAACTGAAAAAAGAGCTTTTTGGCAGCAAACCCACCAGATGGGTTTGGTGCACACAGGGATAAAAAGTACCCAATGCACACGGTTAAATATACTGCTGGATCTTTAATGTTGTGGGCCTATTTTTCTGCTGGAGGTCCTGGACATCTTGTTCAGATACATGGCATCATAGATTCTATCAAATACTAACAGGTAAAAAAATCAAAACCTGACCGCTTCTGCTAGAAATCTTATAATGGGCCGTGATTGGATCTTCCATCGGGACAATGATCCAAAACAAACAATTGTGGTCAACGTGTTTTAGAGAAAAACATTTATTTCATAATGTGATTCATAGTGTTTCAGCATGGAACAACCACAAAAAAAGTTTAAACTGCTTAAATTCATTTGAATACATTTTTAAGAAATTACTCAAGACTCAACTCCAAGGACACCACTGTGCACACAAGGAAAGAAAAGAGTCATGCTTGACATTTAACAGCAGTTGGTGAGGCGGCATTAACTTATTAACAGGTTTGCTTCATCACATGCTGCAGACCCTGTTCGTTTTTGCCCCCTGCTTCTCTTACGCCCGATCCAGTCGGGAGCCTGGCTGCAGGGAGCCAATCGAAGGAATGGTGCTGGCATAAGGGGATGTCTACATACAGCTCATAGCGTCATTCTAGATCAAGAGTTTTCAAACCTTTTCATGCCAAGGACCCACAAATATGATGAATATGATGATAAAATATAAGAGACTCTCATTATAGAATATAAAAGCAGGTATATATGTTTGTATATATGCATAAAAATCAATTTATACTGTAAAAGAAAAATATTGAGAGTGATATTATAAATACAAGTACATACAATTAAAAATTATTTTTTTAAAAGATTTTTATTAGTTTTTATTATTTAGTTTTTATTAGATTTTTACTAGTTTATTTATTAGTTTTTTCCCCCCTGATTTAATAATTGGCTTTTATAATGTTATTGTACTGACACAAATTGTTAAATATTATCTGGAAAATATTTATACTTCACATAAACAATTCTTTCCTATTATTAGACTAGAAGTCATTCAGTTTTTAAGCTTGTATGCCTGAGTTATAACAACTTCCTGTTTCGTGGCGTTAATCACATATTTTAGCACTTAGCCAAATGTTGCATGATTTAACTTGTTTCCAACATGTTTGTTACTTCATGGCATATTCAAATGTGTTTCTGGGAGTGAATTACAGTGTTAAGCATGCCATTTCCTGTTTCCAACAGGTGGCGCTATGACTAACTGAATATTGGCATATAGATGTCTTCAGGCCAGGACTCTTATCACACATGTGAAGTCTGGGGCAGATCGGACATTGTATGCCTGAGTTACAACAGCTTCCTCTTTTATGGTGAAACATCAGATTTGTCAGTCCACCACGGACACGCCCTTCAATGAAAACTCAAGATTGTTGCAATTTAACATCACTAAGGCCTTAAAATTAGACTGACAACAAATGATGTTGATCTGGTTAATCTATATGAGGACTTAATCACAGTGTAAAACATTCCATTTCCTGTTGCCCACAGGTGGCGCTATGGCTAACTGAATATTGGCATATAGATGTCTTCAGGCCAGGACTCTTATCACACATGTGAAGTTTGGGCCAGATCAGACATTGTATGCCCGAGTTACAACAACTTCCTGTTTCATAGCGAAACTTTAAAACAAACCCTGGTGAGATTGCTCGGTTAGTGCGGTTCATTTGAACATATGTGAACCCTGCCATCCGAACCCTGCTGCGCACCAAACAAGCGGACTGAGACCGCTGAAAAGATGGGTCTCGGTCCGCTTCCAAACGAACTCTGGTGCGGTTCGCATGATATATGAACGCAACACGGACCAAAGACATGTAAAGGAACCAAAAACAAAAAGACGAGACCCTAAAAAGGACAGAATCTTCACGCATGTCAGTTTTTCTCGTCATAGTTGCGCCCATCACAGGCATCAGACGCGCGTCTCCACGCAGCAGATCATTTGTGTGTGTGACAAATGGATTCCCGCCGCTGTTTTGACTACTTTACACATTTTATAAGCTCTTCACGAGTTCCCAGCTGGCCAAAATACCATCACATGCAGGCTACACACACACAACGAGCGCATTTACCTCAGCACACAGCATTGTTTTGGATGTTCGGTAAATTCCTTCTCAAAATAGGCAATACGTCATAAAACGTGATTAAATTGCCAATCTGAACGCTAATCGACCAGGACTAAGGGTTCGTTCACTCTTGTAGTTCGGTTCGTTTGGTTCATTTGGTCCGGACCAAAGAAGAAAAAAACATTTAGTCCTGGTCAGGTTAGCGTTCATATTGGCAATTTTATCACCGAACCAAAAGATACCGAACCTTAAGGCATAGTCATACATTCACAACGTGATTGGTCGGATTTTATGACATATTGCCTTGAGACAGAACTTACCGAACATCCAAAACATGCTGTTTTCTGAGGTAAATGCGCTACTTGTGTGTGCGTAGCGGTGTGTAGCCTGCATGTGATGGTATTTTGGCCAACTGGGAACTCGTGAAGAGCTTATAAAATGTGTAAAGTAGTAAAAACAGCGGCGGGAATCCATCGGTCACACACACAAATGATCTGCTGCGTGGAGACGCGCGTCTGATGCCTGTGATGGGCAAACTCGCGACTATGACGAGAAAAACTGACATGCGTGAGGATTCTGTCCTTTTTAGGGTCTCATCTTCCTGTTTTTGGTTCGTTTACATGTCTTTGGTCCGTGTTGCGTTCATATATCATTCGAACCGCACCAGAGTTCGTTTGGAAGCGGACCAAGACCCATCTTTTCAGCGGTCTCTGTCCGCTTGTTTGGTGCGCACCAGGGTTCGGATGGCAGCGTTCATATATGTTCAAATGAACCGCACTAACCGAGCAATCTCACCAAATATGACAAGTGTGAACGCACCCTAAATGTTTTTTTTTTTTCTTCTTTTGGTCCAGGCCAAATGAACCAAACGAACCGAACTACAAGTGTGAACGCACCCTTAGATTATACTGACTAACCCTGCGTTCCATTCAGAAAGGCTCATCCCTATGCCGTAATCCCTTCAAAGGGTTTACCCTCCGAGACAATCAAAGAGGAGCAAATTGTGCAAGCTGCGCCCTTTGTTTAACGTTAGTTTATATATTTATTTATTTTAGGTTTATCGCACCATGTATATTGTGTCTATGTATTTTAAACATTTGAATGATAAAGGGAGCAGTAAAGTATTTTTGTTAAAGTACAATGTCGTTTTGACCATAATAATGTACTAAATCTAACTCGTATAAATATGACAGTAGTATAGAAAAATACTATACATACATTTATAGGTAAAATCGAACTCAGAGCCTCCGGTACTCATTCTGTGACGTCAAACAACTTCCCTGTGCAAAGGATCATGGGGGCCCGAAGTGTCCATCAGTTGTACCCTTTGAAATCCTTCATTCCAAAGGGCCCTTTGAAGTGGCCAGTTTTGAGCACTTCTGTTTGGAACGACCCTTCAATATGGCAGCCATGATTATTTTCACTCCGAAGTGCCCTTTGGAGGGCGATATATCCCGTTTGGAACTCACTGCAGATGTGATGTTTATCTGATAAAGCTCTAGGAGGAAATGGCACAAATTTTGCAAAGAAAATTCAAAATATCTGACTTCCTGTTCATTTTCAGATTGTTTCAGATTTGTAGCAAGGGGCACTTTGTTTAAATATTGTAGGTGGCGCTATCGAGCCATTTTGCCACACCTAATTCTGAAACCTATATCAGATTTTTCACCACTTCAGATGCCTGTGCAAAGTTTCATGAGCATGTTTAGGCCCTCAAAATAATAACAAAGCAATTACAATAGGGTCCATACACCATTGTTGCTCGGGCCCTAATAATACTATTAATAACATGATTACTGACCAGTCTTAAGAAAGCAGAGTGAATTAGTCCTTATCAGTCACCCTTCTGGTCTCCACTTAACATCCTATGGATCTTTGTAACTGTATGTGTCCTCAATCTGCACAAAGATGTTGCCAACACCCTGCTGTTCCTGACCATGGCTGCGACCAGTTATCTGACTTGTCAGTAAATATTCCATCATGTGTCAAGTCTCATTACTTCTTTCTCCATGCACAGACAAACACAACGTCATGGACACAATTACACAAGAATAATCCTGGAAGTTATGCAAAACCCTCGACAGTGACCAAACAGAATAACCAGAGCTTTTGAAAAGAATGTGACCTTGAGGAAGATGTTTCTAGGTGCAGTATAGGGAATAAACTTTTGTGGTCACCTGATTCCTAGTAGTGCAGTGCAAACGTCGCTCACTGTGAGCCATTACTAATAAATTAAAACAAACATCTCACGCTGTACAAAAAGTGTGAAGGGCTCGTGACAATAGCAGGGACAGATAAGATGATTTTCAAGCACCAGCTGCCACAAAAAGCAACTACTCCATGTCACATTAAGCAAAAAAGCAGTTCTGTCTCGCAGGAAATCAATGGAAACGTGAACATCAGGACTGATTTTGGCTGCACCGATTCACGTTTTTTCATGCGCATCATTCGGTAAACATATACTTTAGATGACAACCAGAGATAATTGCAGTAAACTCTTCCTCGGCAGCAGTATATGGCTCCCTCTCACGTTTTGAGTGCACTAAATGATATCTAATGCTGATAGCAACATTATCACGAGTTTACCACTAAGGCATCCTCTTCCTGTCGTCATCCTCTCGGCGGCGGGGGCCCTCCACCCTAGCATGCTCCAAATAAACAGCCCTATGGTGTTCTCATTGATACTCCCAGGATGTGGCTGTTTGATTAAGGGGAAGAAGAAGTCATTAATTATGGAAGAATGCAATTAATTACTTTTTCTTCCCCTACTGCTGTTAGATCTGTCTCCCATCCATCCACATATCCTTAATCTGACCTGCTGCGAGATCCATGCAGAGCAGGAAGAGACATATATGGGTTGGGACTCATTACTAAAACAGAATGCTAATCCGCTAACCTTTGGGAAAACCAGCCATTTGGAACTTCGACCTGCCCTTTGTTGTGGGCGACATGTCCCCGCAAGTCATAGTTCGGTCTGCATAGAACATTGGCAGTGACTGTCTCCTGTGGATCAACACAGCCAGTGATGAAGTCCAAACATCTGCATCAAAGGCATTATGAAACACACATGGTTTGCTTAGTAGAGGTACGGCATACTCACCAACATCCCTTGCAGTGAGAAATAACTGGCCTGCTGCGGGTAGAGTACTGGCTCCATTGTTTGTTGAAATGCTTTATAAGCTTCAAGCAAGCACAAACAGAATGTGGAATTTAAAAATATGGGCTCTGAACATTATTTATATTTAGAACATTATTCTCAACATATTTTTGCAAAACTCCCAGTCCCAACGGTGGTCCACTTTACAAACGAGGAGCTAAAATTAAAACATTGAAGATGAGCTGCTAACCCTTTAAACCAATGCACTTACACACTTATAAGAAAAACATCCTAGTGTGCATCCTAATCTAGCTGTCCAATGAACATTGTATTTATATGCATTGTATAATATGAATACTGTTGGCTCTTTGACGAATTGTTTTTGTTCCTCTAAGTTGATTTGAATAAAAGCATCTGTTGCATAATGTAAATGTCCTCATTGTTTAAAGACAAAGTATGAAATTAATAGTTCAGTCTTTAATGTCACAACCGTTTGTGTCAACATTCTCAAGGAATATTTATGCATTTGGAAGACGCTTTAATCCAAAGTATATTGCATTCAAGCTATACATTCATTTTCAATTCATGCATTCCTTGGGACTTGAATCAAAGACCCTTTCAAGGAAAGTCTGTTCACTCTGCGGCCATATTTGCAACACCTCCGGGCAGCTATTTTAGTCATCCAAGACCAAAACTGTGTCTGAAATCACATACTGTTGAGCACTGTAGGTAATACATTTGAATTTAAATGCACAACAGTTGAAAAAGTATGTTCTATATAGTATGAATGCATGTAGTATGAAAGAATTCGGACGTACTACATATGCCATGTTGTCAGTTATGTCCCTTCAACTCCATTCATAAATCCTCTCCTGTGGCCTCATGGGATAGTAAAGTGTCCATTATATGAGCATTTCAGAATCTCACTGGAAGTAGTAAGTCATCTGGAAGAGAAGTATTCGATTTCTGATGCAGCGGAAGTCCTATCTATTTTGAATGGGGGAATCCTGAAATCTCATGAACTTGGCTCTCACAAACGTGAGCTTGGTGAACTCACTATTAAATACCATATTTCAAATCAGCAACAAAATCTGACATGAACTGTCCTATAAATGTTGTTTTCTATGCTCAAACAGCATTTAAAAAAAGGTTATTTTTCAGGCTAGACAAGCAAATGCGCATGTGCAGTCCTAAGCAGGAGTCTCATGATTCTGTGGGAACCGGAGCTTAAAGGGTTAGTTCACCCAAAAATGAATCGCTGATTCATAATGTTCCGAAGCTTCATGAATTAGTGTTTTGAAATCGGCCATCACTATATAAGTCATTATTTTGTTTTTCTTGGCGCACCAAAAATATTCTCGCCGCTTTATAATATTAATATTGAACCACTGTACTCACATGAACTGATTTAAATATGTTTTTAGTACCTTAATGGATCTTGAGGGAGGAAATGTCATTGCTCCCTATGCAGGCCTCACAGAGCCAATCGATTTCAACAAAAATATCTTAAAGGATTAGTTCACTTTCAAATGAAAATTTCCTGATAATTTACTCACCCCCATGTCATACAAGATGTTTGTGTTTTTTATTTCTTCAGTCGAAAAGAAATTAAGATTTCTGATGAAATATTCCAGGATTTTTCTCCATATAGTGGACTTTAATGGAGCCCAAACGGTTGAAGGTCAAAATCACAGTTTACAGCAATCCCAAACGAGAAATAAGGGTCTTATCTAGAGAACCATCTAAAAAAATCAAAAGTTTAAATGTTTTAACCATAAATGCTCATCTTGAACTAGCTCTCTTCTTCTTCTCTATTAAAATTCCAGCAGTGTAGACACTGCTAAGTGTATTACTGCCCTCCACAGGTCAAAGTTTGAACTAAATTGTCATATACAATATGCAAGTGCAAGTATGTAACAATTAGTTCAAACTTTGACCTGTGGAGGGCAGAAATACACTTAGCAGTGTCTACACTGCTGGAATTCAAATAGAGAAGAAGAAGAGAGCTAGTTCAAGATATAATTTTTTTTTTTTTTTAAGAAAATGGCCGATGGTTTATCAAGATAAGACTCTTATTCCTCATCTGGTATCATTTAAAGCCCTTTGAAGCTGTACTGAAACTGTAATTTTGACCTTCAATCGTTTGGGCTCCACTGACGTCCACTATATGGAGAAAAATTCTGGAATGTTTTTCTCAAAAACCTTCATTTGTTTTTGTCTGAAGAAAGAAAGACATGGACATCTTGGATGACATGGGGGTGAGTAAATTATCAGGAAATTTTAGTTTGAAAGTGAACTAATCCTTTAATTTGTGTTCCGAAGATTAACGAAGGTCTTAAGGTTGTGGAACGGCATGAGGGTGAGTAATTAATGACAAAATTTTCATTTTTGGGTGATCTAACCCTTTAACGGCTCTGCTTCTAACAGCAGCTGGAGTGACGCAATGACTTTATCAATCAGCGATTGGCTCTTTTATTTAAAAGGCGGGACGTATTCCGCCATATTGCGTGTTGCAGTTTCTCCCATTCATAACTAATAGGAGTGAACTGGCTTTCTGTATCTATAGTCTTTGCTTGAACCCATTTCTAACACCATGCACTGTTTGAGTTACAGCTGACATTCATTCACTAAAAACATGTCCTACTTGTGATAATCATCCTAACCAGAGGAAAATATAGGTAGAATATTCTATTTGGACACACACACACACACACACACACACACACACACACACACACACACACACACACACACACACACACACACACACACACACACACACACACACACACACACACACACACACACACACACACACTTAATTCATGAATAACTCTGAATTTCAATTAATTCTAATTCTGCTTTGTAATATTCAATGTTTGAATTTCAATTCAAATTGGAATTTAAAAGGCATTGTCAATTTGGTTTAAATGGTGCACATTCTCCACACTCAACAAGGTCAACATGCCAAAGTTTCCATTTAGATAACATCAGAGATGACGATGACAAAAATAATCAAGTCGACAACAATGATGAAAATTATTATAATGACAGTGACGAATGTGCCGGAGTCTCACAGGTTTTATTATGTTGATGTGAAAGTGGGTTAGTGCTGCCTGGGCTGTTGATAACATTGGATTCTGTTGATGAACTGATCAAATCTGTTCTCCAAAAGGAACTTCAAAGTACAGCTGCCCTTTGCATAAGTGTGGGCAGCAACTAATGGATGTTCCCACTAATCAACCCTGCATGTCGCCAGGCCAGTCAGATGCCCCCTCAAGATGTCCATAGAGTCCGTGAGACACCGTTCTCATCATCCACCGCTCCATCTGTGTAATTGCTTCCTTGAGAGATTACATTCCCGCCAGTGACAGCACCAATTAGGCAGTCAGGAGGAAAATACGACAATAAGGCCCTACTTAGCAGAGAAAAGTAGCATTCGGATAGATATCAGCATAATCTTAATGAGTCAACAAACATGACATTTAGATGTGCTCTCACGCAAATGCTTGAGTTTGGCCCGCATATGCGGGAGACCCGGTTTCCTTCAAGGATGGTACTCGGTAACCTTGAAGGGTAGGAAAAATTTGGCAAAGTTACAGATATGAGTTGCAAGATTTCAAATCTGAGTAATTGATGATAAGAGTTTGACAAAAGGGTTTATGGTTTGTCCTTTTAAGGAATGTCTCACGCCTCTGATGTCAGGATCCCAATTGCATGGTCACTGCTGATGCAGACTACAAACCCTTAAACCACACCTACACTGCGACATCTGATTGGACTTACGCACATGTTGCTATCATTTAACAATCAGACAGGAGAGAATCCCTGTCTCTGTGTCTCTTGTCTGATAGTCCATCACAAAAGGATTTAAGTCCTTGATCAGAAACTGTAACTCAGCTTCTACAGACCATTATCCTCAGCTCAGGTAAGTACAATATATGTTCTTTAAAATGTTACCTATTTCAAATTACAATTTTACATTATGGTATTAGTTTTTATTATTATTTCTTAAAAAATCTATTTAACAAAGGTTTCCCCTCCTGATGGTCTAGTGTTAAGTTATACGGAATGCTAGTGATTAAACAAAGCAATCAAGAATGGCTGCAATTAGGATTGGAGAAGGGAAACTTTGTGTTTTAATTTGATATAAATGTTATTGAGTTTTGCAAAGAAAATGACGCTGTGAAATGTAGCATCTTGTCATATTTTCTCCTCAGACTGATCTGTAAAGATGTACCGTGGACTAGTGTTACTGTTCTTGGTTTTGGTGCTGGAAACCCGATGGAGTGAATCGAGCTGTCAGCAGTCTCAACAGTCTCAAAGATCAGATTCAAACGTAAGTGGCAGATAATGATCAACTAATAGCTATAAATATATAGGTTTACCCGAGTTTTAGGATAAAAATGTAATTTCATGCACAGGAGAGTCCAAGTTTTCGGCTGTCGGCTCATAACCTGCTGAAGAGGTATAATGACATAGATTATGACAGTTTCGTTGGATTAATGGGGCGTAGAAACGCCGGTGAGTGAACAGATTTTTTTTTTTTTTTTTTTACAGTTTCTCTTTTTTTTAAACCTTTGAGACATGGTTCAAATGTTTGTACGAATGTTTTGTTTTTTTTTTTTTTTCAGACACAGATGATATACCACCCCAACGTAAAAGTAAGACATTTTGGTGTTGTGCTTTCAGAATATAGCAGCTATTTAAAAAGAATCTAAGAAAACTGAATATATGTTATCTTTCAGGGGAAATGCACGATATCTTTGTTGGACTCATGGGTCGACGAAGCGCTGACCCTGGTAACAGACTTTCTCTTTCTCTTCTGACGTTTGATAAAAACAGCTTTAGACATAGGGGTAGTGTTGGGGTTCCCACCACTTTTGTCAGGTCCGATATTGTCTCCATCACTTTTTTAAACATCTCGCGGCTCGGATGTAGGCTACCTAATACAAATGAAATATCTCTAGTTGACTAGCAGAGTATTAATTTAGTTCGTTTGTTAAATAAGAGGCGTTCTGGCGCTGGAATGTGTTGTTTTTTAAATCATGCTCATGCACAGTGTTCTCTTGTGGCTCGCGCACTCTTTACATTGACGCGCGCTTCAGTCTTACTTTTTGCCACTGTATCCCTGATATACAATCAATGAAGAACATCTTTGGTTTTAATGAGGAAAAAATAAATAACGAAGGAGGATTAGAACCCAGAACTTCTGACTCTCATAACAAATGTTTTACTACCAGACTATTAGGGCACTTGAAAATTATTCCAGATCTATTTATTTATTCACTGACGTGAAGAATCTCAGGATTATCATCAATATATAATATTATAATAGCCTAAGTATAAAACTATCACGTTAAACATTACTTCTATTACCAATATGACTC
This sequence comes from Chanodichthys erythropterus, assembly GCF_024489055.1. NCBI lineage: Eukaryota > Metazoa > Chordata > Actinopteri > Cypriniformes > Xenocyprididae > Chanodichthys > Chanodichthys erythropterus. Next base: position 21,359,897 of record NC_090240.1, read on the forward strand.
ACTTACTGAACTTTGTATGTATTACTTTAAGCGAAGTCCTCGAAATGAAGCAAATTGTGTGTATTTAGGGCTCGTGCAACTCAAATCAGTATCTGATTGGTTGGTCATATGACACATTGACTACGTTTAAATTACAAATTTGCAAACATTGTGTCTTTAGATATATGACAAAGTAGCCAAATATTGTCGTTTTAACGCATCAGTCTATCAAGCCTCTCAGACTTACTGTATTTGTGTTGACAGAAACTGGGCGTCCATGGAGGAAAGATTATCCAGAAACAAGCAGAGGCATTTTCTTCAACAAATGCAAACTGAGGTGAGTAATTCAGCGAGGCTGTTCTGCCACCTGCAGGCTTTCTTAAGATATTACAACATCTTCCTTAGAACACAGCATTTGTTCTCATTGCATGACTACAGTATGCTTTTTCATGTAAATATATATCTTCTCTGCTATAAATTGTTTATGTTTTCCCTCAATTTGTTGCAGATTTCGTCGTGGGTTATAGGCAAATGAATTATTTCATATCCGGTAAATCGTCTGTACCACCCTGTCATGACAGCTTCTTTTCAAGACATTTCTTTGGAGCAAAATAATTTATTTTACAAAAGTAATAGAGCAAAAGAAAATATTTATATAAAATGAATCAAATAAACATGATTTCCTATGGTGTGATTTGTTTCATTGTACTGCAAATTATACATTAACCTACATTATATATGATCAAATTTAAATCTCCACTTACATCCCCTGCATTTCGATATATGTATAAAAAAATGTATAAAACATGATTTTTGTAAATAAAAATACTATCTATGATCTCACAATGTTTTATTACTTAAACGTTCAGTAATGCATAAAATGCAGTGACTTTGACCAAGCAAAAAAAAAATAAATTACAAAACAAGAATTTGCTACATTTGCCAAAACACAGGCTTTCTCATTGCCAACTGCATACCGCTGCATATATAATTATGTATACCAAACCTATATGTATTATAACCTGTTGTCAGCTTAATCATACTAAAGAAACATGATTGTGTCCCTCTAGCAGCAAGCATAATACACAACAAAAAGGACATCTGAACTTTCCAAGTTAAAGAAACCCCAAAGAATCATTGGTTATTATATGAAATGTAGCTTTTCATTTCCATTTTTGTCTCATTGTTGAAATACAAAACTATTGAAGCGCTTTATGTTCCTGGTCTATGATGAAAAATGGGTTGTGAATTGGACACTTTTACTGCACTTAGACCATATGGCAGCAAAACAATTTAATAATCAAATAGCAGGGCCTTATCACCAAATCCATAGTAAGTAGCAAAGACTTTTCTAAAGTGACTTGCAGTTCTCTTAATACTGGGTACAACTGGTCAAGTTACTTGATCAAAGGTAATAATGGCAAAATTTGTTGAGGTTTGAACCTACAGCTTTTGGTTATTAGCCCAGAGATCTGTAACCGTTACACCACACCATTCCATCAGCACAGGACACTAGATGATCTGAAATGCTCATCACATTCACATTAGTCATTTTGGATTTACATAATGCAATATTTTTTGCAATATTATCACATACACAATCATCCTGTGCTTCTGTCTGTTATACTTATCCCCTGGGCAGCATTTGTGACTTTGTGACTTGTTTCAGTACTCTTCATGTTCTCCGCCCTGGGATTTATGGTGTATGTTGAAACTGACTTTTCTTTAAAACGCTCCTCTAATCTCTGAGCTTCTGTGGTGGGTTTCACAGTGTGGGCAGCCAAAGACAGTACAGCAGGCACTGGAGGCTGGTAGCGGTGTTGGTAGCCATAGGGCCTCAGACGGTAAGTGTAGTACTCAAGCGTGTACATCAGCACAGGGTCTACATAGTGGAAAGACACTGCCAGGTCAGAGCAGCACTGTGGGCCCTGTAGGGGAAAAACAGACATAAGAGGTACATTTCAACATGATCATAGACAGGTTGCATTAAAGGAATATTACGGGTTCCTTAAAATTTAAGCTCAATCGACAGCATTAGTCATAATATTGTTCAACACAAATAATTATTTCAACTAGTCCCTCCTTTTCTTTTCTGGATTACAGTGTTGCACTTTCAATAGAAGTGAATGGGGCCATTCTGTAAACATACAATACAGCCATAACATAATACACTACTTAAAAAAATTAAGGAACACTTTTTAATCAGAGAATAGCATCAAGTCAGTTAAACTCCTAGGATATTGATCTGGGCTGCGTTTCCCAAAAGCATCGTAAGCTTAAGTTGATCGTAGCTCCATTGGTTTCAATGGAGCTACGATCAACTTAAGCTTACGATGCTTTTGGGAAACGCTACCCTGGTCAGTTAAGTAGCAGAGGGGGTTGTTAATCAGTTTCAGCTGTTTTGGTGTTGATGAAATGAACAACAGGTGCACTAGATGGGCAACAATGAGACGACCCCCAAAACAGGAATGGTTTTACAGGTGGAGGCCACTGACATTTTTTTTCCTACTCATCTTTTCTGACTGCTTTTTTGCATTTGGTTAGGGTCAGTGTCACTACTGGTAGCATGAGGTGATACCTGGACCCTACAGAGGTTGCATAGGCAGTCCAACTTCTCCAGGATGGCACATCAATACGTGCCATTGCCAGAAGGTTTGCTGTGTCTCCCAGCACAGTCTCAAGAGCATGGAGGAGATTCCAGGAGACAGGCACACATCACCCAGTCCATATCAGTATAGATATCCAGCATGTTATTTTTCCCCATTGAAATCTGATGTGTTTTCAAAGTGTTCCTTTCATTTTTTTGAGCGGTGTATGTTTTAATATCAAATCACTTGCTGTCCAGTTAAAGTATACAAATTAGTTGCTAAAACCTTAACACGAAAAGGCATTTGTATCCTTTTTTGTTGCCATTTTGATTACCATTACAAGACAAAATTGTGTTAATTTCTTGGGTTTTGTATTGTTAGTCATTAGCTGTTTATAGTCACGAATCACATAATCATGAACATGAAAGAAAAACTATCGACAAATGCAGTCCCCATCAAACCTATCCATTGTTGGTTTCACTTGCAATCACCTGAAGGACTTGCTAGTTCAGTGTGGCATTTGAAAAAATGAGAAAGCTAAAATTATGAGAGAATTTCATTTTCAAAGTATATTTCTCAAACAATGTTGTTGATTTTTATTAATTCCTAAAATACTACTGTACATCTTGAATGGAAAATTACTTTTGACACTTTAATTGTTTTCTTCTCTCAGGCACAGATTGTACTCAAGTTCTTAAAGCTTTTCATAAAAATAAGTTTAACTTAGTAATAATAATTATCTCGCTGTGTGTAGGAGACGGAAGCTGTGGAATGTAGAGAAATGTCACAAAGGGCGCAAAAATATCTTGGAAGAAATGACAATGATTTTAAAATGCATATTTTATCTTACACTACCATTCAAACGTTTGGGGACACAGACAGTATGTTTTTTAATACTTTATAATTAATACTTTAATTCAGTAAGGATGCATTCAAAGTGACAGCAAAGACATTCATGATGCTACAAAAGACTTAATAAATGCTGTTCTTTAAAACATTCTATTCATTAAAAAATCCTGCAAAAAATGTATCACGGTTTCCACAAAAGTTTTAAGCGGCAAACTTTTTTCAACTTTGATAATGAGAACAAATGTTTCTTGAGTACCAAATCATCATATTAAAATGGTTTCTGAAGGATCATGTGACACGGAAGACAGGAGCAATGGCTGCTGAAAATTCAGCTTTGCCATTACAGAAATAAATGACATTTTAAAATATATTAAATAGAAAACTGTTATTTTGCATTGCAATCAAATTTCAGAATATTACTGTTTTAACTCTATTTTAAATCAAATAAATGTCACTTGGTAAGCAGACTTACTTAAAAAATAATTTAAAAAATCTTATCGACCCCAAATGTTTTAAAGCTAGTCTAAGTGTGTAAAAAAAAAAAAAAATGAAAGTGTGTGACTTACTTCTACAATTGGGTAGAAGCAGTAATTCCAGTACCAGAAGGTCTTGGAGAACTTTCCAGTAAGATGGTGTTCAGGAATGAAAGGATGGAAGGTTTCCCGGTGCAGTGTGTCCCTGGAGTCTCCTGCTACCACTCCCATTTTCTCCAGACACTGACCCATCGCTAGATCTTCCACTGGGGTGGTATGAGTGCACACTTTAGTGTTAAAACCCTCCACAAACCTTCTCAGGGCCTCTTTGCTGAGTACATAACCTGCACCACCGCTCATGTAGCCTTGCTTGGCGTACGGCTTGAACCTCTTGCCAAAGTATATGGGCTGCTCTGCTGTGTAATTTGACAAGATCCAGCGCAAATTGTCCACGACGACGAACGTGTCATCGTCTGCTTTGAGGAACCAGTCTGCCTCATCGCCATGGTTCTTCAGAGCATAGTGAAAGGCACGAATAGTCTTCCAGTACAGCTGGTCACGGCCTTCTCCTGTGCCGAGGCCTACTGTTGGAAAGCTGCGGTCTTCTTCAGAGCTCATGAATAGGACTACGTTACAGTGACGACTCCATGTGGCCTTCACATGCCGAGCCTTTGACTGTAGATTACTAGGCCCTGTCATCACCCAGCACAGGATACGCACTTTCTTAAACAGCTCGTCTGCAATGTGACCGTCCTCTCCTGTGTATTTAAAGCAAATTCTATAGTTATGTTGCAATTGAATACAATCAAATCACATTTTGTTCATTAGAGACTTCTTAAACTAAACTGTTTTACACATACAAAAAAGAATAGTGCTTTTGAAAAATGTTATGATAAATATTATTTACACTATCTAATCAGTAGCCTAATTAAAGTTATTTTATTTTACATGGAGGCAGACATAATGAGATCAAATTAGGTTCAATGATATATAAGAATGTCCAGGATGAATAAAAGTAAAAATATGATAAAAATCAAGCTTAAAGGGGACCTATAATGCCCCTTTTACAAATATAAGTCTCTGGTGTCTGCAGAATGTGTTTGTGAAGTTTCAGCTCAAAATACCCCACAGATCATTTATTATAGCTTGTTAAATTTGCCTCTTTTTGGGTGTGAGCAAAAACATGCTGTTTTTGTGTGTGTCTCTTTAAAGGTGCCCTAAAACTTTTTTTAAAAAGATGTAATATAAGTCTAAGGTGTCCCCTGAATGTGTCTGTGAAGTTTCAGCTCAAAATACCCCATAGATTTATTTAAATTCATTTTTTTAACTGCCTATTTTGGGGCATCATTATAAATGAGCCGATTCAGGGCTACTGGCCCTTTAATTCTCCTGCTCCACGCCCACGGAGCTCGCGCTTGCCTTGAACAGTGCATAAAGTTTACACAGCTAATATAACCCTCAAATGGATCTTTACAAAGTGTTCGTCATGTATGCGGCATGCATGCGTCAGATTATGTGGGTATTGTATACTGTTATATTGTTTACATTTGATTCTGAATGAGTTTGAGGTTGTGCTCCATGGCTAACGGCTAATGCTACACTGTTGGAGAGGTTTATAAAGAATGAAGTTGTGTTTATGAATTATACAGACTGCAAGTGTTTAAAAATGAATATAGCGACGGCTCTTGTCTCCGTGAATACAGTAAGAAATGATGGTAACTTTAATCACATTTAACAGTACATTAGCAACATGCTAACGAAACATTTAGAAAGACAATTTACAAATATGACTAAAAATATCATGATATCATGGATCATGTCAGTTATTATTGCTCCATCTGACATTTTTCGCTATTGTTCTTGCTTGCTTACCTAGTCTGATGATTCAGCTGTGCACAGATCCAGACGTTACTGGCTGCCCTTGTCTAATGCCTTGAACATGGGCTGGCATATGCAAATATTGGGGGCGTACACCCCGACTGTTATGTAACAGTTGGTGTTATGTTGAGATTTGCCTGTTCTTCAGAGGTCTTTTAAACAAATGAGATTTATAAAAGAAGGAGGAAACAATGGAGTTTGAGACTCACTGTATGTCATTTCCATGTACTGAACTCTTGTTATTTGACTATGCCAAGATAAATTCAATTTTTAATTCGAGGGCACCTTTAAATGCAAATGAGCTGCTGCTTCCAGGCCACTTTCCGGAAGAGGGCGGAGCTTTAACAGCTTTACTTGCTCAACAACAACAAAGCTGGAGAATCTCACGCAGCCAAAGTGACGATTCTCAGTGACGGTTCTTTCACACAGGACGCAACGACACCACTGCGCTATGAAACCCATTTATTTCAATGTCTTGCGCCATGCGAGAGCGGTTTGTTGCTGCGTTGACCCAAGCGCAGCGGAGCGCACCATTGCCGAGCTTGCGCGGACGCCGCAGTCAAAGTTCAAAATAGTTTAACTTTTGCCGCTGCGCTCTATGACGATTACTTTTAGAATGCATCTAGACGTTTCAACTCATCGACTAGTATGTGCCGTCATGTTAATCATTTGTGCAAATCCAGAGTTGAATTGACCCTTGTTTGTGAAGCAGTCCGGCTTAAAATGACGGCATGCTCATCCTCTTCTCTAAAGTGAACATGAGGCGAGATTGTGTCGGGTCGGTGCAGCTCAACTTGCAAGTGCTGTTTTCTGGTGTAGACGTACCAGGGTTAGTGCACGCCTCAAACACACCACTACAAGCCAATTAACCATTGTAAGGACTTAGAAAACTATTTATGAAGGTAAAAAAGTTACTTAGTTCTGCTTTACATTGCAGTATTTCATATCATGTTACACTCATTCATAAATGATGCACTAGAGGGCTCTGCATTACCTGACTGGTGAGGATGCTTGAGGTTGATCAGGGCAGATCCTTCAACTCTCCAGGTAAGGTTGGGGGTGTTTTGCTCTGAAGCCAATGACGCAAGGTTGCTTTTGCCATCATGCTGCCAGCTGAAGCTCTCCTCAAACCATACCTGTCTCAAGAAGACGTACAAGGTACAGCTGCCCACCAGGAAGCCCAGGGAGAAAGCACACTTTGAATTTCCTGCTTTCATGGTGACCACTCAGGGATCCTGGCCACATCAGTCACTGCGAGGCTAGAAAAATATTGGTTACATTAATTTGATTGTATTAATTTTTCAGATTGTTTTAACCATCTGGATACAAAGATCCCGATATACTAAGTTGCATTATGAAATGACGAAAATTCGAATTTAAAATTATTTTACTTAGTTTATAATTACAATTTTTATTACACTTCTGAATTTTCCATCTGAAAAACACCATGAGATTTCTGAATATTAGGGTTAAATACTGTCTGAATTGTAACATTATTTAATTAAATACACAAAGCATATGCCATATACTTTATGAGTTCTTATCAAGATCATTTCTAGCATGCTGATATCTAATAAGCCCATTTTCTATTTAGGATTCAGCTGCTGCCAGGTTAAATCTGAGGAATAGATTATAAGCTGGTTACCTTGCGTGACTGATAAATCTTGGATCTTACCCTCATTTCCAAGAATTAGGCACCTTCTGCTGTTGCCAGGCTTTAGTAGCTAATATTGCTAGTGTTTAAAAAGTTTAGTTAAGGCTATATAAAATGGTTTCATAATTCATCCATCATACAAAGGGTTTACTGCAGTCAACCCTTTGTATGATAGATGAAATAGCCTACTTTATAAAACCATTTTTATATAGCCTAAACTAAACCTATATTAAAACAGCTATCCTAATATTGTAATTTAATAAAAGTGTTTAAATCTAATGTTTAACCTACCTAAGGAAATCCTGCAAAGACCCTACAAATCCAAGTCTAAGCTGGTTTTATCTAAATTGGCTTAATAGACAGAATGCTGCACGGAATTTTAATACGTTTTTTAATATATCTTGTGCACGGATAAAAGAAATAACATTCTGTAATACTGTGTTATATAGTCTTTGTATAAGACAACCAAATACACAAAGCATGCACTTGTGTTGACATGAGAGGTGCAACAGAGATCTAGGACAAAGGCCCTTACCTTGCATTCTTTAACTCCCCTTTGCAAGCCTCTCACCGTCCCAAACAATGTTGTGAGCTCCGGTCAGTTTCATGCCTTTAGTCTTTCTTCCCCTCAGTATCCGCGAGCTTACATGAGAGGAGCGCGTCAGGTTGCTTTTGAGTGCGTGATGTGACGTCTACACATAAACAGACGTTGAGAGTTTAATTCTTTAGTTAAAAGGCAGGGTGTGTGCCAGTCACCTGACTGACTTTGACTCGTATTAGCATAGGGTTTGCCTTTAACCGTATGGTTATCAGGCCTCTTTGTGCGCTATTACCGGACAACAGATCCTCTGTCATGAGCGAGTACCGTGTCAGCATCACACACGGATTGCCGTATCGAGGCGTTTGATTGGAGGAAAGGCCGGTTTGTTGTCATGGGTGTCCCCGCCCACTAGGGGCGTTCGCTCATTTCAGGAACGACAAATTTGATGATAACATTTCATTGCAAAATTAAATAATTTACTTTTACATTATAAAAAATAAAATTAAAATATATTATAATATGTTTTATAAAACATTCTTTAATTGACAGAGTAAATTTGCAGCTTTGTATTTATTTCTTTATATATATATATATATATATATATATATATATATATATATATATATATATATATATATATATATATATATATATATATTTTTTTTTTTTTTAAACTAGTTATACTAATAGAATAAATTAATTAAATAATAACCTTATCTTAATTTCTATTGGTATTCACTAGCATGTTCTATTTACTTGGATGTAGCCACTAGATGTCTCCGTTCACTTGCTGTACACAGGAAGGAAGCCTGATGGGTTGTGTTTTTGGTCAAATGTCTGGGTCAAATGGAAGGCAAACATTACATTATACCTTTGTTAAAGAATGAAACCAATTATGGTTGCAAACCATTAGGGTTATTCTAAAGACAACCAGTATTCCTGATGCAGTGTTGTGAATCAGAATCAGAATGAGCTTTATTCACCAAGTGTTCGCAAACACACACAAAAATTGTTGTGATTTCCAGGAGCTCTAGGTACCCATCCATCCATACATACATATGTACACAAGAGGACAGTAAGAACATTTAAATAAGATTAAGAAAATAAAATTAAACATAAATAAAATACTATACATCTAGATCAGAAGAGTTATGTACAGATGTGTGCATTATGTGTATACAACTATATATATATATATATATGTATATATATATGTATATGTATGTATGTATATGTATATATATGTATATGTAAATATACTATGTATATTTACATAGTAAGGATCTATTTATTTATTCAGGTGGCATAAACACCATAAGAGTACTGAATTATGAATTATATACAAACTCCATTCCAAAAAAGCTGGGACACTGTACAAATTGTGAATAAAAAAGGAATGCAATAATTTACAAATCTCATAAAATTATATTTAGATAACATATCAGCTTACATATAGATAACATATCAAATGTTGAAAGTGAGACATTTTGAAATGTCATGTCAAATATTGGCTCTTTTTGGATTTCATGAGAGCTACACATTCCAAAAAAGTTGGGACAGGTAGCAATAAGAGGTCGGAAAAGTTAAATGTACATATAAGGAACAGCTGTACCAATTTGCAACTTATTAGGTCAACTGGCAACATGATTGGGTATAAAAAGAGCCTCTCAGAGTGGCAATGTCTCTCAGAAGTCAAGATGGGCAGAGGATCACCAATTCCCCCAATGCTGCAGCGAAAAATAGTGGAGCAATATTAGAAAGGAGTTTTTCAGAGAAAAATTGCAAAGAGTTTGAAGTTATCATCATCTACGGTGCATAATATCATCCAAAGACTCAGAGAATCTGGAACAGCCTCTGTGCGTAAGGGTCATGCCGGAAAACCATACTGGATGCCCGTGATCTTCGGGCCCTTAGACGGCACTGCATCACATACAGGAATGCTACTGTAATGGAAATCACAACATGGGCTCAGGAATTCTTCCAGAAAACATTGTCGGTGAACACAATCCACCGTGTCATTCACCGTTGCTGGCTAAAACTCTTTAGGTCAAAAAAGAAGCCATATCTCAACATGATCCAGAAGCGCAGGCGTTTTGTTTTAAAATGGACATTTAAAATGGACTGTGGCAAAGTGGAAAACTGTTCTGTGGTCAGGCGAATCAAAGTTTGAAGTTCTTCTTGGAAAACTGGGATGCCATGTCATCCAGACTAAAGAGGACAAGGTTTATCAGAAATGTTGTTGTTATCAGAGCTCAGTTCAGAAGCCTGCATCTCTGATGGTATGGGGTTGCATGAGTGCGTGTGGCATGGGCAGCTTACACATCTGGAAAGGCACCATCAATGCTGAAAGGTATATTCAAGTTCTAGAACAACATATGCTCCCATCCAGACGTCGTCTCTTTCAGGGAAGACCTTGCATTTTCCAACATGACAATGCCAGACCACATGCTGCATCAATTACAACATCATGGCTGCGTAGAAGAAGGATCCAGGTACTGAAATGGTCAGCCTGCAGTCCAGATCTTTAACCCATAGAAAACATTTGGCGCATCATAAAGAGGAAGATGCGACAAAGACCTAAGACAGTTGAGCAACTAGAAGCCTGTATTAGGCAAGAATGGGACAACATTCCTATTACTAAACTTGAGCAACTTGTCTCCTCAGTCCCCAGAAAAATAAAAAAAAAACAGTAAAGTGCAAACAGGCTGTGGAATGCAGTCAGTATGGTTAACCTTTGGGTTCTGAGAAAACCTGATTATGTATTTAGGGCCTGAGCACAGGTGGTGTGAGGACCATATTGTAATTGCTCGGTCAGTTTTTGAGGGCCTAAACATGCTTGAAAACTCATGAAACTTTGAACACGCATCAGAAGTGGTAAAAATTTACATCTGATATGGGTTTCTGAATTAGATGTGACAAAATGGCTTGATAGCACCACCTACAAAATTTCAATTAAGTGCCCTTTCATACAAGTATGAAATTCCATAGACACATGTAACAGCCCAATACCTACAAAAAAGTCCCTGGGTGCAAAAACCAACAGGAAGTGAGATATTTGAGTTTTCTCTGCAAAATATTTGCAGTTTTTGCCATTTCCAGATGTTGCATTTTAACAAACTCCTCCTGGAGCTTTAATCAGATCATCATATTTGGTCGGTCTAATCTAAAGACCTTTGCAACGTTAAATAGTGGAGATCTTGAATTTTCGCTGAAGGGCGTGTCCGTAGCGGCCTGACAAAGTTCAATGTTTCGCCATGAAACAGGAAGTTGTTGTGTAGGTATGACATCACTTTGTAGGCCAAAATGCAGTTAGTGAGTTAGAATTATCTCTTATAAACTATTCTAACTCAAACGTACTGGGAAAATGTTTTTGGATACAAACTGAAAGAGTTGTCGGAAGCTTAGCGCCACCCACTGGCAACAGGAAGTGACGTGTTTAACACTGTGATGCACTACTAGCAACTTATTAAACATGCTAGAAACATTCTAAAACATGCTAGCAACACTTAGCTGAGTGTTATTATCGTCATAACACAGAAAGTGGTTGTATTTTGAGCTGAAACTTCACAGACACATTCAGGGGACAACTTAGACTTATATTACATCTTGTAAAAAAACGTTCGATGGCACCTTTAAGAGGTAAGAATCTTTATTGTCATTGTATGCATACAGTAGTATACAACAACAAAATTAAATTAGCAACTCTAAAAGACGCGTAAAATAGCAATAAATAACTAGTAAAAATAATAACAACGGACAGTATAAATTAAGCAGTATAAACAGTAGTTCAACCACAATGTACTGCCACATAAAATGAGGTAGTGCAGAGATACTATAGACAACATCAATATTGCACATATATTCATAATTATGACATTCAAAAATATACTTGTACAATTATGAACAAGAGAATAATTATATAAGCATTAATACCACAGCAGTAGATAAAAAAAGTCTTTGGCAATAATCCCAGTATTCACTCTTATGTGTCCTAATATATATGTAAACAGTACGCATCAACATGTGTAAATGGTTATTTACAATGTGAGTGTCAAATTTGATTTAGAGCAGACATGGCTCTGGGAAAAAACTGTTCTTATACCTGCTTGTGCTTGAGTAAATGGCTTTATAACGCCTACCTGATGGTAACAGTTCAAAGAAATGGTGACCTGGGTGTGTGGAGTCTTGTCACCCGGCCAGGAGATCTATTGCGACATCCAACAGGAGATCAAGACTCACAGACAGGTAAGCCTCCTGGCAGACGGGTGGAAAGTAAAGCATAGATGTTTGACTGGGAGGCTCTTGCGGCATCTGAAGGGAAAACAAGACTCACGGCATCAGAAGAGTAAGCCTCGGCAGCAGTCAAAGAGATGGCTTTTTGTTTTTTAGCCAATGAGGGTTTGATGGGCTTTTTATTTTATTTTATTTTATTTATTTTTTTTATGTGGAACTGGTTGGTCCTGATGTAGCTTTGGAAAGTGTCTGAAGATCATCTTCTGAGAGCTTGGATCTGCTGCCTTTTTGGGCTGCTGATGTTGCTGCCCCCATGCGGAAAGAGTAACTAGAAAATTTGTTATGCTTTTGGAACCAGAAACGTGTAACGGGTTTGTTGGAGGCATCTATGAAAAGAGGTTCAAAAGGAGATTTAGCCTGGGAGTTTTTAAATTGGAGGTACGCAAGAACAGTTTGGTATGGTTGGATTGGAGATGAGAGGTTGAAAATTTAGATAAAGTGGCCTTTTTTAGCTTGGTCTGTTTTGCTTTGTTTGATCAAGTATGAGATTTTTTCGCTGTCTATTACAGATAAGTCTGAAATGGTGGGGTGGACTTTCGGGTTGACTTTGAAGGTGACAGTGATTTACGAGCATCTGAGAAAATTGAAAAAGGCTAAAATAAACATTGTGTCAAGTGTACGGGCTGGTAACCCGTGCAAAGGGTATGAATACATTTTGTGAAGGTGTCTAGCATTTTGGGTTGTCTAGTGTCAGGGTGGGTAGGCAGAGATCGTTGAATCCTTTTGATTGCATGTTATATATGAAGAGGAATGCTTTGAAACATCTCCATGCTGTCACATAGAACTAGAGTTGGGTGTTGGCCCGCCTCTGGAGTAAGCGTCCTGAATTTTTGCTAGGATCTGCACTCGGATGTTGTGGGCCACTGGGGGTGGCTCCGAGGCAACAGAGTTAGGTGGATTGGGCATCGGAGTTGCAGTGAAGAGAGAGTATGGTGATTTGATTTCCAGGAGGGGGTTGAAAGAGATAGGAGCTGGGCTGTGGTTGTCGGCAGAGGCAGCCTCATGCTTGAATCAGCCTCTGGGGCTTGGAAGGGGAAACTGATAGGAGCATGAAGATGAGATATGTAGGTTTGAGCTGTAGGTGGAGGCAGCCTCGCATTTGCTTGAGCTGCTGGAGCTGCAGGCCACTTGAAAGGGGAGGAGTTAGAGACAGTCGGAGGGAACTGTTGAAAGGTTTGAGCTTGTGCCGCTAGCAACCTCGCGTTAGTGTCTGCAATAGGAGCTAGAGGCCATTGCAAAGGCAGAGGGTTAGAAACAAAAGGAAAAAAAGACTGAAAAGCTGAGGGGAGTCTGTTGGGCCCGGCTGCATATAAGCGATAAGCTGAAGATCTCAGGCATGCTGAGAGTATGGCAGGGTGACACAGCATATTGTTCCTTTTTCAGGGAACCATGGTTACATACGTAACTGAGATGTTTCCTTTTAAGGGAACCTGCACTGTGTCAAAATGCTGTGGGAACGCTATACCCACGCTGCCGTACAAGCAAGTGCCTGTCCATGTGAAACCAAATGCGCAAGCTAAGACGAGAGCACCTGCACCCCTGGAGTGGAGACCGAGGTCAAGATCATAAAACCTCACAAACGTGTGCAGCATCTTGGAGATAAACTCCTGAAAGTAATGCTTTAGAAGAAGCCATACTCCTGGTAGAGTGGGGTCGTACAGGTAAAGGTGAAGGCTGACCAGCGGACTCAGAAGCAAGTAAGATGGCCTTGACCACCCACTTGCTCATTCTCTGCTTAGAATGGTCTTAATCTCAGTTGAGAGACCTGAGCTTATGGGCTTGGCCTCTAAGGGGCCTCTACGGCCCCACTCTCCCAAACATAGTTTCCACAGCTCTGGACGGGGGTGAAGTATCGACCCCTTCGCCTGAGAGAGAAGGTCCCTCCTGATCGGAATCTCCAGTGAAGAGCCATCGAGGAGGGACACAAGGTTCAAAAACAATACTCGGGCCGGCTAGTACGGAGCTATTAGAAGCAGACTGACCCCAAATTCTCTCCATAACTCCCAGGAGCAGAGCAATCGGGGGAAAGGCATACAGACATGACCTCGGCCTCGTCTGAACCAGAGGGGCTGGATGAGTGAATGAGAACCACAGGGGACAGTGTGTTGTCTCTAGAGATGCAAACAGATCTACTTCCGCTCGGCCGAACCTTGGGGTGGAGTCTCCATTCTCCGTGCCTCGACTCCTGCCTCAACAGGATGTCTGCCCCTTATTTAAATACCCCGGGATGTAAACTGCCCTCAGAGAGAGCAGCTTCCCTTGGGCCCACAGGAGGATCTGGTAAACCAGCTTGTATAAGGCGTGTGACCGCAGATCCCCGTGATCATGCGGATTGGATTTCCACTCAGGGAAAACCCCTTGGTCTTGAGCCACCACTGCAAAGTTCTCATGTACAGCAAGCTAAAATTATTACGTTGGATGCAGCTGCCAGCAGACCTAAGAGTCTCTGAAACAGTTTGAAAGTGAGTGACGGGGCTAGCTTTAGCTCTTTCGTGGCTGAGAGATTTGAAGCGATACAAGCAGGAGACAGGCGTGCCTGCATTGACGTTGAATCCCATACCACACCCAGAAAAGTGGTCCTTCAATGTGTTTGCTGATAACATCAGAACACAAGGAACATCCCTATCTGGTGGGCATTTCCTCTCTCATGACATACTGAAAACACAGAAGAGATGTAGGCTTCATTGTGGCCAGTCTCATTTTTTAAAAAGCTAATTTACTTCCTTAATTCCAGGAAGGAGGAGGGGCTGAGCATGTTGTTTTCATATTGAACATTTACAGAAAGGTAGTCATAACAGAAAGATTTAAAAAACAAAAACTAAAATCAATTGTTATATCAAACTATATACCCAGCAATAAGTTAAAGACAAAGGAAAGAAAGAAAAAAAGGGAAAAGGTAGGGGAGTAGGAAGATTTTTCTTTATTTGATCTTTTTTTTTCATATTATAAAACCAAAATTTTCCAATAAGGAGTACAAAAATATTGCTTTGGACCTTTTAATCCCTCATTAAAAACCAATAATCGTGGAGGAATTTTAAAAAATGTACATATGTAAAATTTCAGCAAAAGCAACAAATTATTTATTACATAAGATACCATTTTATAAACCACATAAATAAACCACATTTAACGGTTTCTCATGACATTATCAGTCTTGCGGGTATTCTGTATAATGCATCCTTCCAGAATGTTTGTGTTTCTATCTCTAACTTGCATATTTGACATAAATTTGAATCCCCAACATTAAATTATTCTTAAAAATTATTTTTGCAGGGTAGGCATATATATGATTATAATTTTAAAGTGTACCTCTTTACGTTTAGGGTTAACAGGAATTGAAAGGAAATTGGTCCTAATTTCACTCAGAATTTTTGCTAGGATCTGCACTCGGATGTTGTGGGCCACTGGGGGTGGCTCCGAGGCAACAGAGTTAGGTGGATTGGTCATCGGAGTTTCAGTGAAGAGAGAGTATGGTGATTTGATTTCCAGGAGGGGGTTGAAAGAGATAGGAGCCGGGCTGTGGTTGTCGGCAGAGGCAGCCTCATGCTTGAATCAGCCTCTGGGGCTTGGAAGGGGAGATTGATAGGAGCATGAAGATGAGATATGTAGGTTTGAGCTGTAGGCGGAGACAGCCTCGCATTTGCTTGAGCTGCTGGAGCTGCAGGCCACTTAAAAGGGGAGGAGTTAGAGACAGTCAGAGGGAACTGTTGAAAGGTTTGAGCTTGTGCCGCTAGCAACCTCGCGTTAGTGTCTGCAATAGGAGCTAGAGGCCATTGCAAAGGCAGAGGGTTAGAAACAAAAGGAAAAAAAGACTGAAAGGCTGAGGGGAGTCTGTTGGGCCCGGCTGCATACGGCGCTGCGGCGGGAGAAGCCGTGGAGAAAGGCTGGGCCACAGTGGAAGGCGGTCGAGGTCTTGCAGCGATGGAATCTGGGCCGCGGCCCAGGCTCGCTTCAGGCCTGTTGCTGTGGCCCGATTCTCAAAGCCTGCCAGATCTTATGCAGGAGGAAGACTGTGTTGTTGAGCGAGGCAAACACTGGGCCCTGCGGGCTTTGCTCTGCCTGCTAGCCATCTTGGGAGCTGGTTTGGAGCTGCACATGAGAATTAGCCAGCGCTTGCCTCAATCCTACTACTGTCCACTTCCCAATAGGTGGAATGGTTGGGACAGCCAATCGATATGAGGACACCAGGGAGGAATTTTGATGTAACCATGGTTCCCTGAAAAGGGAACGAGATGCTGCGTCTAAGCACTGTGGGAACGCCTCTGCATGTGAAGCATGTATGGAATCAGTCCAGTGGCATGATGGAATGTCATAGGTGGGTGATGTCACTGACCAGGAAACTATAAAGCACACCCAGACCAAACAGCATTAGCTTCCGATAAGCTGAAGAAAGTCGATCCCAGGCATGCTGAGAGTATGGCAGGGTGACACAGCATATCGTTCCTTTTTCAGGGAACCATGGTTACATACGTAACTGAGATGTTTCCTTTTAAGGGAACCTGCGCTGTGTCAAAATGCTGTGGGAACGCTATACCCACGCTGCCGTACAAGCAAGTGCCTGTCCATGTGAAACCAAATGCGCAAGCTAAGACGAGAGCACCTGCACCCCTGGAGTGGAGACCGAGGTCAAGATCATAAAACCTCACAAACGTGTGCAGCATCTTGGAGATAAACTCCTGAAAGTAATGCTTTAGAAGAAGCCATACTCCTGGTAGAGTGGGGCCGTACAGGTAAAGGTGAAGGCTGACCAGCGGACTCAGAAGCAAGTAAGATGGCCTTGACCACCCACTTGCTCATTCTCTGCTTAGAATGGTCTTAATCTCAGTTGAGAGACCTGAGCTTATGGGCTTGGCCTCTAAGGGGCCTCTACGACCCCACTCTACCAAACATAGTTTCCACAGCTCTGGACGGGGGTGAAGTATCGACCCCTTCGCCTGAGAGAGAAGGTCCCTCCTGATTGGAATCTCCAGTGAAGAGCCATCGAGGAGGGACACAAGGTCCAAAAACAATACTCGGGCTGGCTAGTACGGAGCTATTAGAAGCAGACTGACCCCAAATTCTCTCCATAACTCCCAGGAGCAGAGCAATCGGGAGAAAGGCATACAGACATGACCTCGGCCTTGTCTGAACCAGAGGGGCTGGATGAGTGAATGAGAACCACAGTGGACAGTGTGTTGTCTCTAGAGATGCAAACAGATCTACTTCCGCTCGGCCGAACCTTGGGGTGGAGTCTCCATTCTCCGTGCCTCGACCCCTGCCTCAACAGGATGTCTGCCCCTTATTTAAATACCCCGGGATGTAAACTGCCCTCAGAGAGAGCAGCTTCCCTTGGGCCCACAGGAGGATCTGGTAAACCAGCTTGTATAAGGCGCGTGACCGCAGACCCCCGTGATCATGCGGATTGGATTTCCCCTCAGGGAAAACCCCTTGGTCTTGAGCCACCACTGCAATGTTCTCATGTACAGCAAGCTAAAATTATTACATTGGATGCAGCTGCCAGCAGACCTAAGAGTCTCTGAAACAGTTTGAAAGTGAGTGACTGGGCTAGCTTTAGCTCTTTCGTGGCTGAGAGAATCGAAGCGATACAAGCAGGAGACAGGCGTGCCTGCATTGACGTTGAATCCCATACCACACCCAGAAAAGTGGTCCTCAGAGCTGGAGAAAGCACACTCTTCTTGGCATTCAACCTCAACCACAAATTTATCATGTGTGTGAGAACGACATCTCGATGTCGAACCGCCAACTGCTCTGATCAAACTATCATCAATGTAATTTAGTATGTGGATGCCCTGGAGTCACAGGGGAGCCAGAGCTGCATCCATACACTTTGTGAAAGTGCGAGGTGATGAAGCTAGGCCGAAAGGAAGAATTCGATATTGACAGGCTTCGCCCCCGAAAGCGAACATCAGGAACTTCCTATGTTGTGGAAGGATGGAAACATGGAAGTATGCGTCCTTCAGATCTTTTGTGACAGGATTTGCTTGAGAGTAAGTATTTTGAACTTGAGCTTCAGATCGATACAGTTGGCGCAGATCTAGAATTGGAAGCAATCCCCCATCATTTTTTGGAACAATAAAGTAACAGCTGCAGAACCTGAACTTCCTGATGGAGGGAGGAACATGTTCTATAGCTCCTTCGGCTAGTAGGGCTTATATTTCTTGCTTTAACCAGAGGCTGCTTGGGGCCTACCACTGTGGTCAGAACCCCGCTGAAACAGGGTGGGCGAGACCTGAACTGAATGGTATAGCCTTTTTTGACTGTCTGCAGGACCCAACGAGATACATTTGGCAGTAGTTTACATTTTGTCAAAAAAATTTACTAAGGGAACCAGTCTCTCAAGACTGGCCTCTAGTGTAGTTTGAGCAACTAGTGCAGTGACCTGAAGTGGTGAGGCCCATCTCTAACCCCTCTGCCAGATCCATCTGCGAACCCCATGACCTGAGCCACTCCTCAAAGAGCGCCCAGCGGGAGCACAGCAATGGCCGTAGCCACTCACAGTGCTCACATTCAGCCCCCTCAAGGGCTGACTGAGAATGTTGCTCTCCCAATCAAAAAACACAGAGAAGATGTGTATCCCCACCCGTGTTGAAGCGTGGGCAGGGATGAACACACCTTCTGAAATGCTGTTCACTCGCCATTATATATGTACAGAAGACAGAAGCTAAAACCGTGTGGTCTGGGTATGCTTTATAGTTTCCTGGTTGATGATGTCACCCACCTGTGATGTTCCGTCACACCATTGGACTGATTCTATATGTGCTTCACGATGCAATCATGCAGAGGCGTTCCCACAGCGTTTCGAAGCAGCATGAGTTCCCTTAAAAAGGGAACAGCTTTTCAATGAAACAGGAGCATTTTTTAAACAAAGAAAAGGTTTTCCAGGACATTTAATTTTTTTTTTTTCTAATTTTCCATGTGTGAAAATTAATTATTTTTCCAGGATTTCCAGGATGCGTGGGATCCTTATTCTTCAATGTGTTTCCTGATAACATCAGAACACAAGGAACATCCCTATCTGGTGGGCATTTCCTCTCTCATGACATACTGAAAACACAGAAGAGATGTAGGCTTCATTGTGGCCAGTCTCATTCTTTAAAAAGCTAATTTACTTCCTTTATTCCAAGAAGGAGGAGGGGCTGAGCATGTTTTTTTCATATTGAACATTAACAGAAAGGTAGTCATAACAGAAAGATTTAAAAAACAAAAACTAAAATCAATTGTTATATCAAACTATATACCCAGCAATAAGTTAAAGACAAAGGAAAGAAAGAAAAAAAGGGAAAAAGTAGGGGAGTAGGAAGATTTTTGTTTATTTGATCTTTTTTTTTTCATATTATAAAACCAACATTTTCCAATAAGGAGTACAAAAATAGTGCTTTGGACTTTTTAATCCCTCATTAAAAACCAATAATCATGGAGGAATTTTAAAAAATGTACATATGTAAAATTTCAGCAAAAGCAACAAATTATTTATTACATCAGATACCATTTTATAAACCACATAAATAAACCACATTTAACAGTTTCTCTTGACATTATCAGTCTTGCGGGTATTCTGTATAATGCATCCTTCCAGAATGTTTGTGTTTCTATCTCTAACTTGCATATTTGACATCAATTTGAATCCCCAACATTAAATTATTCTTAAAAATTATTTTTGCAGGGTAGGCATATATATGTATATAATTTCAAAGTGTACCTCTTTACGTTTAGGGTTAACAGGAAATGAAAGGAAATTGGTCCTAATTTCACTCACTTCTTTCTTCTCATAATGACAGAATATATAATTTCTCTTTACAGGTCCTGGGAAACATTGTTGTACAAAACAATTTCTTAAAAATTTGTTACAACATTTTCTATTGGAAGATCTTATATGATAGGTATTATCGTTGACTATTTAAAATATTCATTAACTATTTTAACTCCCATTTCTCTCTCTGTCTCTCTCTCTCTCTCTCCCATTTTCATCTGCATTGGAATATTTTTGCAATTTATTTTTCTCGTAATTTACAATTTTATAGAGTTGTGTTTTCTCCCCGTTCCCAGCAAACATTTGGACGTTTATTGACAGTTGAAAAGACACGTCCTGTCATGGTTGAAAAACAGTTTCAAAATGTGCACAAGTGACATTTTTCATGCAGTTTTCATACTCGATTTGCCCACCCTGTTTTACGAAGGCACACCCGTATGAACATTTCTAGCCTCGCCCCTGTTATGAAACGTATCTGAATGCATCTTTTCGAAATGTTCTCTGTTACATATTTTTAACGATTTATGCCGTCCTACCGCGAATATTTTTGACCAGGGACACGACGTTGCTGTCGGTCCAATGCTGGGTAAGTCTGAATAACTCCACGCTGCACGCTCTGTCTCGTCTCTTCTTTCTTTTTCCTTACTGCGTGATAACGGAGCGCGTAAGACGGAGAACTTTCAACCTTGCATGACCACGCTTCCTTTTTTTTCCATCTGCTACATATCCGGTTTAGTTACGCTACTGAATTTGCGTAAGTTTAAAATGTTTTTGTAATTATTAAATGAGTAACCCATGTCTTTCATTGTATGCTAAATGTCTTAAGTGTTTCTTTATTCTACTATTTGCAATTCGAGTTTCAAATCTTCATTCACTCTCTCCACATGCGTCTTTCCACCTGAAGCAATTAAATGGATTTTGTAATTAACAAATTTTTTAAGGGTAAGACAGATTATATTATTTAATTAATATATCAAACTATAAGTGTTTGGGGGGAAAAAATGAAACAAAAGTGAAAGTCCCCAAAAGAAATTTTAGCCTAATATTTCGCAGCCTGTTACATGCATGGTATTTCAAAGCTGGAAATGTATATGGTTCTGTTTAGTCATTTCAAGAGATGTTTAGAAACTTAATTCATATATATAAAGAAAAAACATATATTTTCTAAGTGTAAAAACTTTTGATTTGTCTTATTTGTTCTTGTTTGATGTTACTGTTCTCCAGTTTGGACAACATGAAGATTAGCCTAGCCTATATAAACGTTTCATTAGTGTCCATAAGCTATACTAGATGTTCAAATAGCCTAATTAAACACAGTAGTAATAAAAACGAGAGGCGCTTTATTACATTACAGTATAAAAAGCCCCCATATTTTGCGGAAGTGCGTGTTGTTCAATAGAATTCAGTACATGACCCTGTAACATGCAACTCTAAAGTTTAAAAATATGATCGATTCCACTTTAATTTTAATTTGATGTTCAAAGGAATGAAATGGCTATATAATATTTATAGTAAAAGCCAAATATCATTTATATTGGCCTGATTTATAAGTTGCAACACAGATAAGACTAGCAGAATATTTGGCACATAAGTGAATAAATGAAATGTATTTTATGATTGCATAAGCTATTTTCTCACTTTGACATGTATTGTACCTACAGGCCAATTTCTTTTCAAATCTCTTAAAAAAAAAAATTAAGAGACCACTCCTCTTAATTTTAATTTTCCATAGTTGTATATTCTGAATATTCTGAATCTAGCAAATGAATTACCATCTAGACAATTTGATGTAAGACAGGTGTTAGACTTAATTTTATTACCACCTATACAAAAGGGGAAACTCAGGAATTTATATATTTTTTTGTACTGTGATGTAAACATGGATCAGGTAACAAATGCTGCAGTGAATTGTAAACAGTAGACAGTGTTATTCTTGTTTTGTAAAGACTTTCTAAGAAAACGTATGCTGCCTGTTGTTAGTGTTGTTAGGTAATTGTTTTATAAGAGACAAAGTGTGTTTTTGGGTGAAAACCTTTGCTATTGTTATGGAAGAATGAGTTGATTTGATCTGAGATACAGTATGTATGAAGAGTTATGGTAATTTTAGTGCATTTTGAATGTGAAATTAACTGCTGTTGAAAGTTGGTTAGGAGAAGTGTGAAGAGTGTGAAAATAAAAGATTTTAATTTCTCACCCTCAGATAAACTCATTATGTGTGTGCATGGTTTTGGTTGTACTTTGAGTGCTAAAGTGAACTAGCTTGTGTGCTGTTTAGTCTTAGAGGTATGGTTAAAAACTAGAACAAACCCCCCCACCCCTCTCTCTCAATCTCTCTCTCTCTCTCTCTCTCTCTCTCTGTGTGCGCATGTGTGGTAGGGTGGGTGGTTTCCTCTCCTTTTTTCTTTTAAAGCCCACATGACCATTTTTTTTTAAAGTTTCTTAGTTTCTAGTCGATCGTCATAGGTTAGTTTCACTTGGCATTTGGCTTTTGACAGGAAATTAGGTCTGTTGTCTCTAGGCAGCTAGAAGGTGAGCTAACATTGTTTACACTGTGCAAAGGCAGATTGAAAACACACCTCTCACTCACTGGACTGATGCTTCACCACAAATATACAGAATATACAGTTTGTACAGTATAAAAACCATTACGCCTATGGAGAGTCTACAGCAGTGTTTTAGGTGAGGGTGCAGGAACAGAGGCAAGGGCGCGGGTGCAGAGTACAATGAGTTTTAATTGGCAAAAAATAAAGAAAAACAAACCAAACTGAAGCAAGGCTGGGGTTAACTCATTTAAGTTTAAAAAACAATATATATGAGTTCTGTGAATGTTAAGTCACAAGCGTCTTGTGTTTTATGCTTTAAATGTATATTTTTACTGTGGGTTATATTTTATTTAGGTCATAGATTTGAGGTTTGGTACAGACAATGAATAGATGGATTTGAGCTTGGCAACTGCTGAATTTTATTTTAGAAAATATGTGCTACAGCATTTTCCACTGACCAATAACGCTGAAGAGAAAAACAAATATAGGGAAATTCTTGTAACTGACAATTGGCTGGTTGGGTTTAATCATCTGATTTGATCAGAATTTTGTACTGACCAGAAAACAAAATTATGCAAAGCAGTGACCAGACGGTTATATCAACCGTATGCTGAAGATAATGTGTATGCTTTCAAAAGGACTCGTATGTGATAGCTAATACCTCTCCTGTCTTTTTGTTCTTTAGGCAATTATGCGGTTCACAAACAAGAAAGGAGTGTTGGTTTTGCTGGTGGTCTTGCCGCTCACAGCCATACTCTTTTACCACTGGAACTCAAACTCCATTATGACGGTAGATGTGCTACAGGGATCAGACTCTTTAAAAGTGCTACTGGAGAAAAGGTTACAAAACATGAACCGTGGATATGACCACATCTCTTACCGTATCAAAGATAGCATGTCAAAGTGAGTAGAAATTGAGACCAGTGTGCTTTTGCGCATAACCTGATATTGCTAAGTTCAACCCAATGTTCCTGAGTAAACATTTTTGTTGAACCTGCAACATTCAAATCAACCAATCAGATTTGAGGGACAAGTTTACAGATTATGTCAAGTTTAGGCTTAAAATCATGAATTGGTGCTTCTACATCAGTGTTATTCATCTATCATTTCCCTCTGATTTTTGGGCTAACTTATGGGTAGGGTTAGGTTTAGGGGTAGGAATAGGGTTAAGACTAAATTTCCAGACTAGAATGTTGTTCCAGGATCAACAAAATATGTACGCATCTAACTCAGCAAATTCAGGACGTGCGTAGCTCTGCATAGCAAAATCACTTCCTGACAGGATACACTGTAGATGTATTTTGGGATTCAGTGCCACTGGGAAAAGGGCTTTTGCTTTCAGGCTGGAAATTTACAACCACATTATTTGAAATGAAAATGTCCACTTTGACTAATGGCACCTCTTCCACTTTATACTCTTTTTTGTTGTTGTTGTTGTTGTTGTTGTTAGTGCATGGAATGAATTACATGTTTTGTGACTGAATATTAGCCCATAATTTTCAAATATGTTTTTTACTTTTGACCAGGGTACTTGCTGTAAATGGGTGTGTTTGTGAAGGTGACAAACCAGGCATTAATTTCCCATTCCCTCAGCTGCTGTTTCCTCAAGTATCAGCTACACAGCTACATGCAACCGTCCAAGATTCAGACCTGCAAAAAGCAAAGCAATACAGAGATAAAGAGTATCGCAGTTTCTATAAGAGGTGGTGCATCATTTTACCATATTTCAGCTTTCAAAAAAAGGCCTTTGCTCATTTTGAGTGTAACAATGTAAAAAGATACAATTGTTTTGTGTTTTCTTTGGCTTTGTCTCTCTTTACTCACTTAAAGGGAGAGTTCACTCAAATAGGGAAATTCTGTCATCCTTTACTTACCTTCATGTCATTCAAAACCAGTTTGACCTTCTTTCTTCTGTAAAACACAAAAGAAGATATTTTGAAGAAATTTGGGGTCCAAACTACATTGGATGGCAATGACTTTAACTCTACATTTTTTTAAAATATCTTCATAGTTCCACTGGAGAAAGACAGTCATAACGATTTGGAACAACATGAATAAATAATGACAGAATGTTCATTTTTGGGTAAACTATCCCAAGAAGTATAGTGGGACGCCAACTTCACGAATGACCTTAGTGTTTTCTCTATTCAGGACGTATACTGCTGCAGATTCACTTATCTTAGCAGAAGCCAACAGTCCTCTTCAATATCCTACCCAGGGTGTGGAAGTCAGACCAAAAAGGACCATTCTAATTCCTGGTAAAACAAGATGTTTTTATGATATTATAGACAGAAGAATTCCTCAGCATTTCATAAGCTGGTTTCTATGAAAGCTTGTTTCTGCCACTAAATAGAAAAATTAAAAACGTAATTGTGTCTTTTTATCTCACAATTCTGACTCTCTTTTTTTCTCAGAATACCAAGGTTTAAACTCGCAATTATGAGTTAAGTTTTAGCCCCGGTTTCACAGACAAGGCTTAAGCTAGTCCTGGACTAAAATGTTTGAGCTGTTTTAACTGAAAGTAAAAAATCTTAAAATATGTCAGTGCCATTGTTTTGTCTCAAGATGCACACTATAGTAATGTTTTTTTTTTCTTTTTTCTAGTAAACGTTTATAAAAGCTACTTATATGCCCTAATTGAACTAAGGCCTAATCCTGGTTTAGGCTAAGCCCTGTCTGTGAAACCTGGCATTCTGACTTTTTTCCTCGCAATTCTGTCTTTTTTTCTCAAAATTGTGAGATATAAACTCAAAATTGCGAGTTTTAAAGTCAGAACTGCATGATATGAACTCGCAATTGCATTTTATAAAGTCAGAATTGTGAGAAATATTACTTTTTTCTCAGAATTGTGAGTTTATATCTCACATTTCTGACTTTTTAACATGCAATAAAGCGAGAACTGTGAGATATAAACTCGCAATTCTGAGAAAAACTCCTGTCTTTTATCTCTCACGACTGGACATTATAACACGCAATTGTGAGTTGAGATATAATTGTGACATATAAACTCGCAATTGCAAGAAAAACAAAGTCAGAATGGTGATAAAAAGGTGCAATTACCTTTTTTATTTTTTATTTCATGGCGGAAACGAGCTTTCACAGGTTTCACCGTGTGGTTACCATTAAGAAAAAAAGTGTAATTTACAATCAGAGATGTGGACTTAAAGGGTTAGTTCATCCAAAAATGAAAATTCTGTCATTTATTACTCACCATCACGTCGTTTCACACCCGTAAGACCTTCATTAATCTTCGGAACGCAAATTAAGATATTTTTGTTGAAATCCGATAGCTCCGTGAGGCCTTCATAGGGAGTAATGTCACTTCCTCTGTCAAGATCCATTAATGTACTAAAAACATGTTTAAATCAGTTCATGTGAGTACAGTGGCTCAATATTAATATTATAAAGTGAGGAGAATATTTTTGGTGCTCCAAAAAAACAAAATAACGACTTATATAGTGATGGCAAGCAGGAAGCATCAGAGCATTATGAATCAGCGTGTCGAATCAGCGGTTCAGAGCGCCATAGTCATGTGATCTCAGTAGTTTGGCGGTTTGACACGTGATCCGAATCATGATTCAATACGCTGATCCATTATGCTCCGAAGCTTCCTGAAGTAGTGTTTTGAAATCGGCCATCACTAAATAAGTCATTATTTAGTTTTTTTGGTGCACCATTCTTGTCACTTTATAATATTAATATTGAACCACTGTACTCACATGAACTGATTTAAATATGTTTTTAGTCCATTAATGGATCTTGAGAGAGGAAGTGTCATTGCTGCCTATGAAGGCCTCGCTGAGCCATTGGATTTCAACTAAAATATCTTAATTTGTGTTTCGAAGATTATCAAAGGTCTTATGGGTGTGGAACAGCATGAGGGTGAGTAATAAATGACACTACTTTCATTTTTGTGTGAACTAACCCTTTAAGTCAGATTTGTATCACCATTTTGAAGACTTGTATCTGTCTTGAACTGAATTACCTGAGAACTTAATTTCCATTCTACAGGAAACAAATAAAAATTGCAAATTTTAATATACATCTTTGACTTACATAATAGCACCTGCCTAGTTTGCAAAAATGTGCACCATCAAGGATTATCAGTAAAACACTGAACACTTTTTTTTTTTTTTATTGCTAAGCATAAGCTTTATCTTTATGAGTTAAAACATGAGCAAGATTACACATTAAGTCTATGTTATTGTGTTTTCAAGGTTTGAGTCTGTACCAAGAACGCAAAATGGACCATTATTCCGTAAGTCCACCATTATTCTGTATGCTTCATGAATGGTAATTTGTTAAATTAATAGTTTAGCAATATAATAATAATAACAATTCTGTCATCATTTACTCACCCTCATGTCATTCCAAACCTGTATTCATTTTTTTCCTATGGTACAGAAGAACCTTTACAGCTTTGTTTCATTTGTTTCATACCATGGGCTGTTAAGCTGCAAAAAGGAAGAACAAAAAAAAAAAAAAAAAAAAAAAGAACCAGAAAACTGATGTGTATACCTCACACCTGTAATTCAACTCCCCAGATTTTTGTTCAGTTTGAATGTTGATAACTTCAAAGGTTCTCACATGTCTTGTGAACAAACATCATGGCATCAGAGCTGCCATATGCACCATATTTGGTAAGAAAGATGCAAAATAATTGTCGTGAATTACTTGAGAGCGAATAATGACTCACATTTGGGTCTGTTTCTCACACAAACCTATCATGTGACTTCAGATGAGTTGAAATGTATCACTAAAAATTGATTGGACTGCTTTTTATGGATCTTATAGCCCATGGCCACTTAACTGTTGATGGATACAGCAGCATTATTCTTAATTCTTCTTTTGTTTTCCGCACAATAAAATAACAGTATACAGGTTTGAAATGAGGGTAAATATTTACACAATTAACGTTTTGGGGCTGAATTATCCCATTAATAGAGAGATGATTCAAAGAAAGCTACATGACTGAGGGAGTGAACTATTGCAATTTTTCATCATAGTACAAGAATTTTCTGCTTCACTGGTCATTTTGGAGCTATTATTGTCCAGAAATCTGTTTTTCATACAATATCATTTGCAGGTAGATCTGAAGGCTACAATGGGAACATTCAATACGGCAGCGATGGTGGATGAAGTGGAAGTCAAAGGGGAAGGAGAGATGCATATTAGTTTTATGAGCAGATCTCTGGCTTCACTAAACAGGCAGCTTGAGTTTGTTACCTACACAAACACACTGTTCCATCCCAACAAAGCAGATGTAGGTGAGACCCCAAAACACTTTCTTTTAATCTAATATGATTATGTTCTTTAATGCGGCAATAATTAAAAATTGAACATCAGCGATTAGGTGTAATGAATGCAGATGTTTGTTATGCAAACAACATCAGTGTATTATCTCATTTACTTTACTAAACAAAGAGTTTGCCCTCAGAATCATGTTATCTGCTCCATCTGCATCTACAACAAACCCCAACACTGAGCAAACAGCTTCATAATTGCTTATGACTGTACAGTTGTACTGCATAGAGAACTGGTTTGTCTAATCAAATATCCGGCCAGCTTGTGTTCCCTGTCGTCTTGTAGAACAGGTTCCCGTGATGATTTTGTAATGACACAGCGAGTCTATGTCTCATGTTTAAGCACCATTTTATATAAACACAATTAATTGACAGTTTGTTAAGAAAGATCATTTGAAAGTGAATAATGACTTACATTTGGGTCTGTTTCTCAAACAAACCTATTGTGTGAATTCAGATAGGTTAAATATATCACAAAATTTGTTTGGGCTACATTTTATGGATCTTGTTAGCTTGTGCTGTTGTATGGATAGAGTTGCTATGTAAATATTTGTTAAAAATTATCCTTAATTCTTCTTTTGTGTTCCACAAAATAAAATAAAGGCACAGCAAACAGTTTTGAAATGAGGGTAAATATTGACATAATTTTCTTGTAATGATGTTGTAATGACATCTACATGGATTTATAGAAAATAATGGATTAAAAAATCCAAAGCACACAATTCAGTGAATAAGGCAGGATCATCAAGAAGATACATTTCAACAGAAAGACTCAGAAATGCAAAACAACTGTCAAAACTTTGGAGATTACACAATTATACATTACATTATAAACAAAATTTACTGACAATACATGTCATTTAGCATTTATTTATGCTGTAATGCATGTTTATCTCTATATTCAGTAGTCTGTTGTATCTTTTTTTAATTATATAACACTATTCCTTTGTCTATGGCAGTACAATTTAATGCAGGTAATAACCAGGCCACCTTCACCATTAAGATCAGACATCCACCAATGCCTAAATTCTATATTCCTGGACCCAAAAAAGGTAAAACTGATATATTAAATAATTATAAATCCTTTTCAACTACATTTATTAGAAATTTCACAAAACTCATGTTTTGATATTGTCCTTCCCACAGAATACAATGTAAACACGCTGGTCACCATTGCCACAAAAACATTTCTCCGCTATGATAAACTTCAGGATTTGATCAACAGCATTCGACAGTTCTACCCCACAATAACTATAGTGATAGCTGATGACACAAAGGAGCCTAAACCTGTAACTGGACCCTACATTGAACATTATACCATGCCCTATGGCAAGGTATGGATGCTATATTACATAGTATGTTTTCTTCTCAGATCAAATAGATTGTTTAAAGTGCTGTCTGCTCCTCATTACAGGGCTGGTTTGCTGGCCGTAATCTGGCAGTCTCTCAGGTAACAACCAAATACGTGCTTTGGGTGGATGATGACTTTATTTTCACCTCAAGCACCAAATTGGAAAAAATGTTGGATATTTTGGAGAGAACGACTTTGGACCTGGTGAGAGAACCTTTTGCTGTTCTTCAATCATTCAATCACACTAAGACAAATGTTCATTATGAAAATTACGTAAGAAAGCAGGAAGCGATGTATTGATTGTGAAAATTGGCAGACGAGCAGTCTCATAGTTGAAATTTCTCCCTGAAGCCAAAACAGGAAAGTCATTAGAAACTGCTTTACAAAATCTCTGAAACATTGTGTGAAACATAGTTGTGGATTTGTGCCATCATGCTACTGTGGTTTTCAAAAATAAGGTGTTTGTCTTGCGGCTAGCTAAATTATAATAAATTTTATTCATATTATTCTCATATAAATTAGCATATTACTACACTCTTAAACACATGCTACAGTGCACAAAGTCCAAACAAGGCCTTACATTTGGAGTTAACTTATATTTCATATAGCGCAAAACCAAAGGTGACATTTAGAAAAAAACATACTGCAATGCATATATTTCTCATAACACAAAGCTTTTGTGTTGTGTGGTTAGTTGTGGCAAACAAATGAGATTCAAAGTTAACAAACAGAAAATTGTGAAATGCAAAAAAGCAGGGGTGTCATGCACCTGGGGCTGGTTCACCTGGATGCACCTGGATGTAGTATGTTGAGAAACATTACTGCCGTTTTCACATTGTACTAACAATGCTACCATTAAACAATACTCAAGTGTGTTTGGCTTATTGGGGGATTGTGAACTAGAAAACACGTCTGGACGGCGCAGAACCTTATTTCACCAAGTACAACATATTTCTGGATCAACATCTTTGTTGATCCTAAAACATTTCCATTCAACCAGTTTTGAAGAAAAAGTTTGCAGTTTATGTCAAGTTTACAATCAGGGTTTGATGCTTCTACATCATTTCCCTCTACTTTTAGGGATAACTTATGGTTAGGATTAGGTTTAGGGGTATGGATATGGTTAGGACTTCATTTTGTTGACCCAGGAGCGTGTCTAACTCGGCAAAATCCTGATGTGCTGCTGCTTGAACATGCATGGTGCTTCTGGTAGTGAGTAATGCTTATAAAATTGCATGAGCAATAGTTTCATAAGTTTAGTTACAGGGTGTGACTATTTTTTTTATTTTTTAAAGTCAGTACCTGTTACACAAAGACACTTTTTGATTTGCCAATTTGATACATGAACTTCCTGCACTATGAAGAATCTCTACTGGTGGTAACACTTTATTTCGACTTCCCCTTTTAACATCCTGTTGACTATAATACATGTTGCAACTACATGTCAGCAAGATGTCTGTCAGCAACTGTCAGCAGAGTATTAGTAGACTTTCTGCTTAAAGGGATAGTTCACCCAGAAATGAAAATTTGATGTTTATCTGCTTACCCCCAGGGCATCCAAGATGTAGATGACTTTTTTTCTTCAGTCGAACGCAAATTATGATTTTTAACTGCAACCGCTGCCGTCTGTCAGTCAAATAATAGCAGTGATTGGGAACTTGAATAATAAGAGTCGAAAAAAATTCCATAGACAACTCCAAATTAAACCCTGCGGCTCGTGACGACACGTTGATGTCCTAAGACACGAAACGATCGGTTTGTGCGAGAAACCGAACAGTATTTATATAATTTTTTACCTCTAAAACACCACTATGTCCAACTTCGTTCAGCTTCCGGCTAGTGAGGTCTGATCGCGCTCTGACAACGGAAGTGATGTCTCGCGCTCATTGAAGTATATGGGCGAGACATCACTTCCGTCATCACAACGCGTTTTTTGACCTCACTAACAGGAAGCTGGACGAAGTTGGACATAGTGGTGTATTAGAGGTAAAAAATTATATAAATAATGTTCGTTTTCTCGCACAAACCGATCGTTTCGTGTCTTAGGACATTAATGTGTCGTCACGAGCCGCAGGTTTTAATTTTGATTTGTCTAAGCAAGTTTTATTTACTGTTATAGTTGAAGTTCCCATCTACTGCTATTATTTGACTGACAGACGGCAGCGGTTGCAGTTAAAAATCATAATTTGCGTTCGACTGAAGAAAAAAAGTCACCTACATCTTGAATGTACTGGGGGTAAGCAGATAAACATCAAATTTTCATTTTTGGGTGAACTATCCCTTTAATTTCTGCAAACACTTTATTTTGATTATCCCCCAACAGACATTCTACTGACTATAAGTCACTTTGCAGCTACATGTCAACTTATTTTACCAACCCTAACACCTAACAGTCTACTAATATTCAACTAATACTCTAATAAGTGTTAGTTGACATTTAGGTGCAACATTACTTATAGTCAACAGAATGTCTAAAGAGGATCATTAAAAAATAAAGTGTGACCCTACTGGCTAAAGGTATGATCATCACAGACTTTAGATATAAAGACATGCGCTCATATTACTATGAATGGGAGAAAATACAATGCGCAATATGGCGGAATAGTCCCGCCTTCTCAATAAAAGCGGCAATCGCTGATATGCACATTGGCAGTTCTAGCCTGAAAAATAAGCTTTTTTTAATGCTATTTGAGCATAAGAAATACAAAGTTCTGTCATGAAACTCTAGATGGCGCAGGCTAATAGGTCCTTAACTCAACCTGATTGGTTCCTGCTGTATCAGTAGCCAATGAGCTTGCATGCTTAACCCGTCAAATACTTGGTTAGCATTTGCTTAGCAGTGCAACGCACTTTCAGAAACCCTCCACCTTCCCCAGCTCCACCTGTATAGCTCTGCTACGGGCAGAATGTATGCTATATTGTAGAGTAGCATGTCTTAGGCTACTTGCTCACAGCAGTGTGTCGTCTATCTATAGGCAGTAGCAAGTCCCATACTTACTCAGCAGCAGCAGCAGCAGCAATAACCAAGAGCAGCAGCATCGTAGCAGATCTATTCCGCCAAGGCCAAACATATCAACATCCATTACCATGCCAAACACTCCGAGAGTCATGACAGAAATAACATTTATGAGACAGTTCTTGTCAGATTTCAGTGGTGATTTCAAATATAAAATTTAAATGTAGTTCCAAATGTAGGTTCGGGAGGAGCCTAAACATTCAGTCCTGTCAATCATCATTACGAGCATATATAAGCAGCGGTCACTGCGTCATCCCAATGACAATTCTTCCAGCATTACCACACACAGCATGAAGGTAATTAAGATCTACATTTTTTATGAATGACCTGCTATGACATCTGCTCCAAACATTACAAAGCACATGATAGCTTTCGTTAACTCTAAGTAATTTCACTTCACCATCCATTTACTCTTCAACAGTGGACTAGCCGACCTTTTTTCGAAAATACGTTTTCAACACTGCATCATCTTTGCAACGCGATCAGATCCCAGAAGTCCACGCATCACGTAATATTGTGCATAGGCTCGTTTGAATCAAGATCAACTGCCCTAAATATTGATAAATTGGTCATATTTCCTATATTTACTGTAAAGCTAAGATTCTAAACCTTAAAATATACACCTTTTTTAATGCTATTTGAGCATAAGAAACAATATTTTTGGGATAGTTCATGTCAGAATTGTTGCTGAATTGAATTGTGTTATGCTTGCAATTTTGGAGATTTCAGGATTTCCTCATTCAAATAGATAGGACTTCTTCTTGGATTCCTGAAAAATGCCTGGCAACGTAGCCAAATATGGCTGCCAAATGTGAAAAGAATTTTCTTGACTGAGTCTTTGCTCCTACCCACTGCTGATTTACTTCACCCAAACACACCAATCTCCACTCCTCTCCATTTTCCTCCTGCCTTCTTCCCAGTCATTTCCAGACTGGCCCCTATTGCGTGGCTGCCTCCGCAACAAGGAACTGCTCTGGCTCCTCCTTACCTCTCCTTCCTTCTACAACTTTCCTTTCAGTAGCACTGAACCTAGCATGAGGCTGCCTCCACAAACAATGCCTGCCTCTGCTCTACCCTTCACTAGCTATCCACTAACTACAAAAAAACTACTAAAATGCATTGCGAACGCAAATCACTCTGGGCTGTCCTGACATTTTTCCATTTGTGAATTCCAACTGGTTCGGCCATCAGATGCTTCTGTACAAATCTTAATCTTCATGGCTGCTGCTTCTGGCAGATCTCTACAAAAATTGTTCATTTACAACATGTGTGAGAGAGAGCGCTGAAATAGATCTTTCTATTTCTGAAGATGGACTGCTCAGTTTGGGCTAAGTAAACCATATCTGCGTCACATGCTGGCCACATGCTGCAATGCTACAAAACTTCAGCTCATGATTGGATTCTAAAAAGCTTCATAATGCCATATCTTCTTGCATCAACAAATGCAGGTCAAGTTCCTCCTAACTAATGCCATTCATCAGATGACTAATCTGGTCATCCACTTGCAATAGTTTATATGTAAAGAACATATAGCAGAATTTAAAAATCTAATCGCTCTCTCAAATTCTGCCTTTCAGAAATTTAGGACATTGGCTCCATATGCAAGATCTTATATTGCAATAATTTTCTCAATCATCTCCATTTTTCTACAAACTAATTTTTGTCAGCAGTGCCCTGCTATTAATAGCCCGCAAATTTCCCCCTCATCAAAAACATTCAAATATCTGAACCCAGCCCTTTTTGATTCTTGTTTGTCAGTTGTGAAGCATTAAAGGTGCCCTAGAATCAAAAATTGAATTTACCTTGGCATAGTTATATAACAAGAGTTCAGTACATGGAATTGACATACAGTGAGTCTTAAACACCATTGTTTCCTCCTCCTTGTGTAAATCTCATTTGTTTAAAAGACCTCCGAAGAACAGGCGAGCTGTTACGTAACAGTCGGGATCATTAATATGTACGCCCCCAATATTTGCATATGCCAGCTCGTGTTCAAGGCATTAGACAAGGGCAGGACGTCTGGATCTGCACAGGTGAATCATCAGACTAGGTAAACAAGCAAGAACAATAGCGAAAAATGGCAGATGGAGCGATAATAACTGACATGATCCATGATATCATGATATTTTTAGTGATATTTGTAAATTGTCTCTCTAAATGTTTCGTTAGCATGTTGCTAATGTACTGTTAAATGTGGTTAAAGTTACCATCGTTTCTTACTGTATTCATGGAGACGAGAGCCGTCGCTATTTTCATTTTTAAACACTTGCAGTCTGTATAATTCATAAACACAACTCCATTCTTTATATATCTCTTCAACAGTGTGTAATGTTAGCTTTAGCCACGCAGCACTGCCTGGCTTTTAAACTCATTCAGTATAAAATGTAAACATCCAAATAAATACTATACTCACATGATCCAACGCATGCATGCAGCATGCATGACGAACATCTTGTAAAGATCCATTTGAGGGTTATATTAGCTGTGTGAACTTTGTAAATGCGCTGTAATATAGTCGAGAGCTCGGGGGGCAGGGAGTGTGCGATTTAAAGGGGCCGCAGCCTGAATCGGTGCATAGTTAATGATGCCCCAAAATAGGCAGTTAAAAAATGTAAAAAAAAATGTATGAGGTGAAACTTCATTCAGGCACATTCAGGGGACACCTTAGACTTATATTACATCTTGTAAAAACTGGTTCTAGGGCATCTTTAAGCAAATTCTTATTCCTTCGCAGGAAATCTCTTAGAAAACATCACCAGAACAACCAACACTCTATTTATCCTCACGTTCTTTGATGTTCTTTTAGATGTTCCAAATCTACATGAAATTCTAAATTTGATCCTCAGCTTAGATCCATTTGTCTTTTTCCAATCTCCAAATATTATACAGTGACACTATCTGATTTAATATCAAGCATAGCAAAACTGATCAGTTAATGAGCAGCAGCCATTCAATTTTCATTGTTAATTTACCCATACCCCTCCAAACTAACCAATCTGTTTCCTTATTGACCCACAGAAGTTTCAAAAATATATTTCCTGCCGATCTCCTCTTAGTCAACGGCTATAATACTCCCACCTCTTTTTTGCAGGATTTCCCCCTCCACCCTAAAAGCTCCATCAGCCTATCTCCATTCAAGTGCTGCAAGACCACCTAGCATGAGTTTCCCTTCAGGCTCTCCAGTTAAACTTTTATTTCTCACTGCCGCAGCAATGATTTCCCACACTAAATATTTACCACAATGCCACAGCAGTGATTTCTCCCCTTGTCAAAAAATAAATAAGCAT
Organism: Chanodichthys erythropterus; assembly: GCF_024489055.1. Lineage (NCBI taxonomy): Eukaryota > Metazoa > Chordata > Actinopteri > Cypriniformes > Xenocyprididae > Chanodichthys > Chanodichthys erythropterus. Next base: position 21,395,402 of record NC_090240.1, read on the forward strand.
GCACCAATGTTAAATTCCATATATCGTAATCATTGTTCACAACTTATACAGTAATTTAATGAGCCTTTTTCTGCCGTAAATTAATACATTTTTAAATAACGGATAACAGATCACTCTAAATTGTAATGTAGATGCATGAATTTTCTGTAAAGCTGCATTAAAACAATATATATTGTGAAAAATGCTATATAAATAAATGTGAATTGAATTTTACTGGCATAGCAGTTATTTTGGCCTGCGCTTTTGCAACCACTTTCAGATTAAACTTTATTCCCCACTGTCGCAGGAGTGATTTTGTCCACCGCTTTCACAACAGCCTTCAAACTAAAACTTCATTCCTCATTGCCCACAGCAGTGATTTCGCCCACCACTCTCGCATCAGCTTTCAGACTAAATCTTTATTTCTATCTACCACAACAATGATATCTCTCCCACTGCTCTCGCATCAGCTTTCAGACTAAATCTTTATTTCTATCTACCACAACAATGATATCTCTCCCACTGCTCTCGCATCAGCTTTCAGACTAAATCTTTATTTCTATTTACCACAACAATGATATCTCTCCCACTGCTGTCGCAACAGCTTATAGACTAAAACTTATTTCTCACTACGCAGCAGTGATTTCATCCTTTGTCCTAAAAGCAGTTCTCCAACTAATCATCTGTAGGAGCAGGAAAGTATCCCTTCACTGCCCCAGCAGTGATTTCTCTCTCTGTTCCTGCAGCAGCCCTTTCGTTTTCTCTTTTAGTGCCTGCAGGAAATTTACCAGACAAACTGCCGTATTTGTTCCCCAATGCGGCAATATATTCTCCTTGAAGAATATATTATATTCCTTGAAGTCTTCAGTACTTACAGTGCTCAGCGTAAATGAGTACACCCCCCTTTGAAAAGTAACATTTTAAACAATATCTCAAAGAACACAAAAACAACTTCCAAAATGTTGACAAGACTAAGTTTTATATAACATCTGTTTAACTTATAACATGAAAGTAAGGTTAATAATATAACTTAGAGAAACGTTTTACTCAAATTAGGGTGATGCAAAAATGAGTACACCCCACTGAAAGTCTCTAGAGCAAAGCAAAATTTTAGACTACAAATGTCTAATTTAACAAGAATTCAACCACAGGATAGTCTAATTATTCATTACACAGGAGTCCGGCAGACAGTTGACTATAAAAGTGTGTTAAAACCCCTTCCTATTTCATGCTGTCAGCAATGGCACCACATAGAAGAGCTTAGCAAGAAAATAATTCCTTTACACCAGAAAGGTGAAGACGACTAAGAAGATCAGCAAAGCTTTACTTATCAGTCAGAATACTGTAACAAAAGTGGTACAAAAATTAAAAAAAGATGGGACTGCAACCATCTCACAGAGACGTCCAGGTCGTCCACGGAAGTTAACACCTCGACATAAGCGTCTTCTGATGAGAAGGGTTGAATCGGCATGCAAGTTCACTGCAGTTATCTAAAGAAGTAGAAAGCCAAACTGGGGTGACTATTTCCTGTGACACAATATGGCATACACTGCAGAGGAATGCCTTGCATGGGTGCCGTCCTAAAGCTCTCCTAAAGCCCAGACACAAAAAAGCCTGCCTAGAGTTTGCCAGGGCCCATGCTAACAAAGAAGAAGACTACTGGGACTCTATACTCTGGAGTGATGAGACCAAGATAAATGTTTTTGGAATCGATGGCTTTAAAACTGTATGGTGTCGCAAAGGTGAGGAATACAAAGAAAATTGCATGGTGCCTACAGTGAAACATGGTGGTGGCAGTGTCCTTATGTGGGGCTGCATGAGTGCTGCTGGTGTCGGGAGCTGCATTTCATTGATGGCATCATGAATTCACAGATGTACTGCTCTATACTGAAAGAGAAGATGCTACCATCACTCCGTGTAAACTTAGATGTGTAATCTAAGTTATATTATTAACCTTACTTTCATGTTATAAGTTAAACAGATGTTACTTTAAACTTAGTCTTGTCAACATTTTGGAAATTGTTTTTGTGTTCACTGAGATATTGTTTAAAATGTTACTTTTCAAAGGGGGTGTACTCATTTACGCTGAGCACTGTATATCACTGAACGACATTGTTCACCCATTAAGACTGAATGGGCAGGCAAACTTGTGAAATGTAGTTCCAAACGTAGGTTCGGGAGGAGCCTAAACATTCAGTCCTGTCAATCATCATTACGAGAGAGTATATAAGCAGCAGTCACTAGTGTCTTTATAGTTTTTATTCTTGCAAGAAGTTCATTCTAACATACAGAGTGTTCTACAGTGAAAGAAAACAAAATAGGATGTCTTTATCCTCTCATTCAGATATATATAGGCCACACAGCCTCCTCAGTGGATCGGTGAGGACTTCCTGTTATTCAGATAAAGCAACTCCTTTTATGGTATTCAGATCTGGCAGTTGTGTCTGTTGGCTGTGTCTATCTATGAATCAGTTGTGACAATTTTCAAAGAAAAGCTGCAGATAGCACTAGCACATATGTTTTTCATTTAAACAGCTGGAGGGGAGGGTGTAACATGTTTTTCACCCATCCAGTTTCCCCAGTCTAGTTTAATTTCCTTCTAGAAATTAACCGTTTATACAATTTACTATGTTAAAATTTTCCAAAGGTGTCTTTACTCAAATGCAATTCACCAATGCCACTTGCAATGGAGGTCACCTGCCTTGACACGGACTGAAATTTCTCTGGATTCTCTGAATCTTTTCACAACATTATGTGGTAGATGTGCTTTTTGAAATTTTTGACGATTCTCTCATGAAATTTGGCACAGAGTGGTGACCCATGACCCATCTTTGCTTGTAAAGACAGAGTCTTTGGAGGATGCTCCTTTTATACCCAAACACGATCCGCTCACCTATTACCAGTTAATTGTGGACGTTTCAAAACAGTTTAACTCCGATATTCTATCTTTTCACTTTTATTTTGCCTCTGTCCCAACTTTTTTTTGGAGTGTGTTGCAGCCATCAAAATCTAAATTTGTTTATATTTACAAAATAAAATAATTTTTTTCTTTGTACATTTGTCAGTTAAATAAGGCAAAGAGAATTAACAGATTTTTGATTTTATAACATTTTACAAAACGTCCAAACTTTTCTTGATTTAGGGTTGTACAAGATTATTGAAACAGATAATCAGAAATTTGGGTTAGTTCACCCAAAAATGAAAATAATTTATTACTCACCCTCATGTCTTTCTACACCCGTAAGACATTTATTCATCTTCGGAACACAATTTAAGATATTTTTGATGAAATCTGATGGCTCAGTGAGGTACGGAAGAGGATTAGGGCCAAGCAATAATAAAAAAATAAAACCATCTCGAGATTAAAGTTGTTAAATTTCGAGAAAAAAGTCGAGATAAAATGTTGAGAATAAAGTCATTAAATTACGAGAAAAAAGTTGTTAAATTATGAGAACAAATTCATGTGATTTTATGATTTTATTCTCATAATTTAATGACTTTATTCTCAACATTTTATCTCGACTTTTCTCGAAATTTAACAACATTTTTCTCATAATTTAACGAATTTGTTCTCGTAATTTAATTTAATTTTCTCGTATTTCTCGACTTTATTCTCAACATTTTATCTCGACTTTTTTCTTGAAATTTAACAACTTTTTTCTCGTAATTTAACAAGTTTATTCTCAACATTTTATTTCGACTTTTTTCTCGAAATTTAACAACTTTAATCTCGAGATGGTTTTATTTTTTTATTATTGCTTGGCCCTAATCCTCTTCCGTAGTGAGGCCTCTACATATAGACAGCAATGGTACTTCCTCTCTCAAGATAAAGGTACTAAAAACATATTTAAATCAGTTCATGTGAGTATAGTGGTTCTCCCTCAATATTATAAAGCAACAAGAATATTTTTTGTGTCCCAAAAAAACTAAATAAAGACTTTTTAACATTATCTAGTGATAGCTGATTTGAATCACTTTAATCACCAAAACACAACTGCTGAGACCTGACGTGAGATTTGATCGTAGCCACCGTTCACGCCAATATTGATAAATGCCAAATTTTGTGTAAACGACGGTACGCCCAGTTTTCTGTCATACATTTGTTGCATAAATGAGGCCCAGTATCTCACCAGAGGACGATTAAACCACTCTAAAAACAGCATTACCATATTCACTTATTACATAACAGTTTGGCTTTATTTCTTGGCTTTGTTCCCAGCATTTGGCCATTGACTTTGGTTGAATTAACTCTCTTAAACAATTGTTGAAAGTGCATGCTATCACAATTGTCAACAATATTTTGCACAGACATACCTTTTACTATTTGCACTATTTGGAATCAGTAACTGACAGCTGGATTTTGACACATGAGTGTGTTCTACTTTAAGCAGAGGGAGCGAAAGAAATTAAAGCTATAATCATATAATTCAATAATCATATTTTTAACCTTATATTGTTTTCATTTACACCATTAATGTGTTAAATACAGAAGTATGCAAGCAAAAACAGTGCTAGTCCCCAAAACACTGCTTGCATACAGACAGCTACCCAAAAGACCATGCTGGTGAACCACCACTCCATTTAGCTTGAGAACAGCATGAATCTGCTGGTCCAGCTAGACCAGCACTATACCAGCATAAACCAGCCTGGGCCAGCACTAACCACGGAGATGTTAGTAAAACATTCTAAGAACATATTTCTGTTAGCCGGGAATACTCTAATGTGAACAGCTACAGATATAAAGTAGGGTCACCAGATCAAAAAAATCAGGGTCAACAAAAGGCAGCATATTATCTACAGCAGGGTTAGCAAATGGCATGCTCTAGCTCTAGCATGAAGATTTACTAAACCTCCAGTTAACTTTATCTAGGTCACGGATAGACAGCCAAACAGACTATCTGGTTGATCGGAATGCTAAGCACTTAAACAAGACTATTTCATAAAGGTTCCCATAATAAAAACTTTCCCCATGTAGAGATTACAGATAAAGACACACCTCTTTCACAAACACTTACCTAATCCTCAAACACAAACCAAGGCACTTGTTGTATATAGTGTACTTGTTGTAATAGTGTAACTATTATTTGCTTCTTTATTTGTTTATTTGCAGAAAAAAAAGGAGAATTTAAAGTGTAATGTTTAAGCATCTCATCTCTGCTCCAGCTAGTTTACTAGTGTAGTGAAGTGCCTGTGATGTTTTTCTCATCTGGATAATGAAGCATCTGCTAAATGAATACATGTAAATGCAAACTGCCCAATATAGTGCGAGAGTCTGTCCAAATAATCTTCCCTTGTCCATTTGACGAAGTTGAACACGCTTCAAAAAAATGGCGGAGATTAAGGAAGTTCATGAGTGTTTGTTTAAAAGTGGAGTTAAACACAGCCATGATCAGCATCTTGAACAAACAAACTGGTTGGAAGATTGATTCAGTGACTCCTCCACAAATCCCAGTTGTTTTTGAACGCATTGAATCAGTGATTCAGTGACTTGTTTCCACTGTAAAAACACCCATGCACAGACATGACAACCAGAGTATTAACATTTAATAAGTGTATTATAATATCATTTAATAAATATGATTAATTTATAAATTATAATAGCTTTGATAAGTATAGTTCTTATGAAATGTAAAAGCAGCATTAACTCATATAGCCTATTTTTTGCTTAAAGGTGCCATCAAACGTTTTTTTTACAAGATGTAATATAAGTCTAAGGTGTCCCCTGACTGTGTCTGTGAAGTTGCAGCTCAAAATACCCCATAGATTTTTTTTTTGTTATTAATTTGTTTAACTGCCTATTTTGAGGCATAATTAGAAATTCGCCGATTCATGCTGCGGCCCCTTTAAATCTCCCACTCCCCGCCCCCATCCGAGCTCTCGACTCTATCACTGCATAAACAAAGTTTACACAGCTAATATAACCCTCAAAATTGATCTTTACAAAGTGTTTGTCATGCAGCATGTCTAATCGCGTAAGTACAATGTTTATTTGGATGTTTACATTTGATTCTGAATGAGTTTGATAGTGATCCGTGGCTAACGGCTAATGCTACACTGTTGGAGAGATTTATAAAGAATGAAGTTGTGTTTATGAATTATACAGACTGCAAGTGTTTAAAAATGAAAATAGCGACGGCTCTCTTGTCTCCGTGAATACAGTAAGAAACGATGGTAACTTTAACCACATTTAACAGTACATTAGCAACATGCTAACGAAACATTTAGAAAGACAATTCACAAATATCACTAAAAATATCATGATATCATGGATCATGTCAGTTATTATTGCTCCATCTGCCATTTTTCGCTGTTGTTCTTGCTTGCTTACCTAGTCTGATGATTCAGCTGTGCAGATCCAGACATTAATACTGCCTGCCCTTGTCTAATGCCTTGAATATGGGCTGGCATATGCAAATATTGGGGCGTACACCCCAACTGTTACGTAACAGTCGGTGTTATGTTGAGATTCGCCTGTTCTTCGGAGGTCTTTTAAACAAATGAGATTTATATAAGGAGGAGGAAGCAATGGAGTTTGAGACTCACTGTATGTCATTTCCATGTACTGAACTCTTGTTATTTAACTATGCCAAGATAAATTCAATTTTCAATTCAATGGCACCTTTAAATGTAATAAAATAAGATTAAAAAAAAATGTTGTTTGTGCAATTATGATGAATGTACTTTAAATAATCTTGACTGACAAACTGCTTCCTGGTTTGTGTTTGCTATGTAAGGTGGGGGGAGCAGTCAGAGAAGTGACGGGATACACTACCACCTATCGACACATCATCTCCACAGATGCGGGTGATGAAGAGGGAGATTGTTTACACATAAGGACAGGATTCCACCACGTTATTGAGGGATTTCCCAATTGTGTGGTTGCAGATGGCGTCATTAATTTTTTCATGGCTCGCACAGAAAAGATAAGAGAAGTGGGCTTTGACCCCCGTTTGGCTCGAGTTGGTCATTTAGGTAAGAGGTCTAAAGTAGATTATGCATGTATGTGAGAATGTTTTTGTATTACCCTGACCTTTTTTTTTTCCTCCTTCAGCATTTTTTATTGATGGGCTTGGCACCCTTCATGTGGGCTCCTGTGATGATATTATTATCAGTCATGCATCGAAGATCAAGGGGATGTTGCCATGGGGACAAAATGAGGTTGACAAAGCCTATTCCAAGTTCCGTTATGAATCCACTAACGAGACCTCTATAAATGAATATGATCTTTATTACCTCAAGAATCATTTTAAATGTGTCACTAGCGACTAAATGTTCTGCGAACACTTTCATGGCAGTCCCCCTCATTAAAGAGCCGAGGAGCCAGATGCCCCCGGAGCAAGATGGCCGGCCTCCTTATTTTGTTCTCATGAACATAGATGGCACAACACACATCTCAACACTTTTAATGAATGGCTATCTCTCTTTTGTGAGATATACCCAGATTTGGCACTGAAGGCTCAGAGTGGCATGTTTTTACCAGTGTGGTTTTTTTTGTTGTTGTTTTTTTATGTAGGCTAGTATTTATTATAATTCATGCCATGGTGTTATTATTCAATAATGTGATTAGATGTAGCCTAAAGTTTAAAAGCAAACACACACTGGGTATCGTTCACTAATCATTTCGTGAATTGTTTCATATTTGTACGCACAGGAGAAAAATCTCCATATGAATTTGTTCCTAAACTTCTAACGCAAAAGGTTAGTTATTTGCATAAAATACGTCCAACCCATCTCCATATAAGGGCTTTCCGCACAACCTTTCCTTAAGAGCCTGTCACGTCAAACAGCTCTTTCGCTACATCGGTCCTCGAGTGTGCCATTCTCAAAACCAGGGACATGTTCAAGCCAAAGACTATAGAATAACGTCTTAAAGGGACTTTGTTCAAGCTCATACCGGTGCGCAGCATTTTGCTACGGTTTCCAGGTTGAACGACACGTTTCCTGGAAACGGTGTGCAACGTGGTTTGAGATACGTTTTCTCTTGTTTGGTGGGTGTCAAAAATGTCAGCCCAATCAGCAGCAACATATAAACCACGTGGTATTAAAGAGACAGCTCGCACAATGGGTATGAATGTAACATAAAAGTACTACATATTTATATATTTTGCTATTGTATTTTTGAGTGAAACTTTAATAAACTTTTCTATTTTCATCTGATTATATAATGGTAAATAGACTATTACAATAGCATAGCACAACAATAGTGATAATCAATAATGATAAGCCTAATACAATAAAAATAATAAGGTCATATAGATCATAACACAGTCTCGGAGGTAAGAAGTGGATTATCCTTCAATGTTTGTCTTTTCATCCTGAAATGAAGGCAAATGTTGGATCACAATAATTAGGAACCACAGTTTCCACAAATCCCTTCACTCGATTGGGATGATTCTCTTTTATTCTGGACGGCAAAGGCAGTGACTGTGACATCGAGCGTATTTTGCAGTATTGAACACGTATATTTATACCGATTTCACCAGGCTCCGAAAGGGTTCAAAAAGAACACAAAGAATGGCCTTCTCAGCTGCCATAGTTGCAACCCTTGCGTCATCAGAACGCAGCTTTTCTTAGCTACTCTTTTGCGGCTATATACTGGATGTTTAAGCTCAATTTTTCCCCAAATAAATACATTATTTGGAATAATAGGTGCATTCAATATAAAAATAGATCTCTCTTCTATAATAGTTGGTATGAAAATAATATTGTGTTAGTTAGACAACTCTTAAATTCAAATGGTAATTTATTATCTTATAGTGAATTCTTGGAAAAATGTGGGTTTCCAGTAACGCCAAAAGAGTATGCTGTATTTGATGCCATACCTCAACAAGTTATACATTTTGTAAGAGCTTGTGGAAGTTATTCTTCTGAGGCAATATTTGTTATTAAACATATTAGGAATATTATAACTTGTGAAACAGCTACTCATAAAAGCTTGTTGCGGACCAGTGTATTTAGGAATATAAATTGGAAAAAAGCTTGGTGTATTTGTGAAGCATACTGTTTAAATAATAAAGTAAAAGAGGTTACATCTAAAAGTGTGTTAGAGAGGTTTAAGTTAGATGTTAATTATTCGTGTGATTTTTGCTCAATGGAAAAAAAAATCTATTGTCCATCTGTTTTGTAATTATATATATACACAAAAATGTTTTGGGTGGATGTGGAAAATTTAATTAGAAGGAAAACAAATGTTATATTTAAATTAAATAATTTTGATATATGTAGGCTATGTATTATTCCAATGAAAATAACAATAATAATAATTATTATTTTAATTTTATTGTGCAACTGTTTATTATTTTGGGAAAATTTCAAGAAGAAATGGTCAGGATCCAAGCCAAATTTTATTCATTTTCTTCAGGAGACAAAAGACTGCACCAGTTTGGAGAACATTATAAATAAAAAAGCAAGGAAGACTTGTCATATTTTTAAAGAATATTCAGTTTTTTGATGAATACATCAATGGTTTGTACACTCTGGCATGTTTTTTTTCTGTGCATTAATATGTAAATTTCTGTTTATTATTGTATATTTCTGGTTAATAATAAAAAAAAAACATCTGAAAAAAAAACCCTCTTTCGCGCTATATGATGAAAAATTAGTTAAGATGAAATTAAATTGGATTATTTATTAATTTTAATATATGATTGTGTATAATATAATATAATATAATTACAGTCATGTTAAGATGAAATATAACTATAGGCCGCAAAGGGAAAGTTGCTATTTGCTTACGTGTGGTTTCAGTTTTTCCTACATTTTTAAATTTAGAATACATTTTAGTACGAAAATTTTTGGTGAATCATGATTTGTTCGTGAAAACGTTCGTACTCAGATTTCACGCACAAAATATGTTCATACGGATGCTTAGTGAATGAGACCCAATGTTCTTAAAGGGGGTCATCTTCACCCATCTTCCCTAATCAGCTATTAATCAGCTAAATAACTACATTTGGCGGCTGTATCTAACTTTTGCAAAATAAATAAATAAAAAACAAACAAAAATAAATAAAAAGAAAAATATTTGTTTCTTTTTTTTTCTGCTGTATTTCGAAGTTGATGTAACTTTATTAAGAGTGGTCATTTCCTTTTCAAGCCACAAGATGGCGGCAACTCATCAGGACTTCCATTAAGATAATAGGAAAAGGTACACTGCATATTTGGAGTTTTTCTACCCCTTATTGATATTTCTCATGTAGGTTTTTTATTTATTTATTTTTTTTAAAAACATATCTTAAAAATACAAAAAAACTTTTGAACATTTCCACCTATATGGGCCAGGAAAAAAAATTTGGTTTAACCTTTTGACGACTTTCCCCAGTCTCCCTTATTTATTGTTTCTATTTTTTTCTGTTAAACCACAATATGACCATACTATAATTTAATATTAAACAATAGGGATTACGATATCCATCCAAAGCATTGGTTTTGCCTCTATGAAATTCTGCATAAAGCAAAGAAAACCCAACATCAAATCGAATTAAACAGAATTATTATTTTAAGTCTTTTGTATAACACCAATATCCAGTGTAGCTGAGAGATGCCAACAGTGGCAACTGGGCAGTCCTGTGCACCAGTAATGTGGGCTGCTTTCCATCAAGCCAATTAGTGTAGTATTTCTTGAGCTTTAAAAAGAAAACTGGTGATCTCCTGAGAGTGGCCTTTGAAATACACCAGGAAAAATGCAGACATCAAACAATAAACAGAAGAATTATTTGAGCATTTTAGACTGTGTTTGAACTGTATATTTTATGAAGTCAAGGTATCAGGTTATAATGAGGTTGTCAGTAGTAGATAAGTGGCAATGTGTAACAACACTCATGATTAGATGTAAAGAGTTTATACTATTACCAAACTTTGATTCAAACCTGAGTAAAGACGGAATTCTGAGTAAATCAAAATTATTAGTATTGATTTTTTTTTTTTTTTTTTTTTCATTTATCAAGTTTACCCCTTTAAAAATCATCTTGAAAAGAAACAAATTGTCCAGTGGAGAAAAGTTTTATTTTAGAAAATTCTTTCTTGTTTTGGTCTGTTGGCAATCTCTGAACATGACAATGTAATGATTACCAATTAATTTGACAAGAATGTGAATATTTCATAAATAATACTATATATATATGTATGTGTGTATGTATTTTTTTTTCTTTGAAGGACATTTTAATAACATGTACAGCATTTATGTATTCTCTAAAAGTCAAATATGGCAACAATGTAAAATCAGAATGTACATTATTATTATTTTTAAAATACTAATTCAGCCACTTCTGATAAATTGAAAAGATTCAGACATACAGAATCGATAAAACAACCATAATTTACCTCTCTTTTTTTGCCTACACGTGGTGTTTGCAGGGCTAGCAATATTGTTAGCACTGCTGTAAATCATGTTGCATGTTAAGGCCGATTCACACCAACACAAATGTTTGGCACAAATATTCTGTCCGATTTTAGGACCTGTTCAGACCAATGCATAAAAACGGACTGAATGAAAATGCAATTTAGCTCTCTGACAGTAGGTGGCGTTTATTTAAAAAAAAAAAAAGGGCTGGAATACCCCAGTAAACAAAGCACTGCTTAACTGTCTGTTCATGTCATGACACCTACTCATCACGAATAAGGAAATCAAAAAGTATATACGTGTCTTCAAACATCCGTCCAGATTCAGACATCAAACAAGCACATAAAATAAGAGTACAAAGAGACGAAAGCCCGTTTACTGTTGCTCAGCAAAGTAGCCTGTTCGCCACTTAGTTGTAGTTTTATGTAACATGAATCTTATTGGTTGGCCAGTTTTCTTAGATGGAAAAAAACACCTCTCTGTAAAAAATCCATCACATTGACGGCATGAAAATCTTTGTGTTGGTCTAAACTAACACATTACCAGTCGTTCACTCAAATTAAAATATTTATAGCATCAAATTTTGCAATTGTCTTGGTGTGAACAGGCCTTGAGCGAGTAATGAACACAACAGCCACTGCAGCAGAGTACTCTTACACACCATAGAGGGCCCTGAAAAACTCATCACAGCATGTTGAGTCCAAATAAATGTTGGAATGACTCGATCCTCGACACACTTGTAGTCACCCACAGGTCTTCGGGTCCTGTTTTGAGTATCAGTTAGAATGAATCTTGCATTACTTTGGTAGTCTCAGATAAATCATACCCATACCGTTGTGTTGTTCTCAGGAGGTTTCTCCTGTCGAACAAAATGATGTCATGTTAATGGAAATGCAATTGTGCCATAACAGTTTAGCTCTCAAAATATGTTGTTTTGAAATGATGTGTATGAAGAAGCCTTACCCGCTGCTGTTGTATGTAGACCACAGCATCATGGACTGTAACAAAGATATGCTGAGGATTCATGTAGTTCATGAGCCCGCTGGATGTGAGAATTTTCAGTACACTCTCTACAGAAGAGAGAAAATATTACTCTCAGGAAATAGTTTGGAAGTTTTGTCCAAGTATATACCAAGAAACTCACCATTGCAGTTAGCCAGGTATACTGTTACCCCAATCTTCTGGCACTCCATGCACATCTGTGACAGGATATATACGTACCGTGGTGTGAGCATATGACATTATTCACGAGGATGCCGACCAGTGTCAAAACAAAACGCTCACCTGTATGAATAACCGAGCTCCCGCAACATCCACAAAAATGACACTGCTGCAGTCTATCAACACGGCCTGGACTTCACCCTCAGCCATCTCTGCATTAAACAAATGAGAAAAACCCTTGGGTGTGATTGGTCTGAAATAAAAGACTCTTTAGATGCTACCAAAAAAGTGGGAACGCACCTGATCTGAACAAATCATTCTTTGAAGAAAATGAACTGTCTGCAACTCCTTGTTCCTTGAAAAACAATAAAAAAATCAGATGTTTTCTTTTCATAATCTGTTATTTTGTTGTTGTTAGAAGAAAATCTCCAAAATATCAAGCCAAAGATGTATCAAAATAATAATACATGACTGATTACTGTTACAGGTAATGAAAATGCTGCTTCTTTTTTGGCATTACGGTGATTTTAAAACCACTTAAATGCAGGTAAAATAAAACCGCAGCTATCAGACTCCAAAATGTAATAAAAATAAAATAATGTTTAGTACACTATGTAAATTTTGTCCCTCTAGTGGTTAAAAAACAAAACTGCATGCTTTTTACAGAAGAACTTCAGCTCTGTGTGACTGTGCAGATGACACTTAACTGTGTTTGAGAGCTACAGTACATATGGCAATTTATCTGTTCTGAGTAATGAAAAAACGCCATCTCCCCCACCGCTTTTACAACATTTCAAATCCCTCAGTTCTCGCATCTCCAAAAAGCCAATTCAATGTTGATTCTCATTTTATTACGAGCTCTATCGCATTCTCTTTTTGCCAGCAGACTCTCGTCTGTTAGCTGTTTTTTTAAAACGGATGATTCCCTGGAGGTTTGAGATTTAGCTGCTCCAGGTCAACCTTTCTCACTCATTGTGACAAAGAACCTAGGCACTCTCACACCATACACGCGGCATGGACGGGTGAGTGGCATATTGTCTGTGAAAACCATCCTGTCAGGTCTAAAATATACACACTTAATAGGCTTGTCACAGTGAATCAGGGTTAGACAAAAATACTTTTTGGAAGAGGGATTGATAATATATTGACTCATTATTTAAATCTTGTTAATTTTGAACAAAATAAATATACATAGTATACCTTTAAAGGTGCCCTAGAACTGTTTTTAAAAAGATGTAATATAAGTCTAAGGTGTCCCCTGAATGTGTCTGTGAAGTTTCAGCTCAAAATACCCCATAGATTTTTTTTTTAATACATTTTTTTAACAGCCTATTTTGGGGCATAATTAGAAATGAGCCGATTCAGGGTGTGTGGCCCTTTAAATCTGGTGCTCCACATAAACAAAGTTCAAACAGCTAATATAACCCTCAAAATGGATCTTTACAAAGTGTTCGTCATGCAGCATGTCTAATCGCGTAAGTACAGTGTTTATTTTGATGTTTATATTGATTCTGAATGAGTTTGAGGCTGTGTTCCGTGGCTAACGGCTAATGCTACACTGTTGGAGAGATTTATAAAGAATGAAGTTGTGTTTATGAATTATACAGACTGCAAGTGTTTAAAAATGAAAATAGCGACAGCTCTTGTCTCCGTGAATACAGTAAGAAACGATGGTAACTTTAACCACATTTAACAGTACATTAGCAACATACTAACGAAACATTTAGAAAGACAATTTACAAATATGACTAAAAATATGATATCATGGATCATGTCAGTTATTATCGCTCCATCTGCCATTTTTTGCTATTGTTCTTGCTTGCTTACCTAGTCTGATGATTCAGCTGTGCAGATCCAGACGTTACTGGCTGCCCTTGTCTAATGCCTTTCATAATGTTGGGAACATGGGCTGGCATATGCAAATATTGGGGGCGTACATATTAATGATCCCGACTGTTACGTAACAGGCGGTGTTATGTTGAGATTCACCTGTTCTTCTGAGGTCTTTTAAACAAATGAGATTTATATAAGAAGGAGGAAACAATGGAGTTTGAGACTCACTGTATGTCATTTCCATGTACTGAACTCTTGTTATTCAACTATGCCAAGGTAAATTTAATTTTTGAATCTAGGGCACCTTTAATAAACAGTTTTTAGGAAGGGGCGGCGGAATCGCGGGGGCCCTACGAAATTGCGTGCTTTGCATGGTGGGTAAACACACTACTGAACATATTCCGTATAAATTGATAGATTGATCATCTTACTACAGAGTTTATGGCCTCTCTCTCTCTCTTCTCCATGGCCTTCAAGGCTTTCTCTCGGCTGCGTATCCTCTCAGGCGTGAGGCCCAGAAGCTGAGCCATATCGGCCTTGAAAAAGCTACGGTTCCCATAGTAGATAGGCCCATTGTAGGTCAGGATCTTCACACCAGGGACTTCATAGCACTACGGTACAGAGGGATGGAGAGGGTATAACCATATTACCAGTTACACAACAGAGATGTGATTAAGACAAATGCAACAGAGCAAAGGTTAATCGATTGCACTTCCAAATGCACCAGGCCCAATTCTAATCATAGTAAATTACATTATATGTGGTAATAAGAATAGAAACTTAATATGACTGACTCTGTTGACTCACTTTATTATGGTTGTTGATGGATCTGTAAATCTCCGTGTTGGCGGCTCTTCCTAACACAGAGCAGCTGGCCCTGAAAACAGAAAGTTTACTATGAGTTCAGGGACATCTTTTTGTCTCAACTTTATCTCCCCTTTCCTTAAATGTGAATTTCATATCCGCCAGGAGAGGAAGGTTGTTTTGGAACACAGGGGTCTGTACGGGATACTGGTTTGCTGTTTTTATACAGCCCCTGAGCTTTGGAAAGCATAATTAAAGGATGTAGTAAACATGATTATTAAAGCAGATAAATACACAAATCTAATTAGGTAGTTTCAATCTCAATTATATTATGTACTCAATACCTTGTTTCACTGGGGCTGCTCTAGTTGGATTGCTAATATCGTTATCTCTATACAGTCGGAATGATACTCTAATTCAGTGGTTCCAATCTTTCTCCCAGAGGATCTCTTTTTAAATGCTATATGTTTCACAACCCTTCTGAAATCTAAGCATATTTGTAATTAAATTTGATTTACACAGAAGTACCCTGTATCCACAAACAATATGGTTATCATTAACATATAAAATTCATCTTTAACGGGAACCCTGTGCATGCTTTTCTTCAGCATGTACATTCAGGTGTCATTTTTATTGCTTGCCATACAAATATTATCACACAATTATATGTTGCATGATGTTGTTGGATCAGAAATTGTTTTTTAAAAAAAACTAGGAATTTTTGACAGGTATAGAGCTGTTCGGACTGGTTTAGCCATAGTAGTTTTTTAATAATTTTTTATTATATATTAATTTATAATCTATTATCTATCTTTATCAAGTGTGCTGCACACATCATGAAAAGTTAAAGGATTAGTTCACTTTCAAATGAAAATTTCCTGATAATTTACTCACCCCCATGTCATCCAAGATGTCCATGTCTATCTTTCTTCAGTCTAAAAGAAATTAAGGTTTTTGATGAAAACATTTCAGGATTTTTCTCCATATAGTGGACTTCAATGGAGCCCAAATGGTTGAAGGTCAAAATTACAGTTTCAGTGCAGCTTCAAAGCGTTCTACATGATCCCAGATGAGAAATAAGGGTCTTATCTAGAGAAACCATCACTCATTTTCTAAAAAAAAATTAAAATTGTATACGTTTTAACCATAAATGCTCATCTTGAACTAGCTCTCTTCCTCTTCTTTTCTATTTGAATTCCAATAGTGTAGATGCTGCTAAGTGTATTACTGCCCTCAACAGGTCAAAGTTTGAACTAAATTGTCATATTCAATATGCTAGTGCAAGTATATAACAGTTAGTTCAAACTTTGACCTGAGGCGGGCAGTAATACACTTAGCAGTGTTTACATAGCAGGAATTCAAATAGAAAAGAAGAAGAGAGCTAGTTTAAGATGAGCATTTATGGTTAAAACATATAAATTTTATTTTATTTTTTTAGAAAATGACAGATCGTTTCGCTAGATAAGACCCTTATTCCTCGTCTGGTATCGTTTAAAGCCCTCTGAAGCTGCACTGAAACTGTAATTTTGACCTTCAACCATTTGGGCTCCATTGAAGTCCACTATATGGAGAAAAATCCTGGAATGTTTTCATCAAAAACCTTAATTTCTTTTCAACTGAAGAAAGAAGGACATGAACATCTTGGATGACATGGGGGTGAGTAAATTATCTGGAAATTTTAATTTGAAAGTGAACTAAACCTTTAAGACAAAATATTTAGATTGCCCCCCTGGTGGCTGGCTGCAGTATAGCCCATAAACCATGTCCTCTCTATGTAATCGAATGGGACATGAGCCAAACTCAAAGATGAGTAAAGTTTGTAAACAAACTTTGATGTTGGCTTGAGAAAGCCTAGCCTGAAAGTTTGAAGTAACTGTAAAAGCTTGAAGTGTGAAATAGTTTTATTTTAGGTAGTTCAAGTTTTTGATTTTCCAATAAGTTTTGTTTTAGTTAGTTATTTGATGCTTTAAAAAGGGTGTGTAACATATTGACAGCTTTGCTAATAAAAAACAGAACAAGTATTAAGCATGCGCATTACATCACTGTTTTCACAAATTCAAATTTTTTTCGTTTACACGGGGTTTACACTGGGATATTTTGGCTCATTTTTCTACAGTGGAAGGAAGTGGAAACTTATAGTCCAACTTTTTTTTATAGTCTATAGTGAAATCATTAATTCCTCTAAAATAAAGTATGTTTAGTGACCCTAAGAGGGCACTAATTACCCCTAGTGGAGGTCACGACCCTGCTCTAATTTATACTAAATATTTCAAAAAGTGACAGTATGCCCATAATGGTAAGTGTCACTGCATTTTATCCAATGAATAGATTTACACAATAAATTTGTAACAAAATTACTATATAATGTCCTGTAGATACCTCTGTGTGCGACAGATAACTGTCATCATGGAGAAGACCACCCCAATGGCCAGGCCCAGGTCAACATTTAGCACAACTACTGACAGCCAGGTCACAAGCCACACCATCTGCTCAAACATACATAACCAGAATTGACAGCTGATAATTAAAGATATTTAGCACTTTTCTGGGAACGAGAAGTGGTAAAAACGTACAAAATCGATTTTGCTGATTCTCCAAAGCTCAGGAAGATCCTGAAACAGCAGAAACATCTGTCTCAGGCTGGTCACGTTTATACAAGCAAGCACTGCCTGGGTGGAGAGAAATGCTGTTGGTTATATTGATAATTCCTTTAAAGAGAACATAAATTCAAAACGTACCCTATTTGTTTTGCTAATACATGTCTATGAACCATAAGTCAATATTACTCTCAAGAAATATCCCAGTAAATACTCTATTTCACTCTTAAAATTTGTCACATTATGCAACTTAAATGTATTGCAAATGTGTCACTGGTAAACTCGGCTAACAAAAAAAAAAAAAGTTCTAAGAATGTTTGATAACATTTTGAAATCGTTTGAAATCAGGCTTTAGCATATCATTAACTATGACCGCTCTGAAGCAGGAAAGTCTCAAGAGAAGCCAGGTTATCATTGATATGAAAAACTGTGTAGATTTATCAATATAGCGATTCTGTTACGATGTTATGATGAACTATATGCCTTTCTCCACTGACATTCTGAGTTGTTCAAAGCGTTTGTAAGGATACTGATTGTTAGAAGGCAGCTGTCTGACTCTGAGATGAAGAACAGGAATGGTGTGTGTAACATTAGCAACACATTATTAGCTGTTTGATAAAGTAGTCAAGCAAAAGGCTTTCATATTAATTCATATTAATTAATGACAGAACCGTCGCAAGGGCTGTGCCAAGTGTGTGAGCGCATACGGGCTTGTGCCAAAGTAAAGTGCCAGCTGACTTGAAGTAAAGCCAATAAAGTTCATGATTTTGTCCTTCAAAATATTTTAATACTATAAAACAGCTAAAACAATATTGCTCTGAGCGTGTGTGTGTGTGTCCGTGATTCGTGTGCATATTCAGTCAGTGTGGCAGGTCAAGTTCTGAGAGAGCTATTCAGTCCATTATAAATGCTGATTTTGGCCGCCTCTGGAATGGATCAAACCATAGATATTAGCCTACCTGATAACTTCAAGTAAATACGCTGGAAATCTGTGCTCATTCAAGGATGTGCATTTATTTCATGTAGCCACAACACAAACAACAAATTGCCTCTTCACTGCAGCAACAGTAGACTCTCTGAGTTGGTGTGAACGAGTGGAGGTGGGGCTAATTTGCATATTCATTGATCCGTGTATATTAAATTTTTGGGCATCATTAACTATGCACCGATTCAGCGCGCGGCTCCTTTAAATCGCGTGCTCCTGCCCCCCGAGCTCTCGACTATAATACAGTGCATTTACAAAGTTCACACAGCTAATATAACCCTCAAATGGATCTTTACAAGATGTCCGTCATGCATGCTGCATGCATGCGTTGGATCATGTAAGTATAGTATTTATTTGGATGTTTACATTTGATTCTGAATGAGTTTGATAGTGCTCCGTGGCTAACGGCTAATGCTACACTGTTGGAGAGATTTATAAAGAATGAAGTTGTGTTTATGAATTATACAGACTGCAAGTGTTTAATAATGAAAATAGCGACGGCTCTTGTCTCCGTGAATACAGTAAGAAATGATGGTAACTTTAACCATGTTTAACAGTACATTAGCAACATGCTAACAAAACATTTAAAAAGACAATTTACAAATATCACTAAAAATATCATGTAATCATGGATCATGTCAGTTATTATTGCTCCATCTGCCATTTTTCGCTATTGTCCTTGCTTACCTAGTCTGATGATTCAGCTGTGCACAAATCCAGACGTTAATACTGGCTGCCCTTGTGTAATGCCTTGAACATGAGCTGGCATATGCAAATATTGGGGTCATACATATTTATGATCCCGACTGTTACGTAACAGTCTGTGTTATGTTGAGATTCGCCTGTTTTTCGGAGGTCTTTTAAACAAGTGAGATTTACATAAGAAAGAGGAAGCAAGCAATGGAGTTTGAAACTCATTGTATCTCTTTTCAATGAGCTGAACTTTTGTTATTCAACTATGCCGACGTAAATTCAATTTTTGATTCTAGGGCACCTTTAAGTTAATGTTTAATGATTTTAAACATTATAGGAACATTACTTTTTAAATTAACATTTTGAAACAAGTAGTAACATTTAAGAAAATTAGCCAAAGTTCTAAGTATGTTTCGTTTTAGCTGGGAAGGGACTCTTACCTTGGGTAAGAAGTAAAATAGAGGTCCTATCAGTAGAAGTACAATAAGAACGACCAGACTTGTGAACAGTCCTGCGAGCTGTTGAAGAAAAAGGATTTTATTGTATCAATAGCTACTCTAATATGTTTGACAAACAAAACAAAACTTATACAGAAAATCATTAACTTAATCTTCTAGCAGGGAATATACTACAGCAAAATGTTAATTTCATTTTCTCAGCATGACCTTTGCAACATAATATTGCTTAGTTTTCTAACATTTATTAGAAATTAGTATTAGTGGCTGAACAGCGAACAGTAGAGGTGATCTCAAACAAACCAGTACCTGTGTGTGAGCTCCGGCACTCTCCAGTATGTTGGTAGTGGCCAGTGTAGCTGAATTGGGGAAGCAGGTGAAGAGAGATGACACAGTGTTGGAGATCCCATGTGCTAAAAGCTCCTACAACAACAAGAACAATGTCTTTTTATAAGTAACACAATTTCAAACCCGTAACCATGGTTTCACTAGCACCATCAAAACTTTTCAGAACTTTAATTATAAAGTATTTACCTGATTTGGATCAATGGAGTATCCATGTTTATCAGCATAAATCATGGCCAGAGAAACAGACACAGCGTAGGCAACAAGGGTGATAGCAACTGTGTCACCAGCAATTTCTGGAACTGTCTCCAATGCAGGCAGACGTGGCTCAGGGAAGCTGAAAAAAATGTAGCTTTAAATTATAGTTGGTCCCACTTTATATTATGTGTCTTTAACTACTGTGTACTAAAATTTTAATTAATCATTTGAGAGAACGCACTTGTTGTGTACATACAGTTTTTAACACTGTACTTATAT
This sequence comes from Chanodichthys erythropterus, assembly GCF_024489055.1. Taxonomy (NCBI): domain Eukaryota; kingdom Metazoa; phylum Chordata; class Actinopteri; order Cypriniformes; family Xenocyprididae; genus Chanodichthys; species Chanodichthys erythropterus. The sequence goes on from NC_090240.1 coordinate 21,416,072, forward strand.
TTAAATATATATATATATATATGTACCTGCATGTAATTACAGCTGTAATTAATTACTATAATTATATATAATTACACTGTTTTACACATTAACCCACCCTTTAACCTACCAAGGAAATGTTTCTTGAACACCAAATAAGCATATAAGAATAATTTCAGCTTTACCATCACAGGAGTAAATTACATTTTAAAATATCTTAAAATATAAAACAGCTATTTTACACTGTAATAATATTTAACAACATTAATGTATTCAGTAATGATATTATTGTATATCGAATAAATGCTGCCTTGGTGAGCATGAGACTTCTTTTAAAAACATTTAAAACTCTTACCGATCCTAAACCTTTGAATAGTAGTATATAACATTACTATTGATGAATATTATGAATATAATGTATTAAATACAAGAATATATTACCCTGCTGGAATATGTCCTACTATCTGTATGTCATACTTGGAATCCAGAGAAAATGCATATGTAATTCCCGTTGCAATTATTACCTGCAGGAGCCACAACAGAATGGAAGATTATTTTTCACAATGCAGACAACAGTAGAAAATAAGATGATGAAATCTACCAAACTAGTTGGCTGGTGAATGTCAAATATTTGTACAAAAGTTCATTTGCTTATTTATGTCTCTAAATCTTCTCAAATGCCTGTTGTGAAGTGCAAACTCACTGTGATGATCTCTATAGGGATGGGAGTGCGGAGACGCTCCCGAAAGCGTGAGTTGACCTCTTTAACTGGCACCAGAACAGCCAGGCAGAGCAGTGAGATCACCAGCTCCGCCAAATTAGTTTGGGGCACATTCTCCATCACAGAAGCCAGAGTCTGTGGGTTTAAAGGGACCTTCTGACATGCCTGATTCATTTGTGCTCAGATATATTCACTGACGCTGCTGCAGTTGTTACTAGAATTATTAAACTAATAACCAGAATAGAAAAAAAACGGAATATGTTATGCTTTTTCTGACCTTAAAAAGAGAGAAGGAGCCAGCATAACGGGGTAGTCGTAATCCCAACATGCTTTGCAGCTGTGAGACAGTCACATGGAAGGCGGCTGCACTTGTGAATGCCTTAACAATCGGTTCTGAGAGGTATGTGGAAAGGAAACCCAACTGGAGGCCGCACATGCATAGCTGAGACAATACAAACAAGCAACACGCTCTCATAAATTCTGTTTAAATAGAGTGCTATGTGTTCAAATAGAGCAGATATCGTTTACCATCATTATGCCGGAGAGAAATGCTACAGCTGATGCCACCCCAATTCTCTGGGCCTCAAGCTCTGCAGCCTCTGGGCTACTGGAATTCAGAGCGAGCGGGATGGGAACCAGTTGCTCCACCACTGAGCCAGTCATCAGACTCAACACAGCAAAGGTACCTGCAAAAGTCAAACCCTTGGATAATGATATTTAATTTTCTTGATTAAACAATGAATGGTTAAACATGGTTGAGGATTAAATAGTTTTTTCACAAAGCCAAACTCTGGTAAATGAAGGTCTTTTACCTGTGGAAACGTGGTGACCAGTGCCGAAGAGCATATAGATAACCACAGGAAAGAAGGATGTGTAAAGACCATAGACAGGAGCCACCGATGTCAACAAAGCAAAGGCCATTCCTAACAACCACAACAACAACAACATAAATGTTAATGTTTATGTTGTCTTGAATATGAGTCAAAGACATGCGTATTTCATCTATTAAATTAAAATACATTAAAAGTTACATTCACACAAATCTTAAATAGGCTTATGCATTTTCTATGATGAACATGTTATGAATTTCGGAATTATTTGCAGCAGTCTGTATGTATTTTTAATACGCCGAATCAAACTCGCTGTAAAACGCGTAACGAATATGCAGAACGCCATATTGCTGTCATGTGACAAAAAACTTTATATATATATATATATATATATATATATATATATATATATATATATATATATATATATATATATATATATATAATTTTCTGTTTTTTGTATTATCCCTGACATGTATGGTTATATGTAGCTACTCTTGTTTGTAAACTATATTTTGTTCTTGCTAATATTCAGTTTAAAAAAAAAAAAAAAAAAAAATTTAAACTTTAGTTTAAAGCAAATATATAAAGCAAAAAATTATATAAAGCAAAAGTTTTGTTGAATACGAATGGAGTAAACATAAAACGTCTCGATATTTGTTACTCAAAATTATCTCAAAACTAATAAAAGTAGGCTAATTATGAAATTGTGTAGGCTACTCGTGTATTCAAGTTGCAAATAAATGATTTTAACTCTTTTTATTCGATGGCAATGATTTCGAAAAAAGAAAAATGTGTTTATTTATTTATTTTTTTAAACTTACAAAACCATATGAATCTGACATTCATACATAGATTTACATTTCTAAGAACTTGGCACGTACTTTAAACCAAATTTGTACATTTATATATTTTTAAAAATACAATAATTTAGCATGCTATATAAATGTTGTCAATGATTTTAGCTTATTCAAATAACTTTTTCTTTTTCTAACCTTTTCTTTCTCTTGCTATTACATTAGCCTCCTACAAGTACTACAAACAACTAATTAATTAAGGTTTATTTTTTACCTTGGGGAATGTGTACTATTCCAACAGTCAGTCCCGCTATTATATCTCCTAAAAGCCATTTTTTGAGCTTGTATTTTGGCAGCCAGCTGCACACGGGCAGTCTCTTCTTGAGCAGGTGAACACACTCCACCTGAGAGCAGCTGCATCTCTGCGCCAGTCTGTCGCGGAGCCGCTCTCTCCCTCTAGACTGGGCTTCCGTACCATAAGTCTGTCTGAAGCGATCCTCAGTGTATATATTTCTATACACAGCCACTGATGCGCTCATCTCGTCCTAAAGTGTTCTTCCGAGAGCAAGGTAAATAATCTTCAGAGTTAAACTGCTCCAAACAAGTGCCCAGCCCGTCATTTATAGTAGGAGTCGCTGGAATTTGACATCAGGAACAATTGTATTTTCCTGTCAAGTAGCCAATTGAACAGCAGGGTCTTTTTTTTTTTAGTAAAGTCAAAGTCAGACGGCAAAAAACATGCTACTTTGGAGCTTAATACTTGACAAACCTCAGTGTTAAATGTCCTTCAAGTCTTCCAGGTCCTACTGCTAAAGGCTTTTTACAAAGCAAACAATGACATGAACATTCTCATCTTTAACACATAGACCAGCTCTCAGACCCTCCTCCCCATCATGGCCCGTAACTCTTCAAAAGAGACTCTTTCTTCATGGCTTTAACATGAGGAGTCATGGAGTAGCCTATAGAAAGTGTACAATGTATAGCTCTGTGAGACATCTGCATGATGATCAAAGTGCTATTGTTTACAGGGTGAAGGTGAAACCTCAAACCACAACTATTACTGATTATTAGAGGTGGTCATTTCCGGGAGAGGGTCGATTTCTCCCTGCCTTTGGTGTCTTCATGGGATTTGAGGAACCAAAGCTGCCTTGTGAAGTGTAATGATGATATGTTTTCTTTGCTTCGCTGATCAAACCGCAATATGATTCTGGTGAGCGTGCATTATATTTCATTAACAGATACATTAGTTAAGAGGAAGCAATTTGGGATGAAATGTTTTGGTTATAGAAGTGGAACATCACCCATTGAGTAGCCTAGAGACAAAGTATGGCGTATACAAAAATATTTAATTCAAGAAACTCTTACACCAGTTGCATGTTCTTCATTTCCATGGTCAAGTATTTTCTATTGTCTGAAGAGTAACTTACGTTGATAAAATTGAATGAAAAATGGGTGAGCCTCTAGTTTTAGTGTGAACGTGGTGGAGATCACTTCAGCGCTGGCTCAGCCAACAAAACCATTGACGTTTGTAACTCCAGACAATGTCACGGGTGCCTGAGATTGCAATCTCACAAAATGTACAACCCATAAAACAAAGCATGATACAATATAAATGGAACAGTTGTTTTGGTAATAGCCCAGTATTAGGACGCAGGAATGAACCTCTTCCTGGCCATGTTGTTTGTTGGTTCGTGCAGAATGCCACACACCTGCGCTGGGTCAGACTGGGCAGGCCGCTATCACACTGTAAACTCTTGGTTGAGGTGGTACTGTTGTAGTTTTTGTTTGTCTCAGTATGGTTTCTGACCAGGGTTATTATCATTGACTAAAACTAAAACCATTACTTGTAATAAAATAAACTATAAAGTGCCCCTATTATATTTGTTGTAGATTTACAGGCATCAAAGGTCAAAAAACACTTTAATTTGCTCATAATGTACATTGAATCATCTCATTTCTCAAAGGCTGTATCCGAAAACTTAAAAAATCCTGCCTTCAGAGGTAGGAAGGCATCAAGGCATGTCCAAATCCAATGCTTCACTTCCTGTCTCCTGAAATACCTTCCTCAAATCGACTTTTGAAGGCAGCATAGATGTATCCTTCACTGCCTTTAATATCTCACAATCCTATATGTGTTCCATTCAGTAACAGTTGAGCTAGAAAAAGAAGGCGTCTGAAGGTTCCGGTGTCAATTTTGTGAGTAAATGTACGTTTTTGACCAACGTTTTCCACTTCTGATGACATTTCTAGCGAGAAATGGTAGCTCTATTTCACGGTAGATAATTAAACTGTTACCCTGCCTCAGAAGTCTGTAAGAAATCAGTTTCGTGAGGTATCTTTGTGTGCAAACGCTGCCTGCAGGGTCATTGTCTATAAGGCAGCGAGGCAACAAGTCAGATGCCTAATGCTGGGTACACACCACAAGAAAATCGGGCTGATTTGGGCCGATTTCTCCCTTTCCGACAATCCTAGGTAATGTCCCGATTATCAGATTTTCCTGTGGTGTGAGGTGTGTTAAGAGTGACTGAATCTGCTCGGAAGAACGTCAGAGACGCCTTGATTGCGAATTATAAATATTCAACGTTGAATATTTACGATCAGAAATCCTGATCATTCCAAATACTATCATCGCAATTTCTTCCTGCCTATTGTCTGTCATGTTTATTCTGAAGTCTCGAGAGATTTTGCGAGGTTTCCCGTGTTCACCATTGGGACTCTGTTTGAAAATCTGTTTGTGTGTGGTGTGCTGTCTTTGTCACATCACGGCACACCACACACTATATTTAACCGAGCAAAACGGTTAAATCTAGGATTTTTTTGTCCTCATGTTTGTGGTCTCTCACATTTTAAAAATCTATTCGTGTGTACCCAGCATTAGTTTTCGGATGCAGCAAAAGATTCTGAAAACTTTTGAAGATTCTAAACTGCTCCTTTCCGCGAGCCTACTCTGCTCTGATTGGTCAGATGGCTAAGTCTCTTGTGATTGGTCTACGTTGACAGCATGTGTTTGAAACAAAATTCCCATTACCATATCTGAATTTCAGCTCCGGAGGCTTCCTCTGTGGTTGAATACGCAGTGAGATGAACATTTTTTTTCCGAAACAATTCCAGCGCGCGAGTCCTCATCCTTTTGAAGTGCATGCAGTCTTCTCGACATCATGATTTATTAACAAAGTTCGGGAGGAGCATGTTAAAAGGATCTACCCAATCAGCATAAGAGGAGGCCTGCCGATTCACCTATGTTCCATGACAGTTTTTTCTGCATCTCTCCACCACCCTGTCTCCTCACACTCACCTGGTGACTATCCTATCCAAAGATACGGGGGAGTACTCTGGGTTCGGGACACATTCCGAGCTCGAATCCCTCCCCTGGACATTACGCCAAATACGCATACTCTTTTCTAATCTAATCATTTTAAGTGTGAATTCATGAAATGTCGACCAAACACAACCAAACTCTTCCAGGCCTCAGCTACAACAGTGTTTTTGTGGGCGGGTCAAAGTATCCGTTATTCGCCAGTGAAGACCATAGGCTGGCATTACGCAAATTTGTTACATAGGTATGTAACAGGAAGGTAGACTGGAATTACCAGACTATCCTCCAAAAAAAAATGACCCTATAGATCTTTTTTTAAGCACCTTATTATGACCTGTATTTTACGTTTTAAATTCATGCGCCCTCTAGCAGGGCCGTACGCAGGGTTTTATATTTACCGAGGTCACAAAATTTGTTTTGCTAGGGGGGTTCGGGGGCATGCTCCCCCGAGAAAATTTTGATTTCCTTGATGTACATATATGCATTTTAAGACGTTTTAAGTCCAACAAATTGGATAACAATAGCTTTAAAACCATGTCAACAAATACATACATGCATGCACAGTTTTGAGGCAGCTTAATCGCATGTTTGGTAATTCCATGACTTCATTTACCTCAGAATAATGATGGTGCATGCCCGTAGTTTCTTTAGCGCTTTAGTTAAACTATAATGCAGTAATATGCAGCACGTGCCGCGCATTTGCGCGAGCAATTCTTGAGTTCACGCTTCGAGCACAGTAGGCTATAGCCTAACAGCTGATTGGAGTTTTACTGACATAGCCTGACAACATCTCATCTGACCACAGTTCACCGCGCTCGTTTGACTTGCGCCTGGCACTGAGGCGAAGTCGGAATGCACGCTGAAATTGTCCCGTTTGTTGTGGTCATAAAGAGACATTTCTTTATAAACGCAGCGTTTTACTTGGCGATGTTTTAAAAAATATTTTTATTTTTGGTATTTTTTATGCTCTGTTGGTGGTTTGTGGAGTAGCAACACCTGGGGGGGATTAGAGACGGTAAAAGTGAGTGGGTCCAATATCATTGGTCTTAAAAAGTGGGTGGGTCTTGTCCCACCCACATACAATGGTTCCGACGCCCATGGAAAATACAGACGACATATGGATTCGGACACGGACCGGGTTCTGTGTTTGGCATTGATCATCACTGCTGGATTTCAGCTTTGACTAATTTGAAATTTAGGGAAAAAAATACAGAGGACATGACCTCGGTGTCCTCAATGGTAGATACGGCCATGCCCTCTAGCTGGCGTAAAAATAATGACAGTGTCGCGTTACGTCTGTCGTCATGAAATGACATACGACTGTCGTTACCAATCAAAATGCGTGTTCATTTAAATGCAATGTGTGGACTTCTTACACCAATTGTCCTATGTCCATTTAGCAAAATTCTTTTTTTTTTATTAAGGACTACACCCACCTTACCCCACCCTACCCCTAAACCTACCCTTAGTGATTTATAGTGCATATACACTTTATGACCACATGCGTTCCTTGGGATCGAACTCACAATCACATGATCACATGATTGCATATTGTTACATAATGCAATGCTCTGCCGATTGAGCTACAGGAAACTTGAAATATGACGCAGATAAAAGGGAACAATGCATTAAAATGAAAGTGTCCTGTTGTCGATAGGAGTACAAACGCTCCTATGGCTCGTATTTCATGAATTAAAATGAAAGTGCCCTATTGTCGATAGGGGCGCAACTTTAGTAAACGCTCCTATGGATCGTATTTCAGGGAAGTGAAAAACGACCTATATAGGCGGATTGGTTGGAGAACATGTTGGGAATTACTGACGACTCGTTTCGGCAGTTCAGAATCAATTCTTTCTTATAGGACACAGTAACTTTATTTGTTATTCACTTTGATCTTTAAAACTTTGCAGACCTTTTACATTCCCAAACTGTATGAAAGGTCATATTCAAAAAAGCATAAAAGAAAGTTTAAGTAAAATAAATATAAAAAACGTATTTTTCAATATTTTTCATTTTCGTTTAGTTTAAATTGAATAATAAACTAACTAAAACTATAGACATATTAAAAACCAAAACCGAATAAAAATGACAAAACACAACCAAATTAATATAAAAAGAAAATTCGAATTGAAAATATTAAGCAAAACTATAATAGTATATCAATGAAATACTAAAATAACACTATTCTGTCTGATATTTGACTTTGAGAAAACATTATAGAAATTTAGACTTGAAAGAATTTAGAAGATATATATTTATTTAATTAAAAAAAATGCTGTTTGATGTATTTTCAAAACAAAAATATGAGTCCATCACTTCAAATATGTTTCTCTGATTGAGGCAAACATGGCTAAAGTGCATGAACTTTATTACTAATTATCTCATTCATTCTTTAAGAGATTGTTCCCAAATTACACAAACCTTTTATATCAGCATTAGACATTAATTTTGTAACTTTTTTTCACTTTGGCGATATTGCTAAAGACAAAGCAAAAGCCATCCAGAGGGGATGTCTTCACAATGTCTTCACCATTGGGTACATTCCAAGATGTGAAGTGTATCCATTTTGGGTTTATTTTTAATTATAAGAGAATACAGTTGTTTTGATCCCATATTCCAAGAATCTCCAGGTCTCTATAGATATGTGGAGGATTTTTGTTAAGGAATGCAGCTATTGTGTTCATCAGCTCAGGAGAATTTATGGACACGCTGATGGCGTGTTGCGTCTGGTGACTGTTTAAACAAGATATTAATCGGCGGTGAAAGGAACAATGCGCTGAATGGAAGAGGATATGGTGTGTTGAACCCCCTCAAAAGCAAGACGAAGCATATGCACTCCAAGAAAATACAGGTTATGATAAACCAGAGCAAAGACAATATAAACAAGAGTGACACTCTTATTCCCTTTGACTGGAGTGTGTTTACAGTCTAATCTGGATGTCAGTCTGCTCTGAGCTGACAAGCAGTGAGTAGTTAATAAAGCAGGCATATTTCCCCAGTGACTGTCCTGTAATGCTATGTAAACATCTGAATGAAGAAAGCATTTAGTATTAGGTGTTTTTTCATTCTTTTTTGAACATATAACACAATTTGTTCATGAGGCTTTTTGTACTCATCGCATAGTTTGTATTGTATAAAATTAAGCATGTCATGCATAAGGGAGACAAAGTTAGTTTTCTTTGGCTCCAAATCTTTCTGTGGTATAATTTCCCTAGTTGTATATGCAATAATTGCATTAGAACAATATCTTGTTAACCTCCATGCCCCCCTCACGCTGAGAGTGTGTCGTGGTCCTCAGCTATTGTCGTCTGCTTCATCAAGTTCTTGTTTTGGGAGGGGTGTCATAATAATTTGTGAAAATTCTATAGTTCCTCTCATTGTTCCTTATCTTTTTTATGGGCTACTTCATCTTCCCCCCACTTGTATGTCCTTTGCTCTGACCTCAACACCGAGACGGGTGCTGAACCTATCTTTCTGTCGCCATCCGACCACCTCTCCCTTCCTGTTCCATCACGAGTGCGTCTCCACATTAATAGCTTAAGTTAAAATGAATAATGATTAGTTCTGTTTTGCTCCTTATTAGCAACTGGTCTCTACATGACCATCTTAGCAGTAGTGTTGGCACATCAAAACCAGAGAATATTAACATACATTTATTATATCAATATTATCTTCTGTGTTTTATGATGTTTTCTCAGGTGAAAAAATCTGTGCTATTTTGAGACACCATGAATATGAACTAAAATGTGCTTTTAACACTATCTCTGTATTAAAAAATGTATTTAGTTACCACTTGAACCCATCTTTCATACAAAGTGTACTACAAGTGGCAACTAAATACACTTTTAAATACAGAGATGTTATGTTAAAAGCACATTTTAGTTCATATTCTCAAAATAGCACAGTTGAATACACTTAGATGTTCTTAAGATTATCTTAAAAAGTACTAAAGAAGAATTTTTAGTACATTAAATACAAAAGTAATGTGCAAAAATAGAGCACTTTAAGTGCATTATGGAAGTTTATAAATATTACAGCCTAAATTATTTTGTTAAAAGTTAACAATAGATAGATAGAGGCCTAGATAGACTTCTATCTTGTATAATTTAGATTTTTTTTCTATACTAATTTTTACTTGTAAAATAATAATTTTATGTACATCAAATAAGCAACATCTGCAAAAACAATGTATAATGTATGCAATGTTTGAATGGCAGTACATAAACTGAATTTATATAATAATATTCCATAAATATATACGTATACCTCTGTGTCATATATATATTTTTCATTATTATGTTGTTGTTGTTTTTCAAAACAAAAGAAAAGAAAAAATATGCATACATCCATAAGCAACATCTGCTAAATATATTAGATATTATTCTAATATGTTCTATAATGGCTCCGCGCAGAATAAGCCAGAAAATAACTGATTACAAAAACAGAAGGATTGGGGTCATTGAGTGCTGACTCAGAAAAAGCAGCACAGTAAAACGCTTACAAAGTTTAAATTGTTTTGAACCATGGTAACTTGTCTTGTCATTGGGAAAACAGGAGTGTGACCGGCGTCTGACAGCAGCAGAAGAGGAAGGGGAGTGGAAAGACATGCAGTGACCTTCTGTTCTCTGAGGAGGATAAACCTGAGCAGACACACCTTGACCTCTAATCTCACACGTCTTTATATACAGTATACCGTATTTGATAGATCTTTACATACAGAATCTTCTCAACATTTATGGTAAGTACAGATGACTTCAAAAGTATTAGTGTAGCAGTAGCTTGTGCTATGGGGAATTACTGTTTCTGGCCCTTACTTGAGCATTGTGCTGCTCTAATGCCCTGTTGGGACACAACCTTGGAACTACATTGTGAAATTTTCTTTGCATTGTCTGCAGCTCCATCACTGTGCTCTCCACCCATGTGGCCCTCAAATTCTATATTCCCTCTTTATACGACCCCTGAGGATCTCAGTGGAGACTGATAACAAATATTTGGTGCCAGAGAGCGGTCTTGGGTGGACCCAGGTCAGCTGTTTCTTTCTCACACGCACACACACGTACTCATCTTAAGTAAAGAGTCCAGAGATCCTGAAGGACTCTTGGCTCTAAAAGAGAGCTGACATCAGTGATTTCTAGGCTACTCTGTCAGACTGGTTTCATTTGTTTTTGCCAAATGTCGTTGAGGTGGTCAAAATGTCATGTTTATGGATAACCGTAATGGTTTTGGTTTAGAGAATGATTAGCGATAATGATACAGTGAGTTCTTACACTATTGCTTAGATGTGCAGTTTTATTAAATGTGTCTTTTTGGAGTGAAACACTGACGTGGTCAGTTTTGCAAGAGAGGCTGTGATGGAGGCACTTACAGTACTTGTCTTGTTCACACTCATACATTGAGGCAGTTAGGGTCATATATACAGTCACTCTGAATTACTGAACAGTCACGTTTTATATTTAATGATCACTGGATTATGATGATCGTGTCATTTTTATTAAATTTTTTTTTTATAAATATAAGTTCAAAATTTACATATGTAATAAAATATAATTTTTAAAGTGATAAAAATATTAATATATTTGAATTTGATGTTTATAAATAAATACTAAATTCTAAAAATATAAATTTTACATAAAAATAAAAATAATATTTTTTAACATTTAATTTTGATTTAGCAATTCGATTTTTTATTTGAACTTGATTTTTGTAAATACATGAACAATTCTTAAAATATTAATTTTATGTTAGCAATCAGATTAATTAAAATAATATTACATTAATTTTACATTTGATTTATAATCAAATGATATTTTTGTGATACTTGAATCACAGTTTCATTTGGATGACCAAATTTATCAGATTTTTTGGAGAGCCTTGATACATGTTTTTTGAATGCAGATATAAATCATGATCTATTGAAATGGCAAGGCTTTCTGTATTTGTATTAGTATTTGTATTTTTTTATTTATATAGCACTTTCCAGGCTACTCTGTAGCTCCAAATTGCTATACATTGAAAGCAAAATCAATGATTAAAATACCAAAAAATCAAACAAACAACACAACAAAACACATGATCATCAATAATATTTTTCATCAATAATAAATACTCCTGTATAAAGTTAAAACACCAGAGAAAGCAGATGTAATTTTAAACGGCCCTCGAAGATACCTAATGTAGGGGGCGATCTAACCTCAAAGGGAAGCTTATTCCATAATCTTGGACCAGTGACAGCAAAAGCGTGGTTTCCCTTGGATTTAAGACGTACTCTTGGGATCATCACTAATAAAAGTTTGTTTGAGGATCTCAGCATTAAATGTGATTTATATGGCTTAATTCTGTTCTTACTGATTCTGCAATCAGTAAGAACGAAGATGTGATGTGATTGCGTTAAAATATTGAGAATGGTTGGACGAAGAGACCCTAAGAAAGGTCTGCCAAACTACTGTCCTGTCTATGATATTCTTCAAAATCAAGGTTGTAGAGCATTGGTCAACAACGCCACTCATGTGGGTTCAATTTTTTTATTATCCCCATCTTTGTGGTGCAATTGGTTTGTGGGTTCGTCTGTTAACCAAAAGGTTGATGGTTCAAGCCCACCCAGGGACAAAACCAACTTTGGGGCAGTCATGGCCTAATCAGACTGGTAGCCAGTCCAACTGGTAACCTGAAGGTTGTGGGTTTGAGTCTCTAACTCCCAATCACTTCCCAGGCGCCACAGCAAAAATGGCTGCTCACTGCTCTGTGTGTGTGTGTGTGTGTGTGTGTGTGTGTGTGTGTGTGTGTGTGTGTGTGTGTGTGTGTGTGTGTGTGTGTGTGTGTGTGTGTGTGTGTGTGTGTGCACTAACTGGATGGGTTAAATGCAGAGGACAAATTCACGTGTCACTGTCACTTTTATCATAACTAAGTGGTGTATACCAATAATACAATTTTAAAAATGTATACTTTTTAGTGTAAATTGTATGATGTTTCCTGACAGAAGTTTCTAATATGAATTCAAATGTTTCCCTGTCAGTGTCAGGGGCCAAAACATGCAAGATGCTCAACAGGACCCAATAACTGTTCCTCCTGCACTCCCTGCACCCACCCTTCACCTTCACCTCTCTGCTTTCAGCATCAAAGGGCAGTCATGGCTCCAGCTGGGTGGCCACCGGCCTCTTATTTCCTCCCACATGCTCTCCTGCCATTCATTCTGATCCAGGCCCCGTCAGGGCTGAGCAGACCCATGGGATCCGACCAACGGGACCGCTCATGGCCACTTCCTGGTCATTTAAGACCTGTGCCGCAGAATGGAGGGCCATTGTCCAGACTGTTATCTGATGGCCCGAGCCAAAAGGCAGACAAAGCCAAGTGCCTGGAGACTCACCCCTTCCGCTTTGCTGAGGATACAGTGCTTTTTTTAAAGCATGGCGATGGATGATTAAAAAGAGGTGAATGAAACTGAAATATCATCAATGAAACAAACATCACCAGTTTTAAATGCGTATAACTACTGATGATAAATTTAACAAATTCTCAAGGGTCTATAGGGGAAATTTTAATTATGATAAGTGGAGGAAGTGACTGTTGTGTGAAAGTGAGTCCATAAACCTTGTTACTTGATTCACCTAAAATTCTGTTCTGGGTTTTTATTGTAGGTTTTCTGATTTTTTTGTTTTCATGTTTAATCTTTTAAAACCTTTAACCCTTGAGACAATTGAGCTGAATTTTAGGCCTTAACTTTATTACAAAAATCATCTGAACAAATGAACACTTTAGTTGTTTAAAGTTTATATATATATATATATATATATATATATATATATATATATATATATATATATATATATATATATATATATATATATATATATATATATATATATATGTGAAGACTTATATATATATATATATAATGTATATGAAGACTTTAGATGCAAAAGCCTCTAAGAGCCATCTAAAATTTTCTTCTAAAATAAGCATTTTTATCAAGCTTGTATGTTTATGTTCAGTAATTCCACTTTAATGGCAATTAATAGGTCCTTTTCATTGCCATTACTGTGAAATAACTGAACATAAACATACGAGCTTTATAAAAAATGCTTATTTTAGAAGAAAATATCAGATGGCACTTAGAGGCTTTTGCATCTAAAGTCTTCATATACATTATATATATATATATATATATATATATATATATATATATATATATATATATATATATATATATATATATATATATATATATAAAATTAATGCTAAAGTACAACCCTGTCTTAGATATCAGATTTATCAGTTCAAATAAGAATAATTTAGTATAATAAAATTTGTAATAATATACACTACCATTCAAAAGTTTGGTCTGTTTTTTTTTTCTGTTTTTTTTTTTTTTTTTTTTTTTGTTTGTGTTTTTGAAAGAAGTTTCATACTCACCAATCTTTTTAAACGTGAATTTACAGCATCATTAGTCTTCAGTGTCACATGATCCTTCAGAAATTATTTTAATATGCTAATTTGGTGCTTAACTAACATATATTATTATTATTACAACTGAAAGCGCCGGCTGTGCTGCATTTTTTTGGAAACAGTGATACTTTTTTTTCAGGAATCTTTATTGAATAGTAAGAACAGCATTTATATAAATGTACTTTTTGTAGCTGTACTGCTCCTTGCTAAATAAAATAATTAATTTCTTAAAAAAAAAGAGCTTGCTGACCCCAAACTTGGTGAATGGTGTACACATATTATCCCCTGAAGACTATCATGTAAAATTACTTATATAATCTAAGATATAATTATTTAAAGACTGTCCCCTAGTGGAGAAATTGATACAGGACATCCTCACACTTCATTAGGTGTGAATTAATTTTTTTCAATCACAACCCAATGTACAGGTTCAGCAGGCTTCCCTGGATTGCCCTGCCGTTTGTGTCTGAGTCGAGGCATAGTGCCCTTGTTTCCCACAGGTAGACAGGTGATGGGCTGCCATACAGAGCTGGCATTGTGTGTCTCATCAAAGAGAGAGTTGTTGAAGAAGCTGTGCTGTTCTGGACTATCATACACATCAGTGCAGGTGAGCAGAGGGGGATGGTGGCAGGACCGCTCACATTTCAGACATGTTTATTCTGCTACAAGAACGTATAAGCCTGTGCAAATATATCATCTGTCATTCTACAGAGTTCAGTCTTATGATGAACATTAAACTCAGTTGATTTATTATGTGAGACTAAGATTGTGAATATTGCAACAAGGCCTATGTGAACCACTTACTGTGTTGACTCACTGGTTCAGGATTGACTCAGCACTGCTCTCTGCTGGACAACAACTTACAATACAGAACATTGAAACTTGTTCCTCTGAGGACTGCATTTTTAAATGAATCAAAATCTTGGTTAATTGAGACATTAAATACAGTCAGTTTAAAAATTAACCATTCCAAATTCAACACTACAAATACTTGAAATAATGAAACAGACATAATAGTAGCATTTAACTAGTATAATTGCAGCAATAAACACTTGAATATTAACATTTTTTAAAATGCTAAATTTAACAAATGACAAAAACAGATTTCCATCCACATGAACAGGGATGCAGATTTGGTTTTGATGTGAAAATGTTATCATCTTGGTCAAGTGGGTTATCTACTTTTATATGAAAACCAACAGGACAGATTATTTACAACAAAAGTGTGAAGGAGAATATTTATTTATTTATTTATTTGCGCTTGCACAAATTACTCAAAAAACAACAACAACAATTTAACAAAATAATTACATACTGTAAATTTACAGTGCAAACTCAGGAGTAGGATGAAGAACAATATTCTTAAATATGATAAATAAGCAGACGCCTCCATCCAACCTAGACTGATCTATCCATCTCTGCGTTTCCCCACTTTAGTTTCTTTTATTTTTGAAGATCAAGCAATGGCAAAAAGTTGAATAATTCTGTGTCTTTGATCTACACACACAAGTACGAGTTCATTTCCATTTTTAATTTTTTTTTTCTTCCTCTCTGTAAAAGTGCCAGCATCAAGATTTACCTTGGTGTGCAAATGTGCTGGAATAGGTTAAAAGGAAATCTCCCTGCTCTCTCAAAGATGAAGTGCAGATGTTATGAAGTTAATTAAAAATTTAGCAATTTGTTTCTTCGGCACCAATTTAGGTTGCATCAAATGGGAGAAAGAAGATTTTTTTATTTATTTTTTTTTGAGTGAGAGAGATGCATGAACCTGTCACGTTACATTTGATTATGTATAGAAAATATTAGTCCAGATATCTAGATTATGTATAAGTAATATTTCTATATATTTAACCTTCTGCAGGGGGTCACACTCATACTCCTCTCAGTCAAAAGGGGCTGAACAGCTCAAATGTAACTTTTTTATAGTAGAGTCAATGTAATATATTTTTGATCGATAATATTTTTTATTTAATATTTTGAATTTTTAAGGAATTTTATGGTACTAAGTAATATTTATGCAATAATTATGATCCATTTGTTTCCACAATTTAAAAAAAAAAAAATAAAAAAAATTCTTTAAATTCAATTAACCCCTACATTGCTGTGTGCTTTTATCCCCACCGTGGCTGATTTGTAGATTGTACCTCAAAAAAATTACACATAAGTGACTGAATTAAGCAAAGAGTTAATATATGATGATATTATATGATATTAAATGTAGTCACATTCATTTAATGTATTTTGAGGAATGTTTGAAGCAATATATATATATATATATATATTGATTCCAGATGAGATCTTGTCATTTTTTATTACCATTGTTTTAAACTATAGTGAACAAACTGTATTAATGAATGAAATGTTCAAGGTGTCTGAATACATTTTGGTTTGTATATATTTGTCCCCTATTCAGTGAATGTCAATGAGGTCCAAAACATCATTGATCAAGAGATGTTCAGAAATTTGTCTTCCACAGAAAAAAGAAAGTACATTTTTGTCATTTTTGAAGGAACTTCAACACACACATATAATTCATCAGAAAACCTGTTGGCAACTAACTTGAGTTGTCAAGGCTCATTACTCGCAAGCTGACATATTCAGAGGACACGTGCACTGAGCATATTCCACAAGCCTTTTAACAGTTATCCCGGTACAGTAAGCCGGCACTTCATAAATAATTATCAATGTTTACTGATATTGCATCAGATTGTTGACACAGACCGTGTGTTTCTCTCTGTTCGCACCTAAATAACGGTGCCGTGCAGAAAAGGTGTCAAGTCTCCAGGGAGGGTCTGCCAGCCCCCCCCCCACCACCTGATCATGCTCCTGACATGAGTGAGGTTCGGATCCTCAGCACAGGTGTTGCAGCAGCGTTGGCACAGAATTCCCATGCCCGTGCACACAGCCCAGTGTTAACCACTATCTGCTGGCTCTTCCCAGCGGACCTGTGCTTCCATTGAGGGATATTACAAGCGGCAGGCGCTCTCCTCTGATCTGCATGCGCTCGGCACTCTCTCAGTCCTGGGTGAATAGTGCTTGACTTGTTCAATTTGTTTAGAAGCCTCATTCGGCGCTTTGAAGCCACGCATCTTAGCATAAATCATAACCTGTCTAGTTGCTCACAAGTGCTTTGAAATGCAGCATCTGCTTTGAGTCCCTGCTTTACAATTAGTTAGGCAACATCAATAGATTGACTAAATATCATCTTTCTTCATAATGAAGTGTTTGGGGTATAGCCTATGAATGAGGGTGCCTTATTTATTTTTAATTTTGACTTACCTGGATTTAGTGGACAGTTGCAGTTCGTCATTCAGATATGAAACAATCAAAGTGGGTTATGGCAGATAACCTACTTAGAGTGTATTATGGTTGTGGGGCATTGAGCATGTTGTTTACTCTTTCATCACTCCATTCCTGTTATCTGTTTGTTCATTTGTTTTGCAAACTAGAGCCGTCTGTTCTGTTGTGGGGAAAGAGGAAGAAAAGATCTTAGAAGACAAGGAGAAAAACTGCCTCTGACGTGCCTGATTGTCGTCAGCCGGTGAAGTGAACTCAACAGACGTAATGTACAGTAGACCGAGACGTCTTGAAAGGACTTTCTCACAAATGCGTAGTAGTATAACATCCCAATGGTGACTCAGAAGTATATATTTGTTATACAGTGCCCTCCACAAATATTGGCACCCTTAGTAAATGTGAGCAATGGTGGCTGTGAAAATCTGCATTGTTTATCCTTCTGATCTTTCATTTAAATAATTCACAAAAATATAACCTTTCATTGAAGTAAAACAGTTGAAAGTGGGGGGAAACTCACATTATGAAATAAATGTTTTTCTCCAATACATGTTGGCCACAATTATTGGCACCCCTAGAAATTCTTATCAGGAAAATGTCTCTGAAGTATATTCCCATTCATATTTACATTTTTTAGCACACCAGGGTGATCATGAACATGAAATTGTCCAGCCATGACTTCCTGTTCCACAGGAGTATAAACATGAGGAAACACAAAGGCCAAATTCCCTTAATCATTCATCACAATGAGAAAAAACAAAGAATATAGTTCTGATGTGCAGCAAAAGATTGAGCTTCTCAAAATAGAAAGTGGCTGTAAGAAAATAGCTAAAGCATTGAAAATCCCCATTTCCACTATCAGGGCAATAATTAAGAAGTTCCAATCAACTAAACATGTTACAAATCTGCCTGGAAGAGGATGTGTGTCTAAATCATCCTAATGCACGGTGAGGAGGAGAGTTTGAGTGGACAAAGACTCTCCAAGGATCACAGCTGGAGAATTGCAGAAATTAGTTGCGTCTTGGGGTCAGAAAGCCTAAAAAAAAAAATCAAACAGCACCTACATCACCAAAAGGGTTTCAAGAAAAATCCTCCTTGCTCATCCAAAAGCAATCTCCAGCATATTCAGTTGTCAGACATGACTGAACTTCAAACAGGAACAGCTTCTATAGTCAGATGAAACTAAAAAAAGAGCATTTTGGCAGCAAACCCACCAGATGGGTTTGGTGCACACAGGGATAAAAAGTACCCAATGCACACGGTTAAATATACTGCTGGATCTTTAATGTTGTGGGCCTATTTTTCTGCTGGAGGTCCTGGACATCTTGTTCAGATACATGGCATCATGGATTCTATCAAATACTAACAGATAAAAAATCTAAACCTGACCGCTTCTGCTAGAAATCTTATAATGAGCCGTGGTTGGATCTTCCATCAGGACAATGATCTGAGCACAAAATGAAGCTTCTGCCATGGCCGTCCCAGTCCCCTGACCTGAACCCTATGGAAAATGAGTGGAGTGAACTAAAGAGAAGAAGCACCAACATGGAGTAATGAGCTTTTTCCCCAATTTTCAGTTGTTTTACTTAAATGAAAGGTTAGAATTTTGTGAATTTTTTGAATGAAAGATTTATTAATTTACTTTTTTATGAAAAAATGTATTGCTATTTTGTCCATTACTTTTTTTAATATTTAATTAACTGCCATAATTAATTTATTGACACGAATTATCTGACATAGATGGATGCCATTATACAGTATTATATTGTTAGAAGGTCAAATAAAAAAAAAATGCCTCTGAAAAAAGACTAATAAAAAAACGTTTTACCTAAAACAAATTAAATTCAGTCAGGGAATTTTAAAATTATGAAAATAATAATAATAATAATAATAATAATAATAATGGAAAAATATTATTTACTTTTTTTATTGATATGCTTAACTCTAAAATATTTAATCCGCTAGAAATTCTTTGTGAGGGCAATTTATTAAAAATGCTTTTAAAAAATCACAAACAATTGGAAATTCATTGGACAAAAGGTGTGGGAACCATGTATTGCATATGAAAATGCCTGATCTTTAAACATTATAAATTTGTATCAGGAATGAATTTGTCATTGATCCATCATAGTAGGTTTAGACTTATATTGTCTGCACACTCAATTAAGCCATAGATCAAAGAAAAGTTGATCCACTGTTCTTCACTGTTCATCATAATGTGCACCCCTTCAACCTGCAACATTAGAAATTCTTTTTGCATCGAGAAGAGAAGGTAAAAAAAAAGAAGAAAAAAAAAACACTTAAGTTTCTCATTTTCCAAAGGCAGGTATTTGATCAGTAGTCATAAATTAAAGTTACTGGAGTGCAAATTACGGCATGAGGATTAGATAAAAGCAGCTCTCTGTCAAAAGGTGGCATCTTCAAAGCGCCCCTGGTTAAGCAGCACACAACAGCACGCCGTCGATGCCTGGCATGGCTCGCTGCCGGATGACATCTCTCCGTGCATTACGGGGGCTGTGCTAACCGTGGGGGCCAAACAGCTGCTGATGGAGGTGTGCAAACACAAATAAATCTACATCTGTGAGCAGAGAGCTGCTGCTTGTGTCAGGGGCTCTGCCACTGGCTCATCACTAATGCATTGGATGAGTAGGCCACATATGGCCCGGGATACAGGGTGGAGGAAGGGCACAGAGGACTCTGAGTAAGGAGACTTCACACAAAAATAAAAGTTTTGTCATTATTTACTCACCCTCATGTTGTTCCAAATCCATATGCTGATGTTTTTTTTTTTTTTTTTTCATAATTAAAAAAAAAATACACAGATATGTTCATACAGTTAGATTAAAGGGATAGTCCACCCAAAAAATTCTGCCAAACAGTTTCGGTTCACATTAACTTCCATTGTATTATTTGTCCATATACATTGGTAGTCAATGGGAACCGAAACTTACCCAAACCGAAACATTTGGTTACCATTGTTCTTCAAAATATCCTCTTTTATGTTCCACAAAAAAAAAAGAGTCATAAGACCAAAGTATACTTCTTTTTTCTTTTTTTTTTTTACAGTCGAATGCACAAGCCTTGCAAAGTATACTTCATTTGACTCATACGCGTACACACGTACACATGCACAGTTTTGAGCAATCTCTCGCCACGAGTTATAACCCATGTAAATATATTTGTGTTCTTTCATGCTAGAGTTGTTCAAATGAGGGTATTTCTTACTTCTTTGCACAATCTCTCATCTACATAGGCCTCCATTGTCGCTGTAGCTTGCATGTGTTCCGTTTTGTTCTGTTTATGCAGTTTTTCTTTGACTACCTTGCGAATCGACGCGCCCAGGACATGGTTGCCACCTTGTGGATAAACTAATTACTGAAAAAAAAGTACAAAAATCCGGCGCTGATGTTTATATATATATTTTTTGTTTTATTATTATTATTATAATAATGCATCAATGCCGGCGCTACACATACAGTAAGCGCGTACTCTTCTGATGACGAAATTCGCGTCACGCGCACTGTACGCTGACCCTCACTTACGGATAAAAAGCGAATTATATTGGGCCATAGAGGTTTGGAACAACATAAGGGTGAGTAAATTATGATTTTTCATTTTTTTGGTGAACTATTCCTTTGATAGTGAAACACAGACTGTCAGGCTCCAATAAGGATGTGTGTGTGCATATGTGTGTGGTCGCGGTAAACCCAATGTTGTGCAAACAAAATGTCCCAAAAATTTTAATTTTGGTCCCCAAGAGAAAAACAGCTTATAAATGATATTGAATGACACTGAAAATATAAAAATTCAGAAAGTTTTTTGTGAGGGTTGTGTTTATGTCCATGGTAAGAAACATGAAAAAAAGCTGGAAACCCAACAAGTTTGTGTGTGGGGAGGTGGGGTGTAGCAAAGAATATACGCTGACAAGAAGCGACACTCAATAGAACGTTCCATTGCAACACCGGCGCCCAGCAACAGCCCTGCGCTTCCGCCATTTTGGGGTTAAAGCGAGTCGGCAATCCACTATATGGCAATATCAGCTGCTTTGTTAAAAATAAGCCTATTAAAGCTGAAATCAAACTTGAATGAGGACAACACAGAATAAAATACTATCACTAGTGACCATCAAATCCTTTTTACAATTTATTTTACACACTTTGTGTTTAAGTCTTCCATTTTTTTCACAAAACCTTTTTGCTCTCTAGAAACCCAGTCAGATTGGGTTAAAATTATTTAAAAGATCTAGTATTAGCATTATAAACACTGAATTAATACCAACATATGAAATTAAGTTAAAGATGCATTAGACAAATTGGGAATGTTGGACAATATATGACTATAACAGCTTGATTTTGCAGTGTTGTCTTATGTCTATTAAAGGTCTTATGTCGAATAAAAATTTAATTTTTGAATATCTTGGAATAGTTAAATAACAAGAGTTCAGTACATGGAAATGACATACAGTGAGTCTCAAACACCGTTGTTTCCTCCTTCTTATATAAATCTCATTTGTTTAAAAGACCTCAGAAGAACAGGCAAATCTCAACATAACACCGACTGTTACGTAACAGTCGGGGTGTACGCCCAAATATTTGCATATGCCAGCTCATGTTCCCAACATTATGAAAGGCATTACACAAGGGCAGCCTGTATTAACGTCTGGATGTGCACAGCTGAATCATCAGACTAGGTAAGCAAGCAAGAACAATACCAAAAAATGGCAGATGGAGCAATAATAACTGACATGATATCATGATATCATGATATTTTTAGTGATATTTGTGAATTCTCTTTCTAAATGTTTCGTTAGCATGTTGCTAATGTACTGTTAAATGTGGTTAAAGTTACCATCGTTTCTTACTGTATTCACGGAGACAAGAGTCGTCGCTATTTTCATTATTAAACACTTGCAGTCTGTATAATTCATAAACACAACTTCATTCTTTATAAATCTCTCCAACAGTGTAGCATTAGCCGTTAGCCACGGAGCACAGCCTCAAACTCATTCAGAATCAAAAGTAAACAATATAACAGTATACAATACTCACATAATCCGAAGCATGCATGCCGCATGCATGACAAACACTTTGTAAAGATTTGAGGGTTATATTAGCTGTATAAACTTTGTTTATGCACTGTTCAAGGCAAGTGCGAGCTCCGTGGGCGTGGAGCACGAGAATTAAAGGGCCAGTAGCCCTGAATCCAACACGATCACATGAGAATGCGTATCAATAGTACGAGTTTGTAATCTCGTAGAATATATACGCCAAAATGAGTTTTGGCGTTCTTATGGTACGCGTTTTTTTCGCGTACATATGATACGCACTTTATGGCGTGTATATGATACGCTCTTGGGTAGGATGGGGGTGGGGGAGTGGGGGTTTCGTACTTATAATACGCCATAAAGTGCGTATCATATGCACGCAAAAAACTGCGTACCATAAGCACGCCAAAACTCATTTTGCCGTATATATTCCACGAGATAACAAACTCGTACTATTGATACGCATTTTCGTGTGATCGGGCTCCTGAATCAACTCAATTCTAATGATGCCCCAAAATAGGCAGTTAAAAAAAAAATTAATAAAAAAAAAAATCTATGGGGTATTTTGAGCTGAAACTTCACAGACACATTCAGGGGACACCTTAGACTTATATTACATCTTTTTTTTAAAAAAAGTTCTAGGGCACCTTTAAAACGTACAATGTATATTTCAATTCAGATAGTGGAGTGATACTATGATTACGCCACTAGGTCTGCAAACATGATGATCTTAAATGTATTAATTATTAATTTACTATTAATAAATGTGTAAAGTTGCATAAAATGTAAATATTCAATAAAGTAGGCTAACTACGTTACCTCAGATGGTTGAATGGTTGGACTCCACAACTGGTAAAATAAAACATATATAAGACAATACAACATTTACTGTATGAGCCATAAAATTTACTGATGATTTCATTTGAAAAATGTTCTATTGCGCTTCTGATTTGGCAGTGAAATTTTGGGTGCGTAAGATGTGAAGGATTCTATGGTCCAGTTAGTATTTTCACCCCATAATGGCGGCCGCGCTACCAGAGCGCCATCTAGTGGCTGTTACCCAAAAAGTATCAGAGTGTCGCCACTTGGGTTCTACACTCTTTGGGTGTAGAAGCACCTTCATTCTTTTAAAAGAAACACATTCTAAAATGCTGAAGTCATCACTCACCTTTGTCCCTTCCGTTTCAACAGATTTTCTTGGATTGTAAGAACAATTGTGCTCTGATCGACATAGCTCAAGCTCAGAATGTAGAACCACTCTAACCAAACATGTTTTGGACAGTTAAGATTGATTTGTTTTTAATATGATTTTCACTTCATCTTCTAATAAATTAAATATATTTCTCAGTCCCTTTGAAATTTTTCTATCTAATTAAAAGTAATTTCGATTTGGCAGGAATATTATGAATTGCTAGGTTAGATAACATTCTACCAGTATTCTGTTAGTATTTTAGTGATTTCCACAGAGGAAAGCTTTCTGCCATGTAATCAAATGGAGGTACAGGAATCATATGTGTAATTATAACACAGTCATCAAAGCTTTAGCATACTCTTCACATGTCTCACAGTAATTCTGAGCTTCTAAGGAAATTGGCTGGGGTCCATGTGCTGCACAATACCCACATTAACTCGACATTGTCAGGTGTTCTGACTATTTATTTTCTTTTGTTTTCAGTGTGTGTTTGCATGTTATGAGCCGTATTTGATTGATAATCCGCCTGTTCTTTCCTTTTGTTTTCAGCCGGGCTTGTATATTATTTATATTATGTTGCCTTAGACTGACAGCTATGTTGGGGAATTAGTCTTTAGTCTTTAAGGGGATTAAATAACATGATCCATAAATAAACAATGTCCCCCTCGTACTGTAAATTAGTAATCATTCATTTTAAATTTCAGTATAGTACATGCACACACACCAACATCTGCTGTGTTTGAGTTCAGCGCATTTTAATAAGTGTCAGAGTAAAGTAATAAAAGTATGGTTAGGATCCAAAATCCAAATTGAAAAAAATGGATTTAGAATAAAAATTTAAAGCTATAAAAAATACACAGAAAGAGACATTCTGAAATGCAAGTATATTTTTTTCCCACACAAATTGGTGTTTTTCCTTTAAAAAAAAATTGCATTTTCTATTTTAAAATATATTCCCTCATTGGCAAAGCTGAATTTTCAGCATCATTACTCCAGTCTTCAGTGTCACATGATCCTTCAGAAATCATTCTAATATGCTGATTTGCTGCTCAAGAAACATTTCTTAATATTATTAATTTTGAAAACAGTTGTGCTGCTTAATATTTTTGTGGAAACCATCAGATCTTTTGTAGCACTGTAAATGACTTTAATGACAAAGTTTGATCTATTTAATGCATCCTTCCTGAATAAAAGTATTAATTTTATTTTTTTTTTTTTAATCTTGCTGACCCCAGACTTTTGAATTGAAGTGTATATCAAATAGTCTGTCTTTCAATGAAAGTGCTAGAGGTTGAATGTCTGGTCTTCAAACAGGATGTCTTTTCAATATGTGAGAGTTCAAAGTGCTGAAGTAGTCTTCAAAGCTTGAACACAGAGCAAATTTCTTTCAGATGGCAACTTTCAGAGCTTGTCACGTGACTTTGTGTGGGTCAAAAACCTGAATCGCTCTGGTTTCCCATCCATTGTTGCTGTGGGATTAAGCAGTCAGTGTGTATTTAAATGACAGACGAGGCAGATCGGTGCTGAGGAAGGGAGTTGTTCCTTGCTGTAAAGTCTTCACTCTCGTTTTATATACAGTTCCAGTACCCCCTCCATTTCACTCTTTCCTTTCGTCTTTCGTCTCAGAGAGTGCAGGCGCATGTCAAGCGATTGTTGAATTGAAATATTGATGTAGAATATCAAAGCATGGGGTATAGCTCCTGTGTTTCCTGAACTAACCGAAAACTGCTTTGATCACAGGCTCCTGTGATCTGACTTCTGAAGTTGTTAAGAGTACTGAAAAACAAAATGCAAACAAACTTCAAGTGCCCCTAGTAATGATAAAAGTTTCTCTGACAAGTAGATTTTTGCCTTTTTTTATTTTCACACACAAATGACAGAATTCCTCACATAAATGCAAAGGGACAATTGCTAAAAAGATTTCATACGTGAAAACATTTTCAGAAAATTTCTTTCATGGTTTAGCAATGGCTTATGTAACTTCTTTTTAGAATTCTTAGTCTTTCATTTGTAGTTTTATGTAAACTTAAGTAAAAAGTAAAGACAAAGTAATGCATTGTCGGAAAAAAAGACACAATTCAGACACAGTTTGTGTGGTTAATCAGATTAACATATTCAGAACATATTGACTACACTTTCCTTATAGGATATTTGAGACACCTTCAAAATGTGCTACAGATATTCTGCCAGTAACCTCCAATGCCTCAAGAATCCTTTACATTTTTATAGTGCATTACAAAAATGCCTAAATGAGAGCTTACGGTAACTGAATGAAATATGTGTGCAAATCCGTCAACATCATGTAGTGAGCCAGACCTGAAGCTCAGCATCATCAGCATCCTGAATTATCCAACATTCCTTGACTCTGTCGTGGCAATTATGAACAGTGCCATTCCTGATTGCATTGATTAGTGTTTTAGCTGGAAAGATGCAGGGGGCAGCAGGTTTTTACATGCACTCTGTCTCATCCATTATGCCACATTTGTCAAGTTGGGGGTTTCAAGTCATTTAGTCCATGTGGGGCTGTAAACTGGCTTTTGGAGATGGCCAACAGTACAAAAGCTTGCGGCTGGCTGTTTAGAGTGCAGATGGTCAAGACAGCTGGGACAATTTAGTGATCTGAGACTCTTAAACTGCCCTCCAGACATGCTAAAAAACAGCTTGACAACATGCCTGCCATTGTTTTGGTCATTTTATGAGGACATTGATCTTTGAATGAATGGATTTTGCATTTGTGATGGAAAAAAGTAAGACTCTTGCTATCTGGATCAATAATACATTTATAAAATTACATTGAATGAAATATATATATATATATATATATATATATATATATATATATATATATATATATATAAATTAGGATTAGAATTAGAATGTGAAATTATATTTTAAATTGAAATTTAAAAAGGACAAAATGGATCTTGCTAATTTCATACCATTTACAACCATTATATTAGATTTATTAATATCTAAAAATCAAAAATATATTATACATGTTGTGAGAAAATATATAATAATATAATATAATATAATATAATATAATATAATATAATATAATATAATATAATATAATATAATATAATATAATATAATAGCTATTAAATACTAATAAAATATAATATTTAAAATATATTACAGAGTATGTATATATATATATATATATATATATATATATATATATATATTATATATATATACTTTTTTAAATATATATATATATATATATATATATTTAACATATATATGTATATATATATATATATATATATATATATATATATATATATATATATATAAAATTAAATTTAATTGCTAAATTACTACCATTATTAGATTTTATAAAGAGAGAGAGTGAGAGAGAGAAATATTGTTTTATAATTTTTATAATATCTTATACAAAAAAACAAAATGAATTGAAAATTATCTAATATTTTTGCCCCACATCTTTTATAATATTTTTCAATTATTTGTTTTATTTTTCATTATGTAATATAAGATTAATTTTGTTTTAAATAAAAGTAGTAAATTAGCTATATAAAATCCCACACCTCATTTTGTCCCTTTTTAAAATTCAATTCAAACTATAATTTAAAATCATTTAATTTCAGTTCAAACCATATAAATGTAGGAGCCAATATGACTGTCTGACAGGCTGTAGTAAACGACTGTGCTCAGGAAATAGTGTGCGGCCACTAACAGCAGCCGAAACCTCTGTTAAAGGCAGTTCTCCTGATTGCCTGCCATCTCTACAGCTGCCTAATGAAGGCTGGGATCTGTGCTTGCTTTGGAAATGAGTTTTCCCTTGAAAACGGCGTAAGCCGTATCCAGGTCTATTTAAATGAGGTAACATGGGGAAGGTAAGCACAACCACTGGAGCATTGTTTGCACAGTTCAAAGTGAGGAGAGCGTACTTTGCACTTCAAAGACACTCATCTGGGAGGCAGTGAGAGGAGTGGGGGTGGGTGGGGGGAAGGAAGGGGGGTTTAGGGGACAGGAAATAAGAATCTGGGTAATTAACAACTTCTGCTCTGTAATAAAGCAAGCAAAAGGAGACAGCAGCAGCCTCCCCTACGTAAAGCGACCAAATATTTGATGTGTTATACCTCCATCCTCTACCTGTTCCACCTTTTTTTGACTGTTATTTTGTTTTATTAGTATTACACCCCTTAATTGCCCCCCATACAGTGCAGGGATGTGCAGCTTATTATGTTATGTTTCAAATTCAGTCTCTCTAACATGATTTTTTCACAGAGCAATAATTTTGCAGGTTAATTTTGGAGCAAATTATGTTGTTGGTTTGTTTATACATGTTGTTTATTTAGAAAATATGAATTTGTTATTATTTTTATAAACTCAGTCAGCAATCAGTCTATCAGTCTCTCTATTTATCATCTATCTTTCATTAATTTATCATTGAACAACATTAATGTTCTTCTTCTTTCTTTCAATGTGTGAATGAAACCAATAACTCAGTATATAAACAGTCATTATAGGCTAAGTAACATTTCCTAGCCTACTTTAAAGACAGTCTTCGAGATACGCTTTAGAAAATAAAAATTACAAATTAAATTTTTAAAATTCAACTCACTTTGATTGATTACAAAACGAAGCATGTAAGTTTAGTACGTTTCCTACGTGTCATCATCTCATTTCTCCATCGCTGTGGTATATTTAGCAGACTAAAGCAATGCATCTGCCGGGACAAAGGTCGATTGTTATGCGACTGGAGGTGAGAGGCAACACAAAGCAGTGAGGATTTTCTATGTATTAAGATGTTAAATGGCTTTCCGACTTCAATGTAAATTCTCTTAGAGAAAGACTCAAAGTGTTAGATGAACTTTGGATGCTCTGCATTTAATCCCTTTAAATGTGATGACGCCCTTAACTTGAACCCGGAGTGTGAAAATGTCACGCAGGGAACTTTATTTGTAATATCACTTCAGAGTGCGAACTACTGAGTGTGCATGGAGATTTATTTCACTTGTCTTGTTTGAAAGTTTCTGATTACCTGGTGTAGCTTCTTCATTCGCCTTTATTAACGGGATAAAAGAATAATAGCCTAGTCTTCAAACATCATTTAGCGTCTTAATACGCCATTTTCCCAGAATGATCAGTTGACAACAGCTGAAGAGCTCATAAGAACGAAAATCAAATACAGTAGAACTAATCTGCATAACTTTCAAAAGTTTTAGTGTCACTTTAAACCCCTAAAAACTTAATAACATCTGAAAATATTATTTAATTAACCCCCATCAAATTCGTAATACGTTTCATATAATTTATTTTCATATTCCTTTTTAAATGCACACAAACTACAACCCACTAAAATAGAATATTTAAGTTTAACTGCTGCCTTAATTTTACGAAAAAAAAAACAAAAAAACAGTAGCTCTTGGCACTTTTTTGAATTACTCTTGGAAAAATCAGGTTCTTAAAATCAAGTAGAAGGTAAATAAATGGAAAATTATGTTTGAAGTATTAAAGTTTTTATAATGTCTTGATTGTAACAGGCAGTTTCGTTTTTAATTTGCGAGTCGTTAAACTTGTAAATATCAGTTACATGTAAACAAACGTTCTCATTTTTGACTCTTCTCACCAACAACCGGAGCTCTCACAGGTTAACATTTGGCAAAATTAAATTAAATTAGAATAAAATGAAGGTTATAATACACACCCCTCTATAATCTCCCAAAGATTGCCCTCCCCAATATTCCCCCACCGCATCTCTCCTCCATTCACTGGCCCTCCTGATACATACTTAAGAGACCCCGTCGAGAGGATCTTTTCCCTATAAAGAGAAGATGCAATCCGACCGCCTTTGAAATGATCCTCAGGACTTATTGCGACAGGCCCTTCAGTCGCACTTCAAAAGGACGAGTCTTGGTTTGAAAGCCGCTGCTTTTGAAAAGGGGACCCAGAAAACCAGCAGCAAGAGCGCGGAGTGGCCAACGACTCTTACAGGCGATAAAGGACAGGAGTAGCAAGAAAGAACCGAGGGATTATTGATGATCACTATATCTAAACTCATGCACCGGTAACCTTACTGTGTAACGGGGTCAATCCGAGCAGGATCTTAGCGCGCCTCCTCGTACCCGCACAATCTGACTTTTGGCTCGGTTACGCACTGCGCGCCGCGCTTTTACGCAGGTGTGGATATCTTGAAGATCCCGCGTACACATGGCTGCGTTAACCTTATCCAGAGCGGACAATTTCCTGCACAATTTCTTACAGGTACTGCTCTTTAATGTGATTTTTCGATTACATAGAGATACTTTGGCACAATCACATCTCCAATTTTTGTTTCCTGCATAACTTTTATTTGAAATGCAATTCTTTCTTTCTTTCTTTCTTTCTTTCTTTCTTTCTTTCTTTCTTTCTTTCTTTCTTTCTTTCTTTCTTTCTTTCTTTCTTTCTTTCTTTCTTTCTTTCTTTCTAATTGCTGCCTTATTTTAAGTTTTTATTATTTTATAACTATTATAAAATTATTAGAATTGTTTTTAAAATGTCATAACCATAAAAACTAAAAAATAAGGCAAAAATATTTTACTCTATTATCTGTACAATGTTTATAATTCTGTATATTTCTAAATAGATTCTGTATATGCAAGTATGAAGGTTGATTTAGTTACAATTATTTGTTTTCTCCCCTCTAGGATCGTACTCCCAGCTCCTCTCCAGAGAGCGGTCCTAACACCCTTTCTTTTTTGGCCACCACATGCAGTCAGGCTTGGCAAGAGGGGTCACAGCTCCCTTACGAGGGTCCCGTTGGCTCCGCTTCCAGCATGTTTCAGCTCTGGAGCAATGACGTGGCCCCTAACTCCAGCTTGAGCGCCCACCAGATGACCTTCACCATGCCCAAAATGCAGTTCCCCGGCCACATGCAGCCCACCCTGGGCTCGCACTCCCATCATCACCATCATCACCACCATCACCACCACGAGCTGCCCCTCACACCTCCGGCCGAGCCCCCGTCCGCCTACTCGTTCGAGCTGTCTCCAGTAAAGATGCTCTCCTCCCAGGCACAGGGGAACGCGCCGTACTACGCGCAGCACAACGCTGTGGGTCAGAACTTTCCCAGCTTCCTTCAAAACGCTTCAGGAAGACCTCACCTGCCCAGCGGGCACGTTGAGGACGGCCAGCAGTGGTGGAGTCTCCCTCAGAGTAGCAGCGCACCCTCCAGTCACCCCTTTTCTCTGGGCCGGCAGCTGGTTTTGGGCCATCAGCCTCAAATTGCTGCACTTCTGCAGGGCACCTCAAAGGGTCTGTTGAGCTCAACTCGTCGCTGTCGCAGATGCAAATGCCCTAACTGCCAGTCAACGGGAAACGGAGGTGCCGCTCTGGAGTTCGGGAAGAAAAGACTACACATTTGTCACATTCCAGATTGTGGCAAGGTTTACAAAAAAACCTCTCACCTGAAGGCGCACCTGCGCTGGCATGCCGGCGAGCGGCCCTTCATCTGCAACTGGCTCTTCTGCGGGAAGAGCTTCACACGTTCGGATGAGCTGCAAAGGCATCTCCGCACACATACCGGGGAGAAGCGTTTCGGCTGTCAGCAGTGTGGGAAAAGGTTTATGCGGAGCGATCATCTCTCCAAGCATGTGAAGACCCATCAGAGCAGGAAGAGCCGGTCCAGTCAGCCCGCTCACAGTGGGACTGATGCACTGCTCAGCAACATCAAGAGAGAGTAAAGGATGCAAAACGCAAAAGAACTCAATATAGTATCCACAATGAGACCGGAGACCTTACAAGGAGATTTGCGTCATCTAAAGGTTTTTAACAGATATTCCAAAAAGCAATAGAAGCATGGGCCTGTTTCCATTGTACTTTTTTTTTTTTTAACACTGGAGCGAATGCACACCATGCTGCACCAATCTTTGAGACTTTAAAGAGACTCATGGTCACAGCAGAAGTTCTCTCGTTGTGATATATCTAATAAAAGTGACATTTTTTATGGCTATGGATGCAAAGACTTCTTATGACCAAACTTTGCCCTTGCACATTTATTTAAAGATTTTAATTCAAAAGCTAAGGGAAATTCTTTGAACAGCACAATAATAAGCATTTGTTTCTTGGTGAAATTGTCATTTGTTTACACTTTGTTGTTGCTTTCTCTATTGTTTTTTGTTGTTGTTGTTGTTTTAGGGAAAATTGATGCCTTATATTGAAATCATAAATTCTGGTTGCAAAATTTGCCAACAACACTCAACAGATCACCTGAAGTCTTGTTTTCTTGCAGAGAATGGCACTGCTATAAATATCATCAATCTAAATCTAAATCCTTATAGTTTCAAAACATGAACCAAATGTATATAATGTTTATACAGTGCACAGTTCTATGAAGACCAGCATGTGAAATATTAATAAACATGTGCAAATCAAAATCTTGTTCTTTGTTCATTTTTTCACAGCAAAATTTGAATGTAGTACCTTGTCAAGCACACTTAGTGCATTTTAACAGATGTATGAAGTTCAGCAAATGGCTAATGTTAAAAATGTTAATGGCTAATGTTATTCAAATGTTAATGTAATAGCATTCAGGATGCTAATTTAAGGTGGCCATTGTTTCTAAGGTGTTGAGGAAGCACTTAAAACAAAGACAAATGACTGGAGAGTCCTCAGACATTTTACAGTTGTCAGTAAATAGTCGGGCCATTCATGGGAACTGCGGTCTGACCTTCTCCCATCAAGTTCACAGTCATGTTGTCTCGTAATTGCTAGTGTAAATAACACAACAGTTAACGCTCCACTGGAGCTCACTGTGAATGGACCCCCAGCCGTTTATATCCCACTGGCCGTGAGAGAAGTCACTTTGATTTGCCACCTTTCTGATAGTGAATGCTCAAAACCTCTCTCCCCCATCTGTGTGTGCAAATGAACCCTTTACTGCTCAAGAATGCCCAGAATGTGACGTAAAACAGAGACACATTAACCAGATGTCTGCATGTGTTGACTAGATTCCCAAGTCATATCACAGATTTGGAGGGTTTTTTATCAGAATGATTCTGGTCATCATTTAATTTTTTTAAAACATTTTCCCCCCAAGATTTTTTTTTTTTTTTTTTAACACAAAAAATACATCAATTCATTAATGACTGTGAAGGTTTTCATCTATTCAGGTTATCTTAAAGTGTCTGTCATAAGCATTCTGATTAAACTCCATCAGAACCTAGTAATGGGGCAAGTTGTCACAACAACGAAGAGGTTTTGAGTCAAAAAGTCCAAAAATACTAATGTTTGTTTTCTCTGCCAGTGATTTTATGTAATAGTGTGATCAAAAATAGTCTAAAAAAATATAATAATCTCACAAAATAGAATATCATCCTTGTATTTTTGTAATATTTCTTTGGTAAACTAATTCCCACAGTAAAACCATAAGGATTCAATAATATAATTAAGATTTTGGCTGAAAGGTTTAACTGTTTTCAGGGCAAGAATATTTTCATAATATCAGGGCAAGTTGTCACATGTTTAATACACAATTTATTATTACAATTTAGCTGAATACCAAGACCAGTCATAGACTGTTTAATGGCAGGTTTCACTGTGACAACATGCCCCTCTATAGTGTTCAGTGAACTGTCTTGGGTCTTTTTTGTAGATTTGTGTGTATATAGAAACCGACTTTCAGAAATAATCCTACTTTGAGAATTCTTTAAGTGTGACAACTAGCCCCGGTGATAAATACACATCCTAAACGACATCACACAGCAAACAGCAGAGAAGGAAACATTGTGTGTTCTAAAACACCCTTGCGTTCCAAAAGGAACCAGTTTAATTTGATATAATACAATGGTTTTGTCACATAGACATGGATCATGTCCAATTCTTTCTCCACATCATTTCCTTCATCATTTAGAGGTGTTCTTCAAAATAGCATGCAACAATGTAAGATTCAAACCCACGTTTGTGGAAAGGCAGTACAGGAAAGCTTTCAGTTTATACAGGGCTATATCAAATTATTTGATTTCTGCTGATTTGAATATTACGCCAAGGCAAGAGAAGGTTGTTACAATCATTTTAAGGATATTTAAGCGAATGCGTCTGAAACATGCCAACAGTAAAGCATATAAGCTTTGGTGCAGAGTTTTGAATTTAAAGTTTGAAATTGATCTGAGGAAAAAAAAAAAATACTGATTGGTTGTGTATACAGCGCTAAAGTCCTCTGGCACCCTCTCATGGAAAGAATGTGCAATGAGCTAAACGGAGTGAAAGTGCTTTTTGATCATGCTTAAACATCAAATACCAAACACATACCATCCCTTCTTTGGCGAGGCATCATTTTATGACAAACTGTATGTTTCAGACAATGTCAATCCTCTTTCTAACTAATGATTTGGTTTGTCATTAACAAATACTTTTTAAAAAGAAAATAACAAAACAAAACAAAACAAAAAACAATGACCAATACATTTGTTTTAAACTTTGAAAAAAAAAAAAAGGACATCTTTAGCTTTTTCCTTAGCTTTTATGAGAGAACATTTTCCCAAAAAATAAGCATGTGCTGTAGATGAACTGAACTGAATTACATTTTAGACTTGATATGTCATTAATTTTCTGTAAAGGGAACTGGCACCTGCTTTTGGCACATAATGATATAACATAAGTTATTAATAATAATAATAATGTTATAAACTAATATCATTTGGAAACCTCATTTTGTATCAAGAGACCTGCAGAGTAATCCAGGCAGTGTGCATCAAATGAGGAATGGGCGGCAGAAGCTAAAAAGGGTCATTAAACCACAGATAAACTACTTTTATACAGCATCTTCTTCGGCCATAACAATTGCTGTCCATCTTTTAATCCTTCCCTTGAGCGAGTCCTCCTGCTCAACAAGGCAGATGCTCGTTGTGTGTGATCTCTTATGTACACCTTGTCCAACAGAGTTGATTGATCTTAGAGAATTCAAACACCCAATCAGCGAGGAGAAAGTCAAGCGTCCGCGTCTCCATGCACAGATCATTCCGCTACATACGGTATATACAAATTAGCTGCATTTAGAGTCTGTTTCCCCTTAGCTCCTTCATAAGAGTTTACGCAGCCCACGAGAGCATTCAATATAGATGGGAGATAGAAAGACAGCTTCCGTAAAGAGGCACCGATAGTGCGAAACCTTTAAAATCCAGCGTGAGCCCTATAAGGACTCTCTTATGTTCATAATAATACAGTATATTCTCTGCAAAACACATCTGATGGAAAATGTTCAGCATGTTTGCGAGGATGAAGCCATCAGAATTTAGCACACAAACACACACATTCAAAAACATACATACAGACATACACGCTTGCCCAAACGCATCCCCGTATAAAGGTTTACTCTGGTTCCTGCTCCAGTGACCTCCCAATATAGGAATGGTTGATTCTCCTTTGAACAAAACACAACTTAGTAAAAGTAAAAAGACCAAAAAAAAAAAAAAAAAAAGATTTAAAACAATTTAAAAAGTCACTAGGTAATTCGCGTCACAGGTTTGGGAAGAATACCACAAGATAACAGACGTGAATAAAGTCCAGACTGTGGCATGCTCTGGTGCAAACATCAGATTCAGGGTCATTTCCATTCACAGGTCGTCCTCATCAAGTTGGGCCAAATTACTGGAGCGCTGAAGAGTGGAGGAGGGACTAGGAACAGCCATGCGTCCCTCTCTCAGTGAAGTTCTGCGTCCACCCTCTCCTGAACTCTGGGACACAATGGAGAGAAAAAAAGGCATTTTTTTGCTACTGATGGTTTATTTTTCTCAACAGCACATTATTAACATTATGGAAGCCTGTCTCAGCCTATTGTGAAAATAATTTTTTTTTTTAGTTTATAATAAATAAAATCATAATGTAAGATATAAAGACACAATCGTTAGATATAAAGTCACATTTATGAGAAACAAAGACACCATTGCAAAATACAAAGACACCGTGAGATAAAAAGACACAATTGTGAGTCACAATTACAAAAAATAAAGTTGCACGGATAAAAAATAAAATTGTGAGATTAAAGGATAAAAGATAAAATTGCAAGAGTCATATTGTAAGGTATAAAATCGCCATTATAAGTTATTAAGCCACAATTATGAGAAGCAGAGTCATAATTGTGAGATTTAAAATCACATAAGGGCTTTTCACATTTGAAATAGTTAACCCAGGGTCATTATAATCCCAGGGTAAACGGAATACTGGGTTATCTTGCTTCACGTTTCACACTACTCATAATTTACCCAGGGTTAACAATTAATCTTGGGTATTCATAAGCTGACATTTCACATTGCTCCAGAGCAGGGTTTCATAACCCTGGGTAAAAAGTGGTGCTAACCCCACTTCTAAATTACAAGTGTGAAATGTTCCTTTACCCAGGGTTAAAAATTGTGTTTAGAACGAGGATAACCCAGGGTTAAGCACAGAGTGAAAAGCCCTATTGTGAGATATAAAGTCACCCTGTGGTGTATATATATATATATATAGATAGATAGATAGATAGATAGATAGATAGATAGATAGATAGATAGATAGATAGATAGATAGATAGATAGATAGATAGATAGATAGATAGATAGATAGATAGATAGATAGATAGATAGATAGATAGATAGATAGATAGATAGATAGATAGTGGGAGGCCACTGATCAGCCACTCTAAAGATGAGCTCCTGAAAAAAATTATAAAAGATTAAGCCAAAAAGTAAGACAGAGAGTGAAACAACGACAACAAACAAGAAAAAACAGCAGATGAACATCTTGGACTCAGGTAAAGACTTTTTTTTCTCTAGAAAATACATTTTAATAAAAGAAAGAAGACTGGAAGCTATGGATTAGCATCTGGCTGCTGGATCTCTACTCTAACACCTAACTGCAGTTTTCCCTCCAAAACGCTAAAGGATTTTTTAAAGGAACTACAGCTGAAAAACTTCACACAATTGGTGATCTTCACTTGCTAAACAGAGAGGTGAGCACTTTCTGGCAAAAACTTTAACAAAATCTGTATATTTTGATTATATTCAAGTGAAAACTCTCATTATTATAAGCTAAAAGCTAAGTTAAGCTGGCTGCAGTTTTGGCTCAGTGCCCAGTCTGATCAGTCTGATCGCCATGGCGACCCCGGCGCAGGCAGAGTGCAGGGAGGTGTCCTACCCAGAGAAGTGCAGAAGTGTGCAGGCCAGAAAAAAGCACAAAGAGAAAACTCTCAGAGACAATCCTGATCTTCTGTATGCTGACTACATTCAACTCAATGGGAAAAGAATTAAGAACAACCTCATCTTCTACACCACTCTGATTACGGCATGGAAATCAGCCATCTGTGAGGAATATAAGTACATTTTTAAAGAAGGAATCGGTCGAGGTGGAAGATTAACTGTATGCAAAGATGAACTGCTGGACACAGACAACCCCAGCCTCACCATAACCTACTACACTAAAGGCACCTTCCTTCTTCAAGGCAATGAAGCCAGCCTGAACTCATTCGAGGAGACTTTCCCCCTGCTGAAGGCCAGAGTTGAGGAGGAGAGAGACGAGCCTCATACAAACTGCACAGACTCTGAGGAGAAAGACCCAATCAATCTTTCACCTTCACCATCTGACCGTCGGCTGAGAGACAGTTTAGCTTTGCTAGAACTGGACTTCACTGAATTCAGAGAACATGCTCAGCTCAAACTCTCAGACACACACAACACAAACATGTTCATCCAAGAGCTCAAAGATGAACTCAGGCAGCTGAAGAAAGACACCAACTCCTCCATCACTGAACTCACAAGAGCTCTCAGAGAACTGAAAGACGAAAACCAAACTCTCCGCACACAGATATGCAAGCTAGAGAAGGACAAAGAGAGAAAGGAAGAGAACTTCTCCAGACAGCTGCAAGAAATGAGAGAGCAGTTACAGAAAAACACAGAAGACAACACAATTCACCTCAGCACAGCTCCTACTACAGACTACACAGACAGCGAGCCTGCCACAAACACACAGACACCCGCAGAATCACACACATCACCTGCCCACCCTCCTGAACCTGATCCAGATGTTCTTCTCCTCATGGACTCTAATGGAAAGTTCTTGGACCCACAGAAACTCTTCCCACATCAGAAAGTCACTGCAAAACGATGCAGCACAACAGGCCACGCCCAGCAGATCATCAGAGACTTCACAGGACACCCCTCATATGTTATAATCCACACCGGGACTAATGACCTCCACTCGCTGCGCAACAACACTGCTGATGCTGTCAGGAAAATGGCAGAAATCGCCAGCAAAAAATTCCCAGAGTCCCGAATCATCATCTCCACACTTCTCCCACGACATGACACACCACCACACATCATCTACAGCATCAATGCTGAAATTTCCCGCAGATGTTCTGCACTCCCAAATGTACACCTGGTCCACCACCACAACATCGGCCTCCAACACCTGTATGATGGGCTCCATCTACACAAAGATGCAGTGCGGGTTTTTGCAAAAACCTTAAAAGATGCAGCCCTAGGCCACAGCCCAATGTCACCAAGACATCTATTACTGACTCCAGAACACTACCGGCCCATCCACCCCTACATGCCCAGACACACCCCTCCGACCCCGGTGAGGAAAGACGTCAGCTGGACAAGCATCCCACATCATCCACCACACCCACCTATGGCTCACTACACACCTGTAAACCTGCGATCACCAACTTCACGTCCACCTGCTGGCCATCAAGCCCCCATGAGGAAGAAGAAACCAAAGCCCCCCCCACATCCACACCAAGAGAAATCCCTGCAACCGAGAGCACAGAGCTACGCCGAAGCTGTAGCCCGGCCTCCTGCTCCACCCACCACCGCCACACCTGCCAGCGAACTGAGCCAGATCAGAGAGATGCTGCACACACTGTGCAACCAGCTCCTGAGCAGATAAGAACAGCATTCACAAACACAGTGCTCTATTGGGAAAAAAAAACAAACAAACAAAAAAACACTAATGTAAATTGTTTACCATTTTCATGTTATTTTCTCTCTGTCTTACCAAATAGGTTTATCTTTAATATTAGTAATGTGTTCATTTCATATAAGTTGTTGGAATATTCAGGGTCTTCATTCTTCAATATTTGGTTCTAAAAGCACAGACCCTGAATTTCTGAAAAATATCAAAGATGCTGATATTATCATTCTCACTGAAACCTGGTGTAGAAATGATGTGCTTACCTACTGTCCCTCAGGCTACTATGAAGTAATTGTGCCCTCAGTCAAATTAAGTACAGTCCATCGTGGACGAGACTCGGGAGGAATTCTGGTGTGGTACTGGGAGGATCTGGCCAAACACATTTCTGCTACTACAGTTGGAAAATTTAATTGCTGGTTAAAACTAAACAACCAAATTGGCATTTCAGGCACTGACACTTATATCTGTGCCATATACATTCCTCCAGCAGAATCCCCTTACCATGATGAGGAATATCTGAGCAACCTCCACACAGAAATCAGCCATTTCCAGGCCCAGGGAAATGTGCTGCTGTGTGGAGACTTTAATGCAAGAACAGGATCTGAACCAGATAACATAGACCAAAGGGCAATGAATATGTCTTTGGCCAAAAACCCCTGAGCCTCACAAAAAATCTCCCACCAAGAAACAACCTTGACCAAACTGTAAATAAAAACTGTAGAGACCTGTGTCGGGCCTGTACATTCTTAACGGCAGGATCAGAGGGGACTCTTTAGGGAGGTTCACGTGTTGTTCAGGTCTTGGAGCTAGTGTAGTTGACTATGCCATCACTGAAATGGACCCTTCCTCCTTCAGTGCATTTACTGTCAAACAGCAAACTCCACTCTCTGACCATAACCAAACTAACATCTACATCAAAACTCATCACACACCAGAACAAAACAGGCTGGAAACCTGCAAAATGTATCAGGTCCAGCAGAGATACAAATGGGCTCAAGACAGCTCAGACAAATTTATCCAAGCCCTCAATTCGGAAGAACTAAAAAATTTTATAAATACATTCATTAATGAGAAATTTGAAACAACTAAAGATGGTGTTAATTTGGCTACAAATGAAATAAATTATATATTTAAAAAAGCAGCAGATAAAAGTGAATTGAAAAAGAAAGGCAAAAAATATACTAAAAATACCCCAAAAGATGACAAATGGTTTGACTCAGACTGCAAAACACTAAGGAAACAACTTAGAAAATTATCAAATTTGAAACACAAAGAACCAAAAAAACCAGACATCAGAACTGAATACTGTTCAAAACTAAAACTATACAAAGACACAATTAGAGTAAAAAAGCAACACCACCTGACCAAAAATTTACAGGAAATAGAAAATTCAATAAATCAGAATCAGTTCTGGGATATGTGGAATAATCTAAGCACAGCAAAACCACAAGACCTACCAATACAAGATGGAGAAATCTGGACAAAACATTTTGAAAATTTATATAAAGAAATCCCACCAAAACAACTCAATGACAATTATAATCTGATCAACCAAAATCTACAAATTTATGAAGACACAATTAAAAATAATCAAAATCCACTCGACTTCCCAATTACACATGAAGAATTGACAAACAAACTCAAAAGCCAAAAATGTAAGAAATCTTGTGGTGCTGACAGCATTCTGGGTGAAATGCTGAAACACAGCACACCTGAACTGCAGACAGCTGTGCTCAAATTATTCAACATTTTACTTAGTTCAGGCTGTTTTCCTGACATCTGGAGCCAAGGACTTATTACCCCAATTCATAAGAGTGGGAATAAATTGGACCCTAATAATTTCAGAGGCATTTGTGTGAGCAGTAATCTGGGGAAGTTATTTAACAGTATTTTAAACAATAGAATTGTAAACTTCCTTACCGAACACAATGTCCTGAGTCCGAGTCAGATTGGCTTCCTTCCAAATCACAGAACAACCGACCACATTTACACCCTACACACACCCTAATCAATAAACACGTAAAACAGACCAAAAACGGATATATTTGCATGCTTTGTCGATTTCAAAAAAGCATTTGATTCTATTTGGCACGACGGATTATATTACAAACTTTTACAAAGCGGTGTAGGGGGTAAAGCTTACGACATTATTAAATCAATGTATTCGAACAACAAATGTGCAATACGAATTGGCAACAAACATACAGAATTCTTCAGCCAGAAGACAGGAGTACGGCAGGGCTGTAGCCTGAGTCCAGCGCTGTTCAACATTTACATTAATGAACTAGCGGTGCAGCTGGAACGGTCTACAGCTCCCGGACTCACTCTACAAGACAAGAACATCAAGCTCTTGCTGTATGCAGATGATCTGGTGCTGCTGTCACCCACTGCACAGGGACCACAGCAGCACCTGGACCTGCTGGACGACTACTGCCAGAACTGGGCCCTGGCAGTAAACCTCAAGAAGACCAACGTTATGGTCTTCCAGAAAAAGCCCAGATGTCAGGAACACAGATACCAGTTCAGTCTAGGCAGCACCGCCCTAGAACACACGATGCAGTACACTTACCTCGGTCTGATCGTCACTGCATCGGGGAGTTTCAGTATGGCAGTGAATGCTCTCAAAGATAAAGCTCGAAGAGCTCTATACGCCATCAAGAAAAGATTCCAAAACATTGATTTACCAATTCCGATCTGGCGTAAAATCTTTGATAGTGTGATTCAGCCCATTGCGCTGTATGGAAGTGAGGTTTGGGGTCCACTCAGTGATCAGAGCTACACTAGATGGGACAGACATCCAACAGAAGCCCTACACACAGAATTCTGTAAAATGATCCTAAAATTACAAAGAAGAACACCCAATAATGCATGTATGGCAGAATTAGGCCGATTCCCATTGATTACTAATATGCAAAAAAGATCCCTCAAATTCTGGATGCATCTAAAATCAAGTCCCACAGAATCGCTACATTTTAAAGCACTACAAACCCAAGAACTGAACCCCGAAAAGAGTCCCCTCAGTCAGCTGGTTCTGAGACTTACTAACCTGACTAACTCTACTAACACTAACCAGTCTCAGACCAGCACTGCTTCTTCAAACATCAAAATAAACCAAATCTTCAAACTAAAAATCTAAAAATACATATCTGGAACATTGGGATGAGGAAACTAAAACACTAAGTAAATTACAATTCTATCGAACTCTAAAGTCAAATTATGAATTAGAAGAATATCTCCAAAGTGTCAAAGACACAAAGCAGAGACGGATCCTGGCCAAGTACAGGCTCAGTGAGCACAATCTAGCCATCGAGACCGGCAGACACAGAAAGAGCTGGTTACCCAGAGAGCAAAGGGTGTGTGTTCACTGCAGGACAGGAGAGATCGAGACAGAGATGCACTTCCTCCTTCACTGTCAAAAATACATATCAATTAGAGATCTCTACTTCACCAAATTTAGTAACGTAATA
Organism: Chanodichthys erythropterus; assembly: GCF_024489055.1. Classification (NCBI taxonomy): domain Eukaryota; kingdom Metazoa; phylum Chordata; class Actinopteri; order Cypriniformes; family Xenocyprididae; genus Chanodichthys; species Chanodichthys erythropterus. Next base: position 21,458,049 of record NC_090240.1, read on the forward strand.
AAGAACTTTACAGCCATGACTGAAGTAGAGCAAATAAAGTTAATATTGGGAGAGGGACCGACAGCAGTACTGGCTGCGAGATACGTGTGGATGTGCCACAGCCTGAGAGACAGCAGGTGAATGTGTGTAATGTGTGTGTCTGACCTCAGTGTGTTTCCCTACCGTCCACCACAGTGACCCTCCGTACATGTGTGTGTATATATTTGTTTAACCACTGTGGTACCAAATGTTCAGACATGTTCTATTGTGTTACACTGTTAATTTAAGTTTAAGTTATGTTGTAATATTTGATAGCATTATAATATTTTATATTTTCTTCTATTATACAGATGTTTTTATTATTGTTATATGTATGCTTTGGCAATATTGTATTATTTACAGTCATGCCAATAAAGCAATTTTGAATTTGAATTTGAATTTGGTATATAAAGTCACAATTGGAAGGAATAAAGTTGCTATTGTGAGATATAAAGTCGCATTTACTAGAAACAAAGTTGCAGTTGTGAAACATATTAGGCCTATGTGCAATTATGAAAAATAGTCCCAATTATAAGAAATAGTCCCTGAGATATAAAGTCATATTTATGAGAAACTGAGGGTACACTTACACGACAAAAAATTCTGTGCACCAATGACAATGTTGTCAAAACGATCCGTGAAAACATCTAAAAATGCTGTATTATGCATGTCAGGCCAGTAGTTGGCGATGTCACTTTGTAAAAAAACACTACACACCTATAGATTGAACACGTGATACGCATGCGCATGACATCACAGCGTTCGCTAATTAGCGGTTTTGTAGTTTACACAGAGACGATAACGGTATGATTTTCAAAAGCTTCCACTTTGAAAAAAGTTCAAAAGTTTGTGTTTTCAAGCCCCCAAAATGTCATTGTCGCATGTAAAAAATGCTGGGTTAAAAACAACCCAAGTTGGGTTGAAAATGGACAAACCCAGCGATTGGGTTGTTTTAACTCAGCGGTTGGGTTAAATGTTTACCCAACCTGCTGGGTAGTTTTATTTAAACCAACTATTATTTAAAAATTGCTATATGGCTAGCTTAAAATGAACCCAAAATTGTTGGGAAATTAAAAACCAGATGCAATTAGAGACAACAATAATAGACAAAAGGTGAATGTTTATTAATAAGCTTTAATATTTTATTAATATAAATTTAATAGTTTATTAATATAAATTTATTAATAAGCAATTTAATAAATGTTTATTGTTTAATAATTATTCATTGAACATTAATAAATGTTCATTTCCAACATACTTTGGGTTAATTTTAATTAAGCAATACAGTAATTTTTAAACAATAGTTGAGTTAAATAAAACTACCCAGCAGGTTGGGCAAACATTTAACCCTACCGCTGGGTTAAAACAACCCAATTGCTGGGTTTGTCCATTTTCAACCCAACTTGGGTTGTTTTAACCCAGCATTTTTTAGTGATAAACGGCCAAAACCCATAAAAGGGTTTAGCTGAAAGCAGTGTTGTGTAAGTCACAATTGCAAAATCTAAAGTCCTAATTGTAAGAAAGTTGCAATCGCAAGATACAAAGTCATGATGTGAGATATACAGCCACACACACAATTACAACAAATAAAGATGCAATTGGGATATAACATCTCAATTAACTTTTAACTTTTTTAACTCTCACAGGCTTCCATAGGATTCAAATTTGTCCCCAGACAATTCGTGTGAAATCTTCATTCATTAACATGAATAGTTTGTGATGCGTGACAGCAAAGAAATTCTCACCTATTCCCCAAGCAGAGAATAATGATCTGTCACGAGTCGAGCTAGTCTAAAAATGGCTGAAGAGTTAATTACCGGGAGCAGCCAAGGATATTAAGAGTAATATGTTTGTTACAGGGTTAATGACATGAATAAAATCGGCATGACTGAATATTTTAACAAGAGAGCTTCAGAAATTATATAATATTGTTTAACACTCCTATTGTTCAATCCTTGTTAGATATGAGAGAGACATATATGTTATTGTCTGATGCCTTGCTTTTTGCTTATGTACAGAAACTCTGAAAACTTTTCACACTTATTATAAACCTCAAAGATCTTAATTATGTTCGGTGCCCCTTGGTATTACCCGTCCTTGACTCATTTCTCACCTTCAATATCAGAATAGAAATAACAATCAAAATCCTATTATAAGCCCATCCAGGTAAGAAATCCTTGTTTTTTCCCTGACATAATAAATATAGCCTGAAGAAATGAAATCATGGCAGTGATTATTTTTGATTAGATATGGTAGATGGTTATAAAATTACGGAAGAGGATTAGGGCCAAGCAATAATAAAAAAATTACAAAAAAAACTTGTTACATTTCGAGAAAAAAGTCGAGATAAAATGTTGAGAATAAACTCGTTAAACTACCAGAAAAAAACTTGTTAAATTTCAAGAAAAAAGTCGAGATAAAATGTTGAGAATAAACTCGTTAAATTACGAGAATAAAGTCATTAAATTACGAGAAAAAACTTGTTAAATTACGAGAAAAAAGTCAAGATAAAATGTTGAGAATAAACTCGTTAAATTACGAGAAAAAAATCATTAAATTACGAGAAAAAAGTTGTTAAATTATGAGAACAAATTCATAATTTAACGAATTTGTTCTTGTAATTTAATGACTTTTTTCCTCATAATTTAATGAATTTATTCTCAACATTTTATCTCGACTTTTTTCTCGAAATTTAACAAATTTTTTCTCAACATTTTATTTAGACTTTTTTTTTTTTTAATTTAACGAGTTTTTTCTCGAAATTTAACAACTTTAATCTCGAGATGGTTTTATTTTTTTATTATTGCTTGGCCCTAATCCTCTTCCGTATAAAATGAACCTAGCATGAAATGTATTAAGTTTTAAGCACATAAACACATGAGAACTGAAGTCAAAACAGCGCTCAGATCCAGCAGCAGTCTGATCCAACAGCCTGCAAGAACAATAGGCCGTTTGAAAGGGATCTGGTACTTCCTTCTGTCAACCTGTCTCCTTCCCGTTTGTGAAATGCTGTTGCTCGCAGGCCTGAGTAAAGCAGATAAACAGCTATTTCACACACAACTATTGTTGAGCTGTCATCAAAGCTCAATTTGGACTAGACGCCGCTGCAGACGGAGAGGGATGTGTTAATGGGCCGCTATCTCATAATAGGGAAAACCTCAGTAAAGTAGACTTCATAACCTTAGGTTTGTTTGTGGTCTTATGACCAAAGACATTACAAGGTAAAATATTACGTATTTAAATTCGACACTATTTCTTGGTCAGTAATGAAATATCATAATTTTTTACTCAGTTTGTAATGAAAGAAGTTGTATTAATTTACATCAATTCAGAGCTTTAGGCCCTGTTAGAATATTGTTATTGCATTTCCACAATATACCAGCAGAGGGAGCAGCATAGCCTCTTTTTTTTTAAAAACTCTGACCACATTCTGAGCAAACCAAATCCAAGTGGGTACACACAGTACCTGTGGGCCTTGCGTGCTAGAGGAACACAGTCCATTGGAGACCGTTTGGCAATTTAGAGGTGCCTGGGAGAGTGACGGGTCTTCAGAGAAGGCCAGCTGCACATGAGTTGGAGACACCGTCTGGGAATTCAGTCTGGAGTCCACTGGACAGCGCTGGACTTGTGTTGACTGTAAACATCAGATAGAAACAGTGGTTACAAAATCTTCCAGGTTATTTATATCCATTTACCACATACGATTGTGATCTCTCAGATGATGACAGTGGGATTAGAAAACTTAAGAGTTCAGAAATATGTTGAGGTGAAAGTTGAAGAAATTATCTTAGAAGAGGTCATACAAGAGGTCTGACTAGAGTAAAGGCCCATTCACACCAAGAACGAGAACTATAAAGATAACTATATTTGCATCCACACCAACGGAGCGATAACGGTCTGTTTATTCTAAGCTCACGCGCTGCAGTTTTTAAAGTGTGTACATCATTGAACATGTTTTGCTGTTCTTGTTGCATTTACACAGATTTAACCAGCAGATATCATCAGCATGCCATGTTTCGAATGAATAGCTAGTGTAATCGATCTTATCTAACAGTGAATTTAGTGGACTAAAAACAACGCTTCGTCCTTTTCACTGCAACTTCAACGGAAGCAAGACAATGTAGCACTGGATAACGTTACACTGTTTGCTAGCTTGGCACTATAATATCATTGTTAATACTTCTGTTCATTTATTCAGAGGGTATGACTGATCGTTCTCCATTTATCCATTTTCTTTAAAGTATCCTTGAAAAGGGGGTTTGACTTGTCAAACAGTGGTGGCTTTTTCTAGACCTCAAAGATTAACTCTCTATTAAATCTGCCATTTTAAATGCGCGAGCCCTTAAATTCGGATGGATTCTGATTGGCTGTCAGTGTTTTATCATTCAACAGCTGGAAAAAAAAATCGATCTGAAAGTGATCCCAACAATATTGTTTCTCTTTATCGTTATCATTATAGCTGTGGTGTGGAGAATGCTATTCTTAAGAACAATTTTTAGAAACTATATCTTTACCGTTATCTTTATAGTTTGTTCTTGGTGTGAACAGGCCTTAACACTCATATTTGTAGTTTTGTGCTTTTGTTATTTTTATTAGTTAAAATAAAAATATTTTTCAATGTATTTTAGATTTAGTTTTATTTCCATTAGTAATTTTTATACATCAATTTAAACCTATTTAAGTTAGTTGCCAAGCCTACATTTCATTTTTCATATAATATTAATATTTGAATTCTATTTCAATTAACAAAAATGTTTGTTTTTTTTTGTTTTCTTTAGATTTAGTTAACAATAACAATACTGTCTCTGTGTGAATACATGTGTTCTCTTTCTGCTTGAGATGAGTGTGACAAATCCCAATTCGCATACTTGGAATTTTGTTGGGGATTGAAAAGTATGTTTGAGTATGTAGAAAGACAAAGTCAAGAGAATTCATGCAAAAACAGTGCATGCATGCATACTAAAAATCCACTGAAAACAATACACTCTCAGGCATATTGTGATTTGGGATGCACTAATCCTGATCTTGTGCACTATTTAGGGTTTAATCTGGAATTCAGCCTAATCTTTAAAAGTGGTAACCTGCAATTGTTACCTTGAAGAGCAATTTTTACCTGATTTACACATAAGAATTAATTTATTGGTATATGTTAATGTAGGTTGATTCAGTTATGCTAAATAATATTTTTTGATTTGTTAATTAAGATGTTACCATTTTAGGATACCATAGGTTTTGGTGTTTTCACCTTTATTCTGATCTTCTGTTGGAGAGAAGACAGAAAGTGGGAGAGAAGGGGGCAGGATTGGCAAAGGATCACGAGCCAGGACTCAAACTCGGGTCTCTCAAAGTGCAACTGTGCTACGTTTTGGAGCGTTGCCCCCAAGGCTATCAGCTCCAACAGGTTACCATTTGTTTAATGTAAGTCTGATTGACAGCGTAGATGACCACACACAAAAATTGGGCGCGTGAGGTTCAAGCAAACCTCAGATGACTGAAATGTCTTACCTCTGGCTGCGAGTGGTCATCAGTGGGGACCTGGCTGGGCAAGTAGAGGGAGGGCAATGATGTGTTACAGGAGCGCAGGCAGGGCAGTTTGTGTCGGTCGATAGATGCTGAGGAGTGAGGCCTCAGACCAACCACTGCTGACAGAGGAGGCTTCATGCTACGACCCAAGCTGTTGCTCTTGCTCTCCCTTCTCTGGTACTCAATGGGTGACTGCAGAGCTGAAACACAACAAATAAAACTAGATAGAGTAACCATACTTAATTTGACAAAAACAAGACTTGGAGGATATACAGTTAAAATGACTTCCTAGTTCATGTTCACAACGAGATTTTCCTTTTTTTCACTGGAAATTTGTGAAATTTTGACATTCAACGTTTGATACTAAAGAACACTTTTTGACATATTGAACAGGCTGTTCTTCTAGCTTTGTTTATATTCATGTCATTTAAACATGGAAGGTACTTTGACTAAAGTTTATTACTTTCAGTAACTATTGAGGTTTTGAATAGTGTAAAATGGGTACTGAGTTTAGATATCACTAAGATTTTCATCCATGAATGGTCTGACCATCAGGTCTAAAACTGCTTCTGAGGATGGGGGCTGAGATGAAATCGTAAGGTGTTCACTACGCAAGTCTCACCATTGAGGAAATTGCGTTGGGACTCCAGTATTTGGCTCACATCGCTGACCCAAGCCTTGCAGATGTCCAGCGATGGGGAGTGCAAGACAAATCGCACTGTGCTGCCATCAGCCCCCCGAGACGTCAGGGCAAAGCGATTAGGGTCACCGTCTACACACGCCTCCACGCCCAAACAACTTATCTGAAAGAAGCAGCTATGTTAACCCATGCAAACATACTGCGTAATGTGGAAAACTTAAGGGCCTTTCAAACTGAGTGCGATTAAGCGGTGTATGATGTGATGAATCGAAATAACAGATTCGTATTTTTTTTCAGACCAGCGTGTCTATTTTTCCCCGTCACTGCGATGAAATGGGCCATCCAATGAGATTTGAGATTTAGAACACATACCCGGATTCGCTGCTGTTGCACAAAAGGGCAAGATTAGTGGTGCTGTTTTGAAAACCAGTGTAACAGAAGAGAATGGATGCTGAAATGTTCAGAACAGAGAACAAATTTATTCTCAGATGTTCTTTATACAGAATATCATTTCATTATGTTATCTGAGAGCATTTTTGTTCCATGCAGTGTGTGTTATGAGTCAGATTGCTCTAGAGCTGTCAATAATATTATGTGAATTCCAGCCCTTCCGAATGACGACGTTGTGTTTTTCCTCGTTCTGAGTGCCGCACTGTTCCGCACATAAACAACTAAGACAGAAGCGTTTCTACAGATGTGACTCAGGGTATATTTTATAACAATAAAGAATGAGAAATGCTTACATGAGAAATGCTAAGCAGGTGTAGCATTCAGTTTATTATAAAACACTACATTAATGCACATCTGTTATTTATTTATTTTTTTTAAATACACTTTAGATCACAGTCAGAAGTAATTACAAACATTCAATGATGGTTTAAAGTGGGGTTTGAGCGAAAAGAGTAATAATCTCAAACAAGAAGCTGTGATGTTTAGCTTAATGCTAATTGTAGCCCTAATACTCCTGGTACCCAGCTGCAATATTTTATGATGTATTTGGTCAAAAGAATTGTCATAAGGTCTCGTAAGCATTATAGATAGTTTATGTTTCTGGCGTAGTACCAAACTTTATTTATCCTAATATACTGTTGTATGTTGTGTAGCGGAAGAGGTTAAAGCCAGATGGGAAAACCTACAAGATACATACATGAGGAAAAATGTATTCTCGGTCAGCGCCACCTATTGTGAAGGCGATCAATCATTCCGCTTTCAGTGTGAAGGCTCTGTTCGTCGGCGATTCACTTAGCTTTATCGCGTCGCGCTCAGTGTGAAAGGGCCTTTGTATGATACTAACTTCCTCTAATGGGGTAACTCACCTTAATACTGTTTTTAAAAATATATCCAGGTAGAGAAAATCCTTTTTTCCTGTCTATTGGCTCACTGAAGATGACAAGCTGTTCAAATAGGAAGACCCGCCTCTCCTTAGCGCGGGAAAGGAAGCTGCTGTCCTGTTCTGTAACTGTGAACGTGTCTTGCTGGAGAAGTTTTCCTTGTGCTGTGATCTTCCCCTGAAAAAGAGAAAATGTGGTTTTAGGGCAGGGATTTTCAAACCCTATGGGACCCCCAAATATGATGATCCCCTATCTAAAATATAAACACAGCTAATTATATATATATATTGTGACGAGCAGGGCGGGCGAGAGCCGTGAGGAAACAGCGCGAGGCCAGTCGAGTCTCTCACGGAGGAGCTCCGGAGGCATAAAAGGAGGAGCGACGTCAGTGAAGGATGAGAGAGGACCAGGCCTGGATTTTACGTTATGTTTTATTATGTTTGTGTGGCCGGCAGACGTCCGCGAGGGTCTGCCGGCATTACTTTCGTTTTGTTCTTTGTTTATTTTGAATTAAACTTTTGTTGAACGTTCGCCGGTTCCCGCCTCCTTCTTCCCACATTTACGAACTGTGTTACATATATATATATATATATACACACATAGTATCTCACAGAAGTGAGTACACCCCTCACATTTTTGTAAATACTTTATTATATCTTTTCATGTGACAACACTGAAGAAATTACACTTTGCTACAATGTAAAGTAATGAGTGTACAGCTTGTATAACGGTGTCCCCTCAAAATAACTCAACACACAGCCATTAATGTCTAAACCGCTGGCCACAAAAGTGAGTACACCCCTAAGTGAAAATGTCCAAATTGGGCCCAAAGTGTCAATATTTTGTGTGGCCACCATTATTTTCCAGCACTGCCTTAACCCTCTTCGGGATGGAGTTCACCAGAACTTCACAGGTTGCCACTGGAGTCCTCTTTCACTCCTCCATGATGACATCACAGAGCTGGCGGATGTTAGAGACCTTGCGCTCCTCCACCTTCTGTTTGAGGATGCCCCACAGATGCTCAATAGGGTTTAGGTCTGGAGATATGCTTGGCCAGTCCATCACCTTTACCCTTAGCTTCTTTAGCAATGCAGTGGACATCTCGGAGGTGTGTTTGGGGTCGTTATCATGTTGGAATACTGCCCTGCGGCCCAGTCTCCAAAAGTCTCTGCTCATTCATGGTTCCCTCAATGAACTGTAGCTCCCCAGTGCCAGCAGCACTCATGCAGCCCCAGACCATGACAAGGCAAGACACACTTGTCTTTGTACTCCTCACCTGTTTGCTGCCACACACATTTGACACCATCTGACCCAAATAAGTTTATCTTGGTCTCATCAGACCACAGGATATGGTTCCAGTAATCCATGTCCTTAGTCTACTTGTCTTCAGCAAACTGTTTGTGGGCTTTCTTGTGCATCTTTAGAAGAGGCTTCCTTCTGGGACGACAGCTATGCAGACCAATTTGATGCAGTGTGCGGCGTATGGTCTGAGCACTGACAGGCAGACCCCCCCCCCCCCCCACCACTTCAACCTCTGCAACAATGCTAGCAGCACTCATACGTCTATTTCCCAAACACAACCTCTGGATATGACGCCAAGCATATGCACTAAACTTCTTTGGTTGACCATGGCGAGGCCTGCTCTGAGTGGGACCTGTCCTGTTAAACCACTGTATGGTCTTGGCCACCGTGCTGCAGCTCAGTTTCAGGGTCTTGCCAATCTTCTTATAGCCTACGCCATCTTTATACAGAGCAACAATTCCTTTTTTCAGATCCTCAAAAAGTTCTTTGCCATGAGGTGCCATGTTGAACTTCCAGAGACCAGTATGAGAGGTGTGTTTAACACCAAATTAAACACACCTGCTCCCCATTCACACCTGAGACCTTGTAACACTAACGAGTCACATAACAATTTGGACAATTTCACATAGGGGTGTACTCACTTTTGTGGCCAGCGGTTTAGTCATTAATGGCTGTGTGTTGAGTTATTTTGAGGGGACAGCAAATTTACACCATTAAACAAGCTGTACACTCACTACTTTACATTGTAGCAAAGTGTCATTTCTTCAGTGTTGTCACATGAAAAGATATAATAAAATATTTACAAAAATGTGAGGGGTGTACTCACTTCTGTGACATACTGTATAATTAGGATTTTTTTTTGATGTACAGAAAGTTTATTTGAAATAGATTTTTTTTTGTAACAAAATGAAAGTCTTTACTGTCACATTTTCACTTTTTATCAGTTTATTGCAAAATTTTCCTCTGCAGACCCCAGTTTGGAAACCCCTGCTTCAGGGGATCAGAGTAGCTTTCAGAATTTCCACAGACCGACAGCTTTAAACCACAGCCTGAGTCTGGCGCCATACCTCAAAGCCTTGCAGCCGACCCACGTTCATCATGTCATTGCAGCGCTTCGGAACAAAACACATCACCTCCACTGCTTTCTGTTCCAGAGTGAAAGAAAGACAGAAAGAAAGATGTAGAATGACAGAGAGAGAGAGAGAGAGAGCAATGTGTGGAAACAGACCTCAAATCTTTACTTAAGCCTATGAGAAAGTACAGTATTGCTGATTTCTGGCTCATACTGAACCAAAGGGAAGAAAAAAAGACATGTTGGCAGGGTCAAGGAATCACACAATGTTCCTTAGTGGGATTATGTGATTCTTCTTGTATTGAGAAATAAAACTTGCATAATTACAGTGTCTGAGTGACTCATACCTCCAGCTCTTCAGTGTCCATCCCAGCCTTTGTGTAGTACTTGAGGAAATCCTGTCGCGAGACACACAGCGTGAGCTCTAGAATGTTCTATTTTTGTTTTTAGGGTCTATTTGTACTAATGGCTTCTTGTGTGTGGAAACTAATTAAGAGCATTCTGTGCAGTGAGATCGCGGATACATGAACATGAGAAGAAATGTATGTGGGTGATTCTACTCTTGCAATGCAGCTGAGAAGAACCTTTGATATTTCAGTTAAATTTCACAGTACGACAGTTGGCAACATTTTACTTTTACTCTTCCATAAAAATATCTTAATATGTTGTGACTAGTAACAGGTCTGTGGTGTTACTGTGACAAGTTTAACACCAAAGGTATCAGCATACAAAAAATGCCAAGCAGTGATTGCCAACAACGGCAGAATATAAACTACCACTACCACTTTGGGGTCAGTAAGATTTTTAAAAAAAAAAGAGAAATTAATACTTTTATTCTGCAAGGACGCATTAAATTTATTAAAAGTGACAGTAAAGACATCCTGAATAAAATGTATCACTGTTTCCATGAAAACATTTCAACATTAATACTAAGAAGAAATATTTCTCAAGCACCAAATCAGTATTTTAGAATGATGACACTGAAGACAGGAGTAATTCTGCTGAAAATTCAGCTTTGCCATCACAGGAAAGAAAATTAAAATATATTAAAATAGACAGTTATTTAAAATTGTAATAATATAAAATTTTACAGTATTACTGTAGTTTTGATCAAATAAATGCAGACTTGGTGAGCATAAGAGACTTTCAAAAAGAATTAAAAAAAATAATAATAATAATCGAACAGACCCCAAACTTTTGAAAGGTAGTTAAGAAAAACTGAAACCACTTAAAGTATTGTTTGATTATATATAGAAATAGATTATCGAATACAGAAAAGTCACGTAAAAAGTCAAATTAAATTGTACAAAATGTACAAAGAGTGTGCACTTTTTCTCTACTTGATCTTAAAATTAAATACATCTCCAATAATATTTTGATAATAATTTGACTTTCTACTTTTCTTTATGAATGTGTAATTGATTTGACATGGTCCACAACACTCCTAATAGAATAAGCCATGAGTGCACAAGAATGTGTGTGATGTGTGTTTGTGTGCGTCTACATATTGCACTCAGTTTCACCTTCAGTAGCAGCTGGTACTTCATGATCCTCTGCACGGGTTTGATGAGCAGGTCATTCAGCTGCAGCCTGTGACCGAGCTGCTGTTTCAGTTCCTGCACACAAACACACACAAATATTCACCTGATTGACTGTATTTATGCTCAAAGAGAGAAAACCAATATTCTGCATAGCGCACGATAATACTACTAAAACAAATTTTTTGCAGTATGCATACCATGTGCAGTATAAAATTCATGGAATACCCAAATGTGCTACAATGAGCTACCCACAATGCAATGCACTAAATTGCAATGTTTAGGCTTGTTAAAGATGCATCGGCGCAGCACAGACCGATCAACGTACGACATCAAAGTACCACAAAAACGATTCAAAAACATAAGGAGTCGTATGCTGTCCAAACGCTCTCGCGTAAATTCTGTCAATTTAAAAAAAATTAAATAAAATAATACCATTTTGCCGCTTTTAAATATGCTGTGACACGTCGCTTTGGTGCTGTAGTTCAAGCGGCACGTGAACTGATCATCTCTTCCTCTTTACTACAGGTTAATTGTAATTATAAAACTGTTAGTTCCAGTCCTTGATTCTGATTCTTTATTCACGATAAAACACGACTATGACCGCTTCAACCAACATTTCTGTGTATCACTACACAACACCCTTAGAAACCCTTCTTAGCAACGTAAGCTGTATGTTCTCAATTGATATTGTTCATTGAAGCTTACTGTATTATGTAGAAGAGTATTGTGAGAAAGAGATTGAGTGAGAGAATTTATTACCTGCATTCAGATTTAGCATTTTCCTTCAGGTCAGTCCTATGTTCATAATAAAAAATCTGTTTAAATGTCCGATGTATTAAGTTGTCCTTTTAATAGTTAAGGGGTTTTCCCGTGACTGACAGCGCTAGTCAAAGCATTTGTCAGTTGCGTCTTGTTCCGTGTTCAAAACAATTCAGTCTTTTCAATATGAAAGTCTTCGCTACTGACTGACAGACTCATAAAGAGAGTCTTTGCCACCATCTAATGGCGTAATTATGTAACTTCTGTTGCTGTTCACGGTCAGGGACTATTTTTTTCCGGTGGAAGGAAGGCTTTTAGTGAAAGTTAAAGTTGCATTGATACATATTTTTGGTTTTAATATTTGTATTGTGTGGCAACCGTTTTATAAAATCAATAAGGTTCTCGAGGCTAGTGCTGTATCGTGAATAAGTCATGGCTGAAGGGCGTTGTTAGGCACGATGCAAAGCAGATACAGCACAGCCTCGAGTACTTATTGCTTACGTAAACATAACTGAACATTAGAAGGCATTTTGAAACAGTAGTGTTTCAACCGTGGAAAGAGGTCAATAAAACAGCTGGAGAACAATATATCATATATGTTATTATACCTCAGGAAAGCCATTTATTGACCATAGGATGTTTGCTAGAGAGAAGTATTTTGCTAAATATATGTACTATATTGCATAATTATGATATTTTTACTCATATCATTAACAAAATATAACATTATTATAAAAAAAGGCATTCAATTATTTTGAGCTGTTAATTTTAATATTTAATAATATTAATACCAACTGACAGGGCTCCCTGTATGTTACAGTATTACTTAAGAGATTTTTCCCTTGAGAAAAATTAACATGTAGCTACTGTACCTGATATTTATCCAGTTGAATTGATATTTTATCAAGATCAGAATCAAATCGCAAGCTTATAAATTTAAATCGTGAAATTACTAATAAAAACAGTAGCCTACTTGTACAATGTAAACATTGTAACATGTTGTCACTAAACTTAATGAAATTCTGTTTAGTTATCAAATGTTTTGGCAATCACAATACACTTATTGTGATGCAAGGTTGTTTTTTTTACACCCCCCTAAACTCAACAGTTGGCAGCCCTGGGTTATGCGACAAAAATCAGTTAACTATTGTAGGAAACATGCATCATTTATGGTTTTAAATACAAAAAAAAAGAAAAGAAAATAGTAGGTAGTATACAATACTGCACAGTATGCTTTAGGCTATGCATTGGTTTGCTGGTATTCCACTCAAACACTCTCCTTGATCCATTATCCCCTAAAGTAATGGCAGCTTTCAAACCTCCAAATGTTTTGGCACAGCACTGAGAAGTATCCATTAAGTGTCAAATTTTTCGATCAAGCATCTCCCCTGTTTTGTCTGTTCCAAGAATTGATAGGTCAGTCGTGCCCTTCACTGTCCACTGAGTGATTATTACACACACACAGTGCAAATGGAAAGAGAGCGAGACAGTCTGCCTTGAGATATTTACACAGATGGGCCTGTGCGACCAAAACAGACCCTTGCGCTTAACCTGTGTCTTTGAGGACTCCACTAGAGCGTGTATACATGTGTTTGTGTGCTTGCTCTTTACACGCACTTACCTCAAAGTAGGTCTCGATGTATTCTGACACAATGTGCTCAGACTTAGGTTTGTTCTGGCAATATACCACATACATGTGAAGCCGTCTTTCCTGCAGTTTGTGCAAACGGAGAGAACAGAGAGAATTAGCTAAGTAGTTATACAGTGGACCCAAACAAGTATACGTACACTTAAACCACAGTAAAAATGTTTGAATGTCTTGAAATTATATAACAAAATATTAAACCAAGTGATATTTATTTTAATGAAATATAGCACACTTTTCAAGCAAAACATTTCACAAAAGCAAGTTTGTTCAAATTACATATAAAAAAACAGTTACTGTAGAAATGAAATAAACCATATTCAGTCTCTTTCTATGTCCATTGTTTATGCGATTACTCTGCTAGGACATCTTGAGGGCCACCAAAAATCACTTTGACACCAGCTGGTTGCAGAAACACCATTGCAGTTAGTTCTGAGAAAAGTATCATTTGTTTGCAGAAAACACTTAGTTTGAAATTTTGTATCTCATGTTATGTCATTCAGATATTTGTAAGCGTGACTTTAGTGTCCCATGTTTACTATATACACACACTACTTAATCTTATATGCAGTCAAGAAAATTGTTGCCAATAAGATGAAACAGTAACCATGATGTTACTGAAATATATCAAAGACATTTAAGAAAAAATATGTATTTATCATTTGTAAATGCAGCTAGAGATAGACATGAGGCAGCAGTGGACATGTATCATGACAGAGGTGATTTGATGGAAACTTTCAAGCTGCTAAAAGTGTTTAAATAAGTTTGAAACAGACTGTCTGCAGTATAAGAGCAGCGTGCTGTGACTGCATAGAAAGAGAGAGATTACAAAACACTGATGTAGGAGAGGGAGCAGAAGGCCATGTATAATTCAGTCCAATTATCCTCAATGTAATCAGAGCCCCATTCTCTCTCTCTCTCACTGCATTCAGGTAGTAGGATGTTATAACTACGTTTCTACGTCTCTCTCTCTCTCACACACACACACACACACACACAAATAAACACACTCAATACACAGACTGAGTTGCCTGGAGACAGGCCGATTGGATAAACGTCAAATGGTTCTGACAATAGCTTTATATGGACCATGTGACTTAACACAGCACAAAATAATTTCTTAATCAGCATTTCTGTCATTTTACAATGAAAAATAACAATCAACAATATTTTTAGAGAATTCATTAAATAATGTTATTTTCTAAACTTGCATATTTTTAAAACATAAATTTAATTAAAGGTGCCCTAGAACCTTTTTTAAAAAGATGTAATATAAGTCTAAGGTGTCCCCTGAATGTGTCTGTGAAGTTTCAGCACAAAATACCCCATAGATTTTTTAACTACCTATTTTGGGGCATCATTATAAATGAGCCAATTCAGGGTGTGTGGCCCTTTAAATGCTGACGCTCCCCACCCACAGAGCTCGCGCTTGCCTTAAACAACATAAAAAAAAGTTCACACAGCTAATATAACCCTCAAAATGGATCTTTACAAAGTGTTCGTCATGCAGCATGTCTAATCGCGTAAGTACAGTGCTTATTTGGATGTTTACATTGATTCTGAATGAGTTTGATGGTGCTCCGTGGCTAACGGCTAATGCTACACTGTTGGAGAGATTTATAAAGAATGAAGTTGTGTTTATGAATTATACAGACTGCAAGTGTTTAAAAATGAAAATAGCGACGGCTCTTGTCTCCGTGAATACAGTAAGAAACGATGGTAACTTTAACCACATTTAACAGTACATTAGCAACATGCTAACGAAACATTTAGAAAGACAATTTACAAATATCACTAAAAATATCATGTAATCATGGATCATGTCAGTTATTATTGCTCCATCTGCCATTTTTTGCTATTGTCCTTTCTTGCTTACCTAGTCTGATGATTCAACTGTGCACATCCAAGCGTTCTGCCCTTGTAATGCCTTTCATAATGTTGGGAACATGGGCTGGCATATGCAAATATTGGGGGCGTACACCCCGACTGTTACGTAACAGTCTGTGTTATGTTGAGATTCGCCTGTTCTTCGGAGGTCTTTTAAACAAATTAGATTTATATAAGAAGGAGGAAACAATGGAGTTTGAGACTCACTGTATGTCATTTCCATGTACTGAACTATTGTTATTCAACTATGCCGAGGTAAATTCAATTTTTTAATCTAGGGCACCTTTAATTTTAATACAAGTTTTAAACCTTATAAAGTATTGTGAATGAACACAACTTAATGGAAACTAGCATATTTGTAAAATATTTATCAATTTGGCATTTAAATAAAAAAGAAACCTACTTTAATATTGCTGTATAACATTTTATATGTTAACAAATGTTACATCTTGTTTTAAATATAAACCCCACTAATTTGTTAATTTATGCTTAAACAGCTATTTGCCAATAGAAAAATATAAGAATAAACTAAAAAATTTTAATATAATTGAATTTAATATAATAATTGTATTTTAATATAATACATTAATATCCATGTAATATGTTTAGCTAATTTTTAAAGGAAAACAGCCAACACTACTGATTCAGAAGATGACTTCAGTGACATGTCCTTATAAGACTAAGACCAGCTGAAGAATTTTGCAACCCATTCTTAATTTATCCACATTACACATCATTGACTGGAAGTTGGGAAGTCATGACATAACTTAAGTGTCTCACAACTTTGTAATGTACTGTATTAGTTAAAGAGGGGCTGAGAGCGGAGGCCGAGGAAATTTGAAAGAGCGAGGGGGGGTCTTGTTTGTGAAAAGAAAAAAAGAAAGAGTAGGGACAGGACAAAGAGTGAGCCTGGCCCTCACTTACCCTCCATTACTGTTTCTCATTACCAGCCAATTTCCCACTACGCTTGTTTCATAGTTTGACTCAACCTTTAGATTTGTGTTATAAGTTTCTTTATTCCCCTCAAGCCTTTTATGTTACCCAAAGGGCTCAGACTCATTAAACAGTAGAAAGGGGCAAACGCTGGCAGATGTCAATTTGTACAGTAACTCAGTGCTTTTTATCTAAGCAAAACACTTTGATCCACCACCAAAACTTATATCACAGCATGTGGCAGCTTTAAACAAATTACTGCCACTGTGAAGTACTTCCACAACTGTAAATCCGCAAATTTTAGTCTTTCACATGTATGCCTGTGGGCACCGGGAGCTGTGTTGTTTCTTCTTGGTGAGTTATTTATGTGAGTATGTCCATAGTGTAGGACTGAACTCCAGAAATAGACTTGTTGTGTAAAGCACCAATGTTATCAAAGGACATAGCCGTGCTTGTTATACCTTTTTTCCCGCCTCTTTTTCCCTTGTGGTGGTGAGACAATGGACACACAAACAAATACACAGTCTTAAATGGGCTGTATCAGTAATGGGGAGGGGGGGGAACAGAAATAGAGTGGGATGATGGGAGGATAAATGGGGTGTTAAAGTGGGTGTGCGTGTTAAAAACCTCTGTGCTTTCTCAGCTCTGTTTACTCAAAGTGAGAGAAGATTCTGCTCAGTCTTGCTAGGCAGAGACAGAAAGGAAAATGAGAATAATAGAGAGACTTACATGTTTGATAAAAAGTTGGGCCAGTCGTTCAGGCTCGGCCACACATTTCTCCAGCTCACCCAGGAAATAACTGAGGAGAGAACAGACATACAGCTCACCATAAGTCATCAGCAAGACCATATGGAGTCTGCATGCAGTAAATTCCAGACATTCCCCCCCAGCCAAAAAAAGGACAGTTTAGGAATATATTGAAAATCAGATTCATGATACACACAATCGCAGATAAACCCACTCTTTATGCCAGTCGTAGATCTGATGAATATTCCCAAAAACTATTTTGTCTTTTCCCTTCATGTCTTCTGGAATTCCTTTAGCACTCATAGTGGCCATGTAGCCCTGCGAGAGACAGAACATGATGAACTTCCACAGCTCATGAACCATAAAAAACACTTTTATTATTAAATCTGAGGCATTTCAACTGATAAAATATCATCCTCATAAAAACATGTAGATCATCATATTCCAAATATTTTATATCCAGGCACCATTATTTTAATTTATACTGTGATCAGTATTACAGCTGAGAGGAATTCAGGTCAGTTGATATATCAAATCTAATTCTGTGGTGATTTAATGCTTTGAAATGCATTCAAATCATTCTAAGATTACAGGAAAATTGATAGTGTTCCATAACAGAGTTGATCAAATCCACATGCGATTTGTTAATAGATATTTTAAACTCAACCCCCCCGCCCACCCCCAAAAAAGAAGCTCACCTCCACAATAAGTCCTAGATCAGCTACATACAGCTTTTCTGTCTCTATTAATTCTTTCAGAACATACCTGCAGAATAGAAGTAGTCAATTTTCATTCAAAACATTAACAATATCTGACAGCTGAAAACATGTGCTGTGAGTAATATATATAGCATGTAATATTAGCAGAGTTCTGGCTGGCGCAGCATATTAATAATCAAGGAGCTATTTGTGGACTAGACGAAGGGCCTGTTTTATTGAAATGGGTGAATATCCCAGCTGGAAAATCCATTTTATGCTGGTAGCTTTGATTTGGAACATGGTATCTGGTTTCTAGTTGGTCATTATCTGGTCTAAGATTATCTTTACCTGGTTTAGGATGAGCTTTAGCTAGTCTCTATCTGTTTAATGATCATGAGCTGGTCTAAGTTATCTTTAGCTCATCTAAGATGGTCATTAACTGATATAAGATTATCTTTAGCTGGTTTAAGGTGATCTTTAGCTGGTCTACCAACCACTATGTTCCAAAAACCAATTTGAGGTGGTTTCTAGCTGGTTACGAATGTCATTAGTCGATCTATGCTGGTCATTATCTGGTCTAAGATTATCTTTACCTGGTTTAGGATGAACTTTAGCTGGTCACTAGCTGGTTAATGATCATGAGCTGGTCTAAGTTGTCTTTAGCTCATCTAAGATGGTCATTAGCTGATCTAAGATTATCTTTAGCTGGTTTAAGGTGATCTTTAGCTGGTCTACCAACCACTATGTTCCAAAAACCCATTTGAGGTCATTTCTAGTTGGTTACGAACGTCATTAGTTGGTCCATGCTGGTCATTAGCTGGTCTAAGATTATCTTTAGCTGGTCTTTAGTTCATCTAAAGCCGGGTTCACACTGTGCGATTTTGGCCAAGATTTGGTCGTCTGAGATCAATTTTGCAAATCCTAAAAGATTCCTATAATCCTAGGCTAAAATCTGTAGTCTTTAATCGCTAGTTTGCCATGTTCACAGACAGTCGATTAATGACCGTTGCAATCAAAATTTTTTTTGACTAAACAGCGGGCGCTAATGTGAGTGTGCACGCCGACGCGAAAAACACGAGGCGTAAAAACGTCATTGCCTCGGGTTCGTTTTTTTGGTTTGACGCGCCGCGTTAAAAACTGGCCGACCAATAAGATTGGTGCTTTTGTTCACGTGCCTGGAGCTACTGAAGTTGACTTGGTGGACTGAAACATGACTTGGTGGCGCTCAAGCACAAAACAGTCTTGCCGAGCACACATTGACACCTGGGCTGCGTTCCAGTTCGGTTTTAGACACGCACTCGCGAACTTCCCTAAACACTTTCCCTCGGGGGAATCCCTGACGCCATTTTGAAGTGCGTTCCACTTTGTGAAGTGGACGAGGGAAGTTTATATGGACAGACCCTCGCTCCCTTGATTTTGACCGAGGGAGCGAGTCTACTTCATATGTACACTTCAGGCAGCTCCATAACCCACAATGCAACACGATTGTGACGTCACCGCATATTGCGTTTATTTTACCCCACCACAAACAACTCAATGATATATACATTATTTTTTAAACATTTAAAGCACACATATATATATATATATATATATATATATATATATATATATATATATATATATACATATAGAATGCTGTATTAAACAAATTTGTAAGGGGAAAAAATAAATAATAAATCAGCTCCATTGCGGATTCCAAGTGATGATCAAGGGCTTAGGACGTTCCAGTTCAGCCCATACAAAAGTTCCGCCAGAAGTGGGCACTCGTGCAACATAAGCAATGACGTACATCCGAGTCAACGAGACCAAGTGAAGTTAGCGAGGGAAGGGCATTTAAAAACCGAACTGGAACGCAGCCCAAGACGACGAAGAGAAAGTAAGTAGACGAGGAAGACCCCTACAAACTATCCCTGCGTCTCAAACAGCTCCCTAGCTTCCTTGGTCATGTATCAGTATACCATTTAAAGGTACAATATGTAAAATTTTTGCAGTAAAATATCCAAAAACCACTAGGCTAGTGTTATATATTTTGTCCAGCTGATTACTAACAATATCTCTAATGTTTTCAACTACTTGTAAATCATGAGAAAATTCCCATTCTAAACAGTGACACGGGGCAGTGCAGTCGCCTGTCAATGACGTGAGTTACCCTTTGTTACCGCCTTTACTGACGTAGAAACCACATGACAACAGTGCCGTGGACAAATGCGGAAGTAGTGTCTAGCGTCCAGCAAACCACTAGCTTGCTTCAAGCAGTTCCTTATTTACTTCTTGCACGTTTTATGCTGGATTGTGTTACTTATTTATGGAACATGATTACTGTTTACCATCTGCCGCTGGTTCTGTCGACAAGGACAGCTCCCGTAAACTCATGACCGGAAAAGCGGAAGCGGCGCCGGCGACTGTGTCATAATAAAAGTCCCGCTGCTCGTGAGGCGTGTGTTGATCAATCGCTCCAGCGGCCTCGTTCAGCTCCCGCAACACTCGGTCCTGCGCTACTTCATACTACGGTAACTTTAATAATCGCATCCACGAACATGAGTTCTTCCAGACTCCAATCCCTATTCTTTTGCACCGTCCGTTGAGATGGAGACCACATGTCCCAAGTTTCCGCTCTAAAACTTGGCGTCATCAAACTACGCCTTTGTTTTGAATAGGCTTCTAGCGACCTCTAGCGGAAAAAAATATCACAAATTGTACCTTTAAATTAATGTGGCCGACTCCCTGATCAGTGCCTGACTAGTGAACTAGGGAGCTGATTGAGACGCACGCTATGGGTGCTCTGCCAGTTCTTGGCCATACCAATAGATGTGTATTATTTCTGTATTTTTGCAGTTTGTTTCTTTTACATTCAAGAAATATAGTTGAGAATGTCTATTTCATAAATGTTTATTTTCCACTACTGTTTCTGACTACCATCTCTCATATATGCCATTTAATATCTGCATTTTTATCTTCTTTAACTTTATTAATATCATAAATATGTGTATTTGCACTACCGTTAAGCACAAGCGCCACATACTGTCAGGGAGTGAATTTGCACGTTCACTCTGCGCATCGCCAGTGAAAATCGCTTGGGTGTGAACACAAAAAACATCTTGAAAAACGCTGACGATAAACGCGTGCCATATTCGTCCAGCAGGCCTTTACGCTGTTATGACCAGCCTGCCAGTCTACCAGCTTGAAGCAGTCAGTAAACCACCTACTAGTTTAAACTGGATTTTCCATCAGGGATGACGAACCGGTGTACTGATGAACATCTGATGTCTGCTCTGTTAAACTGTTTAAATCTCAAAGTAATACAGTATTAAAAAGATCTAAATTAAGCATTTCTGTTACATAAGATGCCTAAAATAAGAATTTCTTAGGTTACATAACTCAAGTTGCAAATGAAGGAGATTTCACACACACATGCTTTTTTCTAAGGCACTCTTCCGATCCTCTTCGCTGTCTATGGTGGTTGATGATTGGCTGGAGTTGTCATCCGTCAACACAGAGCCATTGTCGTCAGCCTGTAGGCTGGTGCACGGGGTGATCTGCAGGCACAGAGGGGATAACTGTGTATAAGAGATGAGACATAATGCTGAAATGTTATTCGCTTCAGGGATGGCTGCAGGGACAGAGAGGAATAATACAGAGGAGAGAGAGCAGGGTGGGAACATACGAGCTGTTGTAATAGCTCAGGTTGCCTAGGTGACAGGAAAGGAGCATGCTGGGTCTGCTGGTGACAGTGACTGAATGATAACAGGTATTCAGCGCTTACCAATAAGCATGACACCACAGAGACAGAGTAGATACACTACTCTGAATCTCAATGCCATTGACCCCATGAAGTCATCACGTTCTCATAGAAACTCATGTCAAATTGTTTTGGTTGATTTTCACCATTGTTTAAGCGGAGGATAGACGTGCAGACAGCCCTGCAACTTGTTCAATGATTTGAGACGGAAAGAGGATGTCTGAAGACGTCCTGCCTTTGTTAATGTGTTTGTTAACCACATCAGAGGACCACAAACTAGGACATACTATGCTATAAATCCTCACACTTTGTCACGTCCCTCACAGTCATGCTTAAGGATTTCCCTAAACAAAAATATTTAAAAAGTAATTTGTTCTACAGGCATGAATGATACCACATAGGTTTGTGCTAAAAATCACTCCGATATTATCTATGCTCACACGGTTTTATACTGGGCAGTTTTATACCTTTGTATATATGATTTAGGGCTGTCAAACGATTAATCACGATTAATCGCATACAAAATAAAAGTCTGAGTTTGCCTAATATATATGGGGGTGTACTGTGTGTAATTATTATGTATATATAAATACAAACACAGCCATGTATATATTTGAGAAATATTTACAAGTATATGTATTTATTTATATTTTTATATAATTTATATTATATATACATACATTTTTTGTACATAAATACCATATTTCTCTTAAATATATACATTAATTTGTGTGTATTTATATATACATATTAATTACACACATTACTCACACATATATTATACAAACTCAAACTTTTATTTTGTATGCGATTAATCGCGATTAATCGTTTGACAGGCCTAATCTGATTGTCATTTAAGGGATAGTTCACACAAAAATGAACATTGTCATAATTTACTCACCCTCATGTTATTCTAAACCTGTATGAATTTCTTTCTTCTGCAGCACACAAAATAAGATATTTTGAAGAATGTCAGTAACCAAATAGTTTGTTGTTATTGTTAACTAAATAGAAAGTATTCAAAAAAAAATGGTTAATGGAAAAAATATTAAATAAAATAATTAAATGGATTATTAAAAAATTTAATGGAAATTAGGAACGAAACTAAAACTGAAAATATAATAATAAAAGCTGAAATATTAATATTAAGACCTTCGTTCATCTTCGAATTAAGATATAGTCCACGTGACTGCAGTGGTTCAAACTTAATTCTATGAAGCGACGAGAATACTTTTTGTGCACAAAAACAAAACAAAAATAATGACTTTATTCAACAAATTTGTCAGAACGCTGGCTCTGTATTGGCCGACGCTGTTCACGTGAGCAGCATGACGCATGCATGTGATGCCGGCCAATAACGAGCCGGCGTTCTGACATAGAACCCGGAAGCGCTGAATGTAAACAGTGTAAGAGAATGACAGGGAAGAGACGAATTTGTTTAATAAAGTCATTATTTTTGTTTTGTTTTTGGCACAAAATGTATTCTCGTCGCTTCATAAAATTAAGGTTGAACCATTTTAACAATGTTTTACTACTTTTCTGGACCTTGAAAGTGGTAGTTAAATTGCTGTCTATGGAGGAGTCAGATAGCTCTCGGATTTCATCAAAAATATCTTAATTTGTGTTCCGAAGATGAACGAAGGTCTTATGGGTTTGGAACGACGTGAGGGAGAGTACTTAATTATAGCATTTTCATTTTTGGGTGAACTAACTCTTTAATAAATACTATAATAGTATACTATTAATAAAAAAAATAAAAAAAAACACTGGTTTGGAACAACGGACAGAATTTTACATTTTTGAGTGAACCATCCCATTAAGACCAGCATATTATTAATATTAGCATATTAATTTAGCCATTTGGTCCCCACAATGTAGGCAATACACCCACAACAGGCTTTCCGTTTGTCATCTAATATTAACTGTCATCTAAATGCTCTGTGTGGCATAACATATGCATCACTGCTGTTGAATGACAAAATCAATGGCAGACTTGAATATACACACAGGCAATGAAGAAATGAGTATTTGCCAGGGGCAAAGGCCATAAACATGTACCTGCAAAGACAAAAAGAACCACTGGCCATTGTTCTCCATGCAGTGTGTCTGCAGTAGTGTACATCAATAGACATATTCTCCTTTTGTTGGAATCAAAAACCTCTACAAACAAACAGAAAAAGCAATTACACTTATTTATTGTGTTTCCCTGCCTCTTAAATGCACTAAAGGCAAGATATGATCTACCCTTTAACCAAAGCTGTTTAGCTGCTTGGTTAACATCACAGTCACCGGTGGAGCATCACTTTATCTTCATTCTCAGGACCCCGGTTTCTCACTCTCTTTCTGCGTGTATTGTGAGAATTCACAATACATGCCTTCAACTATAACGTCACACATTCTCCTCATAACAAGAATTCCATTACTCAGACCTTGTGATGGATAACACATCTCCATCCATCTATTCTCATATCACTTTTTTTTAGTTTGTTTGTTCATTAGAGCTTTACAAAACACTTCCTTTGTTTATGAGGGTGTTGTTTGTTAGAGAAATGTGCCACAGTCTATTCAGAAACAATGAACGGAAGTTCCTTGCATCATTTGATCATTTACTCGTTCCACGTCGTTCCAAATATGTGTGATATTCTGTCTTCCGTGGAAAACAAAAGGAGACATTTTGAATAATATGCTCTGGTTGCTCTTTTCTGTCTTTACTGTCTCTTTTTAATCAATTTAATATGTCCAACCTGAATGATTTCTTTGACAAATAAAACCTTAAAAATCATGTGTATATTGTGTTGTATTGGTCCATCAAGCGGTGTTGTATTCCAGCATTACGGCCCACAATTTGCTGTTGCGTGCGTGCCGTCAAGCCTGTTAGAGTATTATATTACACTGTTGTGTTGTTTTCTGGTGCGGGGTGGTGTTTGTGTGTTTTAGAGGAGTGCGATCACTCCTGCCTGGCTCGCAGGTCTACTCAGATCATTTCCAGATGTTTTTGGCATAGCCGGCAGGAGAACCCCCCTCTTGCACTTTCCCCTTTTTATCTTCACCCAGAAGCCCAGAGTCTTTACTTAGACCTTTAATAAAAAGCTGGGATCATATTGGTTGTTATTTTTCTACAGGAAATTGTTAGAGTTAGCTTGAGCAGAGGGAGGTGATCCAACCTTCTTTTTATGTAGGGTACACACAGACTCACGTTACGGTTATATCATCAGTGGTCCCTCGCCCAAACTGCTGTGTCAGACCTCCGTTTGTAAGGGGAATAAAACAAAACATCCAGTTTGATAAACATATGCTGTGTTCCTCCGTCCAGGAGACAGGCTGGATCCGAGGAGCGCTTACATATTCATTCAGGAATTTTCCATTAGCCAACAAATAATAAACTCACGTTGGATCCCCACAGCAAATCTTTCTGTGTCAGGTACAAAGCGGGCTGTCAGCTGAGCTGAATCAGAGACAGAAATTAATATGGTATAAACTAAAACTTCCATGGAGAGAGACAGGAAGTCTCAGAGTAACACATAACACTGAATAGCAACACCAGTACTAACCCCAATAAACACTGGAGAGTGTTTGTCTTGTTTTCCATTAAAGAATATGTAAATATCTATGTAAGAAAAAAAAAAAATCCAGCTGCACAAGATATTAAGGGGGGAATTTATTATATTGGTTGACCATTAGCACTATTAACTTATGTTATGGACTACGTTTGGGGTCAGTAAGTGTGTTTTTCTTTTTCTTTTTTTTTATATATAAATGAATACTTTTATTCAGAAAGGACACATTAAATTGATCAAAAGTAAAGACATTCCTAATGTTACAAAAGTTTTCTATTTTAAATTATATTTTAAAGCTGCAGTCTGCAAGTTGTGCTTCTTTGTCGCCATCTCTGTTTGAAACCTGCAATTGCAGTTATTTGTGGAATTATCATCTTTACTTGAGTTGTGTATCGACACAGCTCCTCAGCGTGGATGAATCTGATGTTTGCTGTCGGTCACCACACCGGTGTGGATACTGTATTTCGGAAGCGCAGATTCTACATCTTGGAAGTATGACCAAAATAAGATTATTTTCATAAGAAAGTACATAACATGTCTGCCACTTTTGTTCTGACTTCTGTTCTGAAATTGGTGATTAAATCTAATGATTGCTTAGCTCGGATCACACCAAACCGTGCAAATGATTATTACTGTTATA
Source organism: Chanodichthys erythropterus (assembly GCF_024489055.1). Classification (NCBI taxonomy): domain Eukaryota; kingdom Metazoa; phylum Chordata; class Actinopteri; order Cypriniformes; family Xenocyprididae; genus Chanodichthys; species Chanodichthys erythropterus. Next base: position 21,484,084 of record NC_090240.1, read on the forward strand.
CTTTGTTCTGTGTGACAGTGGCGCCTGCAGCCATACAGCTGTACGCAGTGTGCGTACCATGAGAGGGTGCTAATTAATGGCGTTATTACTTTTTACATAATTTTTAAATTAATTATTAAAATCTATCTGTGTACACTCATGACATATTAAGAAGGCAAGAGAGAAGGAAAGTAAATAAAGGTGTGCATTTGTGTGTTGTAAACTCAAATGTGTGTATGTGCATGCATGGGTGGGCATGGGGGATATGGGTGAAAAGAAATCTGATTGGCTAGTTTAGTTTCATCGCTTTTTCCTCACATGAAAAATGACATTACAGATAGATAATGTTTAAAAACAGGTTCAAAATGAGTAAACGCTCTCTAAAACAGCTAAATTCGATTGAAACATTTGCAAAATGGCCTAAAATTATTGAGAAGGGATAGAGAAATGAAGCCTCTTAAAGGGTTAGTTCACCCAAAAATGAAAATGATGTCATTAACCCTTTCGCACGTAAGTTTAAAATATTCTGGCTGACCCCCCAGTGTGAGTTTTTTAAGGCGACCGTGGTGATGCGTCATTGCTTGTTACGTGACACACCGCAGCGCTGTATGACTGATGATCTGCTTGTATTTTGTTTTTCCTTTTTTATTTAAAATTTTCACAAATTTGTTAACTATACCATGAAATATCTGATATTCCGATATATGCCAAATATGTGCAAGTGGATGTGTCTTGCTGCTTAAACACCTTTATAATGATCATGTTAGTTGAGCCATATGAGCGATGGGTGCCGCCATGTTAGTTTGCCCCGCGCAGAGAATCGGATCTGTTGAATTTACAACCCGTGAATTCATCCACTTCTCCCGAAATACATGAAAGTAAGTGAGCCAGTGAACTGGGGAAGAATAGACTATACTTTTAAGTTACTTTCACAATGTGTATCTGAAATGAATAAAACGTGTGGTCTAATTATTATGGAAAGGATTGTTATTTCTGCTTCTACTGACATCATTGTGTATTATACAAACTCTAAATATATTGTTTTATTAGTACCCATGTGTATTTAAATGTCTGAAACAATCTAAACCTAAAATAATCATTATTTGGTTGAAAACACTGCATATATGTGATATATGAAAAGCGCTGCGCGCGTCCGTCTCTGGTTTAGTGCCAGTTAAAGCCCGCACGCACATTTGAATTTGGCAGTTGGTCACGTAATGCACTGAACGTTCTAATCACACCGGTGTGATCATACGCGTCAAAGGGTTAATGACTCACCCTCATGTCATTCCAAACCTGTAAGACCTCCGTTCATCTTTGGAACACAGTTTAAGATATTTTTTAGATTTAGTCCGAGAGCTTTCTGTCCCTCCATTGAAAATGTATGTACGGTATACTGTCCATGTCCAGAAAGGTAATAAAAACATCATCAAAGTAGTCCATGTGACATCAGTGGGTAAGTTCGCATTTTTTTAAGCATCGAAAATACATTTTTGTCCAAAAATAACAAAAACTACGACTTTATTCAGCATTGTATTCTCTTCCCGAATCCTTTCCATTGAATTGATTCCATTGAATCCTTTCATCTGTCGGCATTGGTAATGCGCTTTTACGTCGTTGTTTTTGGCAATTAGGACATCCGCGACATGCACACTTGCGCACCATTTCAAAAAATATAGCAATACCAAAATACAAACAATGTAGAATAGCTTGTATACAGTGTGCGTCTCCCTCAGACTGTAAACAAAGCTTCTTCTTCTTCAACTTGTTTTATGGCAGTTGGCATCCAGCGTTTTGGTGCATTACCGCCCCCTTCTTGTTCAACGCAGACAGATAAAAGGATTCAATGGAATCAATTCAATGGAACCAATTCAATGGCAAGGATTCCGGAAGAGAATTTAAAACACCATAAACCTGAGTGTGCAGCTTCGTTGTTTTATCCATTAAGCACAAATAAAAGTCTGACGACGCTGAATGGGTTTCGTTTTCTGATAATAGAATTCACATGTTAAAGTGTGGCATGTAACAACAAAAACAATAATTATAATAATACCAATTATACCTACTGACTTGTTTGAGGCAAGTAAATTGTACTGTTATTTTATAGTTTTAATACAGTTTATATGACAGAACATATGATAATGTAATATAGGCTACAGGCTTATATATTTAAATTGTTAGTAAATGGACTTGAACTTCCATAGAGCAGTGGTCTTGGTTCAAACATTTCAACACGCAAAGTGAAGCATTGACGTGAAAGAAAGTGAGCCTTCGATTTTCATTAATCATGTTTCTTTGAAAACAATACGCACATTTCGGGACAAAGCCGCTCAGAGAACAAAACAAAACATAAAAAAATTACAAAGCATCTATCTACAAAAGCACATAAGATTATAGTTAGCTTACGTGCATCAGATTTTCTAAATGCGTGAAAAGGAAAGAGACAGTCGATTTGTACAGCATCGTTCCCACCAACACAATAATTGATTATTTGCTTTTTCCGGACAGCGAAAAAAAGAAGAAAAAAAAAAGTGGGGGGTGCTTGTTCTGTGGGTACCCTGAGGTAAAATCCTGCAGGCGGCCGTGGTGCGTGACTATGTGTAATTAGTATTCATGTTACCTGTAGATTTCAATTTCTGTAGCCACTCCGTAGTCCGAAGTCTTTTGCTTTTGACTACGGGTGAATCTCCAGTTGTCACTGATGATTGTCATTTGGACCTTTCTGGATTACAATCCACCACCAAAATAAGTTTAATTATTGCAGCTGCTGTGAGAAAAGGCTAAAAATGATCTGCCGCCTGAAGCATCCTCCACATGCTATATAGCCTACTAGCTGGGACTAGTTCTTTATGTTTACATACATGACGCAATGATGCAAAGACAAACGGCTACATGCTTGAATTTCCTGTGGAAACCCACCAGTACCGCTCTTATTATAAAACATTATTACAAGCTTACCGTTGTGAATCAGGCTAATGTAAGGAGATAGTTTTAAACACTGGCTGGTTGCACTTGCTCAAAAATTGATTTTGGATAATTTTTAACCCAAAAAAAAAGTTACGGACTGCAGCTTTAACATATAACATTAACATAAAAAAGTCATGTAAACATTTAATAATATTTCATAATATTACTGCTTTTACTGTATTTTGATCAAATAAATGCAGCTTTGCTGACTATAAGAGACTTCTTTCAAATTAGAAAAAATCATGCTGACCTCCAACTTTCGAATTGTAGTGTAATTTGAAGAAAACTTAAACGAACTTGAGTAAATACTGCATCAATTGTCCTTTTAAATAATGCCTGAGGTTGTGATTAGTATTACTTACAAGTCTAGACCTGAAGTTCATGTTGTTTCTGTACTACATATGAAATTCATTTCCAGTTATAATCACAGTGGAGAGCTCAGTCTCCACCCCTTGTTGTTCTGCACCTCTGGTCATAATTACCTTTCCTTTCATCACTCAACTTCTGATGGAATGATCAAATGAAATGATGAATGTCACCACATTTAGCCATTAATTTGGATTTGCATTCTCTCTCTTCCAGCTTTTGTGTTTTGCACAGTGTTTGGCTCTGTACATGCAAATACAAAAATATACAGTGGGGTCCAATATGTCTGAGACCAACATTATGAAATAACTCAAATTTAAGCAGAAGATAAAAGCAATAGATTGTTTGTTTCAACTTAATTTTTCACTTAAATTGAACTTTCACTGTTGTTATTTTCACTCAAACCACCCTTGTTCACAAAACTCATTTAACTACATGAACGTAATTTAACTGCGTTGTTTCTACTAAAAATGAGTATTGTCAGCTTTACTTAGTAAGTGTTTGTTCTTTCAGCTTAACATTGCTGAGTGAAACGCAAAAATTAATGTTGACATAACTAACTGGCAGTGGATCCATAGTTCCCAGCATGTTTTGCAAGGGACTGCATTAGGAGAGTAAATTTAGGGATTAAAGTGTTATTTTATGTGTTTTTCAGTAAAGGGAAAGATAATGATAGTTTATGTTAGTGTTTAATGTTCAGTTATGTTGGACATTTAGAGTAGTTTCTGTAATGTTTTTGAATTTTGTTGTTACCATTATGGAGAAGAGTGTCGTCTGTGTTTAGGCTGTGCGCTCTCATATGAACATGTTTATAGGATGAAATTCCTGCTCTCAATTCAATTTAGTTTGTTCAATGAGTTATTTTTTGAGTGCATTTTGTAGAGAAAATAGTTCATTTAATGAGGTAAATTAAGTCAATAAATGTGTTCACCTTATGTAATAAACATACATCATTAATTAAACTGCACATCAAATGATTTATATTTACTTAAAGAAATTTTGTCAGCTTTACTTAAATTTCTTTTGTTTTGTAAATACAACTAAACTGTTATTTGTACAAAATACTCAATTTATTTGCGTGGAACCACTTGACACTTCTTTTTTAAGTAAATCCAACAATTCATTTTTTTGAGTGTACTTTTATTCAGGAAAACACATTAACTTGGTCAAAAGTGACAGTAAAGACATTTATGTTACAAAAGTTTTCTATTTCAAATACATGCTCTTTTGAACTTTCTATTCATCCAAAAATCCTGAAAAAGCATTGTGGTTTCCACAAAAAAAATAAGCAGCACAACATTAATAATAAGAAGAAATGTTTCTTGAGCAGCAAATCAGCATATTAGAATGATTTCTGAAGGATCATGTGACTCTGAAGACTGGAGTAATGATGCTGAAAATTCAGCTTTTCAATCATAGGAATTTTAAGATTTACATTATAAACAGCAATTAAATGCAGCGATAATGAGTATAAAAGACTTCTTTCAAAAAAAGGTCTTAAAATAGAAAATACAAATTATAAAACAGATAGCTCCAGTTCTTGATTATGATTAGTTGAGCCGTGTTCTAAGCGGTTTTAAATAACTCTACAAACACAGATCTGTGATCGCATTACATCAGTATCACTGCACCACTCCATCTGTGTGTTGCAGCGTCTGTGTTGCAATCATTCCACTTCTAAAGAAAGACATTGCTTGGTTGAAGAATAATATTTTTTATCTACAGCATTACATTTTTGTGTCTGCGTGTTTATTTTATGAAACCTCGCCAGGTATGTGGAACCATTTTATAAAAGCAATAAGCCTGTGAAGCTGTGATTTATAGTGAATTTAGAACAGCTAAGGGGGATTTAGGTGCTCTGCATCATGCCTAACAACGCCCCTTAGCTGTTCTAAATTCACTATAAACCATGACTTCTTGTGGCTTATTGCTTTAACAGAACCCAACATAAGAACATAAGAAGAGGTGTGTTGGATCAAAGTGCCTTTTCACCTTTAAAGGCTCAACCTGTTGAAGAGGGCCTGGCAACAAATGACCCATCAGTCAAATAACCATCTGGCCTCTCTTACACTCAGCATGGATACTAACACATCAAACCCCTGTGCAAACTGACAGAAAGCCCCTAATGCAACCTTTTAACCTCTGTTCTTGTTTTCTCTTTCCTTTATTCATTCTTATGAAGAGACACTTCGTAAGAGGTGGTATTTTCAGATTTATCCATTCTGGGACCTGATTTCAAAAAACAGCGTTTTCACCTTCCAAAAATGTCGGATCCATGTGGACGAAACGCCTATCCGATACAAAATTTGTGCGTATACACAGAAACGCGTCTCCGTGTGGACGGGGCCTTAGACACCTGAATTATATTCTATTTTATATTATCAAATTATTTAAAGGGGTGGTTGATTATGATTTCACTTTTTTAACTTTAGTTAGTGTCTAATGTTGAAGTTAGAGCATAAACAACATCTGCAAAGTTACAACGCTCAAAGTTCAATGCAAAGGGAGATATTTTCTTTTAAAGAGTCCTCTGTTTAAGGACTACAACAAATGGCTGGTAGGGACTACAATGACTACTTCTTGACATCACTAACCCTAAAATTTACATAAACCCTGCCCTCAAGAACACGCAACAAAGGGGGACTGAGGGGGACAGAGACTTATAATGCCCCTCTTACAAGATGTAATATAGGTCCCCTTTAAGCATCAAACTTAAAGAAAGAGCACATGCACCCTTTTTAAGCAAACATTCAATTAAAATAAATTATAAATAAATTATGGTTTAAAAAAGTATTCAAAATGAATCAAATAGTCTGATTCTGGCTATCTAACTTACCTGTGTATGTCCTAGTGTGGTGGATCCCTGTGGAGAGTCTGACTGGAAGTTGTAGGACTGCAGGATACCTGGATCGCAGTGGCCGAGAGCAGGCAGGCCATCTCTCCACTCCTGCACAAACATACACACATACAATGCTTTAAAACAACCAGGAATCACAACCTTCAAGGTCTTTCACAAACATCAGTACTGAGGTCAAAATGGAGCTGACCCATAATTCCTCTCTCTCTATGACTATGATGTGCGGGTGTGTTAGAGGGTCCTAGTGATTAAAGGTCACATCGAACAGTTCTTTCGAACAGAGGCGAACCACAAGGCTATAGTGAGCAGTTGGCCGCACAGTGTGGTGCAATTCACACAGCATTATGAAAAACAGAGACATCTGTACTGTGATGTAAACTGATGTTTTCAGTGAGAGACAGCCTGTTATTTTATATTGTGATGTATAACCGGATGAAATACAGTAGCTTATGAACAAGAAAAAAATGTAGGGCGGGGCATGATCGGGAATTGATTGGATCGTTGTGTTTTGCTATTGGTGGATCTCATGTGAGTGACAGGTTGCCCCACCCTCACGCCAGTAAACACGGCATCAGAGAAGAGATGTTGTCGCAAGACAGAGGGGAAGTTATGTTGATTACAGATTATAATAATGTTCACTGATAAATCATTTATAATAAACACTGCAACATTTCATTAAAAAAAATGGCCAATTCTGATTTCATGGCGACTTTATACACAGAATACGAAGGCTTAATTATGAAAAATATTGAGTGGCTTGAGTAAAACATCCCACATCACAACATTTTCCTCACCAGCTCTTTGTCAATGACTGGCAGGATGGTGAACTGCTCCTCTGTTGTTTGTGGGCTGCCCAGGTCTTGGCTGCTCCTAGTGGGTGGAGGCGGTGGTTTGCCTTCCAGTTTGCGGACCTGCCGCTCCCCTTTGGCCGTTCCGGTCGCCCCGGAGCTCAGTTTACGCACCGGATTGGTCAGCCACTTCTTCAGGGTGCTGACAGAGCGACGAGAGCCAGGGGAGTTTGGGGCCGAACTACCCGAAGCCTGGGGCGGCAGAGAGGCCACCGAGGTGGAGATACTGCCCTCACTGCCAGCGGCTGAGTATGAGTCTGTACAGACAGAGAGGGAGTGAAGAGAGAGAGAGGGAGGAGGAATTAAGTCGGGAATAACCATCTGAGAGGACGACAGTGAGGGAAAACAAAATAAATCTGCCTTATATATAAACACGCTCTACATAAACACACTATAACACTAAATATGGCCCATAGCTGAGACATTGAGAGGAATTTTTCCCATCTCAGACTTCAGGCCTGTGACCAGTTTCTTCAACTAAGGGCACTTTTGGACCCTTTGGACTTTCACCAAATACACAATCATTAAAATGTTTGGGGTCGGTAAGATTCTTTAATGTTTGAGGCTGCATTTATTTGATCAAAAATAATGTAAATTTTTTCATTTTCACTACATTTTCATTTCTACCACATCAAATTATATAATGTATTTCATATTCTGTTGGAAATTACAGTTAGGAAACAACAAATTAAGAAAAAAAAATGACAGACTTGCCCTTAGTCTAAAAACAAAAAAACGCGTTTTCACCTTCCGAAAATGCTGTATCCATGTGGACGAAACGCCTAACCGATACAAAATTTGTGCGTATACACAGAAACGCATCTCCGTGTGGACGGGGCCTTAGACACCTGAATTATATTCTATTCTATATTATCAAATTATTTAAAGGGGTGGTTGATTATGATTTCACTTTTTTAACTTTAGTTAGTGTCTAATGTTGAAGTTAGAGCATAAACAACATCTGCAAGTTACGACGCTCAAAGTTCAATGCAAAGGGAGATATTTTCTTTTAAAGAGTCCTCTGTTTAAGGACTACAACAAATGGTTGGGAGGGACTACAACGACTACTTCTTGACATCACTAACCCTAAAATTTACATAAACCCTGCCCTCGAGAACACGCAACGAAGGGTGACAGACTTGCCCTTAGTCTTGCTAAGGCTAATTTCATAGCTAGTTTTATATATCCCAAATACACACAATTAAATAATATTAACACACTTTAAGCATAATTTGACAAAATTACAGCTTGATGAGAAATGACAAATATATTCTGTTATCAGGAAATAATTACCTTAAGTTTTCTTTCTGCACATACAGTATTACATCTTTAATCTTAATCATGCCACTTTTGTAAATTGTCCCAAACTATGAAAAACTGGTATTTTGTAATGGATTATTTCAGTTAGATATTGCATTGACACTATAGTTCATAGTAACAAAAATGATGTGCATCACATCACATTATATACGGTTGCATACACCCAAAATAACCAATCAAATGTAGTCTAGGCCAAAGCAGTTTATTGTGCATCAACTGGTTTTGATAAAGGCACACTTGACTTTACTCAAAGATTTTTAGGTGCGAGTGTCATGTATGGCACAGAGACATGAAGGTAAGATCCATGTGCAGCTTTAATGGGGTGATCCAGAAACGTAATCCAACATGCAAGGGTCAAAATCCACAAAACAGTCCATACAAAAACAAGGGAAAAACAAATAGAGAAGCAAGGTGACCGTAAATGAAACCTCAATAACAAAAGCAGAAACAAACAGGGTGTAAATAGACATACACAAATGATCAAACACATAACAGCTGAATGCAATAACGGGATAATGAGTCCGGGAAGTGGTTTATGGGAAATAAAGTCCAAAAGCGGTAAAGCAATAGGGCACTCCAACTTGTGATCATGACAGCGAGTAAATCGTTAGGAAGAGCAAAGATACGCTAACAGAGTGATGAATCGCTAGTTTATTACAAAAAAAAAAATGTATGGAGATGCTTTTGCAATGTAATATCCTAAAAATAATGTGCACATGCACCTGTTGGGTGTACAGAAATTTAACATGAGAACCCTTTAAGTATGTTATCATTGTTGAATGAGTTGGTGTTAGTGACCGGTGCTGACAGGCCTCGTGCCACACTTCCCAGTTAGTGTTAATCACATGAGGACTACTCAAACTGGTTTAGGGCAGACTTTGAGATGATACATTGGTTAGCCAAGCTGTCGTGTGACCCTGGAGAGCTAAATATAGACCCCACCCCAAAGTTGAGGCTCAGGCTGAGACTGCGGTGCTGGTGTCAGAGGGACCCTGGGAAAAGAACAGAGGGGGATGTGCACAGGAAGCACACTTTAATCCTCGTCCACAGGAAGGTCACCAACTTTTTTTGTTCTCTCTCCACGTTGTGCCTCACGCCCCCCACTACTCTCTTCCTGACCCAGAACAGTGGCTGTCTGAGGTTATCAGCAGCAGAAAGGACAGGCTTCACATGATTCAGTCTCTCTAATCTAGTCCCCGTTTGACCCCCTGATTCAGCCAAATACTGCCTGACAGGACGGCACAAACACATACACACACAAACGCAAACAAACACACTTCGCCCAGAGAGACACGGTGTTGTGCCAAGATGTTAGGATGTGTCAGTACCTGGCAAACCATTGCTAAACCACTATTTTTCTAATAGTAATTATGAAGTTAAGCTTTATTTCCCCTTTAAATTATTTTAATGTTATTATGACATACTGTAAACCTGAATAAGTTGGCAAAACTCCAAAAAATTGAGGCCATCGGTTACATAATTTCTAAGTTAAGAAATTCAAAGTTTAAGTTAGCAGAACTAGCAGATTTTTATTTTTTACTCAAACATTTTAATTGTTCTTGAATTGATTTGAGTAAACTAATTCATACATTGAACTTAAAATTATCATGTAATCTCAACGTAAACATTTTTATTAGTGGAAACTTAGCTAGCTATAACTAGATAATACAGAAAAGGCCAACATGCTAATTGATAATAGCATTGTATAACACTTTAACATACCTGTTCTTAAACCAAGCCGCATGTAGCACTTGTCACCATTATGGTAACTCTCCAAAAACCCATATTAACACAAACTCTTCTAAATTAGCATAACAAAACATTAACAGCTACTAAATTTCCCACTAAACATTAATCTTGCACAAAAAAAAACATTATATAACACTTAATTTTAGCATTTACTCTCCCTTTCGAGTGCCATGGGCAGAGAATACTGGGAAACAAATCTCAGCCCAGTTTCAGTTAAACATAAGTTTGTCTAAATTAAACTAAATTACTTCAAAAAATCTTAAAGCAATGAAACAGTTCAGTTTACTTAAATTATATCAGTTCTGTGAACTTGAAAGAAAGAGAGAGTGCTAAATACTCATAAAAGATAATTTGACCAAACTAATTTGTTTAATTTAAGTTTGTCCTATTGAAACCAATTAATTATTTTGAGCATTAGGGTTTACTGTGTACTGAACTGTCTACTTAGTAGGCAGCTTTAATATGATCCAGATTAGACATTCATTTTATCCAGAAATGTGACTTAAATTGGTTTTGTTTGGATTCAGTTTGATTTCAGCAAAAACACATTGTAAAAAATACTAGAAAGTTATTTTGAGACATTATTGTGCATCCAAAAAATTGTGCATTATTGTGCATTGTAAGTCAAACAAAAAGTCTCAAACAGTTTTGCTCTCAAAACCGTTTTCGTTTGTGCAAGAAAACAGTTTACTTGTGAAACTTTTTTGCAAGCGCTTCAAAGGGTTTTGTTTGAGAACCTTGTTTTAGAATGTGCGTCCAATTATTTTGCGAGGATTAAAAAGTTTAAGTGCTATGGATGGGGTCAACAGGTAATGATGGATGTTGCATGCTTTGTATTGATCTGTTACCAAAAAAACTTTGACAAAACAAATGATTGATTTTGCTTTGAAAACTTTTTGGATGCAAAATAAATGCTCGAAATAACTAAATTTAACATCAACTGTTAAAATGGACTGGGGGTCTCTCAGACTCCAAACAAAACACAAGGGTTAATGTAGAGGTCCAACTAATTTATTAAGCTAATGTTTTGTGTAGCAGAACTGACCTAGAATTTGTGCTGATACACAAAGAAATAACCCCTGTCGAGAACTAATCCACAAACTTTCCACTTTCATCGGGGAATAATCAGTGAAATAATGGCGCTGACCTCAACCCAAATGGAATTCAGCAGAACCTAAAGTGGAGGGATTATAACTCTTATTGCTGGCTAAACAGCAGGGCAAATCTGCTTTCCTGATACTATGCTGCTGTGTGCTTGGAGGGGGGCAGCTCTCTGTGTGAACAACATGCCAGACTGTTCCTCCACACGGGGCACAAAAGAGAGGAATGGTTTCATTCCACACTCAGTATGGATCCGACAGATTAAGAAAGAGTGGCAGTTATGAAAAAGCAAAACCTAATTCATTACCCTGTTTTTTTTTTTTGAGCAGGGAACTGAATGTTATCAGGAACTGAAGGCTGTTGGGAACCGGCAACGACTGCTTACCGTATCCTCCACAAATCAGAGGTAACACCCACATGAAACAATGCGTTATTCATCATTATATCCCACATGCAGATTGAAAATCTGCCTATTTGTTGAAGTAACATTATGCAATGCAACAAAGCAGAGCTGCACGATTGATCGTTAAAAGGTTGCAATCTCGATTTAAACATCCACGCAATCTTATTCCAAAATGACAACGATTTGTCTATTAAACCTTTAACAAAATCACACCGGAACATTCAAATGTGTGTTCGGGCTGCAGCTGACCCAGAGAGAGCAGCTGTCACAGTATTGTTATTTCTGTTACAACAAGTATTCAAATTATCACAGAAATACACAGATAAAAGTTTATAGTTTGGATATAAGCACTGATGTCTACATTAGCGATCAAAATAGAGCAAATCACCTTTTGAAAGTAACTCAGCACTTCATTTAAAGGTGCGGTATGTAATAATTCTGTTTGCTAGAGGCCTATTCAAAACAAAGGCGTAGCTTGATGACGCCAAGTTTGAGCGCGGAATCTTGGGACATGTGGCCTTCACCTCAACAGACGGTGCAAAAGAATAGGGATAGGGCTCGGGAAGAAATCATGTTCATGGATGCGATTATTAACGTTACTGTAGTATGAAGCAGAGCAGGACTGAGTGTTGTGGGAGCTGAACGAGGTCACTGGAGCGATTGCGCAACACACGCCTCACGAGCAGCGGGACTTTTATTATGACACAGTCCCCGGTGCTGCTTCCGCTTTTCCAGTCAAGCGTATGAGGTGACGCAGCTCTGTTTATCATATTAGATACATTTGAGTGTGTTGAAAATTATGTTATAACGTTATTCTGTGCGTTCACTTGGTGGCTGCTGTGAGACACTTGTTTGAGACACACTGCAGTGAAATAAGAATATCATATTAAATGCTGGATGGCTTGTGTTGATAAATGGCATGCAGTTAATTTTAAAACGTATTGAATGATGGAGAAAATGATGTATTACTGTTACTAAAAATAAAGCTGCATCTGATGATGCTATGTTAGCTATTTGACAAAATACTGTTTTTCTCTGAGGCATGGTAAAGCATGGTACTCATGGTATTTTAACAATAAGACTAAACGTGTTGAGCTATATAACAACAATTAGTTTTTTGTCTATAAATATATCAAAACAGTTGTTCCCTTGCCTATAAAAACGTGTAATATATTAAAACGTCTTTGGTGTTTCCATGGTTTCTACAAAATAAAACCGGAAACCGAGGGTAACGCGGGTATAACGCAATTGACAGGCGACTCCTCACACGGCCTGGAGCCTTGGTTAAAATTGCAATTTTCTCACGATTTACAAATAGTTGGAAACATTTGGGATATTGTAAGTGCTTAAGTGAACAAAATATATAAAACTGTCCTAGTGATTTTTGGATATTTTACTGCAAAAATCTTACATATTACACCTTTAACGATTGTATCGATTACATTGTTTTGACAAGTGACTGTTAAAAATGTATTTTGTTTAGTTGTTTTCAGAATCACAGGAGAATCGTGATATCTATTTGAAACAAAAAAAAAAACAAAATTAATAATCCAGAATTGTACAGCTCAAGCATACGAATGGAGAGCCAAGGTTTTTTGAAAAACTGTAACACACACCTTGTGCAGCAAGGAAGAGAAATTGCAGGAAGAGATGCTCCATTTTGATTGCTGGTAAACAGAGGGGCTGAATTGATTTGATAGCTGCAAAGCTATGCTTAAGTGCTGGTGGTGTACGGAGAGGGATCCTCTTAATATGACACTGACTGAGTGCTCATCACATTAGAAAGGATTTTCTAAACTCTTAATAGCTAGATAGTTTCAGCGAAGGAGAAACTAGTGAGAATATATAATAAGATATCTTTATGCAATATCCTTTAAACCTGTATCTGTATTATGAAAATTAACCATGGTTTTACTACAAATAAAATGAAAAAAAACAAAAAAAACATGATTAGTTAAACCGTGGTAACCACAAATTAATCATGGTTTTGCTACACTAACCATAGTTCATTGGTACACAACAAAATCCCCAGAGTTAAATCAACTGTGCTCAGAGAACATATGGTCCCTCTCTACATAGAGTTAAAATAACACTGAAGCAGAGTTAAAGTTAATGAGATAATATGCTGTTTGTGGAGTTGTTTAATCAGATCCTGAGAGATTTAATGTATTTTATCTTCAGTTGATTTCATCTAAGACTGTGGCTGGAAGTCATTTGTAGTGTTTCTCTTCAGTGATTCTGCTTGTTAACAGCAGGTGTTCATCACTAATGCTCAATCATAACTAAATTAATCACTTAATTATCTCACTAACTTTAACTCTGCTTCAGTGTTACTTTAACACTAAATAGAGAGGGACCATATGTAATCCGAGCAGAGTTGATTTAACTCTGGGGATCTTGCTGTGTATTTGTAGTAAAACTGTGATTAAACAAATGGTAATCAATCCGGCAAAAACATGGTTACCAAAACTTTCATAAGGATTACCCTGGTAAGATTTTTTTTCCAGAATATACAGTACATTTTTCATGGGAAAGAAAAATGACAAATGATGTTTGAAATTTAGTTTACATGAGGAGTGGGGTCACATTTACATTCAAATGTTAATTAAACTACACAGAACAGAAGCAAAAGCCCAAGCCATAGCAATAAACTGCTTAAATAATCTGGATTCAATCCGATTTACTGAATAGAAACACAGTGTGAATTCTCCTGTCACCTGTTAATATGGGCAGAGAAACAGGCCTAATGGTTTTTTGGATTTCCCAGACCTCAGGGCTACTGAACGGCCTTTTAGTACAAAAAAAACCCCTGCTGTTTTGTGCATACAGGAGATAGCCACTGGCCCCAGAAACTCCAGTCTACATCGTAGGACACCTCTCCAGCAAAACGAGTGCCTACACAACACATTAGCTTTGCGAGACGGAAACGAGAGAGCGCAGTGAAAACAACCCTGCATGAAACAACCCAGACTGAATGGTTATCTAAGGTTGGCTCAGTTGGACAGAAAAAAACACAGAATTCCCCACAGCCCCCCGCAGGCAGGCCCGACCATCATTTCAGGAGAGCATGTGTTTCAGCTCAGAGCGGCTGGTGGGTTGCTTCGCCGGCACTCAGCAACAAAGTCAACATGAAAGCGTGAGTGGGGGGTGAGTGTAAGGGGATCTGAGATGGAGAGATGAATGGACAGAGGAGAGCAGGGGCTCAAAATAGGAGGGAAGGGAAAAGGTCTTGAATAAACACAAGCTTAAGGCACAGTGGATACAGGAAGAGACAGAGAAAGAAAAACCAACATGTCATATCTCTTGAAAACAGGCTGTAAACAAGACAGCAAAAATAATTCTATATAACTTTGTGCATTGTTGCAAGGATCTGTACGTTATAGAAAGAATGATTTCATGCGGCATGTGTCTGACTCCAGGCCTGCAACATATACTCAGTCCAACAAACTAGAGTTGAACACCATGTAGAACAGAGAATGACTTTTAAATTCAGTTTCTGAATGAGGGAGAAGGCAGGATGCAGAATTGTAATTTACATTGGAACTGAACAAATCAGAATTTAAAAAAAAAATAGCAACGCTATCTCATGACCAATTCGTACGTATTTTACAAGGTGGCTAATTCGTACGATTTGTCTAAACCCCAGTGAAAGGTAGGTTTAGGGGCGGGGTTTGGGGTAGGTCATTCATATGAATTCATATGAATTTGTCAACTCGTAAAATATGTACAATTTAGCAAAACACATATGAATTCGTATGACTGAGGTCATATGAATTCATACGAATTAGCCACCACATAAAATACGTACAAATTGCCATGAGATCGGGTTGGATATAGTATGAAAATATTCAGTATGAATCACTCATAAAAATGTTATGATTCCATTAGGATTCCATGTATGGGGTATATATATATATATATATATATATATATATATATATATATATATATATATATAATCAATGTTTGAAATGCGACAAAAATAGTATCCATTCATTTCTATCATGACAACTCTCAGAAGATTGTTAGTAATGGATATGACAATGACATGGTAATGGATATGACAAAGTTAATGTTTTTGGTCTTGGATCTGCTATGCTGCTGCTGAATTGCTGTTGCTGTAGATTATTGCTGTTGCTGCAGAGAAAGTACAGGAACTTGCTACTGCCAATATACGCCGATACACTGTTGCAAGTAAGACATTGTGCTTCTGTGCAAATAGCATATGTCAATAACCCATAGCAGATCTATACAGGTGGAGCTGGGGAAGGTGGAGGTTTTAGAGAAACTCTGAAGCGCACTGCAAACTACTATAGTGAATGTAACCAGCCATTTAAATGTGTGAGCAACAAGCTCATTGGCTGCAGAAGTGACATGGACCAATCAGCTTGAGCCAAGTAGTTAACGCTGCAATTATCATCAGCTTGCGTCTGCGAGCCACCAGTCTGTGCCATCTAGAGTTTTGTGACAGAACTGTGTATAGATATTAATATTTCAACATGTTTCATAAATCAAAGGACATTAATCAATACATGCTATGAAATGAAATTTATACAGTATTATACAATGCTATATGCAATATCATCATTCATATGTAAAATATATATACATACATACCGGTATATAAAATAATTTCATATGAATCATGTAATTATTTATTTTTGGTTTGTCACAAAACACAACTTTTCCTAAACCATTCCTTTCATTCCCATTCATATTCCATTTCAACATGCCATGTTTAACAACATGATTTACTTCCTGTATCCCTTACCAACACAACATAACCATGTCTTGGTGTTCCATGTCACATCAATCATGCCACCCTTCCTTCCTTGGACTGCCACTGAACAGAGGAATTCTGTAAACTAAGCGATTCAGGAGTTGTGCTACACCAAGATAACCCAGCATTTCACCAATGGGGGATCCAGGGAATTAACATAATACCCTTCAGGCACTGCAAAGGCCTTCTAGATTTGTTTCTGACTGGGTTAACTGCGTCTCTCTCCATCACTCTGACAGGGAGAGGAGGGAATGTAATATTGGAATGAAAAACCGTTCTCCTGTCAGTCTGAAGAGTGTGTGTGAACTCATTCCTGTAATGGTGTGTCTGAGAGCCAGGAGATTACAAAGAGGCATTTTGATAATGCTGCCACCGCACCGTTCAACAAAATTGATAATTAAAATCTGAATTAAGCAAAATATTAAGCCTGAGCTCCCCTCATCCCCAGTGATTAGCTAATGCTGTGCTGTTCTTCCAATTCTGGCTCCACAATCCTTTTCCTTCTTCTAAATCTCTCTTCCTTCTTCTATCTCACTCTCTTTTGAGCCCTGTCTTTATAATAAGTCTGGTGCAACAGAAGGGATTGTTCCCTTCTCTGAGCTTCACAATCTCCGTGCTCTGGGATAATGCAGATTCTAAGTCACTTCTTAAAAACTTCTCAGACTCTATTATCTGAGGAGGAGGCATACATTTAGTCCTTAATGATGATCAAAGCAAAATGTTTGAGACCAATATGGAAAATCTGGGATTTCAAAACTTCAAAATAAAGTTTTTAGTTTCAATAAAGCAAAAGAGAAACATTAAATTCAATCATCAATTCAACAATTCAAACCTTTAAATTCAAAATGATGTTTCATTGAATGAATTAAAATATGTATTAATTTAGTAATATCAATAGTGGACTCTATATGAGCACATAACATAAATAATATAATAATTTAATATAATAAATATTTAAACATCAGCAGTCAATAAGATTAGGGTTGCCAAATTTGCGTAACAAGAAATCAGCCCAACTGCTATTGAAAACCCACCCAATCACGGCCAAATTGTATTCCAGGGGTAAAAATCATATTCCGGGGTGCAATCCCCTTGTAAAAACCATGTTGCGAGGGGGTAAAAATCAAGGTCCTTGGTCAAAAAAACAACCCACAGCAACAGTGTAAGAGTATAGCCCAATTCTGCACGAAAATTTGGAAGGACATTTGGTTTTATATAATGTATCCTGAGTTATTCTTGAAAGTATAAACCTTACTAAATTTGTGAAGTTTGTGCTTATAACAAATGAGAATGTGAGTGGTAATATGAATGATCTTTATAGCTGATAGTGATACTGATAATGTCACTTTGTTCAGTATATTTGCCTTATGTAACACAGCTCATAAAGAAAGAATCTCATTAGCCATAAAATATGTAACTGCTTGAACTCATGTAGAAATGTTTGTGATAATATGTGCATGTGAAGACCAGTGTTTTGGAGTCCATCTTTCCAGGAATTTGGGCTCCATTTCCACTTATTGATTGGCTGTGGTAGAGTGCTGATGCAGCCACGCTGCAGGAGGGAGTGTGTTGACTCTAATGGGAGGCAATTTTCAGAGAGGCTCAGGCCTCTGGAGACCTGCAGATCTTTAGTCAGCTTTTGTTTGGCACAGCCACAGTCACTGCATTTGGACAGGGGTGGAGTTACTGCATCTGATGCTTTCTTCATATAGGATGGGAAAAGGTAGACATCCAAATACATAAGTATTTTGTTTACAATTCCAGGTGGATATGGACTGTAATAGAAACACTGACTGTAATATGCAGATAACTAGATGCCATCTGAAAGTTTAAAGGCTAGAGCGGAACTTCACTGGAAAAGGCTTTGGAAAATATAACGATGTTATGTACTGTAGTGAGGACATTATTTGGAGGGGAAAAAACGCTCTAGCTAAATAAATGTGTCATGAACAATTTGGTTTTCCATCAACTTCCACTTTGCAGCTATCTAATATAGCTATAATCCAATTTCTGGAGATTGCACCTAACCCAGGTGTTTTTTTTTTTTGTTTTTTTTTCATTTGCACCGACACTGAAGAAGCAAGTTTGCTCCTGGATGGACAATGTGTCCTTCCCTAACCTTCAGTAAAAATACACCTAGTTCTCAACCAGGACTCACAATTGTCCCTTTTTTCTTTATAATGATTTAAAGGGATAGTTCACACAAAAATGAAAACCATTTACTCACCTTCAAGTTGTTCCAAACCTGTTCAAATTTCTTTCTTCTGCTGAACACAAAAGAAGATATTTTTAAGAATGTCAGTAACCAAATGGTTGATGGGCCCCATTGACTTTTAAAGTTTTTTTTCCATACTGTGTAAGTCAATGGGGCCCATTAATTGGTTAATGCCATTCTTCAAAATACCTTCTTTTGTGTTGAGCAGAAGAAAGAAATTCATACAGGGTTGGAACAACTTGAAAGTGAGTAATTGATGACATAATATTTATTTTTGGGTGAACTATCCCTTTAAAATGGTTTAAAATAAGACAAAACAAGCTTTGAAATACACTAAGACAACTAAAATAAAGATATTCCTTATTTTAATCTCTTTTTTTGTGTGTGTTCTGCAAAGTCAAATGGGTTTGGAACAACATGAGGATAAGTACATTTAAATTTTTGGGTGAACTATCCTTCAAATGTGTCAAGACTGCTTGCGTAGTGTAATTGTAGTGTCCTCTCACTCTACAATTAGAGCATCATTCAACCATGATGTGCGAGTGGAGCCACAAATGCAGAATCATGTGGAGTGTCTATTTTTCTCTTTTGTCCTGAAGTATGTAGTTCCTGCTCTTTGTCTCGCTCTCGACCACTTGTTCTCAACCCAGGCCTGTCCTATAGATTGTATTTCACCTACGCAGAGGAAATGGAACGGTTTGAGCGTCAGACAGGTCTGTGTGTGTAGTGGCACTGAAGGACGGACAGAGCAGACACGTAACACGTCGTTCCGGATCGGACCGTACTGTACTGCACTGCACCATTAAAATCATTTGCTCTGAGCTCGTGGCCACACACTCCATCTCTCGCTCTCGTTCAAAGTGCTGTTTTCCTGGCTGGCTGTGATTACAGCCATTTCCTGGCTTAGTTTTTCCTTGCAATGCAGCAAGACTGTTAAATGCAGCCTGATGTTTATGGTCACAGCCTTATTCAAGGTTTTAATCGTTTTTTCCCCTTTTTGTGCTTCTTTAGTTAAAAAGATCATTCTAAACCTATATGAGTTTCTAATGCTTTCAAACTTCAAAAAGAGCATGATGAAAGTATCATAAAAATAGTTCAAAGACTATATTTCAAGACGGTTCTGTGAGAAATAGACTCACTAAAAAGATCACATTCATTAAAGTAGTAGTCTGATTCATGAATGATTCAGTCACTAACCATTAGTTCACAAATATGACTCTGGACCACAAAACCAGTCATAAGAGTACATTTTTTGAAATTGAGATTTATACATCATCTGAAAGATGAATAAATAAGCTTTCCATTAATGTATGGTTTGTTAGGAGATACAACTATTTGAAAATCTGGAATCTGAGGGTGCAAAAAAATCAAAATATTGAGAAAATGAAGTCCAAATGCATTGACTTCCAAATTAAGTCAATGCATATCCACTCACAAAAATAATTTTTTAATATATTTACGGTAGGAAATGTACAAAATTTCTTCATGGAACACGATCTTTACTAAATATCCTAATGATTTTTGCCATGAAAGAAAAATTGATAGTTTTGACCCATACAATGTATTGTTGGCTATTGCTACAAATATACCCATGCAACTTATGATTGGTTTTGTGGTTTGTGGTCACAAATAAGATTTATCTGAGTAATTTCACTGACTCAATGATCCGGCAGCAGCTGTTGGCAATGGATGGCAATATTTTCAGTAAATAATGACTTAAATTTCAGTTGGTTTCTCACCAAAAATATTGTACATACCTAATATAACACATGAGTCACATAGACCATTTTTATGATACTTTTAGGATGCTTTTGGGTCCTTTTTGAAGCTTGAAAGCTCTAGTCCCCATTCATTGTAATTGCAAAGGGGACTGTATTTTTCAAAATTTCTACTTTTGTATTCTGGAAGAAAGTCGAATGGTTTTTGAAGATTATAAGAATGAGTAAATGATGACAGCATTTTTATTTTTGGGTGAACTGTCCCTTTAATCGCTCTTTTTCGTATGTTTGTTTAATTAATGAGAACTGGCACTTGGCTGTTTCCTCCGTTGCTCTTCCACCCTCCCTGTCGTTCTCCTTTGCATTTTCTCAGCCACATGCTCTTTTGCTCTCCTTCACTCCCCCCATCCTGCAGCATAGCACAGTCACTGTCAGCCTCCTCAACCCCAGAGACCTTCAACCACCAATGCCCTGCACTGCCCCCACCCTGCCCAATTACAGAGAAATTTCCATTTTTCCCATTCAAGTAGATCAGAGCTGTATGTTTATGCCACCGTATGATTCCCATTTTTTTTTTTTTTTTTTTTTAAATTGAGGGAAAAATGTTTTGAGAATTAAAAATCACATTATGACATTAATGTAGTAATATTTTAAGAATAAAGTAAAAATTATGAAAGTATAGCACTATTCCTATTTTCTCGTAATGCAAAATATTTCTAATCTCTTTTAATTTTGTAATTTTATGACTTTTGGATATCTTACCATTTTTTGTACATTTTAATGTGGCTTTAAAACATTGTAGCCTCCTGATCCATCATCAGTCCCCCACAAGTATGAAGAACAGATTTGTGGTTATGGCGCAAGCAAAAAGAAGCAATCTTCTGTGAGTTACCAATATGAATACTGTGTGAAGCCACAGGCCATAAATGAAGAACCACATACAAATAAACAAACCCTGTGTGTTCCAGAAGTCACCATCCCTGGATTTATTGATCTTTTGTTCCTGAGTACGGAAAAGGATCTTAAGAGGCTGCAAATGCAAGAGCTGAACACACAATAACACGCAGAAAAACACAAAAGTGTCCGGATATTATGGAAGTATAAGTACGCACGTATAGCAAACACAGTCAGGCTGACTAAGTATAGCCTATAGCCACAAAACATCCAGTCTGAACACTGATACGTGCACTTCAGTCCTCTCAACAGAGTCATCTGCCACAGCACCATTTCGGCATATCAGACGCTTTCTCAGGAGACAGACTGAATGAGAAAAGTTGAACCGTCACACAGATAACTATTTTAAGTGTGTGCCACTGATCTAACTGGATTGCTCAATGCGTTCTAAACTGCCGTCAGGCGGTGAAGCCACCAGAAGCGTTCAAGCGGCCATGTTGCAATTCAATACCAACAGAGGGTATCATTGACTTTTTGACGATTTGCAGTGTATCAGTGGCACATGAATAGTTTTTTTAAGATATATGTATGTTTATTAAATGATGACTTTGAATGTTATCTTTAATGTTCATGGTCTTTTCAGGCAGGATAAGCAATATATAGAAATCAATAAGAAAAAGCTACAGGTCAGCTCAAATTCTATGGCTTTTTACTAGCATGACGGTTTACATATGAATTGTGTTATTTGTATATGTTGAGCTAATTATTAATTTAACTAACATTTAAGATGTTATCTTTACTGCTTCGAAATACATGCTGTTAATGAAAACACCGTTGACTCATTTACAGTTACTGTATGAATAAAAACAATATTATAGCTATAACACAAAATAATTTCATAACCACAGCAAATAACTGTAGCCCACATGACAAATTAAGTTACAGATTTATGCTTTAGAAAGCATAAATCTGTATCCAGATTTCAGAAGAATAATTGTGACATTTGTAATACAAATGTTGAGGTGTCTCATCCATCAGCTGATGAGCAATCCAGTTCTCTATATAGATCAGTAGTGTGCGCACATGCTGAGGTCACATGACCTTCCCTCAATTCCACTCCATAATCTGATGAAATGACTGGATTTGGTGCATTTTGATGACTATAAAAAGTGAAACTGGCCATAAAAAATGCTAAATGCACTAGCGATAGCAGTCTCACGCTCCAGGGCGTTTGAGTAAGAGGCTTACCACTCTGTTAATGCTGTCTGTATGATGGTGTGGGAATTGAGAGGCATGGCACAAACTCCACAGTTGTGATGAACTACTGGTCAGTGGAAGAAACCACAGCATTCCTGCCCGGCTGCTCCCAAAAGCCTTCCTACCGCAACCCCAGCCTCTCCCCCTCATCCTCTTGCCATTTTCCACCACAGACGCTAAACTGCTGCGCAAGACCAAGACCATGGCTATCTGCTTTCCTGGCTCGGGCCCTGCTGACAGTACAAATGAGGGGTAAAAGAGATGTAAATTACACCCCAGACTAAAAACCTGATTCAACCCCGACATCACCCCTCACTGCTGACGCACTCATCCAGACGGACCCTGACTGCTGTTAGAGTGGAAGAGGAGGGGGTCACTAACGGAGTGAATGATGAGCTTGACGGTTCCAGATGACTCAGATTTATCGTTTCAGTGTCAGCTTTAGAAAGCACCACAGAATCCTGAATGTGAATGTCAATAATACAAGAGAGGGATGTGTGAATGAGCTAGAGCGTGTGCAGAGTTACTCGCCAGTGGATCGGTAACTTTATTAGGAACTGTATCATAAGACGCTGATTAAATCAAAATGTGAGAACAATATTTGTCCTTCATTGATGTAAACTATGTGAGCGAATCAAATCAAACATGTAGAAAGCATTGACAACAGAAAATATCTGCTATGACTAAACCAAACAATATTTAACGGGTATGGGGGGGGGATGAAGGAATAGTTCACCCAAAAACGAAAATAATTTTCTCACCCATCCAAATAAGAGGAACACACAAAAAAGCTATCTATATAGAATGAATGTCAGTGGGGTACAATGGACTTTTTGAAACATTCTTCAAAATATCTTTTTGTGTGTATGTGTATTTTTCACAAATTTGTATAATGACATGGGTATGACATAGGTATTACAAGGAGAGGGTGACTTATGAGGACATTACTCCATATCCCCATTTTTAAAAAGGCTTATAAATCATACAGAATGAGTTTTTTTTTTTTTTTTTTTGAGAAAGTAAAAATGTGCAGTTTCCTGTGATGGGTTGGTTTAGGTGTAGATGGGTTGGGTAGATAGAAAATATATACACTCAAAAAAATAACTTGTTGGTCTAACTTAATTCAATTATGACACCTATTTCCACACAGTTGAACTGATTTATTTGAACTTAAGCTAGGTTAATTGTACTAATGAGTGAAATTCATCCTAATTGAATGAGATCACACCAGTTTCATTTGACGTATTCTGTGTATGTTTCCTGAACATAATTCATTCTTGTTGATCCAACCAGTGCTTTTTTTTTTTTTTTTTTTGTTACCATCATGGTGAAGATGTGCGCTTGTGCTTAGGTTTTGAGTAGCTGTTGTACACAGACATACATGTTTCATTACCATTGAGAGGGGAAAAGCTGATGACCATATGTAGACTGTGTAAAATTTGTGCTGGCCCTCCAAGTAATTTATTTATATTTCTATAAAAACTAAAATAACACTTATTCATATGCTAAATAACATTTATAGCATGCAAGTAATGATCAGATAAAGAACTTCTCATTACTGGCTTGAGCACAGTTAATGCTCGTTGAAAACAATATAAATTTGTTTTACATAGCCACCTAGAGCCTAACCACAAGGTCTACACTTCAGCATAATGGTAACCTCAAAAAATCGACATAACATAAACTCTTTTAAATGTCAAATATAACTGAACTTCAAACTTTAAAAGGTATTTCCCTTTACTAAAAAACACATTAAACAGCACTTAAGTTCAACATTTACTGTCCCAATCTTTCCCTATGCAAAGCATGCTGGGAACTAGAAATCCACTGCCCAGGTTCAATCAATGCAACATAAATGATTCATGTAGTCCCAACACAAATGGTTTAGGTTGACCTAACATTTTGCAAATTTAATTTCATTTAACATAATACAATTGAGTGTGAATGCCAATTAAGTAAAAAACTAAAGATTTGTGTTGGTTCAGCTTATTTTATTTAAATAAACTGAACAAGCAGCTAGAATCATTTTTTTGAGTGTAGAAAATATTGTTTGTACAGTATAAAAACCATTGAAATGTCCCCACAAAAAAGAAAATAAAACACAAAACAAATGGTGAGAAAATAAAAACAAAATGTAACATTTTTGGTTAACCATCCCTTTAATTTCGTATTTAGCTAGTTGTTAAGACTTAGTTAGATTTGTTACCTGAATTTAGACTGAATGAATAAAATAAACTTAAAATCTTTAAGTTGAGTTTACTCTAATGTAAAAATATAAGTGAATTTAATTCAATGTATATGAGTTTACAGTACTCATACTTATTGGTTTTAAAACTTAAATGGTTTATGGCAATCGGTTTCCTCAAATGGTTTGAGTTACCGTAACTTATCAGGGTTTTACATTGTGTCAGCTATAAAACAGTATAATGCAACTGGTTGCAAGCAATAAACCTCTTTGTGAAAACACTTAGCAATAATTAGTTTATATTATAATTAAGGGTTTTATTGTTGCAACTGGTCCCGAGCTTTAGCATTTTGATATATGAATCTCATGATGTAGCAGACAGAAGGCCAAATAATCGCTGTCTAAATTTTTGCACTGCGGCTGAGTGTGAGTGAAGGGGAACACTCTCAAAAACAATGACATCATATGGCAAAAATGGACAAATTGCCCCAGTCAAAACTCATCCACAGGGACAGACAGAAACTGATGAAAAGAGACCAAGTCTCAACAAAAATGATATGCTTTACCAAGAATTATGTCAAGGAGGCCATTCAGGAACATCTTGCATCACAAACACAAACAAAACCTGCCACCAATCAACCAGCTAAAATGACAGTGATTTTAACTGTAAAAGGTTGTAAAAATGCTACGGTGAAAAACAGTTAATTGGTTGACAGAAAGTTTCCGTACTATATACGGTGAATAACTGTAATAGCTCTAATGGTACATTTAATGTAATTTTACAGTAAAATACCATTCAATTTACAGTTTTTGGATGTGAAAAATAACATGTCATTGTATAATATACAGTGAAAACCTCTCATTACCACTGTATCAGTGTATTATAAAGGTACAAAACAGATATTAGTACTTCATTAGGTTGGTAAATTAACATTATATCAGTTAATGAAATACGTTTTTTTACCGTAGTTTTTTCTTTATGTTGCTACCGTATTTTTTACGGTAAAGTTCTGGCAACCACAGCTGCCGTTTTTTACAGTAAATTTTACGGGATTTTTTTTTTACACACAACCTAGTGCTACTATGGTTTTGCATGTTTTTACTATAGTATTTGAATATGTATGTAAATAGAATCTACTGTGAATTAATATATATACATTCTAAAGAAGAGTTCTGTTGTGTTTATCTGAGTCCATTATAAATATCCATACACTGTAATAGTGTGCATTCTGCATGTTTTTTCCATCACCGCTCTGGGCAACAATAACATTCTGATCACATGGGCACACAGGCGGAGAAAACCAACACCTGTTCCCTGTGTGGGATAATTAAGTAAGAGAATAACAGAAGAACTGGCATCCCATTAAGTTGAGCACACTCTCCATAAACATTGCTTCGGTCCATAAACATTTGTCTGAAGTTATTCTTTCAAACTACTTTGTGTCTGTAGCTCATATTCCATTGCAAAACACAGCATTTATGCATTTGACAATGTGTGTGTAGGCGGACCTCCTGGTGTGTAAGCTTTTATCTGCCTACAGCAGCCTTTGGTTCATGTGGCAGGATTTTTGGGCCCAGATGCCACTGATTGGATGGCTCATGGAGATTGTTCCAAAAGAGAAGCCCTGCAGTATGAGGGTGTCCACGTGGCACAGCCTGTGTGTGCATGGATCTCAACAATTATGATCATTAGAAGCAAAAAAAATCTCCCTGAAGATGCCTGCTCATCCACCTCCCTGTTACTGTACCCACACATGACCACAACAGAGCATCATGCATTGCAGAGACCACAGAAAATACAGATTTTTTACAATCTAATCACACGCCATACCCACAGACCTCCCACAGTCCATTCGATACAATCAATAACTTCACGCAACAACAATAACATCTAAACATACATATATTATACATATATATGTAACACAATTTTAGATAGATAGATAGATAGATAGATAGATAGATAGATAGATAGATAGATAGATAGATAGATAGATAGATAGATAGATAGATAGATAGATAGATAGATAGATAGATAGATAGATAGATAGATAGATAGATAGATAGATAGATATACAGAGATAGATACATAGATACATACAGTAGATAGATCTGCTCAAAGCTCAGTGTATTCAAAGTCCCTTTTTAAGACAATTCATTTCACTCGGCGGCCATCTTTGAAACGCCTCACGGGCATCCTGGGCATCATGCAATTTCTTTGAATGGGGAAACATCAAATTCTCCAAAACTGTTCGCCAACCTTACGATTAAATTTCATATTTAAAATCACCAATGAAATCTAACAACAACCAGCTCATAAATTTAGTTTCTAAACGCTCGAATCATGACAAAAAAAAAGTATTTTTCAGGTTGGATCAAGCTAATGTGCATGCTAAATACGCGTCTCTTCAGAGGCGCGCGTCTGACTGTTTCTATAGAAACCGGTGATTCTAACGGCCGCTGAAGTGACCCGATAACTTTACCAGTCGGCGATTGGCTCTTATTTAGAAGGCGGGACTTATTCCGCCATATTGCGCGTTACACTTTCTCCCATTCAAAACAATATGAGTGACACGTCTTGTGTTATTCTATAGTCTTTGGTGTATTTAATAATCTAAATGGACGCCTGATTCTTAGCAGGTTGGGAATTTAAAAACCAGGGATGCCAACTATTTCCATTCTAATGATTTTGTATTTTGCTTTGTTTCTCAGTTATGTTGAGGTAGTTTAATGGGTGTCACCATCTGCATGGGAAGATCTCTGCTTTGTGTAATATACTTACAAATGATGATGCTTCCAGTGACTCATATGGTGCATTGTAGTTAATATGACTGATTGCACACTGTATACAGTATGTGCAGACCAATAATGGTTGTTAAGCCTCCAGCGCAAATTTTCATTCCTTCCCATGTCTCTCTGTTTCTTCTAAGTCACATTGCCATGGCAACTAAACCCCAAGGGAAGAGAGTTGGGGACAACCACACAAAAGAAAAGCTGTCAAAGAGACACGTTATGGGCATCGACTGACATATGCATGCACACACACGTCTGAAAGTTCACTTTACACAGTGAGCTTGTTATCACTCACATTAAAGTCATGCTCAAGCCAATCACTGTCATGTTCAGCCTAAGAGATTGACTGACTGAAACTGTTGAGCACCATCAAATGAGTGAAGGGCTGGTGTCAGCAGAGCCTGCATTTGTTAGGTGAAAATCTTTCTTTTTTTTTATTTTTTTTTATTTCCCTCAGTATCAAAATCACCAATTATTAATATATATCAGCGCACCATTACCATCTGCTATCAGATCACAGAAACATGGTACTTTCCAGTACTTTTTGTTAGTACTTTCTCTGTACCTTTATGAGAAATACTATGGTATTTAACACATTTTTTGGCATGAAGCTGGAGATAATACCATTTTTTATAGACATGTGCCATGGTATTACCATCTGATAACCTTCTGGTCTCCTTACAAAAAAGTACAGTGATCCACCATATAGTACAGTGAAATCTAATGGTAATACCTTCGCTACTTTAATATATATGGTACTGAAATATATGTATATGTTTAGTCTATATGGCAAGCCAGTGTACTTCCAAGAATACCATAGTATTACCATGGTACATTCCCAAAACACTATAATAGAACCATGGCAAGTGTTGCTTCTTTTCTTTCAGCCAGGAAGGAAAGAAGAATGAAAGAAAGAAAGAAAGGAAAAATGAAATAAGTACAGATCTATCTCTCTATCTATCTCTCTATCTATCTATCATAAATCATATTCAACTATCTACAATCTTTTATACATAGACAGATTTATGGATACAGTATGATTTACGACAGATGGCTATATCTACTGTATATGCCTATCCATGGTATTACCATGGTATTCTTTGAGAGACCTAGTAGTACAATATAAATACCATGTCATGTGAATTTCATAAAGCCATCAACAATAGGACCATGGTAAAATTCAATGTACCATTGTTTTACCATACCATATTGGAACATGGTACATTCTATAATATTTCATTGCAAGGTTACTTTCTTTTTTCCTTTTTTTTCACAAACTGCCATGGTATCATATTATATTACCAATATGATTTTGGACATTTAATTACCAATTTTTTAAAAACGTACCATGATATTACCATGATATCATTTGAAGCACCAAGGTATACAGTGTAAATGCTATGATATCTGAATGTCAAAGTCATCAATCATCATTCAGTACCACGGTATATATCGAAGTACAATCATTGGAACTTGGTACCTCTTACGTGTAAGCGTTCTTTCTCCCCGTGTTTCTTTTTCTAATTAAACCAGCATTGGGCCACATTTGGCACTTAGATCAGCAGTTTAAGCTGAAAACCACAGGAGCGAATTAAATAAAGCTGAAGCAGCACACATTCTGTTCTAAGATGAAAGCACATAATGTCCGCTTAAAAATCACTGTCCGTTATACGCATTTCATTTCCTCCCAAGGTCAGAAGTAACTGTATACAGACATGCATTTCTTAGTAAGTCGCTGGCTTGTTGCATAAGAGGATAACACGCTGGATTTCATAAACAAGCTATTATTCTCATGCTCGCTCTGAGCCTTAGCAAGGAGCATCTGTCCTTTTTTTGTATTCTGTGTACACGAAGTCAAGCTGCTGTTGGTCCAAGAGGTTAAAGAACTGTTTCTACTCCACCACAATTTGTTTGTTCACTACAAGAAAATATGTCTACCAATACTGTCCATGGAGAACCCTCAAGGGAAACAACTTCAAGAGACTGCCAGCAGTGACAGAAAGACCTTTGTGTTGAAAAACAATTCAATAATGCACCACTAAAATACACATCAACGGTGAATGAAAACACTCCTCTTTCCTTCAAGATAAACACCAGAAGCATTTTGCTCATTCTGACATTTGTAATGTTGTGAATCACAGCACAATTTAGAGCAGCGATTATGTTCAAAGAACAGCAGAATGTGGAATTCAGAAGAACGATGTCCTCCCTCTTTCTTTTTTTCTAAACAAGGCATGGAATGCACTTCTGCGTCTAATAACTTGTCCCCTCATTCTTCCCATCCTTACGCTGATGCAAACAGCAAACACAATGCTGCTCCAGCACCTCGGTGCAGAAAACAAGATGAGATATGTCCGTGGGGGTTCCAAGAGGTCAAGGTTTGGCTGATAGGTGCTGTAACTACACCTTCCGATTAGCCAAATGACATTTACAGCTTCAAAAGATCTGCGGTCTCATGAGCAAAGATGGCGGATTTCAAATCACATACTTCCAAGGATGCCAACTGAGCAGCAGCCTCCCTATAGACCTCCTTGGGGAGTTTGGGGTCAGAGACAGAAAGAGAGAGTGGGAAATCCTGAGGAAAAGAAAAGGTGAATATAGTTGAGGAGGTTATTGTATCCAGCTGTGGACAGAAGTTTAATTTAGCCTGGTTTAGGGGGAGAGAGACAAAGAGAGAGAATCAGAATGTGAGATTTGCCCCTAGAATGATCTTAACGCTCCACTTGATGTTCACATTCCTCACAGGCATATCATACAACTTTCTGCCCAATATTCGACTGAGGCTATTTCTTCATTCTGCTGGAGGAGGTGCATGTGTGTAAGAGACTGAGTAAGAGATGGAAAGAGTGAGAGATGGAAGGAAAATATATCAGGGAGATTTACAGTGATAGAGAGGGAGAGCAAAGGAGGGAAGGAAGGAAAAAAAGACAGATAGAGAGAAAGAAGGGGGATGGGGTGCTGTGTTAAAAATATCTCCTACTACTTAGCGAGAAGCAGTCTCAAGTACCTCAGCTTGCTTTCGTTTTTGCTATTTTTGCAGCTTTTTCCATAATGCATGGAGGAATGAGACCTTATAAGTGGATGACAAAAAGGATGTCTGCAAAGTCAAAAAAGAACATCTATAAACCTCATTGGTCTAGTGGAATTTGAACATCCTTCCATCCATATCTACTGTAAATCATATACATCAATCTATGAATCCATAGTAAGATAGTTAGATATGATGGATGGATGGATGGATGGATGG
This sequence comes from Chanodichthys erythropterus, assembly GCF_024489055.1. Taxonomy (NCBI): domain Eukaryota; kingdom Metazoa; phylum Chordata; class Actinopteri; order Cypriniformes; family Xenocyprididae; genus Chanodichthys; species Chanodichthys erythropterus. The sequence goes on from NC_090240.1 coordinate 21,514,763, forward strand.
ATGGATGGATGGATGGATATGATTTATGTATGGATGGATGGATGGATGGATGGACTTAATATTTAAAATGACTGGATTTAATATTAGGTTGACTCTAAAGACCAGGGCTGCTGCCACAAAGGTTGCAGGTTTAGTGCTAAAGAGCTCATCCCATTGGGCTTTAATACTACTGCACCCTTGAGAATGGCAGGTTGTTCCGAGCATACAAGCCGTGGTAAGTGGCCTTGCATAAAAAATGCCTGCTAAATAGCAGCTAATAACCTGTCCAATCAGACAACCCCTTGAACAGCCACTTATCAGCGTTCATGTGCAATGGGAGCAGATCAGTCTTTTTTGTATGAGATAATTATTATTGCTCTAGTTGTGAAGCCCTCTCTCCCTCACTTGGTTGAGTAGCTGCCAAGCACTGTGAGTGCCAGCTCATTACGAGGCTGAGTCAAGATTGTACAGAGAAACTGGCCTCAGGTGGGCTCATGGTGGCCTGGATGTGTGTGCTTGACAAATCCAGCAGGAACCTGGGAATACTGAGACCAAGAAAAAGCAAAACAGTGTAGGGGCAGCTCAACTTGAAATGAAGCTCACCAGCACAAGTTGAAATGGACCTTAAGTTGGAACCTGATGCTTCTGGATCTCAAAATGGCTGTATTATATCAAGTGCACAATACAAGACTGAAGCGTGTTTCCTTAAAGACTCACGGTTTTTGGTTTTCAGTCATGTGGATGCACAATTCATGCAACTAATTGCAGATGAAAACCATCAAACATAATCAGTTCTTTCCCATAGTTCCAATCTAGAAACTTGTTCCCACATACTCAGGTGAAAAAAAGTACACTTCTATAATGTACTTGAAGTGCTCTATTTTCGTACACTTACTAAAAATTCATCTTTAGTACTCCTTAAGATAATCTTAAAAACATCGAAGTGAACTGAACTGTGCTATTTTTAAAATATGGATTAAAATGTGCTTTTAACATACTCTGTATTTAAAAAAATGTATTTAGTTGCCACTTGTAGTACACTATGGGTTCAAGTGTACTACAAGTGGTAACTAAACATTTTTGTTTAATACAGAGATAGTATGTTAAAAGCACATTTTAGTTCATATTTCATGGTGTCTCAAAACAGCACACTTAGATATTCCTAAGATTATCTTAAGGAGTACTAAAGAAGAATTTTTAGTATATTAAGTACAAAATTAGTGCACAAAAATAGAGTACTCTAAGTACATTATAGAAATGTACTTTTTTCACCATGGTAAACTTATAGCAATTAATTGCTGACCATTTATATCCCATAGGGCTGGGTATTGACACAAATTTCAACATTCAATTTGATTTCGATTCACAAGCTTGCAAGTCGATTCGATTAAATTTGATTTGATACAATATTGATTATTTTGGATATATATCAGGAACAGTACATGGCAAATTTTCTCAAGGAAAAAAAAACATCTCTCAACTAATGCTATAAAATATACATGAAAATCAGTTGGTACTACATTACTATAAAAAGCTCCTCTCTAGAGTTCATTTTTCTAGCTGACTAACATGTTCTGGTCACTAATGGTTTTTCTGAGGTAAATGTGACGTTATGTGACATTGCTAACAAGCTGTTTTATTGATGTCTTTCGCTGTTGAAACACTGATTGAGCTTTTCCATGAGACAGGATACGGATTTCGGTAAGTTGTACTGTATCTTTCAACATACCTTCGGGTGTTCATTCATGTTTATTTTGCGCTGTAACTGGTATTAAAGCGGAAGAGATAATCAATTCACGTGCGTTTTGCGCTGACACCTTTCTTGAACTGAGGTGCTACAGCGATCTGTCACGCCACAATTAAATAGCGTCAAAACAGTTATTTGTTTAATTTCATAAGAAAATGGACAGAATTTGAAATCTGAGACTTCAAATTAACAAAGCACAAAGGTTATTGTCATTTATTGGATGGAAGGAGTGCTACAATGTTCTATTCATTCATTAACTGAAAACAGACTATACTAATCGATTCTTGGGATTTAAGAATCGATATCGGTTCGTAAAAATGAGAATCAATTAAAATCAAGAAATCGTTGTTTTGTTTTTTTACCCAGGCCTAATAATAATAATAATGCATAATAATGCATTGTATTAACAGGTGTAAAACTGATGTACTCAACAGTTAGCTGCTAGAGAATTTTGGAAGTTCACATAAAAAAACTGTATGGAAATGTCAAGATGTGCATAAATTTAAAAATCTTATACACTCACATGAGGCAGATACATTTTATATCCAATAAGAAATGTGCAAAAACTATGATGGAAAAACATTTACTGAGTGAATCCTTCGATGCACAACAAAAAAAACCTCTCTTTGCCTCAACAGTGGATGATGACTGGACTAACCAGCAGACCAATTTTATTGCACAGCATGGTTTTATCATTCTGAAATGTCTGAACCAAAGTCTGTCATCAAAATGATTTGGATTTTCTTCCAGAAGTGTCTCACATGATTGCATTCCTAAACACCAGGCAGCCGAACATAAGATAACATGACAGCATTATTGTGTTTTGTCTGTTCGGTCTGAGACACAAGTCCTTTATTATGTAGGAAAAAAATTGCCACAGTGGCTTCACCAATTGCAGTAACTTACATTTTTATTACAGATATTTTGCACCAATTTCCCAGAAAGTGACGGTTTTGTTTGTACATTGGATGCTTTATTCGCAAATGTTTAATGTGACATTCCAATTTTATGCAAGTTAAATTCTCAACTTTGGATGGAAACATAGCTAGTGCCTAATTCACTCTTTCGTTTTCATTTACTCCTTTAAGTGGACCATCTTTGTGGAGTAACACAGGGAATAGTGAATGACAGTACAGAGGGTGATTTCAGATACAAGCCAATATGTCAACAAACAATACAAAGGTAGGGTTTGCTCCCATTTTTCACAATGATTTGCACAGAACAGGGGGAAAAAAAACATGTGTACATGAGAGAGTGAGAGACAAACGGTTCTCCACCCCTAATTTCCCTTTCAAGCATCACCCTATTCAGCTTTCAAAACTGGCTTGGGGTGAAAACAAAAAAGGAAACCTGCAGGTGAAAATGAAGGCATGGGGAGGCAGAAAGCGTGGAACCATTGGTTTCAATATACGCCACGGCCAAAGAAAACAGAGGCTTGGAAAGCAGAACATTCTCTTGGCAAAGCACTGACGCTAAGGTCCTTCTTACTCGACTTGCTCCCTTCTTTCCTGCCACTGGAGCCCGTCTGATTTACTCACACACATTATGATTGCCTGTACTCTGGAAAAGTATATTTAAAAGCAAGATTACCTGTAGGTTTGCAACTTACCACGGGAGGTGTTCAGGCTTTGCAGTGGTAGAAATGCAATATAGCAACAGATGTTGTGACTTACTGCAGAGTGGTACTGTCTCCTTCTTAAACACTACCATGACGAGAAGCACATGCTCATACCCAAGCTTCATTAAATCGTCGTTCTTTACCAGCCATCTAAAGCAGATGGATTAAGAGGCTTTACAAGCCTCTGAAGATCATAGTTTGGTAATGTAAAGCTGTTTTTGGGACCGCCATTTTGTTTTCATGATATAGGCTGCATTGCAGGATAATGCTGAGGATAAGGCTAGAGCTTGAAATATCTGAATCACAACAGACGTCCAGGGACAGCAGGGAAATAGAGTAATCATTTATCCATTAACAGCCGAATGCATTAAAGAGAGGAAAAAACATTTCAAAATCCTTGCAGGTGCAGGATTTCTTATGAAGTTAAATGGGTCATTTCAAAATTTTGAAACATAAGAGGGTCTTTGAACATCCTACAAGTTTCATAGCTTGAAGCATCCTTCTCAGTACAAAAATAACATTTATTTAATCAAAGTTCAAAAACGTCTCATTTAGATATGAGAGGATTTGTGACGTTACACAGGCAAATACATTTACATACGGCTCTCTCTAGAGCAACACATCGACCAATAGTTTTACATCAACGCACCATTGGCCCCACCCACTGGCATTCATTTGCTTAATGGCTGACACCCATCTGCACCACAGTTTAAAGCAAATAGAACCACTGACGTGGTCAACACTGGATACAGTATACAGATGCCCATTCAATTTATGACACACTGACACTACGTGTTTGAGTCTGCTGACAACATGACAAATGGAAGTGCATTAGCATTTGCTTTGGTGCATCATGTTTATATAGCTCTTTAAGTCTCTGTACAGACTTCAGAAGGACCCCAGCATCAGGAAAATGTAGATGGTTTATTTTTAATAGTGTCCCAGATCGTGTCAGAACATTATATGTTTGTTCGGAGCATTTGACTGCAGATTATTTGTCAATAAGGCACAGTGTAATAGGGAGTTTGCAAAGAAAATTTTGGTGAAAGATTGAGCTGCCAACTCGCAAACCTTAAGTAAACAATTTCATTATGCTTTGTCTGTAAATTATGTTTTTATATGAATGATGTTTTCAAAACACCTGAAAGGGGGCACTGATACTTTTTCCTATACAATGATGTTGGCCATTCCTAACAGTGGCAGTTTACTGACAAAGCCTTAAGGTTGAAGTAATCATTTTTGTGCGATATATGGCTGGTTTTCTGTGTAAAAATACTTTATTAACATTATGAGTTAACCTCAAGAAACATTAAAGGGGACCTATTATGCAAAATTCACTTTTGCATGGTCTTTGACGTAAATGTGTGTTGGCAGTGTGTGTACACAACCACCCTATAATGATAAAAATCCAACCACTCCTTTTTTTAATCCCAATAAATCATAAGCAGTGTCTCAGAACAAGCCGTTTGCAAGTTCCTGGCAATGTGACATCACATTAGCCACAGGCTCCGCCCAGGAATGTTGACAGACACTGCCATTTTAACGTAGAACAGCCCTGAGTGAGTTCACAGCGAGTTGTACACAGTCCGCCATTGCTGCACTGAAGAGAATGTCTCCCAAGCGTTTAAGGTGTTCTGTAGCTTGATGGATTAATCTACATAGCCCTCTCCATTTACTCCTGAAATCTGAGGCGCTGAAGATGAGGTGGATTAATTTTGTTTTTGAAGGAAATGCTCCCTCAACTCTACTGAAATTCGTTTATTTCTGCGTGAATCATTTCACTCTGGACTGCTTTGTGAAAGAATGTCAATGCAAAGGGACAATATAAAACAGAGATTGTGCTAAAAGTTGTTACTCAAGGATAGATCAGTACAAACTGTTTGTGATCCAGCTTACAGTCTCCAAAGTGTTATTGGATATGGCAGTAATGAAGGTGAGAGCACTTTATTACAGTTCATCTGAGATTTACGGATATAAAGTTTACCAGTTTATTAAGCACCACCCGAAAATGCATAAGGTCTTTATATTTTGTTTACTGTTTTCTGTGTAATTCGCTCTGTATGTTGATGATAATGCAAGGGAGAGAGAGAGAGTTTATGGATAATATTTTAATGCACATTTGCACTGTTTTAAGCTCTTACATTGATTTTCTAGAGTGAAAACAGAAGCTTCATATTTTTAATATAGTGGATAAAAGCAAGAAGACAATATAAGTTATAATAGTAATTAAACTAAACTTTACCTGTTCTGTCTCCATGCAGCATATATTCGCAGTTTCTGGCATTATAGTGCGTCCTGACACCGGAGAATGAGTTCTTGAAGCTCCACCCTCTTAGGTCGAGTGCAGCAGCTCATTTGCATTTAAAGGGCACACTGAAATGGCGCGTTTTTGCTCACCCCCAAAAAGTGTTAATTTTAACATGGTATAAAAATTATTGGTGGGGTATTTTGAGCTAAAACTTCACATACACACTCTGGGGACATCAGAGACTTATTTTACATCTTGTAAAAGGGGGCATAATAGGTCCCCTTTAAAATAAAAAATAAAAATCAATGTCATGACCCCTTTAAGCGAATTTACTAAATTGTCAGAAAAAAAGTCTTGTTGACTAACTAACCCACTTTAACAAGAAAATATCCACACAGGACTTGCAATTTCTAGTGACTCGCATGCTAAAACAAGCCAGCCGGTGCATGTTAATAAACAACATGACCATGCTAATCAGTGGGCACAATTCCTATATCTTTTCCATGGGACATCAGAAATGGCTTTCAGCCTGTATGTCATGTTCTTCTCAATGAACACAGCTGCAAAAATCTACAACAAGCTCCTTTGTCCAGCTCATTTTAGGTAAAGACATGTTTTTTCCTGAGGTAAAAACTTCCAGCTTCCTGTTTCTGTCAGAGCCAAGCAAGTTTCAGAAAAGATAACACAAACTCTTAGCTCGGCTCAGAAACAATTCTTGAGTTATGCCTCTTCAGACTGTTTGCTTCCATCCTTTACTTCCTCCCTCTCTATTTTTCTACCCTTTTTGCTCTTTTTTTCTAAATCATAAAATTATGTTCTTACAAACTGCAAGTTCAGTGTGATGCTAGTGGCAATCACTTTGAAATGTGCTGTCTCCGCTGTAAGCTCTGCTGATGCTTGATTTTATAAAAAAAAAAAATCAATGCATGGTGCCATTACGTCCAAGATTTCTGTTCTAAGTTTATTGATTCTCTAAGTGGGTCTATGAATGATACATACACACACATGCAGACAACCTATTTAGCAACCCAGCATTTTCATTCAGATACCAGTGGGGAACTGTTTTAGCTACATAGTCATGGTCACCTTAATAGTGTCTGAGCAGATGATTGTCATGCGTCTCGAAACTTGGTGCTCATTAGGAAGGAGAGAAGAGATGTCATATGGTGGATTCCTGCTGGGCTTGTAAATAATAGCCATCTACAGCTGCAGCGTGGAAAAGAAACAGCTTTTACTGCTGTGCAATTACCAGAATGATGGTTTGGCTAAAAAAGCAATGTGATTGCATTCTGCTGGTCATTGAAGAGATGGCTACACCACTAGGGAACTGATGGAAGTGGTTGAGTTTTTGTAATACTGATGCATATAAATTAAAAATGTATGATTTGAGCTTGAAGGACGATAAGATGGGTGAAAAATGCCATACATTTACATTGAATCAAGACATATATAAAGACCAGGATGTAATTTCTGACTTCTATCTTGGAATTTCCATCTTGGCGAGTATTCAGGTAAACACAGTCAATTTTAGAACATAAATAGCTGAAAATGCATGTTGTGTAACAGCATATTGGATCAGTGAATAAGCTTTTAAAGTGACAGCAGCCTAATATTCCTGTCATGTTAATCAAAGAACAAATACAAAAAAAATAAAAAAAAATCACTCACTGCTCTTGACTGAAAAACCTTTGTAACTTTAATTTTAGCATTAATCTGTATTAAACTTTTACAATGAAGACTATCCAGAGTTAGTTTACATTTGATTACTTTAATTTCTGTAGCATTTCTTAGTGAATCCTACTGTTAGACCCACCTGAAAAAACTAAAAGCTGTTTATTTTATTTGTCTCTTTATTCTATTTTATTTATTTGTCTTTTTTTTTTTTGTTCAAAGTATAAAATAAAGCCTCCCTGTGCTGTGTGTGTATCGTATCGAAATGTGAAATTCCAGTATTTTGACAACACTAGTTCCTGGAAGAGCAAGTTCTGAACTTTTCCATCCATTACACCTTCACAGACAGGAAAAACCTTTGGAGAACAACTGATTTTAGAAGATGATTATCTCTGCACAATCTAGATTGTTTTTCCTATAAACATCAAAACAAAAAGGGTGTATGCAAGTGTTTGCATCACACTGTCTGTGTGTTTCAGACACGAAAGGGATGTGCATGACACCAGACCAATAGCTCTTCCCGCACATGCGATCACTTCTGCCCCTTTAACCATGCAGAAAACAGCACGTCGACATCCCTCCTGCTCTGTGAGCATTCAGGTTGTGTACTTTATTCCCAGGGCTGAATAAACATTTAGCCCTCATCCGAGCGTGATTAAACACTCTTACATAAACCAGTCATTTATACTCCCTTCTATCATAGAGAATAGAGCTTAGGTGTCAGAAAGAGGCATATAATCTTCAAGGCAGGAGAGTTAGGCTTGGAAAGTGAAAGAGAGGGAGATGGTGGGAGGATGTCACATATGGGTTTAAGCGTCTCCATCTGCCTACAGCTTTCTCCTAAAGCGATTTATATTTAAGGAGGAGAGTCTAATACTAATGCCCAACATTTAAATTATATTTGCTCACTTAGAGCTGCACTTGAAATCGACTACACGTAACCACAGGGTACCGTCACTTCGAAGCGGTCATCATTGCTAGTGAAAGGAAGTGCACTGGCATTTTTCACTTAAGAGGCGTTTTATTTACTCTCCATGCATGTTTAAAGGTGTACTCAATTTTTGTTTGGCCGATACAGCAGTTTTACTAGTATCATGCAAAAGCAATAATTATCTACATTGTTGAAATGCATTATTCACAGTCAGCTATGATTAATTTATTCTGTGAGCGATAATAGAGGATTTTTTTGTGATCAAATTAATAGTATTAATCAGGTCATGTGATCTAAACATGATGGCCCACATGATGCCACTCACTCTATGTAAAATAAAACTTATTAGGCTCACAAGGTTTGGCACGACTTCAGAATAGTGCATGCGTTGAGCATTGTACACTGTAAAAAATAAATTTATGATTTGTTAACAGTTTTTTCTTTTGTCAACCCAACTTCAATAATTAATGTGGTTCAGATCATATACTATTTTGAGTATCTGTTGATTAAACCAATCGTGTTCATTGTATTAACTCAAATTTTTTATTTCAATTAACTCAAAATTAAGGCCACCAGGAAACTTACTTTTTAAGTTAAACCAACAATTATTTTTTACAGTGTAGCTAATCACAGACATGTTTGTTGAAAGTGTGAACACAATGGTCAATCAGAGGCGTTTAAGTTAGTCAGAATCCACTCAATAGTTTGTTTCATTGTAACCAACGAAGTATAAACACAATGCAAAAAAGAGATTCATTGAGCAGTATAGACATTTTTTATAATAAACGGGAGCTTTCAGGCAGTAAACTTAATATTAGCTTCATTGATTATAAAGGGAGCGCTCTATGCTCGGTTTCTATATTCAACTTTGCTCACTTTCTGTACATAACCTATTCATAATTTAAAAGTTATATATATCAAAGAAAACTTTTATTTCTTAAGCTGCTACACACTGCAAAGTTTCGGCAGGGACAGCCATATTAAAATGGAGGACTGAATATGAAATTGCAATGTTTGTAATAACCATATGGGACAAAAAAAAAGCGATTAAGTCAAAATAGATCTGTGTATTAAGTCTTGCAGTGTACAGTAAGTGCAACAGACCTGCCACTTTGTTTCTTTTTCATTTTATTATATTAAAACTTTCATTTGATCTTTTTAAATGCAATGTTTACTTAATTGAGCAATATGTGAAGGCTAAATGCTAATGTTTAATTTGCGTAAAATTATTTTACTGGTATTAGTAACAATTACTGAAATTTTGGTCCTGTAACAACACTATTTCAGAATGATGTTGTAGATTAACTCAGATGATCCTAAGTGAAGGTAGAAAGCACATACTCTGGCTCAGAGGAAGAATATCCATTACATAAGCACTGGAGATTAAACTAGAGGCATCTAAACTATGCCAGAGCCCCGCAGAGTCGAAACGATGATAAAAGAGCACACGAAGAAAGCTTTAAAGCAGTGTATTTTACATAAATTATACAATTTTAGGCTCAATACAGATGGGATATAGCACAAACCAATTGTGTAGATGTAATCGCAAGACATTTTGCTTTGGAGCTACCATTTAACATGCAATATTTTACTCAAAGTTGAACTCCCTACTGCAACATTAAAGGAATAGTTCCCCCAAAATGAAAATATGTCATTCCAAACCTGTATGACGTATTTTGTCCATACAATGAAAGTCAATGGGATTCAAAACAACATTAAACCCACCTGAATTACATTGTACAGATAAAAAAAAAAAAAAAAAGTTTGAAATGACATGAAGGTAAGTAAATGAAGATGAATTACAATAGAAACCTCAGTAGCTGGCTGAAAATCTTGAGAGACAAACAAAAAAGATAGGAAAAAGAGACAGGGACTGTATTAGTCAAAGTCTCAGTTTTAAATAGGGGAAGGAATGTTTCTGTGCAGTGAGTTTCATCCACCCACGTGCTCCTCCAAAAACCCCCCTTAACACATGGCACCCTGTCGTACACGCAAACACACTGCATCTAATGCATGACATAAACATGCACACGCACACACGCCGTTCTTGCCACTCGATAATCGTGTACACGCCTTTGAGAGGGGGAGTGAGATGAAAAGTGTGAGGGGAAGCCGTAACCAGGAGAAGTGACAGACATCTGTTGCTCCAGCTGAGCGCAAACACCAGTAGAAAAAGAGGCACAGACGAATCCCCCCGACACGCATGCAATATATTCACACTCAGAGAGTAGAGATAAGAAAAAGGTGGGTGAGCATCTGCCAATGCAGATTTGGAAGGCAAGACCCAATGGAAGAAGATCATTAACCAAAAAAGAAAATCGGAACAGGAAAAGTCCAGAAATGACATGAAAATTAGCATTCAACAAAGCACACCCGACCAAGAAGTTGCAAACTCAAAGGGTAGTAGTAGTAGTTTTCTTATCCTTCATCTCTTTGAAATCAAGTCAACTGTGACAAAGTTAAAGTCACTGACCTCTGACCCGGGCATAACAGCAGCCGCACTTTGCCAGGACTTTCCGAAACAAGTGGTGGCAGGCGCAGCCCCGATGGTGGTGGCCCCCCTTCATGGTCTACCCCAGTCACTGACCACAAGATTAGCAGGCATGGGCATGGCACATCACACGCGTTCACGCCGGGGATATCCCTGTAGCGGTAATTCCAAAGAGGTGTGAAGGAAAACCTCAAAACAAATCCCAAGAGGAGGAAAAAGTCCAGCTAGTCTGCTAGGGAATCATATACCGTCCGGATATCCAGTCTCAGGTTGTCACTGCACAAGCAAGAAGACAAGTCAACAGCAGGCAAAAGCACAGCTCAGTCTCCCTGTTTTTCCTCCCTCCTGCTCTCACTGTCTGCTCAAATGACAGACTGTAAGACTGCCAGAGAGAGAGAGAAAGAGAGAGAGAGGAGGGGGGGTGAGGGGGTGGAGTTAGCAGCTTGACTTGCTGGCTATTCCAGGATACAGCTCCCACTCCCCCTTTTATCCCCTTCATCATGCGTTTACTCTTCTCATAATTTTCTCTCAGCTCTCCAGTCTATTCAACCATCTGTCTTGGACTTTTTTAGCACATAACAATTTTAGAAGGTCTCAGATGGCTGGTCCAAATTCGAGCCCCTCATGAGTCAGATCCAAGATAAACAAGATGGAAAATAAAAATCTGCTTGTGAGCTTAATTGCATGTGGTAATTATTTCAGGAGAACCAGGCTAAGGGTAGCCAATGTCTTCAACTAACTCCACTCAGAGGAGTGTTCACAGACCTGCTGGGACGAGGTACGGGTGTGTTGTGTTTACTGTACACAGGGTTTACAGAATACATGGGCGAAGGGACGAAGGTAGCTGCCTTTTGATTAGTTCTGAAAGTTACAGGCCTGGGAAGATGCACAAGAGTCGGCTGTGTTGAATCCAGAATATCACATTTCAACTGGTAATGTTTATATGTTTTGATCACATGTGTCTGTGTTCATACTTCACAGAGGCTGGAGGCTAGATGGCGAGTGTGTGTTTTTGTGCTTGCCACCTCTGATTGGATGTTCTGTTGCAGTGCTGGTGATTTACAATGACATTTCAACACAACCAATGTGGGATTGTTACTGAGGTAAAGCTGACATAAGGGCTTTGCCCTCCAGATATAACCAGCAGTAAAAACCGGTTTATTTTAGAAGACTTCAGAAAAACAGAAGATGTACATAGTCACATTTCTACAGATGGAAAAGCAGTTATTAAAGGAATAGTTCACCCAAAAAAATCATCCCATAATTTACTCACCCTCAAATCATCCTAGCTTCACAATCAGAGTTATATTAAGGCGATAGTTCACCCAAAAATCATCTGCTTTCCCCCAGGGCATCCAAGATGTAGGTGACTTAGAACCTACATCAGTAGAACACAAATGATGATTTTTAACTCCAACCGTTGTGGTCTGTCAGTATAATGCATGTCAATGGGAATTCCATCTATGAGAGTCAAAAAAACATGCACAGACAAATCCAAATTAAACTCTGCGACTCGTGACGACACATTGATATCCTAAGACACGAAACAATCAGTTTGTGTGAGAAACCGAACAGTAGTTATATCATTTGGTTGGTGAGGTCTGAAAATGCGTTCTGATGCCGGAAGTGATCTCTCACGTGTATATGTCTATTAGTACGAGCGATCACTTCATTGTTTCTTGTCTTAGGACATCAATGTATCGTCACGAGCCGCAGGGTTTAATTTGGATTTGTCTGTGCATGTTTTTTTGACTCTCATAGATGGAGTTCCCATTGACGTGCATTATATTGACAGACCACAACGGTTGGAGTTAAAAATCATCATTTGTGTTCTACTGAAGAAACAAAGTCACCTACATCTTGGATACCCTGGGGGTAAAACATCAAATTTTCATTTTTGGGTGAAGTATCCCTTTAAATAATATTCTGGCTCTTCCCAGCTTTGTAAAGGCATTAAATAGTGCCCAAGTTTTTGAAGCTCCAAAAAACTCACCTATCCATAATAAAAGTAATCCATACAACTCCAGTGGGTTGTCTATAAAACTTCTCCTCTTAGACTTCTAATATGTGACCGGCTTTTTGTTTTGCCCTATCCTCTGTGTTTCCGTGTTCGTCAATTCTCACCTAAGCTTACGCTACGCCTATGTTATACATCAAGTCAGAGATCACCCTTCCACTGGAACTCTGATTGTGTTCGGCTGAAAAAAGAAAACTATGGGATAATTTTCATTTTTGTGTGAACTGTTCCTTTAAAATTGATGCTGTACTACTTGTCCAATTAATAGCTAGTTTCCATCCAAGTTGCAAATTTATGTTAATAGATAAAACAAATAACAAGAACAAATCAGAATGTTTAAAGTGCAATTGCAGAAAAAAATGAATAAATATATTTTACACAAAATTAAAACAACAATGCTAATAAATATGCAAAAATGGAACAAACCTGGTTACTACTGATCTCATATGTTCATGTATAAAAGAAAAAAACTTAACACAGGGTTTACAGATGTGCAATGTAAAATTTCTAAACCTGATATGGAACAAGATAACCAGGGCTAAAGTAAACTATCCCTTTAACAGTTTCAAGTGTGAAAAACCCTATAAAGAAACAAGGCTTGTGCAAGAAAAGTGTGTGTCGGAATGTGATGCTAATGGTAAAGAGGAGCAGGAAATGGAGTGCAGGCCTCTTTTCGAGTGCATGAGCAGCTGGGGATTTTGCTGAGTTTGTGTGTGTGTTGATGGAATTAGTCTCTCTCTAGAGCCCAATTACCCAGTGTCTATTGCAGAAAAGCAGAGAGGCTCCATATAAGTATGATACAGCCAATGAGAATGGAGAATTCACTGAAGTAGCCAACAAACCATTCCCCTGTTTAAAAGATAGAAACATCAAGACTGAGACTGCCACATGCTGAATATATGCAATGCATAAAAGTCAAACAACCTACAGTATCTTGTATATACAATAATGATGAATTGAAGCTGTCTTTACAGGTACCTCTAAATGTCTAAAAAATGTGTGTGAATTGTATCATATACAAATCTAGAGAGTATGCATTTTCATGCAATTTAAAAGTTTGGTTTCAGTCAGATTAAAGCATAAATCTTTTTAAGACACTTCAGTCAGACTAAAATTGCATTATACATGTTAATCAGACTACAATAGGCCTCAGCATTGAGCACTGAAAGACAGAGATGACATGACATTTTTAATCCTTCAAATATTTGTTTACGCATTGTGTCATACTTGGCCAGAGAGATGGAAAATGTAGCCTGACTATGCAAAAACCTTCTGTGGCTCCATTATAACCATTATAAACATACTGCTAGTGAGCCTATCACTGTCACTCATGTCACCTCAAATTGGCAACTCTCAGTGAAAACAAATGATGTTACTTTGTTACTGCAAATTGCTGTCATCCCCTTAGCACCTCCACCAGGTAGCAGTGTTGTAAACAGCTACTCATCATGCTGCCGTGTCTGCCTGTGACGTGAATAACAGAGGATTTTACTCGCAAGAACAAAGGAGAGCTGCATTTTCTCTCTTATAACCTATAATCCAACTACACAGACAAAGAGAACAAACAGTATTTTGATTTGGTTAAAAGGAAGACAAATTAAATTGAAACTGAAAAGCAATTTTAAAGCACACCATTAGATTCAAAGACTAATGCTGCACATCAAACAAGCAGTGCTGTCCTGTTTCTGTTCCTTCGTATTTCAAGTGTACACTGCTTAGCAAAAGAAAGGGAGTTTCATGGCTATGACAACAATTATGGTGATGTTTGTATATGATCACAAGTCAAGTTTTCTGTCCTCCTCTCTCTAATCTTGTCATCCTCTTTCCCTAACCACTTTGCTTTTTCACTCTTTGCAGTACTTGATTAAATTAACCATGACAGGAATGCAAATTTTGATAAGTTGATCTGAGCATTTGTTGTGTTTGCTTTTCCTGTTAAGGTACAGTATGTTGTTTCTTTAAAGACTAGCAAGCAAATACCTCCCTCAAAATCAACATACTGTACAGTATGTCTATACTGGTTAAAGGAAGAATGTAACATGAACATCCAAGTGATCAAGCCTTACATGTGTGCTGTATGGAGTGCATTAACATTTCTGATCAGTAGAGGGAGTGTATACAAAGTGCCTGGATGTTGCGCAAGTCTTTACCCCTCTCATGAATCTTCTTCTCTAATTTGAAGATGCTCAAGCAGGAAAAACAGGCTTTTCAATCACTTTTCTGGGAGTGTCTGATGAAAATATGCACTGTTTAATTCTGTTAATTACAGTTCTGTTATGTTTACATTACATTATATGCATTTTTACAGCAAAAAAAGTATTTTATTAATATAGCTGGGTATAAATATCAAAGTAAAATATATTAGTATACTAAAATAATGCTATAAACATTCATTAAATAACAAAAAATGACAAAACACTTTAATAACTAATAACTAATAAATAACTAATAAAAATATTAAAAATAAAAATACAAATACAACCAAATGTAATAACACAGTAACTTCTGAAAAATACTAAGGTGAGGTGGCTAGTCTTTTATTGTAAAATACATGTATTGTCCCATTAAATATCATAATTTCTGACTAAATATAGAATAAGGTAATTTCCAGTTTACCAACAGACAAGTTTTATATTCCTTTTCTGTTACACTGTCAGAAAAAAAGGTACGGTGCTTGTCACTTTGGCAGTACACTAAGGTACAAAAGTAAAAAGGTACTAATAGGCACTTTTAAAGTACTAATGTGTACATTTAAGGTACTAATATGCACCATTTAGGGCTAAGTAATGTACAAAGATGTACCTTTTCACTTTTGTACCTTAGGGTACTGCCCCAGTGACAAGCACCATACCTTTTTTTCTGACAGTGTAAAATTACAAAGATGTTCAGAACGGCAGTTTCCTATGCTGAACAAGTCAATCTACTACACAATTTATCTGGCATTTGAATATTGCAATCCATCTGGAAAGTCACATTTAAGAATTCTCTGACAACAGGGCAAAAGAACCAATGAGGGAATGTGAGGTGAATATTGCATTTAAACCCATACCTCTCTTTTCATTTTCCCTTCTCTGTCTTTACCCATTCCTCTTCCTCTGCCTCCTCTGTTCTTCCCTCACCCTTTCCTGTTTATTCACTCATTCTCCCCACTTCATTGCCTCCATTTATGAGTCTACCCAGGCACGCACATATTCAACACACGTAAGCCTAAAATCATTCACACTCACCCTCATACATTCTGTATGCACTAGAGCTGCACGATTAATCGTTAAAGGGATAGTTCACCCAAAAATGAAAATTATCCCATGATTTACTCACCCTCAAGCCATGTTAGATGTATATGAATCTTCTTTCAGACGAACAAAATCAGAGATATATTTAAAAATATCCTTAGTCCTCCAAGGTTTATAAGGTTGTGAAATAATGCATCCATCCATTAAAAAAAAGTAATTCATACGACTCCAGTTGGTTAATAAAGGCCTTCTGAAGCGAAGTGAAGCGTTTTTCTAAAAAAACATTATAAATTCAAATAACTAGGTCAGAATCTGCATATCTCGCCAATGTCATCGAGCGCCTCTGAAGGATATCTCAATTTGAAGAATCTTTGGAAGGCAGCCTTTGTTTTGTGTCCTTCATTCAGCTCATTTTGAAGGATGCATCAAGTGAAACCTTTCCATCAATCACCCACAATTAGGGTGACCAGACGTCCCGTTTTTCCCGGGACAGTCCCGTATTTCAGCTTCATATTTAGTGTCCCAACTTATTATGAAAAAAATCATGTTTTGTCCCGTATTTAATCTTTCCTAAATTGTCTTTGCTAGGTGATCATATAAAATGTGTTCCATTCGGAAGGACTCATCCCTATGCCCTAATCCCTTCAAAGGGTTTACCCTCCGGAGTGAGAGCTTTGAAGGGATGAAGGGTGTAGGGGTCAAAAAACAACTCTTCATTTGGAACGCACTTCTGCGTCATCTTAATGAGACAATCAAGGAGGAGTAGACTTTGCAAGCTGCGCCCTTTGTTTAACGTTAGTTTATATATTTATTTATTTTTGGTTTATCGCACCATGTGTCTATGTATTTTAAACATTTGAATGGACTGATAAAGGGAGCTGTAAAGTATTTTTGTTTAAGTACAATGTCGTTTTGACCATAATAATGTACTAAATCTAACTCGTATAAATATGACAGTAGTATAGAAAAATACTATACAGGTAAAATCGATCTTCAAACCTCCTGTACCCATTCACGACAAACAACTCACCTGTGCAAAGGATCATGAGGGCCATAAGTTGTACCGTTCGAAATCTTTCATTTTGAATGGCCCTTTGAAGTGGCCAGTTTTGAGCACTTCGGTTTGGAACGACCCTTCAATATGGCGGCCATTATTGTTTTCACTCCGAAGTGCCCTTCAGAGGGCGATATATCCCGTTTGGAATGCACCGTCAGTCTTCTGTCACGCGAGAATAGCCTAATCAAAGGTATCCAATCTCGTCAGAGTATATTATAGAGTACAAAATTACCATCCAATCACAATTTGTTATCAGCGGTTACCTTGCAGTTCGTAAAGGTGGGATTTTACCTATGCTGCGTTCCAGGTTGAGCCCCTAAGTCAAATCACGACTCACGACTTTGTAGCATTCCAGGAAAGTCACGCCAAACTGCGTAAAAGTGTAAACAAACCAACATGAAGGGACCGTACGGGGCTTATGCTCATTAATAATTATTTCTATCGCCAAACGTGCTTACTCCTTGCTTATTTGAGGGAAACAGGAGGAAAACGGCGCATTATACCTTTTATTTTACATTAAACACAGCATCCGTAGGGGCTGCCATTGTTGTTTCGCGGGCTATGTGTCATCAGAAGCCGTAACTGGGAGTACATCGATCTAGTTCACGGGTGAGAAATCACGGCTTTGACTGCTGTTCCAGTGCACTTTCACAGGAAGGTTGGGAAAAACACGGGTTTACGGGTTGCCTGGAACGCGGCATTATTAGAGAGCGAGGAGGAGATCAAGTCAGACGCGAGGATGTCAAAGAAGTGTCCGTGCTACATTAAATGAGAAACTTCAATAAGAGTATCAAGTTATTATGCGCAGTAAGTTTTGAAAAATATAACCATAATGTGGTATCCAGCTGAATGGCACACACCAGAAGCGCGCTCTCAGACAGCGCTCGTTCCCGATTCAGTTCTCTTTGCCCCTGCATGGTCAGAAACAGACACATCATGTAAATACAGTCGATTATGGCTTAAGTGAACGTATACAGCTCGGTGAAGAACCGGATATGTGTCAGTAAATTCTTGCATTCGGTTTTAAAGGGACTAAAATACCTATCTGTGTCATTAATGTTAATTAAACAAAAGATGTTAAATAATGTATACATGTTTAAATCCCATCTGGCTAGCTCGCTTTAACGTTTACACATTAGGTCAGGTGGAGAGTAGGCGGTCTTTTGTGAGTGTTCGAACGCATTCGACAACATGAGCGTTTACACTACAAAAGTAATCCGATCGAATGCTACTTCTGGAAGTGGTCGAAAGTGGACAGGCTCAAAAATTTTACACCTGTATTTAGCATTGTCCACTTGTGATCTGATTGACCACAAAGCATCTTAATACCAGGTGTAAACAGAACCTTATTCATCCAGTAATGAAACAAGTGAAGTCTTTATGAGTGAGTCATTCATTCAAACAGATTTTAAAAAGAATAATAATTATGATAGGCTAATATAATAATAATAATTAATTAAATATTTTTTAAATAGACTGCAGCAATTAACATTTTGTCAGAACCTAATTTTATTTTTATTTATAGTTCATATATATAGTATATATATATATATATATATATATATATATATATATATATATATATATATATATATATATATATATATATATATATATATATATATATATATATATATATATAGGCTAGCATGCAAAACTGCAAATATAATTTTCAAACTGGTTTTCCCATCATTCATTCATTCAGCCAAACAGATAGCTTTTCCCTAAACTTATACCATGGAGCCGAACATTATTGCGTTGGGATGCTCAAAAAACATTTTGAAGAAGATATTATCAATGTCGACTCATGTTTGCACACATAAGTACATAGACATAAAAAGTGGATGGACAAATAGCTTAATGTAATGTTGGCTGTTTTCCCACTCCCCTCTGACTTGTTTTTGCACATGCTGATGATGATGATGATGAATTCCGGCATTGCTCACTGCATGCAAATTACACAAACAGCGTTTCAAGGACTAACAGCTTTGACAGTGAGATGAACAGTGAAAATACTAGTAGCTGTGGTTTCGAGGTCAGCAAGCTTGCATTTATGCCATCATGCAATAACCTAGTTCATTTACCTTGATGTGTGTAGATGAAAATGAGTTACTTAATCTACTCTAAATGTATTTCTCCACTTCTCCAACCTATTCTTAATCATCGCACAGCTATGCCTTCACTGTACCGTGTTTTTATTGGGATGTTTAGACCTCTCGAATTCTCATTCTTCCTCTTTCTCTTTCTAAAAGCAGGAGCTCCAATTAAGGCCTGCATGAATAGGCAGGCAGCAGTGTGAGAACAGAGAGACAGTTGGCAGAAAGCCGGCTGGCTGCAGTGAGCTGGTGTTGTATGCTCTGCACTTTGTTTTGCTGGTCTGTCTCCCAACCCAGGCCAAGAGATTGGCCAGGACTCTCACAAAAATATATACAAAAATGTACACACGCCCTCACATATTCATACGCAAGGGATCTACACCATTTAGAGCTGAATCTAGAATTTTAATTCCAATTTAGTTCCTAAATTTGAAATGAGGTTGCAAATAAGATATAGAATTTAACATTTTAAATTCGAATTTAAGGAGTTTTAATTAAAATGTAATGATATTTCATTCAAAAATGTATTCATGTTAATTTTATATTAACAGCTGCTGTAATTGTTTTCTCACTCCACTTTTCAGTATTAATTACCCAAAAAACATTAGCCCAAATGGGGTATTTTCAGAAAGCAATATTATTAACAATAAATGCTTGATATGTCACCTACAGAAATTTGGGTCTAACAGTAAAAACATTTATGAGATTTCTGATTAAAATAAATTCTGTTCTTTTGAAAATTCTATTAATCAAAGAATTCTAAAAATTTCTTAAATTTCCACAAAAATTTGTGTTAGTTTTGTCATCACAGGAATCAATTACATTTAAAATTGTAAAAATATTTTATAATATTACTGTTTTACTCTATTTTGATCAAATGAAGAAACGTCTTTCAAAAACATAAAAAAATCTTAGCAACCTCAAACTTTTGCATGATTTTGTGAGTGATATACACACATTGTACAGGGCTTGACATTAACTTTTTTGCTCACCAGCGACTGTGGCTAGTGGTTTTCCAAAGTTACTAGCCACTTTTGACATTGATACCATGGGGGGAAAACTCGCATACTGATAGGTTTAATATTATCTTAATTAACGTATTTGGTAACAGGTATATTAGGCTTCTGTCACTTTAAGATCTGACGCATCTATTATACTGTTACACGTTTTCTTTTTCAATTGTTTATGTTTACTTAAAACTTAACTGAATACTCACCAAGAACGGCATTTTGATATTATTTTGTGTGCATTTGACTGTTTAATCACAATAAGCAGCGAAAAACTTTATTTAGTGCTGAGAGCTGGCTTTATTTGCATGCACTTTGGGTGTGAGCACAAAATCTGCAGGAATGAGTAAAATTGCGTGCAATGCGTGCAGTCCCATGCCGAAATTTAAGCCCTGTAACACCAACAATATTCATCCGGAGGAAATGCAATAAGTGAGTGAGAGGAGGCGGGTTTGTGTGTCAACTCTCCATCAGAGAGATGAGAGAGTGAGAAAGCGCAGCTTGTATCGTGTATCCATTCTGTGGAAAATGAGTACTGGAAGCATTTTTAAGATATTTTAGTATTGATATGTATAAAAAAAATCAATATTTTTGGCAACACTACATTGCACTTAGTTTATCATTTCAGATGCCTTTTTGTATATATTATATATAAAATTCAACCCGCCAAAGTGGCTAGAGTGACTGTGTTACACGCCACTGCTGAAATCCACCTGCATTTGGCGGTTTGGCGGGTGTTAATGTCAAGCCCTAGACACACAATACACAAAAGCACATTTAAATACATGTAATTCATAGACCTACATAGATAGTGTAGAAACACATATGCATGAAAAAGCTGGAAACTTCTCAAGCAGTGCCTCCCACAATCCCTCTCACCAGAACTCCCCATTCCTTGCATACTGTATTTAAACAGATGCACCTCAGCTGATTACTCTCCCTAGATCCTATAAATCCAGTCGGTAAGATGTCCTGAAGAGGATTTTCAGGGTTTATTAAAGATTAGTGTTGAGATATTTAAACATACAGGTTTATCTAAAGTAAACACAATCCTTCTTACCATGCATTAAAGTTCATTCAACCACAAATTAAAGCAGAGATTATGTAAAGCATATCTGTTTTACATTATATACACAGACACCAGACTTCTCCTGCTTCCATTTCCATATAAAGTCTCCTTTTGCATCTTATTCTGATGTGTAGAGCAGCATGCATTTCCTCTGTCCTTTATCTCATCCTGGGATTTTTGGGGATTTTTTGCATAAAACTTCACAGTGTGGAAATGCCATATGTGGACCAGTTTTGTTCCCTGATACATAAAGAAGATGATCATTACATCTGATCTCCCCAGATGCAGACTGACGTCTCTGTCTGCATGAATGTGTTCTCTGAACACTGTAGCCAAAAAGACAATGATTCAACATTGTCAGGCTACCCTGTTCTCATCTTCAGATCAAAGAATACCTCCCCAGAGCGCTGTTCATCATGAGGACTTGGCTAAGGCATTTGGAGGAAAGTGTAGCAACCTCTGCTCTGATTAATGATGACCAACAAGGCAACAGTTAGCACCGAAGAGCAAACAAAACAGACCAACGTCCATCACATGACCCATCCAATTCCCAAGCTCTAACCCAAACCACAGATATTATAACAACGGGATGCATCTCACCCAACAGTCACCATATATCAACATCCAGTGGATAAACACAACAGAGAAATATACAAACAGTCCTACAACTTTACGACATGGCTGACACAGGCTCAAACTGTTCTAGGAGTTGATTGAGAGGATGATGTCTGATGGCTGTTGGGTGTGAAGGTTTGGCTTCCAGCCTAGAGCCCCAGCGCAGAGGCCAGCAGTTTATCAATGTATCACCCACTCTGGAGCATTAACTCGGGAGGATGTCTGTGCTCCTTAACAACTCTGGTTTATTTTCATATGCTTTGACCTAAATTAGATTTAGACATCTATTCTTTTTATAGTGATATCTTTTTTGTTTCTCTTTTATTTTGTGGTCATGATGTGCACAGGTTAGACCCACATATTTTCACCATTGCACTCAATTGAGAATGTAAGTAAGATTACGTGTATTCCTAAATCTGAACTGAGTTAGCAAAAGTATGCAGAACTGCAACTCAAATGTGAATGTAAGGAAGTAGAATTAAAATTAATTGTAATACATGTAACTCATTTTTAACTAGAAAAGCTTTGTCAAGACAAGTACTGAATGTTGGCTTGACAAAGCCTGGATTAAAGTTTTTACAAAAACCATTTAAAAGTTCATAGGTATTAAAAACAGAGAAGAATGATAAAACAATAGATCAGAACAATGGAATTGATAGACGGAATGATAGAAATAATTAGTATTATAAAACGGTTAGTTCCTGTCCTTGATTCTATTTTATTCACGTTTACTCACGATAAAACACAGCTATGACTGTATCACTACACAACACCCTTAGCAACCACTCTTAGCAACGTAAGCTGTATGTTCTCAATTGATATTGTTCATTGAAGCTTACTGTATTATGTAGAAGAAGAAGAGTATTGTGAGAAAGAGATCGAGCGAGTTTATTACCTGCATTCAGATTTAGCATTTTCCTTCAGGTCAGTCCTATGTTCATAATAACAAATCTGTTTAAATGTCTGATGTATTATCTTGTCCTTTTAATAGTTAAGGGGTTTTCCCGTGACTGACAGCGCTCAAAGCATTTGTCAGTTGCGTCTTGTTCCGTGTTCAAAACAATTCAGTCTTTTCATTATAAAAGTCTTCGCTACTGACTGACACACTCATAAAGACAGTCTTTGCCGCCATCTAATGGCGTAATAATGAAACTTCTGTTGCTGTTCATGGTCAGGGACTAATTTTTCCGGCGGAAGGAAGGCTTTTAGTGAAAGTTTACTTCATGAAAATTGCATTGATACATATTTTTGGCTTTAATATGTATTGTGTGGCAACCGGTTTATAAAAGCAATAAGGTACTCGAGGCTAGTGCTGTATCGTGAATAAGTCACGGCTGAAGGGCATATTAGGCACGATGTGAAGCAGAGCCTCTTGTACCTTATTACTTACATAGAATATAGACAATGACAGATAGAATGATTGATAGATACACATAAATTATATATATATATATATATATATATATATATATATATATATATATATATATATGTGTGTGTGTGTGTGTGTGTGTGTGTGTGTGTGTGTGTGTGTGTGTGTGTGTGTGTGTGTGTGTGTGTGTAAGTCTCTCATGCTTACCAAGCCTGCATTTACTTATCTTAAAATTTAAATACATTATAAAAGAACAAATTTCCCAGAATGCACTACCTCTGATGAACTGCATTTCAATAAATTTCTAATCCTGTCATTTACATTCAACTCTTTGTAGGGTGTGGCCAATTCTTTTCCAATTTCACCTCATGAATGAAAATGAAGCATTCAATTCTGGAAGTTAGATTGGATAACAGACACATTAACTGTCAATGTTTATGTTCTAATTAAGTCTTGACATGCATTAAACATATACAATAAAACATACAGACATGAAAAAACACACACACTGGGAAAGCCTGAGGCAACCTGCACCAATTTTCCCTATGTGTGGCAGTGCAGCTTCAAATCTGTGGTAACAGAGGACCTTTTAAGGTCGGGACTCGCTTAGCCTATGGTACTCTTGGGAATTCTGACTCCACATTCCCCCAACTGTGTGTTTTTGTTTTTTAGTCTAAGGAATATGTGGAAAGGAGGTCTTTACAATGCGCCAACTTATGAATGGATGAACATTTCTTGCAGAACAAACCATATATAGAGGTTTTTTGAGATACACTGCCACATAAAGTTTTATGTCAAATATCCGCGCCCCCCCAAAAAATCATTGTTTGCACAGCAGGCATCTTCTACTGTAGTGATGATTGCACGACTGTAAGAAAACAATACTTTACAGAGCAACACATGACAGAGCCAAGCAGCTTTGCTGTAACTAAATAATGAATGAAGAATTATGAATAAAAAAAATGGCACTAGACTAAGCCTTGCATGCACATGAACCACTACATATTTATGTTCAAAATGAATAATGCAAATATGATAAACAACAAATATTTCCCAGTGCCCTGAAAAATGAAGATGAAATATTTCACCACATAAAACATTTAAAGCAAATATATCTCAGTCAGCACAAGGATCTGATTACGTCTCACTCTCTGCAGTCATATTCCTAGGAAACTGTATGTGTATCAGCCATTCACCTTTGAAACTGCAGCACTTGCTGCTTCATGTTGTTTCTAAGCATTCAACCAGACAAAAGATTGGAGATGAAGGGCATACGTGTTGTTTTAAACGTTTGCATAGTCATCCTCAGCCAACCCTGTTACGAAAGAGCTACATTACGTGCTTCTAGGTTTGTCCGCCAAAAATAATTACTCCTTGGGTGGACAGTGGAGCTGGGTGATTTGGGGAAGACACGAGGGCTTCTGTCCAAGGAAATGTCCTGAATGGACTGCTGGACATGAGTTTTGGGTATGAAAGAGAAGAAAAAAATGGAGTAAAAAAAAAAAGGGTGAATGTGTGCAAGCTACACATCTGCATGTGATTTAGTGAATGTTGGCACTGTCTCGTGATTCCACTGAAGCCACTAAACGGCATCTTGTTTCTAATCTTTAACAGATGGGTGATCTTCCTGTGCCTCTAACTCCTTTAGTAATGCAGCGGCCTCTTTAGCCATAGACAAAGCAAGGAATGGAAATTCAACTCAGAGGCCTTCAGATCTTATTAATGGGGAACTGAAAAGTATTAACTTGAAAAGACATGCATTTTGCAAAACGGCTAAAGCTTATTTGGTTAAAAAGGCCGCTACTGAAGCAAAAGTTCACCCAAAAATAAAAACTGTGTCATTGTAACTCACCTTTGTGTTGTTCCAAATCTATGTTTTTTTGTAACAAAAGGTGAACATCTGAAAAATGTTCTCAATCCTATTTTCAAAGGAATTTCAATAAATGGGTACTGAAGCTTTCTAGCTTCAGATAGGATGCAAGACAATATCTTAGAAGTGTTTCTTATGTGCTATATTCAAAAGTTCTTAGTGAGAAACTGCTCAAATTTTAAGTCATTATTGACTGAAAATCTTGAATCTCTCGGTGTGTTCATGAGAGAAGCAGTGATGTCTAATTTCCCTGTTGAAAAAAACAGCAAATGCTGGTAAGGTATATTTTGAAGCATGTCAGCTGGTTTGAGCTTGTTTAAGGTGGTCCTTAATTGGTCCTTAGCTAGTTTAAGCTGGTCAAGTGCTAGTTCTAAGCAACTAGCTCCAGCTCAGGATCAGCTCAGGGCCAGCTTAAATCAGCTTATGACCCACTAAGGACCAGCTCAAACCAGCTTTCATGCTTCAAAACATACCTAACCAGCATATACAGTGGGTACAGAAAGTATTCAGACCCCCTTAAATTTTTCACTCTTTGTTATATTGCAGCCATTTACTAAAATCATTTAAGTTCATTTTTTTACTCATTAATGTACACACAGCACCCCATATTGACAGAAAAACACAGAATTGTTCACATTTTTGCAGATTTATTAAAAAAGAAAAACTGAAATATCACATGGTCCGAAGTTTTCAGACCCTTTGCTGTGACACTCATATATTTAACTCAGGTGCTGTCCATTTCTTCTGATCATCCTTGAGATGGTTCTACACCTTCATTTGAGTCCAGCTGTGTTTGATTATACTGATTGGACTTGATTAGGAAAGCCACACACCTGTCTATACAAGACCTTACAGCTCACAGTGCATGTCAGAGCAAATGAGAATCATGAGGTCAAAGGAACTGCCTGAAGAGCTCAGAGACAGAATTGTGGCAAGGCACAGATCTGGCCAAGGTTACAAAAATATTTCTGCTGCACTTAAGGTGCCTAAGAGCACAGTGGCCTCCATAATCCTTAAATGGAAGACGTTTGGGACGACCAGAACCCTTCCTAGAGCTGGCCGTCCGGCCAAACTGAGCTATCGGGGGAGAAGAGCCTTGGTGAGAGAGGTAAAGAAGAACCCAAAGATCACTGTCGCTGAGCTCCAGAGATGCAGTCAGCAGATGGGAGAAAGTTGTAGAAAGTCAACCATCACTGCAGCCCTCCACCAGTCGGGCTTTATGGCAGAGTGGCCCAACAGAAGCCTTTCCTCAAGACACATGAAAGGCCTGGAGTTTGCCAAGATGGTGAGAAATAATATTTTCTGGTCTGATGAGACCAAGATAGAACTTTTTGTCCTTAATTCTAAGCGGTATGTGTGGAGAAAACCAGGCACTGCTCATCACCTGTCCAATACAGTCCCAACAGTGAAGCATGGTGTTGGTGGCAGCATCATGCTGTGGGGGTGTTTTTCAGCTGCAGGGACAGGACGACTGGTTGCAATCGAGGGAAAGATGAATGCGTCCAAGTACAGGGATATCCTGGACGAAAACCTTCTCCAGAGTGCTCAGGACCTCAGACTGGGCCGAAGGTTTACCTTCCAACAAGACAATGACCCTAAGCACACAGCTAAAATAACGAAGGAGTGGCTTCACAACAACTCCGTGACTGTTCTTGAATGGCCCAGCCAGAGCCCTGACTTAAATCCAATTGAGCATCTCTGGAGAGACCTAAAAATGGCTGTCCACCAACGTTTACCATCCAACCTGACAGAACTGGAGAGGATCTGCAAGGAGGAATGGCAGAGGATCCCCAAATCCAGGTGTGAAAAACTTGTTGCATCTTTCCCAAAAAGACTCATGGCTGTATTAGATCAAAAGGGTGCTTCTACTAAATACTGAGCAAAGGGTCTGAATACTTAGGACCATGTGATATTTCAGTTTTTCTTTTTTTAATAAATCTGCAAAAATGTCAACAATTCTATGTTTTTCTGTCAATATGGTGTGCTGTGTGTACATTAATGAGGGAAAAAAATGGCTGCAATATAACAAAGAGTAAAAAATTTAAGGGGGTCTGAATACTTTCCGTACCCACTGTATGCTGTTTTTTCAACAGGGTTGTGAACAAATTATTCTTTTGAGTCAAATCTTATCAGTTAATTGGTATAGCACAAAACCAGTCAGAATAATTTATTGACTTGGACTGAACTGATTTGCATCGTAAGCATAAGTAGATCACAGAGACCAAAAGTTTCCACAATATACACTGATCAGGTATAACATTATGACCACTGACAGGTGAAGTGAATAACACTGATTATCTCTTCATCACGGCACCTGTTAGTTGGTGGAATATATTATGCAGCAAGTAAATATTTTGTCCTCAAAGTTGATGTGTTAGAAGCAGGAAAAATGGGCAAGCGTAAGGATTTGAGCGAGTTTGAAAAGGGCCAAATTGTGATGGCTAGACGACTGGGTCAGAGCATCTCCAAAACTGCAGCTCTTGTGTGGTGTTCCCGGTCTGCAGTGGTCAGTATTTATCAAAAGTGGTCACAGGAGGGAACAGTGGTGAACCGGCAACAGGGTCATGGGTGGCCAAGGCTCATTGATGCACATGGGGAGCGAAGGCTGGCCAACAGATGAGCTACTGTAGCTCAAATTGCTCAAGAAGTTAATGCTGGTTCTGATAGACAGGTGTCAGAATACACAGTACATCGCAGTTTGTTGTGTATGGGGTTGCATAGCTGCAGACCAGTAGGGTGCCCATGCTGACCCCTGTCCACCACAAAAATTGCCAACAGTGAGCATCAGAACTGGACCATGGAGCAATGGAAGAAGGTGGCCTGGTCTGATGAATCACGTTTTCTTTTACATCACGTGGATGGCCGGGTGCGTGGCCTCTTTCAGCAGGATAATGCACCCTGCCACAAAACAAAAATGGTTCAGGAATGGTTTGAGGAGCACAACGAGTTTGAGGTGTTGACTTGGCCTCCAAATTCCCCATATCACAATCCAATCGAGCATCTGTGGGATGTGCTGAACAAACAAGTCCAATCCATGGAGGCCCCACCTCGCAACTTACAGGACTTAAAGGATCTGCTGCTAACATCTTGGTGCAGATACCACAGCACACCTTCTAGTGGAGTCCATTCCTCAACGGGGCAGTGCTGTTTTGGCAGCAAAAGAGGACCAACACAATATTAGGAAGGTGGTCATAACGTTATGCCTGATCGGTGTATTACATTTTGATGATCAAGTTGCAGTGGTGAACAGCTCACTGGAGAGTGAATATTGTTTATTTCTCATAAAAAGCTATAGCAAAGCTTCAGAAGACTTGGAATTGAACACATGGAATCATGGACTACTTTTGGTGCTTATGACATTTACTTTAAGGTGATTTTGCATCCTTTATTTAAGCTTGAAAGCTTTACAGTATCTTCAGAACTTCTCTTGTGCTCCATAAAAGAGAGTCATACAGGTTTGGAATGACATAAAGATAAGTACTGTAAATGAAACACAAAAGAGTTTTCACTTTTGAGTGAACTATACCTTTGTGGAATAATCATTTGGTTCATCGCTTAGGTATGAAAAACAAATCTGTACAACAAATTCACAGCATAAAAGTAAACAAAATAAGTAAAGGTGTATAAGCAAGCAAACTTGATTAAATGGGCACTGCTGTTTGTGCTTGGTATGGCTTAAACTAACATTTAGAAGCAACAGCTTTGACACTGCAGTTCTTCTAAGCAGACTCATTTGCGACAAATATCATAGTGCTCCTTGCTTTCTTACACACCACGTCCTGAACAGTTAATGATTTGCTACATGACACATACCTCAGGAATCAGTACCCATCCCACTACAAAGCTCTTTCTGTTCTGATGGTCTCTATTTAATCCATTTAACTCCAAATAATCATAGCTGCAACGTGTATTGCTTTTTTCCAGACATTGGGCAAAGAAAGGCGAGTGGGTTTCCCATCTGGAAACTGTTGAGGGCTTTTTTCATCCAGTTTTCGTCATGGAAGATTAGCAGAGATCGTTCCCCCACTACAACTTGATTAGGTACGTTTGATTATCAGTTCAGGCAGTATAGTTACAGGGTGTGGTTCATTAACCACCTGTTTAGACCTGTGACAAAGCCGATCTGATAAGAGCTCTGTTACCTCCACTTATCTGCACCCAACAGAGTCACTATAACAACCAAAACACAGCTTTAGCCATATTTACCTTTTCAGACTTTCATTGTTGGACTGCAGTTAAAATAATAACATATACAAAAGTGGCATTTTTCTTTTGTAATTGTATCCAGCCTTCAACAAACACTAAATAATTAAACTCTGGAGAAGGTTGTGATATGGCCGAATTGATGTTCACTAAAAGTAAGAACGCAAGCATGATATCCATTTTACATAGAATTTCAAGAAATTAATAATAAGTAACTTACATTTTAGACATAATTTTGTCAGTGAATGTGTCTAGTTTCACTACATCAACTACATCAATTTAATGATTCAGTAAGTCACTTACACATAGCCACTTGTCACCACTTACTGGCATAACCTGGAATTATGTTGTTACAGTTTGGTTAAAACATTCTTAAAGGTTCAGTAAGCAATTTCTGAGTAACACAAAAACGCCCCTACCCAAATGGATCACATAGCAAATTCACGAACACTCTATGCAACACAGCCACCCCCCCCCAAAAAAAAGAGTGAACACGCCCCTTACTGCTGATTGGCTACAATTGTGTTTTGATGCTCAGGGTCCGGTCCACTTTCAACAGTGTTTCTCAGAAATCACTTACTGCACTTTAAATAGATCTTAATAAAGAAAAAAGTACTGTGTGTGAAATATGCAATGTATGGTTTACTTACGGGTAAACCATACATTACAAAGGTAAAGAAGGTCTTAAAACGGTTGTGGCTGATGTAAAGTTGGAGGAAAATATATGCAAATTTGTTTTATTCTTTTTTTTAATATTTAAGTATTTATTTATTTATTTGTTTATTTATTTTAAACATTAAACTGGTATGCAGCAATTTATAAATTATTACAAATAATTTTAAAATAATGCATCTCCATAATGAACAATTTCCAGGTCTCAGACTGGAGGTGCGAGGAAACATCATACTGAGAAGCATCCAATTAGTGTTTTCAAACAGGTTGCTTATATATGACCCGTTGGTAAGACAAACAGGTAGTCCAACCCCAAACTTCTGCCATTGGTTCACCCACTGTTATTAATGTCCTGCTGGACGGAATGGTCAAACAAACAGAGCTATGTTTTGATAGCACCACAGTGTTTACACTTTACAGGGAAATCAAACTATGGCTTTAAATCTTAGGTGAAGTTATTTTCAGCCCATGATGAAACCATTATAATTCCATGTAAACACCCAAAACAAGCTGGATAGTGTTAACTGCATTTGTAAATATTTGGCAAACACTAAACACTGTAAGCCAGAATGTTTGTTTGTATTGTGGGTTGAGTCCAGCAGAAAGACGCTTTTTTCATATGGTTTCAGACGATAATAAGGATATCACTCTTTCATTAAGTATATTGCTCACATCAAAACAACAACTGATATCACATGTGGCAGGAGAGAGGCGTAGTTAAAACAGAAATGATAGCTACTTTAAACAGGAACACGTCCTTACATCAACATCAACACTGGCATGCCATGTACTCCCTTGTTACTGAAGGTCAAGACTGTGCCATGTCAGTTTTCAGACTCTTTTTTTAAATGTGCCTTGGCTCCATTTCCCTCACGTTGGAGTTGATCCCTACCAACTCTTGTTGTGTATGTTTAACCTGCTAATACATTTGACCAAATATGGTTGTTGTGACTTACTTGCTCTGTCTCTTCTTCGGACTCTTTCCAGGCTGTCCCGGGACATATCATCCCAGTTCAGTCCCTCTGTGTCCCAAGGGGGTTGTTGTCCTTTCTTCTGGTCTGGTTTCACACTCAGGTGCTCATTATCCTCTGAGTTCTAAGACCAAACATGGACAGTCACAAATAATATGTAAAATGTGTATTTTTGTTAGAATAAGTGTCTTATTTAAAAAAAAAAAAAAAGTCTTTTATGCTATTCATGTGATGGCAAAGATGAATTTTGAGCAGCCAGTGCAGTCTGTAGTGTCACATGATCCTTCAGAAATCATGTTAATTTGGTGCTCATGAAACATTCTTATTATAACTTTCACTGTAAAAAATTATCTTGATTTTAACAGTAAAAATGCTACGGTAAAAAAAAGTTCATTGGTTTACAGAAAGTTTACATACTATATACGGTGAATAACTGTAATAGATCTAATGGTACATTTAATGTAATTTTTCATTAAAATACCGTTAAATTTACAGTTTTTGGAAGTGAAAAAAAAAGTCATTGTATCATAACCGTAAACTGACATTCCCACAATTCCCTGCGTGACACATGATGTATTTTCAAACACCATGATGGTGTTTAGTGTTTATGTGAATGACACTGTGTGCACCTTCTATATATTAGTATTGTCCTTCTTAGCTTATGGAAAAG
The DNA here is from genome assembly GCF_024489055.1 of Chanodichthys erythropterus. Classification (NCBI taxonomy): domain Eukaryota; kingdom Metazoa; phylum Chordata; class Actinopteri; order Cypriniformes; family Xenocyprididae; genus Chanodichthys; species Chanodichthys erythropterus. Next base: position 21,546,300 of record NC_090240.1, read on the forward strand.
CTGCTTGTGATGACTTTCATCACTGCTGTGTTATTGGGGGTTGTCAGTGTATTGAAAAGTATAAAACAGATATTAGTTCTTTAATAGGTTGGTAAATTAACATTAACATTAACATTATTTGAGTTAATGAAATACGTATTTTACTGTAAAAGTAATGGATTTTTTATACAGTGTGTAAAATAAACACTTATGAACTGTAATTATTACAATTTATACAACAGTTCTGTCTGGTTCTCGCAGTGGCGGTTCTACATTGAAATACACCCTGGGCGAGACCCCTTTCGAGCCCCCCCAATGAACACCATTCTGCACAAAATATGAGTATAAGTTATCAGAACTTAAATAAATATACACTATATTAATATGCCAAAAATATATACAATCAGATATATAAAAAGTAACAAAAGCAGAGAGCAACAATATTATTATCAACAAAAAATATTAAGAATATTATACAAATAAAATATGTATTATAACATTATGAATGAAATGTGCATTGTTTGGAAGAAAGTCGAGGTGTGTGACTGACTTTAGCCTATTATTAATTATATTACTGGGCTGCGTTCCAGTTCGGTTTAGACACGCTCTCGCGAACTTCCCTACACACTTCCCCTCGGGGGAATCCCTGCCGCCATTTTGAAGTGCGTTCCACTTCGTGAAGTGGACGAGGGAAGTTTATATGGACAGACCCTCGCTCCCTCGATTTTGACCGAGGGAGCGAGTCTACTTCATATGTACACTTCAGGCAGCTCCATAACCCGCAATGCAACACGATTGTGACGTCACCGCATATCGCGTTTATTTTACCCCACCACAAACAACTCTATGATATATTAATTATTTTTTAAACATTTAAAACACACATATATACATATAGAATGCTGTATTAAACAATTTTGTAAGGGGAAAAAATAAATAATAAATCAGCTCCATTGCGGATTCCAAGTGATCAAGGGCTTAGGACGTTCCAGTTCAGCCCATACAAAGGTTCCGCCAGAAGTGGGCACTCGTGCAACGTAAGCAATGATGTACATCCGAGTCAACGAGACCGAGTAAAGTTAGCGAGGGAAGGGCATTTAAAAACCGAAATGGAACGCAGCCTTGTACCCCCCCCCCCCCCCAATTTGCCAATTCCACACACAGTGAAATTATATAAATGATGAAAAACCGCCTCACGACGCAAATTTTTTTTTTTTTTTTTTTAATCTGCTTGTGCTGCCGCCCCCAATGTGTCACGAAAAAATGACGCCCCGGGCGGCTGTCCGGTTCGCCCGTGCCTAAAACCGCTACTGGGTTCTCGAATCTGATTGGCTGATAGCCATGCGATATTTCAGTGATAACAGCAGCACTCCTACTGCTTTTTCACCGTTTGTATCACTCCGCTTGAAATGACCGTCATGGCGGCCGATCAAATCAACCGTAAATTTTACAAATACTACTTCTTGTACCACGAACTGTAGTTTTAATAGTTTTTTAGGCGAGAATGTAGTTGTTTAGACCTGAAATATGTGACTCATATTTAATAACAGCGCCTATTTTACAGTTTGTTATGAAGTTTTCGGAGATGCGATCTCAAGTGCGTCAGCGGCCGTTCAGTGCTTCTGTAACCGCCGAGAACAGCTTCATCTCGGCCAGTGCCTCGGGGATTTGCCGCTGGCTCTTATAGTGGTTAAACATGAGACATAATTCAATTTGAGTACATAGAACGGGCAATCTTTGGTCTTATTAATCTATTATTTGTTCCAGAGCAAGTCGAATTGTGCTAACGTTATATTAAATTTGATAATAATAAACGTTACGTTACATCCTTATATAGCATATTAGCTACAACTAGACGGGACATATCAGACTCTTCTCCGCTCTTTAAATACGTAAAACATTAAACTTTATAAACATATGTTTGTTTTTTTTATTTACCTTTGTATGGCACAGAGATGTCCAAACTGCGTGCGCACTTCATTCAGAGGTGAGGCGGATTAATGAGGTTTGATTGACAGTTTGAGGATCCAATGGAGTTAGGAGGTTTTGTCACAAGCTCTTTAAAATCCTTTTCATTCGTTAAATATTTGTAAAACCCACATACAAGCATAAATGGTGACTTACTTTTTTTTTTTAAATAACTAGTGCTTTTAGTGTGTTGACTGAACTGTACAATTGTGCTTATTTGTTGTTCAATAAATATTATTTTATATAAATATGTCCATTAAGTAATATGGATTGAGTGAACATTACATTAATACGCCATTAGATGGCGGCAACACTTTACAGGAGAATGAGTCACAAGAGACTTTTAAATTGAAAGGAACTTTTGCAAAAGGAAGTTGTTTTAGCGCTGTGGTGTAATCGGGTGTCTCATACGTTCTGAAAAGTGAAGCCACGGGCTCTTTGATCGCCCCCAGGAGGCTGGATGCAGTATAGGTCATAAACCCCGCCCTCTCAATGCAGTGGAATGAGACTTCAGTGAAAACTTAAAAATAAATTCTGCTTCAAATAAAACTTTCTGAAAGATGGTTTTGGTCATTTAAGGTAGTTTTTATCACACTGATATATATTCAATTGTTCGTTTTTGTGATTATTTAGATTTTAGCTAGCAATTTGATTCTATAAAAACGGGGCGTGTCGTCATGACTCGAACTTGATTGACAGCTTGTCTGAGGACTGTCGGAGCTTCGAGGGGAGATTGAAGGTGTATTAACTAACTGTTAATTTTCGATTTCTTTGTTATTTAACACCAACAAAATGAGTTGTTCAGCAGTAAACTGTACTAACCGACCTACAGGATCTGACGGATCACTGAACTTTTTTTCTGTAACATCAAATGTGGCCGTTATAAGATAATTAATAAATGTTATTAGTTAAGATAACACACCTAATGTTAACCATGTCGGGAAAAAGCAGGTGATCGTTATCTGGCAGTTAGGCTACTTATTATTTTTATGGGTATAAAATAATAATTAGCAGGACAAAACTAATGATAGCTTACTCTAATTACAGCAATCGATCTCCTGTAACGTTAGTTGAACTTGATTTAAAATGGCAGGGCCGTTTCTGACGATTTAGAGTTGTTTCTAGTGGCATATTATATTGATTTTATCTACTGAATTTGCTGTTTCAAAAATATTATTGCTCTAGAAACAGAATAGCCTGCTATTTTATAGGTAGACTTTTAAATTGTGTATAATTTTTTATAGTCTATTTAAAATACATGAATGATGACGCAGTCGTCTGGGCGGAAGTTTGATATCGCAACTCCGCCTCCGGCTCAACTGACGATTCCTTCTGCGCATGCCCAGGTTCCAAACCTTTTTTTTTTACGTATTGCGTAACGTGTCAGCGCCGGGTGTGTCTCATACGTTCTGAAAAGTGAAGCCACGGGCTCTTTGATCGCCCCCTGGAGGCTGGATGCAGTACAGGTCATAAACCCCGCCCTCTCAATGCAGTCGAATGAGACTTCAGTGAAAACTTAAAAATAAATTCTGCTTCAAATAAAACTTTATGAAAAATGGTTTTGGTCATTTAAGGTAGTTGTTATCACACTGATATATATTCAATTGTTCGTTTTTGTGATGATTTAGATTTTAGCTAGCAATTTGATGCTATAAAAACGGGGCGTGTCGTCATGATTCGAACTTGATTGACAGCTCAGCTTGTCTGAGGACTGTCGGAGCTTCGAGGGGAGATTGAAGATGTATTAACTAACTGTTAATTTTCGATTTCTTTGTTATTTAACACCAACAAAATGAGTTGTTCAGCAGTAAACTGTACTAACCGACCTACAGGATCTGACGGATCACTGAACCTTTTTCTGTAACATTAAATATGGGTGTTATAAGCTAATTAATAAATGTTATTAGTTAAGATAACACACCTAATGTTAACAATGTCGGGAAAAAGCAGGTGATCGTTATCTGGCAGTTACTTATTATTTTTATGGGTATAAAATAATAATTAGCAGGACAAAACTAATGATAGCTTACTCTAATTACAGCAATCGATCTCCTGTAACATTAGTTGAACTTGATTTAAAATGGCAGGACCGTTTCTGACGATTTAGAGTTGTTTCTAGTGGCATATTATATTGATTTTATCTACTGAATTTGCTGTTTTAAAAGTATTATTGCTCTAGAAATAGAATAGCCTATTATTTTATAGGTAGAATTTTAAATTGTATATAATTTTTATAGTCTATTTAAAATACATGAATGATGACGCAGTCGTCTGGGCGGAAGTTTGATATCGCGACTCCGCCTCCGGCTCCACTGACGGTTCCTTCTGCGCATGCCCAGGCTCCAAACTTACGTATTGCGTAACATGTCAGCGCCCATTCGGTCGGCCATTTTGGCTTCAGTTCATTACAATGGAAGGAAGCGACGTCGCGTCGTCCATCTTTTTTTACAGTCTATGGTCAGCGCCCATTCGTCTGCCCATTTTGGCTTCAGTTCAATACAATGGAAGCGGCTTCGCGTCGTCCATCTTTTTTTACAGTCTATGGGTGTAATCCATAGACAGTAAAATCATAGGATGCTATGGAAAATTCCCAAAGCTGTAAAAAAAGATCGCTTTCCTCAGCGGACATTCAAACGGACTTGTATAAAGGATATATTATGGACATCGACTTGAAGAATGAATGTAATGCAATATACCAAACACAGGTAACAGTTAATAGCCTACTCTCTCTCTCTCTAATACAGTAGAGAATTCAATGTGTTTCAATGAAGCGACTCAACGTTCCTTCGTAACTAGTTCTAAAGTGACGTTTAGAGTTAGTAACGGAGGCTTGGTTCAACTGACAACCTGAGATTTGAATCCGTGGCGGAAGGAAGTAGTGCTGCACAAAAGAGGGTTTTAAAGACACTCCGTTGTTGTTCTTATTTATTTACACACTCGTGCCGTCGAACTGTTGTATAAACGCAATATCACACTCGTAGCGATATGGCTGTATATCTGTCACGGATTACACAGAGACAAGAGAGTAAGATCCATGTGCAGCTTTGTTTATTAAAGGGTAATCCAAAACGTTATCCAAACAGGCAATGGTCAAACTCCAGAGAAACAGTCCATACAAAATAAATAAAACAAACAGAGAATCCAGTGACAAACAACGAAACTTCCATAACATAGCAGAAACAAACTCAGTATAAATAGACAGAACACTAATAACATAATACAAGACAGCTGGGTGCAATGAAGTGATAATGAGTCCGGGAAGGTGAGTTATGGGTAATGTAGTCAAAAACAGTGAAACAAGAATCCATGTTGGAGTGCCCTCTAGTGGCTAAACGGGGCACTCCAACTCATGATCATGACAATATCAGCACGCTGTGATTACCTACGGCACTCGGCCTGCGGCCTCGACGAGTGTGATATTGCTCATATAAACCTTTAAATTATACAGTTTTGAAAAATAGACCGTAAACTAAGTGCTGTCCCGTAAAACCTAAAACGCTGCAACCGTTTTTTACAGTAAAGTTCTGGCAACCACAGCTCTCGTTTTTTTTACTATAAAAGTTACAGGGATTTTTTTTGCTTAATATTTTTATAATGTACAAAAGGTTCAAAATAACAACATTTATTTGAAATAGATGAGTTTTGTTTTGAAAAATGTAACATTTCAAAAGGTTATTGGATAGTTTATTGGATTATCACAAAAAGTATACTAGTATATTGGATAATCACTAAAAGTATAATAGTCTATTTGATAATCACTAAAATATTGTTAAATCATGTTACAGTCAACCTTTGAATCTCTAAAACATATCTCTCTAAAATCTTAAATAAAAACCAAAATAAAACCAAAAATAAAAATTCTGTTAAAACCACTGGAGTCACGTGAATTACTTTAAAGGTGCCCTAGATTCAAAAACTGAATTTACGTCGGCATAGTTAAATAAAAAGAGTTCAGTACATGGAAATGACATACAGTGAGTCTCAAACTCCATTGTTTCCTCCTTCTTATATAAGTCTCATTTGTTTAAAAGATCTCAGAAGAACAGGCGAATCTCAACATAACACCGACTGTTACGTAACAGTCGGGATCATAAATATGTATGACCCCAATATTTGCATATGCCAGCTCATGTTCAAGGCATTAGACAAGGGCAGCCAGTATTAACGTCTGGATCTGCACAGCTGAATCATCAGACTAGGTAAGCAAGCAAGAACAACAGCGAAAAATGGCAGATGGAGCAATAATAACTGACATGATCCATGATATCATGATATTTTTAGTCATATTTGTAAATTGTCTTTATAAATGTTTCGTTAGCATGTTGCTAATGTACTGTTAAATGTGGTTAAATTTACCATCGTTTCTTACTGTATTCACAGAGACGAGAGCCGTCGCTATTTTCATTTTTAAACACTTGCAGTCTGTATAATTCATAAACACAACTTCATTCTTTATAAATCTCTCCAACAGTGTGTAATGTTAGCTTTAGCCCCATTAGCATACTATCAAACTCATTCAGAATCAAATGTAAACATCCAAATAAATACCATACTTACGCGATTAGACATGCTCCATGACGAACACTTTGTAAAGATCCATTTTAAAGGTTATATTAGCTGTGTGAACTTTGTTTATGCAGTGATAGAGTCGAGAGCTCGGGAGGGGGCGGAGAGCGCGCAATTTAAAGGGGCCGCAGCATGAATCGGCGCATTTCTAATTATGCCTCAAAATAGGCAGTTAAAAAAATTAATTAAAAAAAATCTATGGGGTATTTTGAGCTGAAACTTCATAGACACATTCAGGGGACACCTTAGACTTATATTACATCTTGTAAAAAAATGTTCGATGACACCTTTAAAGGGTCATGAAACCCCCCTCTTTCAGCTCAAGTCTAGCTCACAATCTTTTTGAAAAATGCAACTTAAATGGGCGTGGTGGCTGTGAGAAGAGGGGAGGGGAGAGGAGAGGAGAGAGGATGGGGGAAACTCTCATCGCCAGTAGCCCATGCATATCGACCGTCACTAAAAAACAGTGGTAAAACGTGAGGAAATACTAAATTTTTTTAAAAAACTGGAAAAGTTCAAATCTAATGAAATACACTGACACTTTATTTTTGTCTTTTCAAGAGTTACTGAATAACCTGCTACATATATCCTACAGTAATCGTAATTCTATTTAAAACATTAATGTACATGTGTAATTACAGTCATTATAAAATATATAGTTGTTTATATACACACTATACATGCATATATTTAAAAAAAAAAAAAATGCTTAAAAAAAACCTTGCGTACATAGCATAGATCTACGCGCCGAACCTGCAACACGCTCAGTCAGTCAGGCTGCGTGTCGACTGGAGCAGAGCAAGCGACCAGAACATTTTTAGATTCATTCCTATGGAAGTTGAGCGTCACATTTAACTTGCACGCGGCTCAACTTCCATAGGAATTAACCGAAAACACTCGCGCTTACCCGCTCGCTCCGCGCCAATGGACACGCACCGTCAGTCAGTCAGTCTCTCTCGCTGTTTAGTGCCGTTAACCGTCCTCGTCATTGGAAAGATCCACGTGGTGTCATGAATAATTAAGAGAGTGTCTTCTCATTGGATAAACTCAGTCTCGTTAATAATTATGAAACACCGATGAGTCATCAAAGTTCTATCGTGCGCTGTGACGTGGACAGGATGAGGATTTTAAACCCGGAAGATGAAAATAGCGTATAAAAACTAAAATTTAACCATTTACCCCCTACTATTAAATCTAACAGATGCTAACATTGTCTTCAATGGTGTTCAACACACATACCTCTGTTAAAATCTCTGAAATTTTGGTTTAGGGTTTCATGACCCTTTAATGATGTCTTTACTACCTTTCTGGGGCTTGAAAGTAGCAGATGCATAGACTGTCAATGGAGGGACAGAAAGCTCTTTCATTTCATTAAAAAGATCTTCATTTGTGTTCCGAAGATGAATGAATGTCTTATGGGTGTGGAACAACATGAGGGTGAGTAATTAATGACAGAATTTTCATTTTTAGGGTGAACTAACCCTTTAAGATTTTAGAGAGAAATGTTTGAGATTCAAAGGTTGACTTTAACAAGATTGAACAATATTTTAGTGATTGTTTATCCAATAGACTGATATTGAAATGTTACATTTCTATATATATATATCACATTTACTTTCATGTTCTTTGCCGATGGTTTTCCACCAACCAGTCTTAACATTCCTCACGCAAATGTTTTCCTCCTCAGACTTTATTTTGGCAAGAGCAGTGGAACTGAAAACACAAAAGAGTGGTATTTTAAACCTTCTTATTTAACTAATATATATATATATATATATATATATATATATATATATATATATATATATATATATATATATATATATATAAAAGGGTTAATTTTAAATAAAAGGGTAATATTATATTCAAAAGACAAAATACTTCCCTTGTGTATTGTCTTACAGTTTGAGCGACAGGTTCATCAGAGTGGTTTTGAAAAAAGGTTATATGATTGAGGGGGAAAAAAATGTTAAAACTTTTTTTGAATGCCTTAAAGACAGTAAACAGCCAATTAGACCTACAGCTTGCCAGCTGTTTTAAGAAGACTGCATGTGTGTGTTTGTTTATGAGGAAATGTCTTAATCAGTGCTAGTTTCCTGTGCCTGCAAGTACTCTAAATTCCTCTAAAACACCCAGGAGAGTGTCTTTCGCGTGTCACTGCAAACCGGTCACTGTGTTCTTGCGTAGTTTTCCCCTGAAATGCTTTTCTGTCATTTTTTGAATGACTTCATTGTTTATCCCTCCATTCTTTTCCTAGTTCATCGTTTGATAGATGTCATTGTTATGACATAATTTTAAACATATGTTCATAAACACAGGGCCATATAATCTTTATATCAATTGTTTTTCTGAAGCTTTACACATGTACAGAGAAAGGACACACTTCACATTTTAAGTTTAATTGTTCATCTGTCATTTCTTATTCTCGAATTAACAAATACACATCCTGGAGCATGTTTGCAAATAGTTTTCAGAACTGAAACCAGTTAGATTGGATGACTTACAATAAGCTTATCCTTACGTCTATCAAGCATTTCTGTTTGTTTATTTTTTATTCTTTATCATCCCTGAAAAATAACAGCAACCGACTCTTTCTGTTCCTTGAATTATGATTATAACCACGCTAAGTTACAGTAAATTTAAAATACATGTGGATTGTTCTACAAACACGCAAAATCAAAACAAATGTTGCTTATAAAACCTAAAATCTCTCAGAGCACAAAATACACAATTGTTACACATATCAACTTGTATATTTGTGCAATAGTCACGTGTTGCGTGAATATTGTGTACAAAGTTAGTACAACAACTTAGTACAAAAGTGAAAGGCCAGACAAGTCACTCACCCACTTCTGATTGGGTATCGCCAGAGATGTCAGCATATCCGCCATAGCGCCCAAAATCTGATCGGTTCGTCCCTGGTTCTTTGGAAGAGCCTTCATATTCCAGTAGCCTCTGTCGATGTGACTATCCTTGTCGATATTCCCTCCCTCCTTCAAAATCCCTCTCTTTCTTATGGTTTGTCGTGCCAGAGCTTTGATTCGCAGCCCAGCTCCAATTTTGTATGATCCTCTGGTTTGCTCTTGCACATAAATAATGAATTATGGAGGAGGATGGTCTGTTTTTGTCTCATTTAAAGTGGACTTCAGCAGACAAGAGCGTGGCGTTGTCCAGACTCAAGCGTCTTCACTGGCTCCTGTCCTTCACACAGGTGGGAAGGTCTTGCTGTGGGTCTCAGTCAGGCCTCTCTTCCCCTCCCCCTAAAACCGAGTTTGTTCCTGAGATTAGGTTAACCACAACACAGTAAACAGTAAAGATAGCTTTCTGTTCTTCCTCCTTTCCTTTTCTTTTGACAAAGTAACTTGTTTTTGCAAGCTCCTTGGCTTTTGGGACCTTTTGTGAACAGAACATCTAACCACTCACGAGTCAGCCTTTTCTGGCTTGTCATTGGCTGCGTGAATCTACCACCCCTTCGGCCAACTCCTCTCCACCCTCTTTACATCAATTTCATCTTCCATTGTGCCTCCCTTGCACAACACCACACTGATTCTTAGAACAAGTTTCTGTCCTCCTCCTCTATCTCCTACTTCTTCGTCCTCCTCCTTTTCTTCTTATACATTTTAACCGTCATTCACTCTTGTTGTTTCCTATCTAGTCTGACTGGATGAAAGATGGCTTTTGGCCTGGTGCAAGCATAAAAAGCAGCAAATAACCCAAATAAGGCAGCTGTTCTGGGCTCAGGGCACCGACACAGAAGCTGTCAGATATAATTCATAATGGCTGCACAGTTTAAAACTTACAACAAAGGCTTGAGGAGGCTTGAGTCTTCCAGAAACCTCTGAACATTTTAATAATTTAGTGTTTCTCAACTTTGTTTTTGTCCTACATATGTACCCTTGGCATAATCATATATACACTACAGTTTAAACGTTTGGGATCAGTAAGATTTTTATTTATTTATTTATTTATTTTTAAAGAAAAATTAATACTTTTATTCAGTAAGGATGCATTAAATTGATCAAACTGACCGTAAAGACTTTTAAATTGCTACCAAAAAGTTATATTTAACTTTCTGTTAATCAAAGAATCCTGAAAAAAATATGTCATGGTTTCCACAAAAATTTTAAGCAGCTGACTTTTGCTGAAATTTAAGCAAAAACTGTTTTTAACATTGATAATAATAAGAAAATGAGCAGCAAATCAGCATATTATGATTTCTGAAGGATCATGTGACTCTGATGACTGGAATAATGCTGCTGAAAATTCAGCTTTGCATCACAGGAATAAATAACATTTGACAATATATTACAATAGAAAACTGTATAAAATTGTAATAATATTTCACAATACTGTTTTACTGTATTTTTTGATCAAATAAATGCAAAAAAACTTTTAAACCAAAAACATGCAATATTGTGGGCAAAAAAAATATAAAAAAATATTTTAGCAAAAACTAAAATGAAAACATTTTCATTAACTGATAAAAATATTTAAATATTATTAAGATATTTAATATAAAATATAGCATTACTAAAACATAATAAGCAACAAAAAACAAAAAATAGAAAAAACAACTAAACTAAAATACATCTTCATGACTTAAAAAAAAAACAAAATAAAATGACAACAGATTAAAGATGCACATTAAAACCACCTTCATTAAAAATAATAAACACCACTAGAATAGTAATAAACACTCCAGAGAAGTTTAATACCTTTAACCTACTTATATGAAAAATTAACCCTAAAATACTAAATATATCGAATAAACTGAAACTTGAAAAAACGAACTTGTTTAATCAAGTATAATGCTATAAAGCTTGCTAATCACTGACCTAATTGACCCTCCATAAACTAGACAAAAAGCTTTTTTGTTGGATCTTTTGTTTACTTATCTAGAACCTGTGCAAGATCTGTGCTTATTTTAGCCTCAATATTTTCCAGGTTAAATGAATGACCATGTCATGATATGCATACTTGGGTGGCCCATGCACAATATATATATATATGTGTGCTTTTCTGAGCAGAGCAGAGTAGACATACGCATTCCTGAGTCTGCTGCTCATTCCCTCTTCACCTGGCCTGGAGTCAAAACACACGTTTATACAATTACCAATGTTAGTCTATTCTCTCTTTCTCTCTCTCTCATTGCAGCCCAAACCGCACACAAATTTGGGTCGGATTTTCCTCTAGACAGATTCTTCTGTGATGGTGTATGTTAGTGGACAGCAAGAGTGAAAGAAGAGAAGGACGGCAGAAAGCGGAATGTGATCCGGCTGAGCCCCTCCGAACTGAAGCCAAGCCGTGTAAAGATGGGCTGTGGAAACATTGCCAAGACTCTAATAATAACTCTGCACATGGCTGTCTTTAGCACTGCTTTTGTGACTAAACTTAGAGCTCAGCAGCCCATCGTCCTGCAAACATACCTCATACATACACATGTCATATGGTACTAATAAACAGAGCTTGAATGACAAATTCTGACTAGATTTTGCTGGTCTATCTGTTAGATCTTTTAAAAAAAAAACGTTTACAATAACATACAATTAGAAGGAAATTCAGTAGGCTACTTTGCACATAATGACAGTACACTACAATTATGCTAATTACACATGATTAGAATAGGTATATGTGTGTGCATGTAAACAGTTTTACTGTGACATGACTTCTTGAACAGTAGGCCTATATGTTCAAAAACGACGACGAGACACACCTCCCCATTAATTATAGTTGTCTATATGTATATGTTGACTTGGGAAGCTCTTATTCATGATGGCAAACTGAATTTCCAACCGCCATTACGGTCTTCATTGTCACGTGATCCTTCAGAAATCATTCTGATTCGGTTTTCCATTATAATTAAAGTGTGTTACACATAAAGGAAACCTATAAATAAAAAGTACTCTTTAATTAGGCGTATCAAAACTAAGCAGATGAATTGTACTAGATTGTGTGATGGTACACGGAGTACCATGAAAACACTACAAAACAACACCTAATAGTAACGGATGCAGGACTTAGTGGTGCAGTTTGCTGCCCTCTGCTGGCGCAATGAGCAAAAGACACTCAAAAGTGCTCACGTAAACACTCTAATTTATAATTTGCGTGGTATTTATATTAACAGACACATTTTAACCAACGCATATCAGTTTTCTTTTCCATTAAATCTCTCTCTCCTCTTGTGGAGACAGAGATTTAAGTCCCCCCAACTGAATGCTCTCAAAGGCCAGCTGAGCTTCCTCTTTCTCTGTCTCATTTCCTGAGTCTTTGCACTGTAATAACGCTTGTGCTTCAGGTCAACAGTCTGAGAAAATAACTGTGGCCGCACATCACCTCTCCTCCTGCTCTCCGAATCCAACTCATCAGCCAGCCTGACCTGATCCAGCTCTAAACTACTGCAAGGTTTGGCTGGCTTTGCTTTGCACTGAACAAACACTTAACACTTAGATTTTATAAACGGTTACTGTGATACCGACAAAGTCAGTGTTGTATGAATTTAAAGACAATTATAAAGGCTAACATTCTTTTTAGAATGAGATTTTGCATATGCTGAGGGTTTTTTGTGTGTGTCTGTCTGATTTTGGACACCCATCTTTATCAGACTGAATTAGGTACATGTTCTGACTAGAGATATTTGAAATTATTGTTCGATGATCAGTTGTAACCAGGCTACTATAAATAGAGAAACCATGGATTTCACAAAAATTTATTTTTTTCCTTCTGAAATACACCAGTCACTCATGTTTGTTTTGTTCAGATATTTCATTCCAAGGCCCTGATGAAATGAGCCAAAATGTATTTTGTGGCTAACCAACAAATGTGTCAGCTCATTTTGCTGGATAAACTTAATTGAATTTGAAAAATACTTGTACTGAGTCTGCTGTGGTTTTTCACAATGCCATGATGTCATAGTGCCTAGCTTTGTTTTAGGAGTTTCTGCTTTTTCAATATGATGAACTTTCAGGGACGTAAACACAAAGCTCTTTGGGCCTCATTCACTAATTATTTCATACATTTTGCATTTTACATACACAAAAGGTTCTAAGACAAAACCTCTGTTGGATTCAGGGTGAATTTAAAAGGCCACTGCACTCTTAAAAATAAAGGCTCTTTATTGGCAAACTATGATTCCATTAAGAATATTTAACATCCACAGAACCTTTCCATTCCACAAAATGTAGTTCCAAACGTAGGTTTGAGAGGAGCCTAAACATTCAGTCCTGTCAATCATCATTATGAGCGTATATAAGCAGCAGTCATTTTGTCATCCCAGCGACAATTCTTCCAGCATCCTTCCTCCTCCCCATATTTCTCTTATTCTCCCTCTGCGAGAACCGTACTGTTATGGGGGGGTTTAACTCAGAGCTCAAGCCGAGCCTTGGGTTTTAGCCTCCTTCGAGGACAGCAAGCCAAGTTTGTTTTACCATTAACCATTCAGACTGAATAGACAGGCAAACACGTGAAAGGTTTTTTAAAATGGAAAGCAGTTCTTTAAAGGTGCCCTAGAATTAAAAATTGAATTTATCTTTGCATAGTTAAATAACAAGAGTTCAGAACATGGAAATGACATACAGTGAGTCTCAAACTCCATTGTTTCCTCCTTCTTTTGTAAATCTCATTTGTTTAAAAGACCTCCGAAGAACAGGCGAATCTCAACATAACACAGACTGTTACATAACAGTGTACGCCCCCAATATTTGCATATGCCAGCCCATGTTCAAGCATTAGACAAGGGCAGCCAGTATTAACGTCTGGATCTGTGCACAGCTGAATCATCAGACTAGGTAAGCAAGCAAGGACAACAGCGAAAAAGCAATAGATGGAGTGATAATAACTGAAATGATCCATGATATCATGATATTTTTAGTGATATTTGTAAATTGTCTTTATAAATGTTTTGTTAGCATGTTGCTAATGTACTGTTAAATGTGGTTAAAGTTACCATCATTTCTTACTGTATTCACGGAGACAAGAGAGCGGTCGCTATTTTCATTTTTTTAAACACTTGCAGTCTGTATAATTCATAAACACAACTTCATTCTTTATAAATCTCTCCAACAGTGTGTAATGTTAGCTTTAGCCACGGAGCACTATCAAACTAATTCAGAATCAAATGTAAACATCCAAATAAATACCATACTTACGCGATTAGACATGTTGCATGACGAACAGTTTGTAAAGATCCATTTTGAGGGTTATATTAGCTGTGTGAACTTTGTTTATGCACTGTTTAAGGCAAGCGCGAGCTCCGTGGGCGGGGAGCGTGAGCATTTAAAGGGGCCGCAGCCTAAATCACTCATAGTTAATGATGCCCCAAAATAGGCAGTTAAAAAAATTTATAAAAAGAAATCTATGTGGTATTTTGAGCTGAAACTTCACAGACACATTCAGGGGACACCTTAGACTTATATTACGTCTTTTAAAAAGACGTTCTACGGCACCTTTAAATATTTAAAATGTTCTTCATACTAATAATGGTTCTTCTTAAAGCTTCTTTGGGAACCAAAAATGGTTCTTCTATGGCATCACTGTGGAAACTTTACTTTTAAGAGTGTGGGATGTGAGATTATTTTTGTGTTTGCA
The DNA here is from genome assembly GCF_024489055.1 of Chanodichthys erythropterus. Taxonomy (NCBI): domain Eukaryota; kingdom Metazoa; phylum Chordata; class Actinopteri; order Cypriniformes; family Xenocyprididae; genus Chanodichthys; species Chanodichthys erythropterus. The sequence continues at coordinate 21,561,396 of NC_090240.1, forward strand.
CCTATTGTTATTTTTCAGTTGGTTCTAAATGTATCTAAAATTTAGAATACATTCTAGTATGATCGTAATAAGTACACTTTTTCTGTGCAAAATATTTGTATGCAGATTTTATGCACAAAAATGTGTGTGAATGAGACACATTGTTCTGAGTGAATCATAATTTAGGGGGACTTTGGAAGTTCCTCAAAATGTGCACTAATAGAAAATTAATTACAATTGTGCATTCAGGTCATGTCAGGAAAATTGTACTTATGGTCTGAATGCACAAGAACACCACCACAAAGTTGTAATTACAAGAGTTAAAGGGTTAATTCACCCAAAAATGAAAATTATGTCATTTATTAGTCATCCTCATGTCGCTCCACACCCGTAAGACCTTCGTTCATCTTCGGAATACAAATTAAGATATTTTTGATGAAATACGATGGCTCAGTGAGGCCTCTACTGCCAGCAAGTTAATTTACACTTTAAGTACCTAGAAAGGTACTAAAGACATATTTAAAACAGTTCATTTGAGTTCAGTGGTTCTACCTTAATATTATAAAGTGAGGAGAATACTTTTTATGTGCCAAAAAAAAAACTAAATAACGACTTTTCAACAATATCTAGTGATGGGTGATTTCAAAACACTGCTTCGAATGTTTTGTTTCGGATCAGTGGTTCGGGTCACATGATTTCAGCAGTTTGGCAGTTTGAAATGCAATCCGAATTACTGATTCAAAACATAACATTCAAAGCAGTGTTTTGAAATCGCCCATCACTAGATATTGTTGAAAAGTCGTTATTTTGTTTTTTGGCGCACAAAAAGTACTTCATGACATTAAGGTTGAACGACTGTAGTCACATGAACTGTTTTAAATATGTCTTTAGTACCTTTCTGTGCAATTTAACTTGCTGGCAATGGAGGCCTCATTGAGCCATCGGATTTCATCAAAAATATCTTAATTTGTGTTCCAAAGATGAACGAAGGTCTTACGGGTGTGGAATGACATGAGGGTGAGTAATAAATGTCATTTATTTACATTCATTTTTGGGTGGACTAACCCGTTAACTCTGAAATTTCTTTAATCTCAGAGTTTAAGGTCATTTTGTTAAAATAAATGAAATTTTTTCATTTACAATAAAACTAAGTTACATGTACAAAATACCATAGTATTGTACAATTACAATAGGCCTATAACAATTTAATTTACAAAACCTTGGACATTTTTTTGTAGTAATATCACCTTCTTGCTTGGACTAAAGTGACTCTAACGCACCTTACGTCATAATTACGGTGTTATGATCACCGTCTGTTCCTGTCAGTTCCCGGACTACATCACCCATAATCCTCTCTGCCAATCACCTGCACTCACTCCATCAATCACTATCACTAATCACCACACCCAGCTGCAGTACATTAACAGGACTATAAAGGACTCACACTCACACCACCAGTTTGCGAAGTCTTGATTCCTTGTGACAATTCTGAGCGTTTCCTTGTTTTCTGTCTGCCTGTGATTGATCTTGCCTGTTCCTGTTTTTTGACCCGTTGCTGCCTGTCCTGACCCTTGCCTTGTATACAGTTCTGCAAATGATATCCGCCTGTCCTGACCATTGCCTGCATCCTGATTACGATCCTGCCTGTCCCTTGCTGTTCTCGTCTGCTCCTGATTGACCCTGCCATTCTCATTCTTAATAAAACGCTGCACTTGGATCCCCTGCCTGAGTCTCCATTCACAACAGAATACTTCGCCACTACCAAGATCCAGCAGCTACCATGAGTGTTCCTGTCTCAACAATTATGAACCCATCTGCCAAGTTAATAGGTCTCCGTCAAGGGGACAGATCCATTGAGAACTATGTCATGGACTTTATTGAACTGGCACCGTTAACCTGTTTTAATGAGGAGTGCCTAATGATATTTTTTTCGCGGTGGACTATCTGACCCGCTCAGTGCTGTCATGCCGCTACACGATCCAAACGGGACGTTGGAACAGTATATTGAACAGGCTTTACTACTGCGCGGATCTCCCTTTACTGTGGGTGTCGCAGAAGAATGCGACACCATGCTTAATCACGTAATGGCCGCCACATCAAAGAACACTCACAAAATGGTGGTCACCACAATAACAACACCAAGTCAAGTCAGCCGGTCGCTTCGCTCTCAAGTCAGCCGGTCGCTTCGCTATCAAGTCAGCCGGTCGCTTCGCTCTCAAGTCAGCCGGTCGCTTCGCTCTCAAGCCCGCCGGCCGCTTCGCTCTCAAGCCCGCCGGCCGCTTCGCTCTCAAGCCCGCCGGCCGCTTCGCTCTCAAGCCCGCCGGCCGCTTCGCTCTCAAGCCCGCCGGCCGCTTCGCTCTCAAGCCCGCCGGACGCTTCGCTCTCAAGCTCGCCTGTTGCAACGCTCTCAAGCTCGCCTGTTGCAACGCTCTCAAGCTCGCCTGTTGCAACGCTCTCAAGCTCGCCTGTTGCAACGCTCTCAAGCTCGCCTGTTGCAACGCTCTCAAGCGCCCTGGACGCGATGGACAAGATGGCTGCTTTGCCAGTGCCTACGGGCAAGATGGCCACCCCTTCGGTGCTCACGGAGGTAGGGGGCGTTCCAGCCATTGAGTCCGCTCCAGAACCCGCTTCAGCCAGTGAGTTTGCTCCAGAGACCGCTCCAGTCGGTGAACCATCGCCTCACTCTCGGAGGAAGAGGAGGAGGAGGAAGAAGGCGTCCTCCTCTCCTCAAGACGCTGACGCCATTCAAGAAGTCGCTGTGGGCCTGGAGACCACTCCAGAGGTCTCTCCTGCTCTGCCCAAGCGTCATGCTCTACCAACACCGCCTAAGCGTCTTGCCCTGCCGGCGCCACCTGAGCTCCACGCCCTGCCGGCGCCACCCCAGCTTCCAGCCCTGCCGGCGCCACCCCAGCTTCCAGCCCTGCCGGCGCCACCCCAGCTTCCAGCCCTGCCGGCGCCACCCCAGCTTCCAGCCCTGCCGGCGCCACCCAAGCTTCCAGCCCTGCCGGCGCCACCCAAGCTTCCAGCCCTGCCGGCGCCACCCAAGCTTCCAGCCCTGCCGGCGCCACCCAAGCTTCCAGCCCTGCCGGCGCCATTCAGGCGTCTTGCCCTGCCGGCTTCACCCACACGCCTGGCCCTGCCAGCACCACCCGAACTCCTTGCCCACGAACCTGCGACGGGCCCTGCTGAAATCCCCAAGAACTTTTGGGGGGGGGGCAGTATACCTAGGGGTGGGGAGCTGGTGGGTGGGGACCCTGCCCAGCCACTGCTGTCAGGGCCATTTATGGACTCATTGCTGCGGCTGCCCAAGCCACCTGACCTGCCGTGGTTGCCCAAGCCGCCTGACCTGCCGTGGTTGCCCAAGCCGCCTGACCTGCCGTGGTTGCCCAAGCCACCTGACCTGCCGTGGTTGCCCAAGCCGCCTGACCTGCCGTGGTTGCCCAAGCCGCCTGACCTGCCGTGGTTGCCCAAGCCGCCTGACCTGCCGTGGCCGCCCAAGCCACCTGACCTGCCGTGGCCGCCCGAGCCACCTGACCCACCGTGGTTACCTGAGTTCCTGGACCTGCATTGGGGACCCTGTTCCTATCTGCATGCAGGTCCCCAATGCACCCACCCACCCTCCCTAGCTGTTCCTTTTACGCCGCGAGGACGCACCTTCCGGGAGGGGGGCGTTATGTTATGATCACCGTCTGTTCCTGTCAGTTCCCGGACTACATCACCCATAATCCTCTCTGCCAATCACCTGCACTCACTCCATCAATCACTATCACTAATCACCACACCCAGCTGCAGTACGTTAACAGGACTATAAAGGACTCACACCACAAGTTTGCAAAGTCTTGATTCCTTGTGACAATTCTGAGCGTTTCCTTGTTTTCTGTCTGCCTGTGATTGATCTTGCCTGTTCCTGTTTTTTGACCCGTTGCTGCCTGTCCTGACCCTTGCCTTGTATACTTTTCTGCGAATGATATCCGCCTGTCCTGACCATTGCCTGCATCCTGATTACGATCCTGCCTGTCCCTTGCTGTTCTCGTCTGCTCCTGATTGACCCTGCCTGTACGACATTCTTAATAAAGCTTGCATTTGGATCTTACCATGACTCCCGCTTCGTTACATACGGCTTCCCAATTCGTAATTACGAACTTCTTCGGAGGACTTGAATGCACTATTAATAACAGATTTCATGACATTCATAAAAATGATTAGCTTAGATTTTCATTTCATTAGTTACAGATTCATGAGGCCTAAATAACAGGTGTCTGCACTGGTCGGCCAAGAAACAATTATATTATTGAAACAGATTAATCACAGTTGGTAAGGATTTCAGTTTCAGTCCCTCTGATTTTTCACGTGACTGCTGCCAGATGAGCGGCGCCTGGCTGTAAGATGTGTGGCACGAGGTGTTATCTGGGCTTGTCTAATATGCTTAAGCATGTTTTAATTGGCTAAACTCTACTATATTCTGATCCACAGCTATTTCAGGGCATGTAAGGCATGGGTGTTTTGAAGACATGGCAGGCACAAGCAAGGAACAATCCAATAGAACTAGCTAGACAATCAGTTATTGGCAGTGTTATTTTAATAACTGCAGCAAAGTTCATAATACACTTCATGTGCAATTCCCAACACACACATGATCTGTAAGGTTTAATGTTATATGGTTTTATAAGTGTAATATTCTTTAGTGGTTGTATTGTCTGAATTAAATTTGCAATATAATTCAAAGTTAATTGAAAAATCATTTGCTAATTTGTTTTTTTGAGTCAGTCAGTCAGCACGAAAATATGCCAGCTTTAACCACAGAAATGAAGCAGCGACAATCTCTCTGGCAGCTGCCATTTCTGAATGTTAATCCATAAATCTCTTGTAATCAGGATGAGTGGACATTCCTGTCTTAACAAAGCACCTGTGTCAAGATTTAGAAGGATTCCTCAGTGATCGGAGACCTAAGTGTCCAAGCAGACTCAGAGGGCTCGGAGGAGGGGACAGACAGGGACACGGCTCTGTCCGGTGGGATCACACAGTCTACTGTAAGAATCCATAGTGGGAGGACTACACAGACACAGCAGGAGGAATGATCTGATCCCCCATAGAGACGTGGACAACATTAAACATTCTTCTGAGCACTTTTAATGGTGAGATACAATGGATGTGTTTATTGATATGGTGCATATAGATTTTGGAAAGGTTGGGGAAACAAGTAGAATTGCTAAAAGGGCACAAACAGTGGTACAACAAAAAAGAACAATTGACAAATGTGTATAGAAACAAGATTCTAGCATATTATTTGTTTTTGTGCTTTTGCTCCAAATGATGCTAAAACATACACTGCATGACTATATAATATATATAAGCAGTTAACATTACATTTTATTTTATTGTCCAATTATTGTTCTATTATGTTTTATTATTTGAACATTTGTCTATAAAACATAAAAAGTTTAGATTTCAAAAAGTAAAATTTAAATTGTGATGTGTGTACCCATCATGAACACAAAAATGTGTCAATATGAACAATGTGAAATAGAAATATAATTTAAAAAATATTTTAAAATAATACTGGAATTACATATTTGGAGATCCGCTTTAAAAAAATTTACATATTGCCCAAAAAAAATATAGGAAAGTCTATATACGATTTTGTAACAAATGATTGAGTCCTGTGAAATCATTCACACAATCGATTTGTAATTGGGTAATCTCTTGGGGATCCTTAAAAAGTTTGCTAGGACCCTAAAAGGAAGTAAATAAACATTTTTAAACTTCATTGTTTATGTGGAACTACTTCCCAAAGTTCATTTATTTTGTCCTGCTGTGGGATGGATAATATAATGCTTAATAAGAATAAAATAAGTTAAAATTACTAACTAAAAGTTCTGTAAAATTACTAATTAAAGTTCTGTCATGAAACTGAAGATTGAGCAGACTGATAGGTCCTTAAAGGACCTTAAAGGGATAGTTCACCCAAAAATTTGTCATCTCTTACCCTCAAGTTGTTCCAAACCTTTGTATGAGTTTCTTTCTTCTGTTGAACACAAAAGAAGATATTTTAAAGAATGTTGGTAACCAGACAGTTGACAATAGCCACTGACTTCAATAGTATTTTTTTCCTACTATAGAAATCAGTGGCTACGTTCCACTGTTTGATTACCAACATTCTTCAAAATATCTTCTCTTGTGTTCAACTCAATCTGCTTGCAATCACATCGTTCTCAATAGGGCACAGCTGATTGGTTCCTGCTGTATCAGTAGCCAATGCTCTCGCTGCTCAACCTTCAAATAATTGACCAGCATTTTTTGTGCAATTTCAGAAACCCTCCACCATCCCCAGCTCCACCTGTATAGATCTGCTATGGGTAATTCATGTACACTATATTGTACAGCAGCAGCATGTCTTACTTGCTCAGAGCAGCGTGTCGCATATATATCGGCAGTAGCAAGTCCTGCACAAAGGCTGCGATTATTTTTTATGTGCAGCTTGTCAATGAAGCACGGCTTTGTGATCAGTAGTAATTGCTGCGCCATCTGAAAGCACTGTGAGTTTGAGTCGCTTATAACACACATTTGAAAAAGCAACATGCGTCAAACACCTTTCCAAACATGAGAAGCATTTTTGAACCTCTTGTCCAACAAAAGACAACATTTAATAACTCGCTGAGTGTCAGATGATGTGGCTTCTTACACAGAACAGGGCACACAACAAATTATTTCATAGTATTCTATACAGTGATAAAGGCTATGTCGATTAGCATTGAAGTATAAATATACTATATCATGAAAATACCCGAGAAGACTTGAAGAACTCAGATAAACCATATATTGTCGTAGTCATGTGTTTATTAGTCATGTTTAATCAATCAAAGCTTTCAATCTTCTGTTTATTCAGCTACAGCGATAGTATGATGTCCATAGGGATTTCCTGCAATGAAGTACGTTATATCGTACTTGTGCGGGGAATATTTGGAGTTTCTGCGCAAGAGCGCCCTCTGGCTTTCAGATGGAGCACCATTTACTACTGATCACAGAGCCATGCTTCACTGAGAAGCTGCGCATTAAAAAAAAATTGCAGCCTTTGCTAAATCGTGTGTGGTTTAATTTTGATTCGATCGTGCAGCCCTACTCTGCAGACTAGCATATTTATTCTGCCAAGGCCAAACATATCAACCATTACCATGTCATATCCATTATCCATTACCATGCCAAACACAATTGTCATGACAGAAATATATAAATATATCAACAGTATTATTGAAACAAAACAATTTACAGAAATAAAACAACATAAAAACAGTTTCCATTAAACTAATATATTTGTATATAAAGCTTGACTGGTATTGGGCTAACTGTGGGACAGTGAGAGTTAAACCAGAATGTGGATAGTGTTGTGGTTCTCATAGGACAGACTGTTTATGTGGCACTAACGGAGAATGTTTTCCCATCCTCACTACCCCCTTCTGTCGCTCTCTCTCTCTCTCTGTCACACACACACACACACGTGCAGTGCTATGTCAGTCTGCACTGGCCGCTGTGCTACAAGTAACAATGGCTAAATATAGCTGGGAAAGCACTGTGAGAGCAAATATGTTTTTTTAAAAAAAAAAAAAAAAGATTCAAACTATTGGGCTTTTCATGCATGGGCAAACTTAAAGGAACACTCCACTTTTTTTGAAAATAGGCTCATTTTCCAACTCCCCTAGAGTTAAACAGTTGAGTTTTACCGTTTTCGAATCCATTCAGCCGATCTCCGGTTCTGGCGGTACCACTTTTAGCATAGCTTAGCATAGTTCATTGAATCTGATTAGACCGTTAGCATCGTGCTTAAAAATGACCAAAGAGTTTTGATATTTTTCCTATTTAAAACTTGACTCTTCTGTAGTTAAATAGTGTACTAAGACCGACAGAAAATGAAAAGTTGCGATTTTCTAGGCTGATATGGCTAGGAACTATACTCTCATTCAGGCGTAATAATCAAGGAACTTTGCTGCCGTATCATGGCTGCAGCAGTGCAATGATATTACGCAGCGCCCGTGAGCCCCTGCTTGCACAGGGAACGTGCCTTGCAACCATGGAGACGTTTGTGAGAGACGCTGCGTAATATCACTGCACTGCTGCAGCCATGATACGGCAGCAAAGTTCCTTGATTATTACGCCTGAATGAGAGTATAGTTCCTAGCCATATCAGCCTAGAAAATCGCAACTTTTCATTTTCCGTCGGTCTTAGTACACGATTTAACTACAGAAGAGTCAAGTTTTAAATAGGAAAAATATCAAAACTCTTTGGTCATTTTTAAGCGCGATGCTAACGGTCTAATCAGATTCAATGAACTATGCTAAGCTATGCTAAAAGTGGTACCGCCAGAACCGGAGATCGGCTGAATGGATTCGAAAACGGTAAAAATCAACTGTTTAACTCTAGGGGAGTTGGAAAATGAGCCTATTTTCAAAAAAAAGTGGAGTGTTCCTTTAAGCATCATTATTTTCTTTTAAATTAGCAATGCTGCATGTAGCTTCACTTCTATAGAAAAGGGTGAGAAAAGTAGCCATAGAAGATGAAGATCAGAGACTTACATGAGTAACCTGAGGTTAAGTGCTAAATGGCTCACTCCTGGAGGTTTGAAAGTGGGAAGTGGAAATGGTCTTAACTATTATGATTTCGATTAGTCAAAAGTATGAGACATAAGCAGACACATACTCATAGTCTGACTAACTGATTCTATTCTCCTGAGCTATTATCACAATATGCTCTTTCCAAACTATTTACAGAATGGCAACAATAGACACAGACACAGAATATCAATATGTTATGCTTGACTTGTGAAATGGTTCCTTCTTTTGCAGTTTAGTTGGGCGTACACTTACTGACCTTGTTTTCAACATTCCTTTGAATATTTTCAGAAAGCCTGAACAAAAGTTCATAGGTTCCTTCTCATTCACATTCATCATGTTGCTTAAACCGTGCTTCATAAGTTCCGCCTTCAGTCAAAATAAACAACAGTGACTATGTTCTCCTGTAATAAATAGCCTCATCCCAGATATAGCTATAGTGAAGCTCTTCACAGACATTGAGCCTGTTACAGCACAGTTGAGTGAAGTTGTCCAGATTACTGTCTGCCAATCACAACAATGTTCACAAGGCTCTTCATTCTAATTTAAATCCTAAAGACCACAAATAGCTCCAAGTATATCCACAACAAAAAAGTAAGCATGATGCATGAAAAACTTGTGAGAACAGAAAAAGTGTGCAGGAGAAAACGTTTGTGTACACATTACCATTTCCGGATTATTTTTTTTCTGCAAACTTCATTAAGGGGCTTTGTAATGGAAGATATACCTAAGATTGGAAAACAGTTTTTTCTCCTTACTTTAAGCATAAACCTCATTAATTTTTTGCTAAATGTAGTCTACACTGTGTAACTTTGGCCCTCTAGCAGTTAAAAAAACAAAAGAGCATGCATTTTGTTGAACAACATTGTTTTGGTTGTGCTTCTGCATTACTGTGCAGATGAATATGACCCTTCTCAATAGATAGATTATGCTTTACATTGAACTTCATTAAAGTGTTATTTAACTGTTCCATAAAATATCTTACTCACCTGTTGAGTAATAAAACGCCATCTCAGCGATGCTCTTACAACATTTCAAATCCCTTATTTCTCAAGCCAAGCCAATGTTGATAATAGTTTTATCACGAGCTCTGTCGTGTTCCTTGCCAGCCGTTTTTTAAATTTATGATTCGCCAGAGGAGATTTAGCGTGCTCCATGTCAACCTTTCTCACTTGATGTGACAACTAATGTCACTCCCACACCATACACACTTCAGAGTAGCAGGAGAAACTTTTCACTATTTACGGATATGAGGAGACACGCACAAGCGAGTGACCTATGTAGCCTACACAATTTACTGCTAAAAAAAAATCCCACCTATGGCAAGCCGTTTTAGCATTAAATACCCCTGGCTGTGTAAGTCATAGTTAAGCATGTTTACACGACAACGATATGGTTAAAACGGAAAACTTTTTCATTTGAGTTTTCCGCATACAGACCATAGAGTGCCCCAGGGATGACGCATTTTTGAAGGCAAAACCCGGAAGCCAGTTAGCATTTTAGGGCTTCCGGTTCCAACTCCGTAAAGTCTATGGGTTTTTTGAATGGGTTTTTGCTAAATCGCCTGAACTAAGGTCTGTGGTTAACAAAGCCTCTAAATACTTTCACGTTTTGATCTATGACATAAAACACACCAGTTATAACCCACTTGTCATTTTTTAAACTTTTACTGTGTCTTAAAATCGGTGGTTGCTAACAAATTGCTAAAAAGGGGCTACTTCCTTTGGCGGGGACTTTAGACGTCATCATTAAAAACGGGACATTTGGACAGCATTTCTCATGGAAAAGTGGATAAGTATTCTTACATATCATAATCAGTGAGCATGTTTTTAAATAAAGTTGTTTTTTAAATACAGTTTGAGGAAGCTTGGTGGTGACAACGTTGATCCGCAACCATGGTGTGCTGTAGTCCGTTTATAGCCTACTGTTAGCTTTTTATATGACGACTTTATTTAGGCTTCAAAATCTATAAATGTTGTGTTAACTTGTGAAGATTATCTTGATAGACAAAACGTGTAAGTGTCATAACCCTTTGTTAAACACAGAGCTTATTTTCTGCGATTTTCCAAAAGTCTATGGGAAAAATGCATAGGCTTTCAATCGAGGGAACCCGTGCGCCGCTAACTTCCGGGTTGGCCTACAAAAACGCGCCATCCCTGGGGTACTCTATTGTCAAAATGATCCACGTTCATACGAATCTGTGAAAATTACTAAAAATGCTGTATTCTGCTGGCAGACCATTAGATGGCAATAAAACACTATAGACTACGCATGTGCATGACGTCATAATTTTCACAGATTCGCGTTTTTGTTGTTTACACGGAGACCATTTTCAAAAACTTGCACTATTAATCCCGTTTTCAAAAATTTGTGTTTTCAGGCCACCAAAACGCCGTTGTCATGTTAATGAACAGCCAAAACACATAACATTGTTTCCGTTTTTATTTGAAAACGGTGTCGTGTAAACGGCCCCTTAGTTTTTACTGTAGTTAGAGATAGGAATTTCTTACTAGTGCAATTATAATTGCAGATATCTCTAATTATCTTTCTGACTAGTAAAATTATAATTATGACTCGTCGAAATACAATTGTACCTATCCTAAAACATATATGGATAGTCAAACCTTAGTTATATATGCTAAAACGCCTTGCAAAATCCCATCAGGTCCCATCCCATCATATAGGCCTAAACACTTAAAATAGGCTTAATAGTGAATCAGGATAAGACAAAAACACGTTTTAGAAGAATGATTGATTATGTATACTCATTGTTTAATTGTTAATTTTGAACAAAAATAGCTGCATAGTGTACATTTAAAAGCGTAAAACTAGAAAAAAATCGACAAGAATAAACTTAATTCAAGATCCTCTAATAGAAGGATTAATATCTTTTTGCTTAGTTCTCAAGTAAATTTAAGTTGTTCTAAGGATGTTTGGATATTTTTACTGAGCAATGTGACAAAAATACTCATTTTGATAATTATTTTTGCTCCCACAACTAAATAAGAAATGTTTAATTTTTAGGTAATATAGATATTTAAATGTTTAGGTAAAAAAGAATTTTTAAGATAGCAGGATAACAAACAGGACAGTTTTTTACTTTGCTTTTTATTTCATTCTATGGCATATGGCTGTGTAAAGTAAGTGTTGTCATAAATGAAAAAAAAAAAAAAACATGTACATCAATATGTTTTGTTGTACAATCAAAGTAAGGTTTCAGCTTCACCTTTATCTATATCTTTGCATTATAGATTCCAGGGAGGGAGCAACGAGGACACAGATGATGATGAATTGCCTGCTGAGTGTGTGAGTCCTGGCTCGTGCTGGCCAGATGGCTGAGGTTAAAGTCACGGTGCTGGAGGATCCAAATCTGGGCTCCGGTCCAGATGAGGATGCCTCTGAGTTGTCAGTTTCTGAGAATGATTCAGATTCTGGGAGTGTGCTGTCAGATGACTCCGTGCTCCCTAAATATGAGCGGGAAGATGCCAGTGGAGGCCCTGCCAACACCTTGTACCAAGCCTGTGCCAAGAACAATGCAGCAGCCCTCCGCAGAGTTCTGGAGAGGGGTGTTTCAAGAGACGAAGTCATGGAACTAGACATAAACGGCAGGGTAGGGAGTGACATAACCTTATTGCCCATAAAGCATCATCCACATAACAGAAATTTGGTTACATAATTTTATATTCTGACGAATCCTCTTCTTGTTCTCTGATAGAACGGTCTGATGTTGGCCGTCTCAAAAGGCTTTGTGGATATTGTGTATGGACTCAACCAGTGCCCACTTCTGGATATCAATCATCAGGATAATGATGGCAACACTGCACTCATGATCGCTGCACAGGCTGGTAGGATCTTTAATAACACATTAAACAGCAAAAATATTAGGCACAACCCAGCTAATGAGAAACGTTCTCAAAACTGGCTAACGTTCTGGTAAGGTTCTCTCAAAGTCATGAACAAAAAGTAACGTTAAAGGGATAGCTCACCCAAAAATGAAAATTCTGTGATCATTTACTCATCATTTACTTTCTTCAAAATATCTTCCTTTGTATTCAGCAGAACAAAGAAATTCATAGAGGTTTGGACAACTTTTTGGGTGAACTATCCCTTTAACAGAATGTTCTTTACATAATCTTCTCAAAATATCAGCACAAAAACATTATTTATACAGCTTTCATGGAATGTTCTTCCTAAAACGTTCAGTTGAACGTTCATCTAATGTTTTTTAAGTGTTATATTTTTACTTTTGAATGTTCTCTGAACATTCTGAAACATTCCCATAATGTTTGCAAAATGATAAAATGGGATGTTCTCTTAACGTTCGCATAACAAGAAAAAAACATTTAACAAAAAAAAAACCTGGATGTTTTAAAAGTTTTTATAACTTAACAAAGAACGTTAGCAAAACATCTCGGAACATATTTTTGTTAGCTGGGGAAAGATTCACAATTCTACACTGTAAAAAAATGATTTCGAAGTAGTAAATAAAACAAAGATTATTGGAGTATATTTTACAAGAAAATACTATTTCAGTCGTTCTATTCAATGTGTTACTTGCTGATCCTTTTTAATTATTTGTGAAATTTACTAGCAATTTCTAAATGTAAATTGTTTCTACACTAAATGTATTTCATTGAATCTATAAACATTGCAGGTTTCGTAACCATCCTCACCTACATCCTAAATTTCTTCTCTGGGGTGGACATGGAGCTCCGGGACAACCGAGGCTTCACCGCACTCATCAAGGCAGTCATGCAGGGCAGCGATGACTGTGTGGCCTCGCTGCTCATGGCTGGTAAGTTATTTCAGGACTGTAATAATTCGTTTACAGACAGACCAAGTCAGGTAGGTTGAGTTCCTATCAGCTTCCTTTAGGCAGTTTGGATGAAGTATGTTGGGATGCTGTTTCTGTGTCATCCCAAAACATCCACAAAGTAGAGCAAAATCTATAAAAATGGGTGTAGAATAGCATGAGCACAAGGCTAATTGCATATACTCTTGTCATATATGTAATGGTTAAAACACAGTGCAACACATACATAACAAAGTGACATTTTTTAAACAAGTGACTGATTTTTACACTCCGTTGTATATGCTATACTTTATGTAGGCTACTGTTGGATAAACTATATTTCATAAGAGAATGACAAATTTGCACGTAAAAATATTGCATAACGGATGTAAGTTACAAAAGTCTGAAACCAAATGCTGCTGTCTTGCAATTTTCTTTCTTCTTCTTCTTCTTCTTCTTCTTCTTCTTCTTCTTCTTCTTCTTCTTCTTCTTCTTTTTTGCATTAAAGACACACAAATCAAGTTTTTAATATTGTTTATATGCCTATTTAGTGTTTTTAATATGCTTTAAGACAAACCATGTACAAATTCATAAGTCATCACCATTGCTGAGTGTTTTATGTTTGAAACTGCAGTAAACCAAAAACCCGCGGTTTGAAATCGTTGGTGTTTGTGACGTCACAGACTACCTTGTAACCAATCACAAAAACGTGCCGGCAGGCTTTAGCATATCATTAACTGTGACTGCTCTGAAGCAGGAAAGTCTCAAGAGAAGCCAGGTTATCATTGATATGAAAAACTGTGTAGATTTATCAATATAGCGATTCTGTTACGATGTTATGATGAACTATATGCCTTTCTCCACTGACATTCTGAGTTGTTCAAAGCGTTTGTAAGGATACTGATTGTTAGAAGGCAGCTGTCTGACTCTGAGATGAAGAACGGGAATGGTGTGTGTAACATTAGCAACACATTATTAGCTGTTTGATAACGTAGTCAAGCAAAACGCTTATTATATTAATTCATAATAATTAATGACAGGACCGACGCAAGGGCTGTGCCAAGTGTGTGAGCGCATAGGGGCTCGCGCCAAAGTAAAGTGATAGCTGACTTGAAGTAAAGCAATAAAGTTCATGCTTTTTTCTTGAAATGTTTTAATACTATAAAACAGCTAAAACAATATTGCTCTGAGTGTGAGCGTGTGACTGTGATTCGTGTGCATATTCAGTCAGTGTGGCAGGTCAAGTTGTGAGAAAGCTATTCAGTCCATTATAAATGCTGATTTTGGCCGCCTCTGGAATGGATCAAACCATAGATATTAGCCTACCTGATAACTTCAAGTAAATACGCTGGAAATCTGTGCTCATTCAAGGATGTGCATTTATTTCATGTACGGAGAAGGCACGGGCGCCTGCAGGATTTCATCTGTTTTTTAAATCTGAAAACTCCAAAAAGCAACAGAATTGTCAAACATCCATTTGGCGCATGTTCACAGAGGAAAACGGCTGCTTGTTCTCTCGATACTGTCTGTTTTACTGAGAAATCGCTTCAGGTGATTCAGTGAGAGAGCAGTCCAAATTAATGCAAGTGGATTCAGACCGTTTTGCAAAGGCATTTTACCAATTCATAATTTAAAACACAACTTAAACTGAATATAAGAAGCGAAATAAGCTTTTTTTCTTAAATATACTCAACACAAACAACAAATTGCTCGTCACTATAGCAACAGTATACTCTCCGAGCTGGCGTGAGCGAGTGGAGGCGGGGCTAATTTGCATATTCATTGATCCGTGTATATGAAATGAGGCAAGGGTGTAGTAGAGTTACATTCAAGCTATTTTAAGGCATGAAGACATTTTTTTTTCACTTGATTTTTTTTTTACAATATGTCATTTTGGTGATGAGTTTTAAGGGATAAAATAATTGACTACAGGGGGACTTTAAAAAAAAATATTATCATCATTAAAGGATAAGTGAACATTTAAAAATAAATGAAATAATAAAATAAAAGTGACATTTTTTTAGTATCCCAGACTTTTAATCTGGACTTTTAATGTGACTTTTGGACCCAGCTGTATACACTAATCAAGATTCTTGGAATATGTAGCCAAAATGCCACAAAACATAGGCATTTATATATATATATATATAGAGAGAGAGAGAGAGAGAGAGAGAGAGAGAGAGATAAAGATTATATATATATATATATATATATATATATATATATATATATATATATATATATATATATATATATATATATATATATATGTATAGTTAGACATGTCCTGTGCTCACAGAAAATAATGTGCACGGAGTAGTAAGGTCTATTGGTGAAGGTGAAGTAGATAAAACAGTTTTGGACGCACAGTGATTTGGTGACACATGATGTAAGCTTAGCAGGTTTAAAAGACAAACCTGAGGACATTTTCTTTTCTGATCCCTTGGATTATTAGCCCTGATGGCGAGTAGTGGATTAGCCATGTGTGCACTTAACAGTGATTATATAGACAAGTTACAATTCAGTACACTTATTGCACCTACAGCGCACCTACAGCGCACAAAGTCAATTTTCAAAATATCTTTCACTTATCTAAATACAATGAATTTAACCATCTTCATAATAAGAAATGTTATTGCCTGTGTGTTAGTCTTGCAATTTCTTGCATTTGTTATGAAAAGGACAATTGATAGGTAAATACCATAGACTGTAAAAGGTAAATACAGGTTATTTAATCCAAAATGAAAAGGCTAATAATAATAACAATAAATTAGATTATTATACATCATGTAATCATGTAAGATAATAAAAGATAATAAAAATGTCTCTTACTCAAAAAACTTGTAAATGTTTTGCTCTGCTTGATCAGAGATATGTGAACATTAACAACGTCTTTTCTTTCAAACTCAGGATGATTCATCTGTTTGGTTCAGATAATTAAAATCATTAATAAAACTGGAAATACACAGTTAATCAAGACCAGATATTGATGCTATACCCAAAGTGGCCACTCGGTGGGGTAACATCAACTGCTTATATTTTTCTAGTCAACAAACAATCCCAGCAAGCAATAGTCTTCATTTCACCGCCTCGGTTAACTATAGACCATATATATTTGGGCTACGAGTAACCCACTCCTAGAAAAAAATAACCTTGAATTTGGTTATACATCTTTTTTTGACAAAATAACTTGCGAGGTGTATGATATTCCATCATGGAAGCAAAGTCAACAGTGATTACAAGGTGTTTGGTTTCATTTGACAGGCCAAATTTTGCCTTGTTATAGCCTAGACGTCAGGGCTGTGTTTGGACGGCTATTAGATGACTTTTAAATGCAAAACTGCTGAGATACAATGTTTAAACATTTATGCATTTCTTACCAGAGCAGCAACAGCCACAGATTAAACTCAGCTCAATTTGTACTCCCAACATTAAAACACTCATAACTTCACTTACACTTAACTTATTATTTATGGGGGGAAACAACCTTATTAAGATGTCTTTCAGAGTAACTTTTTCAAAACTTGCAACATAATAATACTGTAATCTACAAAATGTACAGCAAGTCTGCAGATAAAAAATGCTATGAAATTGTAAACAAATCCTATGTTCTTATTAATACCTAATCACAAAAAATCTAAATATAATTATGTGGATTGTACATGAGAATGTGCATGAGAAAGGTTTTGAAAAAAACTTATTTTGTTATACTTCTGCATATTTGGCTAAAAGAATGCATTTCAGTTTCTGATGCAAAAACTTGAGAAAATGAGATCCAGGCAGTCCAACAATGATTATGTCAGAGATTAAATTTGAATAAGGAATATCAAATTTATTAAATTAAAAATATAGATACAAACAAATTGAGTAATCAATAGTTAATAATAAAATGTAGAGTACTGTAAAATCCAGAGTATTGTATCTAATAGATGAAGATCAGAATATACAGAAAGAAGGAACAAAATTAAGACATTTGCAGAATGAAATGAGAGAAAAAAAGAAGCAGAAAAGCAAAGCAAAGGAAAAAGCAAAACTATCAACGATTTTATACCATAGCCTAAGCATAGGTAAATTTACATCCCACTCAAACTTATGTTTTGTTCTAATAAGAAAAGGTCAAATGGATTTATCCATTGTCATAGACTGGTCAGATGTCAAAAATAGATGAAAATAGATATAGGGGTTGTTTTGACCCCCTTAAGGGAATTTTGCAAATCTTACATTATCACATGTCAGCAGAAAAAGAAACAGACATATTTTGATATAAAAAGTACATCGAGTTCAAATGAGCAGCTAATTCCGAAAACATCACTTCTGCAGTACTTGGCAAACGTCCAATATCTAACCACAAACCTGTCAACATGACCTGTCACATTGGAGCACTTGAATAACAATAGAATATAGCAAGCATACATACTCTTAAATATAAAATAAGAATAACCATAAGGGTACAATAAAAAGTAAATACTTGAAAATATGATGAGGATTAAAGGTGATAGAGAGGATTTTTTCATCGACTGAGAATCCAAAGACTGTTACTGAGTTTTTGAAATGAGCGCATGCGTAAGAACAACCCCCCTCCTTCACATTTCAAAGGAACGCCTCCCAAAACTCGCGCACGAGTATTGAAACACGAGTGTTTACCACTGGCATTCGCTGTGTTGTGTTTTTTGGATTCATTATGTCGGACTCACCGCAGGTAACTCATAATCTGCAGTTGTTACTCCTGTTTCCTGACAAAAACATTGTATGCGGCGCCTGTGGAGTGTGAAAAGTTACTGGAGCGCGCACGTCTCTCACAAGGAACGTCACGGCAGTGATTGACAAGCCAGAGGGCCAATCGTTTACGCGATGATCACGTAAACGATTGGCCCTCTGGCTTGTCAATCACTGCCGTGACGTTCCTTGTGAGAGACGTGCGCGCTCCAGTAACTTTCCACACTCCACAGGCGCCGCATACAATGTTTTTGTCAGGATTGGCTGATGTTTTTAAGGCCCTACCTCGTGCACAGATGATGTATATTAATATTATTCCTTTCAGTGCACCTAATAAATAGTCTTTTATCAGTTAGTAAAGACAGTTTCAAGTAATATTGCAAAAATGTATAAAACAAAACATCCTCTTTAGCACCTTTAATATATGGATTAGGAGTACATGAATATATGAAATCAAAAGTAATATTGCTAAATCAAGCCATAAATGATTAACATGAAATATGAATAAAATGCATGAATATGAATACTGACCATTTTGGATCCACCAGTTTCTAAGCAATTAGGAACATTTTTAATATCATCATAGTTTACATCTCCTGTATGTCTCTCTTTTGCTAGGGGCCGACATAAATGTTGTGGACGCCACAAGGGGGAAGGACATACGAGAATGGGCTTTGAAGACGGGTCGCTTTGACACATTAAACAGACTTAGACGGCTGAACAATAGACCTCAGGCTGAACAATTCTGTGAAAAATATGTCCCAGAGTGGCCTGACCTGAAGCTGCTGGTGGCCAAGGCCACAGCCACAAAAAGCACAGGACAGAAAGTCGCCCATCGCCTGAAGTCCACGTTCACCTTTAGTTTTCCACATGACCCGCAGGACAATGGCATAATGGACCATATGGTGCGCATGACCACAAGCATCCACAGTCCCTTGGTGGTCACCGGATGCCGTCCACTGTGTCCCTCGAGCCCGCCGGAGATCGGCAAGAGACGCCTGGCCGTGCCTGAGCTTATACAGATGCACCCTGGGAAAAAGCTTGAGGAACACGTGATACGGCACAGCAGCAGCTCCCTCTCTGTCGCATCTACCTCTGCCTCTTCTGCCTCGCTGGCCTCGTGCTGCTCCAACTCGGAGCGGAGAGGCAGCGTGCTCTCGATGGCCTCCAACGGCGTCCGTAAGTTCGTCCCGCGCAGCATGGCCCGTCGCAATAGCGTGTTCCCTGCCGGCTGCGTCCCCCAAATCAAAGTGACCAAGTCTGGAGACCCAACACCCAAAAAGGAGAAGAAGAAAAAGCGAACCAAAGGTTACTTAGAGCCACCAATATGGAAGTACAAGGAAGCTAAAGAGGAGAAGAAAAAAGAGAAGAAAAAAGCAGAACAAGAGAAAGCGGATAAAGAATCCAAGAAAAAAGTAAAAAAATGAATAAACTGCCAACAGGTTGCCATGATGCTCTCAGGTTTGTCTGCCATCATTCTAGATCGTTCATATCTGCTCCTAAGAGGTACAAGGGAAATGGATCATGCTTCTACGGATGGATATTATTCTCAAAGTTGTTTTAAATGAAATGCAGTATAATCCATATAACCTCAATATGATTAATACCTCTCCAACAACCAGTAGGCCTATATTTACATCCATTTTTAACATTTTCTTATGTATTCAGGTCTTCTTGTCTAAGCCCATTCTACTCGATGAGTTTACAGTGGCATCTTTATTTATTTATTAATGGATGATTTTAAAAGACTTCTAAAGCTACACTACTGTTCATAAGTTTGGGATCGGTAAGATTTAGTCTTTTAATGTTTTTAAAAGACATCTCTTTTGTTCGCCAAGACCAATATACAGTAAAAAGCTAAAATATTCTGAAATAATATTACAGTTTCAAAATAACTGTTTTCTGTGTTAATATATTTTAAAATGTAATTTATTCCTGTGATGGCAAAGCTGAACTTTCAGCATCATTACTGCAGTCTTCAGTGTCACATGATCCTTCAGAAATCATTCTAATATGATGATTTGCTGCTCAGGTAACATTTCTTTATATTATCAATGTTAAAAAGAGTAATATTTTTGTGGAAACCATTTTTTGGGATTATTTTATAACTAGAAAGTTCAAAAGAACAGCATTTATTTGAAATAGAAATATTATAAATGTCTTTAATGTCACTTTTTAAAATCCTCCTTGCTTAATAAAAGTATTAATTTCCTTCAAAAAAAAAAAAAATCTTACCACAAACTTTTGAATGGTAGAGTATTTGTCTGTTTACTGTTATTTTCATTTGTCTGTATTGCACTCCAATATTTAAATATCTCAGCATAGCAGTTTGACTGTTCACTTTGACAGCACTTTAATAGTTTAAATATTTTATCATACCGGCAAAAGGACACAATATTTATCATTCCTATTTGCCTCTATGCAATTGTTTGAAATTAATATTTATGGATTTGTTCATTATTATATCTTCTTGTGTCTCAGGGAAAGCACTTATTCTGTACTTTATAAAACCAGGCACTAAAGTGACCCCATGAAAAGCTAAATCTATGCAACAGCCTGCATTTATTTATTATTGTTATTATTGGTCTGTGCATGATGATCCTCCAGACTGCAAGATGGAATTTGTACTGTACATTGCACCAGCCAACATTTGTTTCTGTTTGTTTTTGACTATATGTTGTGATAATCTAGTTGCATATAAATTGAAAACACAATATTTTATGAAACAAAGAAGTCTAATTCAATAAAGTTTAAACACCTATTTGTGACACATCTTATTGTACACTAATTTAGTTCCTTGGTATCACTGGAGGTTTTAAACCAATCACTGAGCTTACGGCAAGGCTATAATTGGAGCAGTAAGGTCAAAACACTAAGGAGGACAAGTGGACTTGGAAATTAATCCACTCATTGTGCCATCCTTACGTAACTGATGAGATCTTTGCCTTGGCGTGAAGTGAGGTAAAGGCATGTAAACCAAAATAACAGGCTGGGCGAATTATTTTTAGAACATGTTTTGAGACATTTACTTTTTTTACTCATTATCATGCACTGCGGTTCCATTTCTGAATCGCTGAAGCCGATTTGTTCTTCAATGTGTTCAAAGTGAAAATATATCAGTGACATGATGGCCATAATGAACCTTATTAAGGGTATATACTCTATCCCAATCACTCCCAATAACTCCCTGGGCGGCACTAGTTGTTGAGATATTTTTAACAAACATTTAATAGAGAATCAATTGTTTTGGTTTATTTAAAGGCACTAAAAAGGATCTTTTCATTGACTGAGAAACCAAAGACTGTTACTGAGTTTTTGAAATGAGCGCATGCATAAGAACAACCCCCCTCCTTCGAAGGAACGCCTCCCAAAACTCGTAAACACTCGTATTGGAACACGAGTATTTACCACCGGCATTCGCTGTGTCCTGTTAGTGGATTCATTATGTTACCGCAGGTAACTCATAATCTGCAGTTGTTACTCCTGTCTCCTGACAAAAACATTGCATGCGGCGCCTGTGGAGTGTGGAAAGTTACTGGAGCGCTCAGCCGCGCTCGTCTCTCACAAGGAACGTCACGGCAGTGATTGACAAGCCAGAGGGCCAATCGTTTACACGATGATCGCATAAAACGATTGGCTGATGTATTTAAGGCCCTACCTCGTGCACAGATGATGTATATTAATATTATTCCTTTCAGTGCACCTAATAAATAGTCTTTTATCAGTTAGTAAAGACAGTTTCAAGTAATATTGCAAAAATGTATAAAACAAAACATCCTCTTTAGCACCTTTAACTAACAGTAAAAAAAAAGTCCTCTGATCTAAATAATTGCTCATCAATCATGGGGAAACAGCTAGTGTCTGCTGTCGTTAATACAAGTCTGAGAAAAGACAGACCTCAAAAATCGCACCATGGGAAGAGGAAAAATAAATACATGAATACTCTTCAAATAACAGTTCTCCTTCTCCTCTAGTCAGATCTGAGGAGTGCCAGCTGTGTCTAAAAACACCAGCCAAAAGAAATCAGATTGGAAAAGTCTCCAAAGAAAAAACCTGCATGAACATTTTGTCTTGTCTTATACAGCTGATGCAGTCTAAATTAATATTATTCTTGGAACTTTTTTCTTGATTATGTTGTAATGAATGAAAGATGGGATTTTTGTTTCCATCATATCTGTAAAAGCTGTCATCTACCGCTGATTGAGATTCTTCTCAGTCTCATTGGACCATATGGGAGGCTTCAAGCTTTATATGTCACCGTAACTTCAGGCCGCCCTGCCTTCCGCAGTGTCCCATCAAATAAACAAGCTGTCCATCTGTGTCCAATCTCCTTAAAAGCAATTCATGGCCCTAGTTTTGCTCATCGCTGAAACTTTTATATGCACATCATTTTCAGATTATGGTCTATTCTAGTCCTTTTTCATGTTAAGATGTTTTAAATAAACTAAGACATGCATATTCTGTTTTGGAACTTGCTTTTGTCAAATGTTATGCTGCAATTTAGTCATTTTGACAAGAACTTAGTCATTCACTGAATGTACACTATAGTTTGTACAGATTTTTAACATTGATAATAATAACTTCTCCTTGGTCAGAATAAGAGACTTCTTTCAAAAACAAAATTGAATGGTAGAGTAAATTAATTGATTTCTAAGTGTGAACTGAGTTACAGTCAAATATTGCAAAGTGCAGCATAATAAATGGCAAGAAAGATCAAGCTTTTCCAGACAAGAAAGGACAGTTCATTGTCCTTGCCAGGTTTCGAACCCACAACCTTTTGGTTACCAGGCCTGCACCACCCCAAAAAAAACAAAACCCTGCATGACTATATGACAAACAAGCATTTTATTTTAAATTAATCGACTTATTTTAAAATATAATACAATACACTGTTAATTTTCAAGTGAAAAGCACAATTTTTGGGAGATGCGACTTGTTCAGAATGCACATGAATCCTCTATGAAGTTTTATTCATAACCAACCGGCTATGAGGGGGGGAAAAACAGACGTGGAAAAAATGAAAGGTCTTGCAGCAACAGGAAAACAGCTATGAGAGCACATTCCTAGTGAACCCCGGCTCAGACAATGAGGGGTGGGACAAAACTGTATATTTTAAAATCTGTAATCTAACCCCTAAATCAGGAACATTGCTCAAAGTTTGCTTTACACTTATCGAGATGGAGTCGTCAGGAGTCGATCTGGGAATGTTTATTTCCAAGCGGAAGAAGACTGTTTCTTCTCCGAGAAGCAGTTTCTTGTTTTCGGTTTATCAGCTCGAGATTTGACTGGAGATATATGTCACAGCTCGATATGTTCTGCGTTACGGCGGTTTATGCAAAATTTCGCTTGAGGAAACAGGACTGAGGACTGTGAGTGAATGAAAACTGAACTCTGGAGGGTTTAATTTTAGAGTTTACTCCGAGAATGTCAGGATGTGGCAAAAGTTAAGGATCCAGCACATCTGGATATGACTTGCGCCGCTGATTTCACCATATTCGCCGTTATGAGACAATAGTTTTATGTTTTAAAGAAATGAGAGACGAGTTTCACAAACAGATGAAGTTTGATAAGCTTGATTCGTGAGTGAGCGCAAGACGAAAATCAGGTAAATCACCCATTATGTTTTTTAATCTCTCTGAACTTGCTCTTAAGGCGAATGTGTCGTACTACATGAATATATAGGCTATTTAATGAATTTCAACACTATTTAGAGAGTAATGTTAATAACGTTTTGAATTAAAGGGTCATGTTTGGCATTTAAAATGCTTGGTGAAGGGGCAGAACTGGTAATTTTGTTATTTTAAGAAATATAGAATCACAACATGCAGAAAAAAAAACATAAATCTTAGGCTTTATTTGAATTATCTCTTTTTGAGGAATGTTGTCTTCTCAGGTGAGTTGTCAGGTAACTGAAGGACACATATTGATGATGATGATGATGCAATATGTGACCCTGCCTGGACCACAAAACCACAGTCATAAGTGTCAATTTTTTGAAATTGAGGTTTATACATCATCTGAAAGCTGAATAAATAAGGAGAATATTTGGCCGAGATAGGGCCAAATATCAGCTATTTGAAAACCTGGAATGTGAGGGTGCAAAAAATCAAAATATTGAGAAAATCGCCTTTAAAGTTGTCCAAATTAAGTCCTTAGCAAAGAATATTACATATTTACTGTAGGAAATTTACAAAATATCTCCATGGAACATGATCTTTACTTAATATCCTAATGATTTTTGACATAAAAAAAAAAAAAAATTCATGGCCCTAGTTTTGCTCATCGCTGAAACTTTTATATGCACATCATTTTCAGATTATGGTCTATTCTAGTCCTTTTTCATGTTAAGATGTTTTAAATAAACTAAGACATGCATATTCTGTTTTGGAACTTGCTTTTGTCAAATGTTATGCTGCAATTTAGTCATTTTGACAAGAACTTAGTCATTCACTGAATGTACACTATAGTTTGTACAGATTTTTAACATTGATAATAATAACTTCTCCTTGGTCAGAATAAGAGACTTCTTTCAAAAACAAAATTGAATGGTAGAGTAAATTAATTGATTTCTAAGTGTGAACTGAGTTACAGTCAAATATTGCAAAGTGCAGCATAATAAATGGCAAGAAAGATCAAGCTTTTCCAGACAAGAAAGGACAGTTGATTGTCCTTGCCAGGTTTCGAACCCACAACCTTTTGGTTACCAGGCCTGCACCACCCCAAAAAAAACAAAACCCTGCATGACTATATGACAAACAAGCATTTTATTTTAAATTAATCGACTTATTTTAAAATATAATACAATACACTGTTAATTTTCAAGTGAAAAGCACAATTTTTGGGAGATGCGACTTGTTCAGAATGCACATGAATCCTCTATGAAGTTTTATTCATAACCAACCGGCTATGAGGGGGGAAAAAAACAGACGTGGAAAAAATGAAAGGTCTTGCAGCAACAGGAAAACAGCTATGAGAGCACATTCCTAGTGAACCCCGGCTCAGACAATGAGGGGTGGGACAAAACTGTATATTTTAAAATCTGTAATCTAACCCCTAAATCAGGAACATTGCTCAAAGTTTGCTTTACACTTATCGAGATGGAGTCGTCAGGAGTCGATCTGGGAATGTTTATTTCCAAGCGGAAGAAGACTGTTTCTTCTCCGAGAAGCAGTTTCTTGTTTTCGGTTTATCAGCTCGAGATTTGACTGGAGATATATGCCACAGCTCGATATGTTCTGCGTTACGGCGGTTTATGCAAAATTTCGCTTGAGGAAACAGGACTGAGGACTGTGAGTGAATGAAAACTGAACTCTGGAGGGTTTAATTTTAGAGTTTACTCCGAGAATGTCAGGATGTGGCTAAAGTTAAGGATCCAGCACATCTGGATATGACTTGCGCCGCTGATTTCACCATATTCGCCGTTATGAGACAATAGTTTTATGTTTTAAAGAAATGAGAGACGAGTTTCACAAACAGATGAAGTTTGATAAGCTTGATTCGTGAGTGAGCGCAAGACGAAAATCAGGTAAATCACCCATTATGTTTTTTAATCTCTCTGAACTTGCTCTTAAGGCGAATGTGTCGTACTACATGAATATATAGGCTATTTAATGAATTTCAACACTATTTAGAGAGTAATGTTAATAACGTTTTGAATTAAAGGGTCATGTTTGGCATTTAAAATGCTTGGTGAAGGGGCAGAACTGGTAATTTTGTTATTTTAAGAAATATAGAATCACAACATGCAGAAAAAAAAACATAAATCTTAGGTTTTATTTGAATTATCTCTTTTTGAGGAATGTGGTCTTCTCAGGTGAGTTGTCAGGTAACTGAAGGACACATATTGATGATGATGATGCAATATGTGACCCTGCCTGGACCACAAAACCACAGTCATAAGTGTCAATTTTTTTAAATTGAGGTTTATACATCATCTGAAAGCTGAATAAATAAGGAGAATATTTGGCCGAGATAGGGCCAAATATCAGCTATTTGAAAACCTGGAATGTGAGGGTGCAAAAAATCAAAATATTGAGAAAATCCAAATTAAGTCCTTAGCAATGAATATTACATTAGCAATGAATATTACATATTTACGGTAGGAAATTTACAAAATATCTCCATGGAACATGATCTTTACTTAATATCCTAATGATTTTTGACATTAAAAAAAAAAAAAACTATAATTTTGACTCATACAATGTTTTGTTGGCTATTACTAAAAATATATCCGTGCGATTTATGACTGGTTTTGTGGTTCAGGGTCACATATCTGAGGTCATGAGACATGTTGAGGTTTGACCACATTATATATCAGAATGTCTAATAGTAGAATTAACCAGACACCAATATACTGTGTAGGCATGCCATTTTTTACGAGAAGCCATGTTGCAGTCAACTACACGAACACAGCCCTAAATGAAACCCACATCTAGTTATCATGACCCGTGAGGTCAGTTCACTTATCTCTGTAAATGTGAAATGCTGGCGCTTACAAATACACTGAGGCGTACCAGTTCTTTTTAACCACAGTCAAAACAGGCAAGTTCCTACAGCTGCAAGATGGAGCCAGAGATACGCTTAACTATTTCAAAATACTGACACAGACTCTTAATTCATTTCTTCAGGATAACAATATGGGTTATTACTGGCAGCTGACATGACATACTTGTGGTAAACTGGCATGTGCTGCAGAGTAGCATGCTATAATCTGTCTAAAATATACAGAGTTTAGCTTTTTTTATAAGTATTTATATACATGCAGACTAAATGGAATATTTTGTACTTTTAAAATTAATGTCATATCACAGAACTATATAAAATGTGAAGGCAAACTGTGATTAAAAGTGAAACGAAATTGTCACCAGTTACAGGATCTGAGACTTTCACTATCACTTATGCATTCATAAAAAATTCCTATATATTCACACTATAGAGGGTATCTGCAAGTCACTTTCATAAAAAAAAAAAAAATAACTGTAACATAAATAAATGTAAATATAAATGTCAAAACAAAGCTGTGAGCAGAAAAGGGGTTTATTCTATTTATATCTTCTAGTCTTGAGAAAAGTGGAATTGAGAATAAGAAAGTTCACTGTAAGTTCCATGGGTCTTTTGACTGCTCTCAGAGAGAATGCTGACAAGCAGGTCATCGAAACAGGAATCACATTTCATCATGTTCACTTAAGGCTTTGATTCAAGACGGCCACTATCTGATTTGAGAAACATCCTGGCAGTTTGGAAATAAAGATCAGAATACCCAAAGAGACGAAAGCATTTTCAAAAGGGTGGGGTTGTTTTCCGTCTTAAATGTGGCCCAGAGGGCCCAGCAATTACCCATTTTTTGTGCACTGAGCGTACGTGACAAAGTTGTTGACCCACCTGCGCTTACATTGGGGGGATTAAATGAAGAACTTAAAAGACAACACAGACAAAGTGACTCCTGTTGGAATCTCGCTGCATGTGTTTCTACATCAGGCAGTATCTATAGTCATTTTCAGTTAGCCAGTATGTTTGTGTGTTGGCTAGCATATAATGCCGATCATTAATATCAAACTCAAAGTACTCTATTTTTGCGCACTCATTTTGTATTTAATATACTAAAAAGTCTTCTTTAGTACTTCTTAAGATAAATGTAAGAAGTGTACTCAACTGTGCTATTTTGAGACATAAATATGAACTATGTGCTTTTAACATACTATCTCTGTATTAAAAAATATATTTAGTTACCACTAGTGTATTAAAGATGGGTTCGACGAGTGTACTACAAGTGATAACTAAATATATTTTTTAATACAGAGATAGTGTAAAAAGCACATTTTCGTTCATATTCATGGTGTCTCAAAATAGCACAGTTGATGTTCTTAAGATTCTCTTAAAAAGAATTTTTAGTATATTAAGTACAAAATTAGAGCACTTTAAGTACATTATGGAAATGTACTTTTTTTCACCTGAGAACAAATATCACAGATTAAATAGATTAAACATTCAGGATACACAAATGCATTAGGAATCTTCTCAGACAGTCATAACCCAAGGCAAATTTAGATGTATGAAGAATCAACTCATACAAATCAACTCTGGCTCTAATTACCGATCTGTTTCAAAACATCTTGGCTGACTCTGTTTTTCCATGACATCACAAAAGTATATAGTATGCCTAGTTTAATTACAGTGTTGAGGCAACACAAAAATAGTCTGTTGTTTTCAACATGAATTTGGACAGTTTTGGACACTTGCAAATTTTCACTTATTGCTTGTTCAAAGCAGCCTGGTAAACAGGTCAACACTTTAGCATGCAGGTTTTCCATCATCTTCATATAGTAGGTTTTCACCCAGCCATTTTTCTTGCGTGACAAGTCGACTTCCAGACCTAGAGGAACAAGCAATCCGGAGTATCTGAACGGCTAGCCGGGTGCGGTCTCTGAATGGCAGGAAGTATAGCCATCAATATTTACTCTGCGTGCGCTGCAGCCAGAGTGTCTGCAAGGACCAGTGGTACAGAGGAGAGCGAGTCCTCCACTAAAGTCCTCTCCCACCCACTCTCACAATAATTGCAACACAGACAGACTGACTGGACCCTCTCCATGACTTCCTCTGGTGTGGACAAGGGTTATTGAGCTTTTTTCCATTAAGAGATTCCAACTCTACATATCATAGTATGATCGTGCATAGAGCGGCGCCTTGTAAATGCCAGATCGGTAAAGGATGATGCAAGGGAGCATGGGATATGTACATATGATTAAATAGAAGTAGCTGGAAGTGTTTTTTGTGTCAAAGTGCTCCCTTCCAAGGCTCACTCTCACCCTGTATCCTGTATTCCCTCTTTCTTAGACATGAAGGCTTCTGAGATGTTCGCAGTGTTGTTTGTTTTGGTGTATTCAGGGAGCTACGCAACTCTCGCAGGTGAGGTTACATAATTGCGCTCGTAAAAGTCTTTATTTGTGCATATGTCTGAGTGTTGCATGAAAACCAGCTTTCTGAGTACAATAAGGAAGTATATATCTTCCTAATCTATTGGTCAACTTTTCACACAGAGTTGAAAACAAACACATTTCTTTTTTCAGATTATGTATTGGCTTAGCTTTTCCCTTATATAGTGAGTTAGCCATCATATCTATATCAACCCGAAATACTGTAATAGTCACATTACATCTTACATTATCACATTCTTGTCCATAGATAAAGCCGAGGAGGGCACTTTACAGTGCGCATGTGAGAACTCATTGTCCTGTGAAAACAACTCCTGCTGGGGCAAAATTTGCTTATACACTTCGGTCCATGAGCGTGTAGTGAGGAGCTGTTTACCCTCTGTTGCGCAGTGCCACGTGCCTAATGTACCTGGACTGTATTCCGTGTGCTGCTACACACACTTCTGCAATGCAAACCTCAGTATGCCTGAAAAAACAGGTCAGTAATTTCTTTAAAAAACACCTTTTTAGCGCAGAAAACAGTTATTAATTTTAGAGATGTTAATACAGAGACTCATTACTAGAATAAAAGAGTCATTTGCCTTGGTAAAGTTTACTCTCTGCCTCCTCCTAGTGTTATATTGGTGGTTCACAGGTTTTAATTTTCATAGGTTGTGTTTAAAGGATTAGTTCACTTTCAAATGAAAATTAGCCCAAGCTTTACTCACCCTCAAGCCATCCTAGGTGAATATGACTTTCTTCTTTCTGATGAACACAATCAGAGTTCTATTAATAAATATCCTGACACATCCGAGCTTTATAATGGCAGTGAACGGGATCAACGAGTATGAGCTGAAGAAAGTGTCTCCATCCACATCCATCCATCAAAAACTTACTCCACATGGCTCCAGGAGGTTAATAAAGGCCTTCGCTTCAGAAGGATATTTATTAATATAACTATGATTGTGTTCATCAGAAAGAAGAAAGTCATATACACCTAGGATGGCCTTTAAGCTTATGTTGCTATAGCTCAAATAGAAACTGAATACAATTCTCAAATGGCAAAAATATCTTTTCAGATGTATTTTTAAATATATTTCAAAATATACAAAAATAGCAAAAAATACATTGCTTAAAAATTATAATTGACATAAATACATTTTTATAAGTTTTTAATATATTTTCAATCTAAATATATTTATAGTCTCCAAAATACATTTTGCATTGACTTAAAATGTATTTTAAGGTTAGAAATGTATTTTAGCACATTTGGTAATGTATTTAGGCATTTCTGAAATTAAATACAAAATTGAATACGCAACATGTCTTTTCAGCTGCTGTAGTACAGTGATGTTTCTCACTGTTGTCTCTGTTTCCAGTGGAAGAGCCCATCAGCTTGATTCTGTTGGTGGGGGTGCCGTTGTTGGTGCTGTTGGTGATGTGCATGGCAGTCTATGGGCTTGTGTTTTGGCTGCGTTCAAGGCGACAGCCCCACCCGCTGGACGAACCAGACACCTCTATGCTCAAAATCCCCAGTGGAGGGGACCCCACATATGGGGTAAAAATCTACTGCTGAGTGACATTCACAGCTCATTATCCTCAAGTCTTATTTGTAATGAGTTAGTCAAATTAAAACAAAACTGAAAACTTCAGTCTCTTGAGCAACCTCTGAGCAACATGTTCCTCTGGGTTGTGACTCAAATGCCCATAATTTGACAGTAAGTGTGTGGTCTGTGATTTAAGTGTGTGTAATTCTCCTTTTTAGGATATCTTTGATGAGTTTTGTACATCGGGCAGTGGGACCGGACTGCCTTATCTGGTGCAAAGAACCATGGCCCGACAGATCTCTCTGGTTCAGTGTGTTGGTGAGTGAAACTTTCATGACACAATGCTGCATAGGCGGAGGGTGACGCAACTACAGGATGAAGCTATGAAGTCTAGAGGTGGAGATTTGTTCTGCTCCAAACCTTTCTCTTTTAAAGAGATTTATTTCCTTTACTACATAATGTACAACATTGAGTTCAATAAATGTACTTGTTTTTAAATGTTACCATAATTAAATAATACACATAATTTAATCCATAGATTGCATTTATTTAAATGATATTTAAATAATAAATAGGGCCTATTCAAAACAAAGGCGTAGCTTGATGACGCCAAGTTTGAGCGCGGAATCTTGGGACATGTGGTCTTCACCTCAACGGACGGTGCAAAAGAGTAGGGATAGGATTTGGGAAGAAATTATTTATTAATTGTTAATTATTATATTAATTATTAACGTTACTGTAGTATGAAGCAGAGCAGGACTGAGTGTTGTGGAGCTGAACGAGGCCGCTGGAGCGATTGCGCAACACACGCCTCACGAACAGCGGAACTTTTATTATGACACAGTCGCCGGCGCTGCTTCCGCTTTTCCGGTCATGAGTATGAGGAGCTCTGTTAATCATTTAAGTGTGTTGAAAATGTTATAACGTTACTCTGTGCGTTCGCTCGGCAGCTGCTGTGAGACACTTTTGCACACTACAGTAAGCTAGATGGATTTTAGAATATCATATTAAATGCTGGATGGCTTGTGTTGATAAATGGCATGCAATTTATTTTAAAATGTATTGAATTGTCGAGAAAATTCTGTATTACTGTT
This sequence comes from Chanodichthys erythropterus, assembly GCF_024489055.1. Classification (NCBI taxonomy): domain Eukaryota; kingdom Metazoa; phylum Chordata; class Actinopteri; order Cypriniformes; family Xenocyprididae; genus Chanodichthys; species Chanodichthys erythropterus. Next base: position 21,593,038 of record NC_090240.1, read on the forward strand.
ACTAAAAATAAAGCTGCATTTGATTATGCTATGTTAGCTATTTGACAAAATAGTGTTTTTCTCTGAGGCATGGTGAAGCATGGTACTCATGGTATTTAAACAATAAGACTAAACGTGTTGAGCTATATAACAATAATTCGTTTTCTGTCTATAAATATATCAAAACAGTTGTTCCCTTGTCTGTTAAAACATGTAATAAATTAAAGCGTCTTTGGTGTTTCCATGGTTTCTACCAAATAAAACCGGAAACCGAGGCAGACAGAAGGTAACGGGTATGACGCAATTGACAGGCGACTCCTCACACGTCCCGGAGCCTTGGTTAAAATTGCAATTTTCTCACGATTTACAAATAGTTGGAAACATTTGGGAAATTGTAAGTACTTAAGTGAACAAAATATATAACACTGTCCTAGTGGTTTTTGGATATTTTACTGCAAAAATCTTACATATTACACCTTTAAGTGTCACCCCCCTTTTATGTTATATACATGAAAATGCACTATCCAAGCTTAAATGATTATAATTCAAGAATGCTTTGGAGTACAGACCGAAGTTTGGTCTTGTTTTAAAGAAGATTATTCTGAATATTGCTTAAGTAAAAGCACTTAAAGTATGAAAAAGTTATGTAAGTTTAAATTTACTGTAAATCATGTACTGTACTAAGCATTTTTCATTTTACATAAAATGTATATTTTATTCAATATATTTGACTCTAAAATTGCTATCAAATGAAAGCCATATGTCTAACCAAGTTGTGTTCCATATTTGAAGCTGATACCACAAAAATTGAAGTTGATTTTGCTGTACCAAAAATAGCGACTGGGTGTCACAGACATTCTATTAAATTTTTTTATACATTCTCCTTTTACAAATTGATAAATTTCTGTCCAAATATCACTTCCATCACAAAACACTTAACACGATATGTGTTTTGTCAAGATTAGAAAAGGTTTTGACTATAAAGTAACTAAAATAAATGTTGACACCACTCACTAGGGGAGGAGATCACTGAATCCCTCTGAATTTTTCTGGCAGGTAAAGGACGTTATGGGGAGGTATGGAGAGGCACCTGGATGGGAGAGAGTGTGGCTGTCAAAATTTTCTCCTCTCGTGATGAACAGTCCTGGTTTAGAGAGACTGAAATCTACAACACGGTCCAACTAAGGCATGAAAACATCTTGGGTAGGTTCCACCCACACTGCATTTTTCATCGCTTGTGTGGGAAGGGATCGTTCTGAGAGTACTGCTGCAGCCATAATATGTTCTGACTTACCCAAACATCACTTTTGAAATGAAGGAATTTGATTTAACATTTGATTTAAAATGTAATATTTCTCTCTTACACATGTTCTCTGTCCATTAGGCTTCATAGCATCAGACATGACATCTAAAAACTCCAGCACTCAGCTGTGGCTGGTTACACACTTCCATGAGTTGGGCTCCCTCTATGACTTCCTGCAGCACAACATACTAGACCCAGAGGGCTGTCTGCGCATGTGCCTGTCCATCGCCAGCGGCCTTGTGCACCTCCACACAGAGATCCTCAGTACGCAGGGCAAACCAGCCATCGCACATCGAGACCTGAAGAGCCGCAACATTCTGGTGAAGAGAAATGGGCAGTGCTGCATTGCAGACCTGGGTGAGTAAGTAAAACAGAAATAGCTGAGTCTGAGTAGGAATCTTTGGCACATATCTCATTCCATGACTCATGACTTTTTTCAGTCCATTTTTTTACTTTGACAAATCATATACTTTGTTAAGGGTGAAATTTCTTTTGTTGCCAGTTGATATCTCAAACATAATGTCTTCTTTGTGATCTCTCAGGCTTGGCTGTCATTCACTCTCAGTGTAATGACTATCTGGATGTGGGCAACAACCCGAGAGTGGGCACCAAGCGTTATATGGCACCAGAAGTTTTGGACGAGAGTATTCGTGTTGACGTGTTTGAATCCTACAAACAAACTGACATCTGGGCCTTGGGTCTCGTCATGTGGGAGATAACTCGTCGAACTATTGTTAATGGTAAGATGGAATAATTATCCAACTTTATTTCATGGCACTACTGCTATTCTTTGCTCTTGTGACTTGGAATTAATTTTAATTACGTTTCAAAATGTTATGTACAGTAATAATACCAAAAACTTTGATATGCTGAAACTTATCAAAGAAATATGTTCACAGAAATAATTAATTAGTTAACGTTTCATTGCACATTACAACTTTTAATGAAAAGTTCTGAATTTCTGTTACTAAGCAACAATTTTCACCATTCTGATAGACGTGATAGACTTCTATAATTATTTTTTCTCATAAGTTTCTTTGTCTTACTTCCCCTTCCTCGCTCCCTCAGTTTTTTTCTCAATGTCTGCGTCTGTCTCTATCCACCCACGATTAGCGGCCCAATAATTATAAACAATCTTATCTGCTGTCAACACTCCTGCTCTTATAGTCCAGATGTGCTTGTTCTCTCTCTTTCTCTCTCCCTCTCACACACACACTTACTTTTTAAGAAGCACTTAATCAACCCTTTAAATATAATTAATATGTAGTTATTATTACATAATGTGGCTCAGAATAGCTGTAATACATTAGTCAAAAGTTTCTGTCTTGTAGTAGAGGATATACACACACACACACATATATATATATCACTTCAGTTCAAAAGTGGGTTCGATAAGGGGTCGGTAAGATTATTTAATATTTTTTAAAGAAGTCTCTTAAGCTGCATTTATTTGTTTCAAAATACAGTAAATATTGATTATTTTAATATTGTGGAATATTGTTACAATTTAAAATAACTGTGTTGTATTTTAATATATTTTAAAATGTGATTTATTCTTGATGGCACCAGTCTTCAGTGTCACATGATCCTTCAGAAATCATTCTAATATGCTGATTTGGTGCTCAAGAAACATTTCTTATTACTATCAATGTTGAAAACAGTTTTGCTTAATATTTTGTGTAAACCATAATGCATTTTTTTCAGGATACTTTGATGAACAAAAGAACATATTTACTTGAATTAGAAATCTTTTGTAACATTATAAATGTCTTTACTTATATACACACCGATGAGCCAAAAAATTATGACCACTGCCAAAACAGTGCCGACCTGCCGAGGCATGGACTCTACAAGACCCCCGATGGTGTCCTGTGGTATCTGGCACCATGAAATTTGTGGCAGATACTTCAAGTCCTGTAGGTTGTGAGGTGGGGCCACTGTGAATCGAACTTGTTGGTCAACAATGTAAAAGAAAGTGCCCAATGAGATCGGTTTAGATAGAAACGTTTCCAATAATCAAGAGTCCCTTACTTCAAAAGCTAAGTTAAAAAGATGCGTTTTCAGCTGAGACCTAAAAAAGATGGAGCCTGTCAAATATAAATGGGAAGCTACTACTGAGAAAGCTTGATCACCCTTTGACTTCTTCTTGGATTGGGGAACAACCAACAACATTTGATTTGTCAATCTCAGTGTCCTAGCATAAAATGTTATTGATATAATTTGGGGACATGAAGAGTTTTAAAAAACAATAATAAAATCTTAAAATCAGTCCTATACTGAACTGGCAGCCAATGGAAAGTACTGTGATCCCTTTTTTTTTAGTGCCAGTGAGAAGGTGGCAGCGCACAAGCTGCAGACGAGATGATTGCCGCTGACAGATCCCTGCATAAAGGGAGCTGCAGTAGTCGTGCAGTCTCGAGGTAATAAAAGCATGAACAACAATTTCCAAATCGTTAAAACTAAGGAAGGGATTTAACCTAAAGATCATTCTAAGAAGATAAAACTACTTTTTACAAAAAATATTATCTGTTTATCAAAGCTAAGGGATAAGTAAATTATGACTCCAAGATTCCTCACGCTGTCTTCATAGTTATTGCTAACGGAGCTGGCTATCTTCTCTTTGAATTTTGAATATTATAATCTCTTTGTTTCATTAAGCTGGAGACTTCAATGACTCGTTCCCAACTTTCAGTGGAAAATATATCTGCATATATCTTCACAACTTTTACCAGAGTGGTCTCTGTACTGTGACCAGCTCCGAATCCAGATTGGAATTCATCCAGGATATCATTCTCCGATATAAACAGGGTTATTTGAGATAGAATAACCTTGTGTAAAACTTTGGATAAAAATGGCAATTTAGAAATTGGCCGAAATTATTCAACTCTGCAAAATCAAGGCCACTGCTTGTTCAAGACAGGGTGGAACAACACCATTAATTAAAGTATTATAGTATACTAGTATACTAGGGCCCATAGTTGCAAACAAATCTTTTAAAAATTGAGAAGGAATAGGATCCAGCGGAGTAGATGACAATTTCATGTGCTATGTCTGCTAAGACTGGAAGAGAGACAAGATCAAAGCAGTCAAATATACAGTACAGTCCAAAAGTTTGGAACCACTAAGATTTTTAATGTTTTTAAAAGAAGTTTCGTCTGCTCACCAAGGCTACATTTATTTAATTAAAAATACAGAAAAAACAGTAATATTGTGAAATATTATTACAATTTAAAATAACTGTTTTCTATTTGAATATATTTCACAAAGTAATTTATTCCTGTGATGCAAAGCTGAATTTTCAGCATCGTTACTCCAGTCTTCAGTGTCACATGATCCTTCAGAAATCATTCTAATATGCTGATTTGCTGCTCAAGAAACATTTAATGTGTACAATTGTACAAAATATTTGTGTACAATATTTTTTTTTAGGATTATTTGATGAATAGAAAGTTCAAAAGAACAGTGTTTATCTGAAATCTAATCTTTTGTAACATTATAAATGTCTTTACTGCCACTTTTGATTGATTTAATGCATCCTTGCTGAATAAAAGTATTAATTTCTTTAATTTATTTTCAAAAAAATAAAAATGAAAATTCTTACTGACCCCAAACTTTTGAACGGTAGTGTATAATGCTACAGAAGCTTTGTATTTCAGATAAATGCTGTTCTTTTGAACTTTCTATTCATCAAGGAATCCTGAAAAAAAGTACACAACTGTTTTCAACATTGAAAATAATCATAAATGTTTCTTGAGCAGCAGATCAGCATATTAGAATGATTTCTGAAGGATCATGTGACACTGAAGACTGGAGTAACGATGCTGAAAATTCAGCTTTGATCACAGGAATAAATTACTTTGTCAAAAATGTAAATAGTACACAGTTATTTTAAATTGTAATAATATTTCACAATATTACTGTTTTTTACTGTATTTTTAATTAAATAAATGTAGCCTTGGTGAACAGATGAAACTTCTTTTAAAAACATAAAACATCGTAGTGGTTCCAAACTTTTGAACTGTACTGTACAAGAACTTGACTTAGGAGCTGCTAGAACAATATTAGATGATACAATATCTTCTCTAATCAGTTTAATCTTTCTTAGAAAAAAGTTCAGAAACTCCTTACAGGTATTTGAAGTAGAATCTGTGAGAGGTGCTATAGTCAGGTTTAGCACAGTGTTTATTTTGCTAAACAAAACCTTTGGGCAGTGAGCAGTTCTACTTATTAAATCTGATTTTGCAGCTTTAACTGTATGCCGGTATCTACTGAGCGTATCATTTAGCATTTCAAAAGAAATATGCAATTTGTCTCTCTTCAGACTGCATTCAGCTTTCCTACAAGCCTGTTTAAGGAGCACACATTTCATTGTTAGCCCATGGCTGAGAATGAAGGTTAGGCCTTTTAAGTCTGAGTGGAGCAACATCATTCATAATGTCCAGACATACAGAAAACGGCAGTCAGGGGTTTAGTTAAGTGCACAATAAACAGTGTAGGTCAGTTCCAGTTTAAACAAACTGTAATTCAAAACTTAAAGAGTGTGGCCACACCCCCACCTCGACAAGTGGATCTGGAAGTATTTAAAACATTGTAGTTCGCAAGCAACATTTTAGAAAGAAAACAGGTATCCATTGGGTCATGTCAAGACTCAGTTAAAAACAGAAAATCCAAATATTGCAATACAATAAAATCATGAAGTAAAAATGTTTTATTTCCCAATGACCTCACATTCAGAAGTACAGATTTAATATAAGAGCTTTAAGTAATGATCTGTCAATCCACGATTTTAACAACAGACGCCGAAATACTGGCACAGATACATGCCCATTGTAGGCGCTTTCAATGGTCCCATAACCATACTTAAAATGATGTGTGACTTGTGCCACAATTGACCTATTGGCTCGAACCAGATGGGATAGCCGTTGTTGCCCTTATACATCGATGAGCCTTGGGCGCCCAGCACCCTCTCGTTGGTTTGTGGTTAGTCCCTTCTCGGACCACTGTTGGTAAATTCTCACCACTGCTGACTGAGAGCAACCCACAAGCCTTGCCTTTTTAGAGATACTCTAACCAAATCACCTTGCCCCTTGTCAAAGTCACTCCGATCTTTATTCCTGTCCATTTCTCCTGCATCGAACACGTTGATTCCGAGAACTGATTGTCAGTGTTGGGGAAAGTTACTTTTAAAAGTAATGCATTACAATATTGCGTTACTCTCTAAAAAGTAACTAATTGCATTACTTAATTACTTTTTATGAAAAGTAATGCATTGTTACTTTTACGTTACTTTTTCTAACCTGGGCTGGGCTTGCTTGTTTGTTTTTTTTAATGACAATAACAAAAAATTATATTCTTGGCAAATGTTAAGGCCCTTTCACACCAAAAGTGAAATGAATAAGCCTCAGGCTGAAGAAAATGCATATTTATGCCTGTACAGCAGAGGGCGCAGTTCAAACTAAACTTTCAGCTGTGCCGCCATTCTGGATTAAAGAAGAATAGAGTGCTTCAGGGATGACTCAATGTCGCTAGCGAGTTTTAGGGCTTCCGGTTCCAACTCCGTGAAGTCTATGGGTTTTTTGAATGGGTTTTTGCCAAATCGGCTGAAATAAGGTCTGTGGTTAACAAAGCCTCTAAATACTTTCACGTTTTGATCTATGACATAAAACACACCAGTTATAACCCACTTGTGATTTTTTAAACATTTACTGTGTCTTAAAATCGGCAGTTGCTAACAAATTGCTAAAAGGGACTACTTCCTTTGGCGGGGACTTTAGACATCATCATTAAAAATGGGACATTTGGACAGCATTTCTCATGGAAAAGTGGATAAGTATTCATACACAGCGCAGATCATAATCAGCGAGCATTTTTATAAATAGAGTTGTTTTCTAAATAAAGTTTGAGGAAGCTTGGTGGTGACGACGTTGATCCACGACCATGATGTGCTGTAGTCCGTTTATAATTATGTTGTGTTAACTTGTAAAGATTATCTTGATAGTCAAAATGTGTAAGTGTCATAACCCTTTGTTAAACACAGAGCTTATTTTCTGCGATTTTCCAAAAGTCTATGGGAAAAATGCATAGGCTTTCAACCGAGGGAACCCGTGCGCCGCTAACTTCCGGGTTGGCCTACAAAAACGCGCCATCCCTGGGGTACTCTATAGGATACAGTAGAATGAAGTTCAATACTCTTATTTCTGAATCCACTCTAAAGTAATTTTTGCTTATTAGTATGGTTAAATTAGATCATTGAAGGTCAGCAGCAAAGATGGTTAATAAATTGAGATCAAATATAATAATTATTTGAAAAAATAACAGATATTTTGTTGTAAATTGAAAAAGTAATGCGTTACTTTACTAGTTACTTAAAAAAGTAATCTGATTACATAACTGAAGTTACTTGTAATGTTAGTTGCTTACCATCTAATTTACCCAGACCTTAAATATGTGGCTTTGAGGCAAAAAGATAATCAACAATATTTGCTTTACCTTTTACTGGTCATAATTTTTTGGCTCATCAGTATATATATATAAGCTTTTTTGATGATTCCTCTGTAGATTTTTTCCCCATAATGTCAGCTGCCATATGCTCTTAGGCTCCCTGGTTAATATCCAGCAATCCTCCCACAGAAGTATTAGTACTGCCAACCTCCCTCAACTCCCAAACCACTGTTTTATAGATATGGCCAGAACAGACTCTCAGTCTCGGCACACATCTGCATTTTTATTAGTAAAAAATCAAATGCTATGTAGTCAGCAAATGTTGACAAAAACTCTCATAGAAATCTGGGATCCCTTAAATCTGTGGTTTTCTCAGGGATTGTGGAGGAGTACAGACCGCCGTTCTTTGACGTGGTGCCCTCTGACCCCAGTTTCGAGGAGATGAAGAAAGTGGTGTGTGTTGACCAGCAGAGGCCCAGTCTCCACAATCGACTACACTCTCATCCGGTGAGATTCACAAACATACCAGAGATACAGGCTTAATCATTCGTAAGACTTGGACTTGAGTCAGACCCTACACAAGGATTTGCTTTGACAGCTGCAATCTGGAGCAATTTGTTAGAAAAGCATTACATGCGTGTGGTACAAAATATCCTATCAGTCTATGATGTCACTGAAAATAATCTTGTAGGCTTTAATTTTAGGTTTGCTGTAGAAGGTATATTAATTGCATATGCAACACAGAAAATGGATGGAAATTTACATTTATCCTACTTAATACCAAAAGCAGCTGCAGCAGCCTGGTATCATGTGCAGAGGAGTAGGAGACGTGCAGGCTAGTCGCTATATTTGTTGCTACGCTCTTAAAAATAAAGGTTCCAAAAGGGGGGTTTTGCAGTGATGCCATAGAAGAAACATTTTTGGTTCCACAAAGAAACTTTCTTCTTTGTGAAAGAATTTTTTCTTTGTGTGAAGAACGTTTTAATAATCTAAAGAAGCTTTTTCACTACCTTTTGTGCAATGGAAAGGTTGCTTGGATGTTAAAGGTTCTTAATGGAACCATTGATGCCAATAAAGAACCTTTATTTTTAACTGTAGTTGCATTTGAAAATAATTCCCCCTTTGAGTCCATGTATCTCGCTGAAGCTGTTTTATGTCTGCCTCAAACACACACTCCCTCCTACAATGTATCTGTTTAGAGCAGAATGCCAAAAAAAGAAAGGTAAAAGTAACAGTTTTGAAGGACAAATATGATTGTTTGACACCTATTTCAAAGCTAACATAACCAACACAGTTCTCACAAAACCTCATTGTTTTGTATCAGAAATTGGTGAGTTTGGATTTGCAATTGAAGTTGAAATGCACTGAAGTCGTTTTGAAAATGAACTCTAGACACACTTATATTCACATAAACATATAGGTCTACCCAAACAACTGTACATTTACACACCAAGAGGAACATCAGAAATGACAAAACAAATGATTATCTGTGTTTTTCTGTCAAGATCCTGTCTACAATTGCGAAGATTAAGAAAGAGTGCTGGTTCCAAAGCCCTTCAGCTCGACTCACTGCTCTGCGTGTGCGAAAGACCCTCTCCAAACTGGACCAGGACCATGACTACGACATTGACAAGCTTAAACTGGACCTCTAGAATAATCCTCCTACCACACATTTCCAAGAAAGTTACATTCTAATGGACCCATATCCATCCACCCGAGTACTTCTTAACTCTTTTAATGTGCCTTTCAAGCTTCTTGTCTTAATGCTACACTGAACATGGTTCATCTTATCATGACATTCACTGTGGCAAGTTAAAGGATTAGTTCACTTTCAAATAAAATTTTCTTCTCACCCCCATGCCATCCAAGATGTTCATGTCTTTCTTTCTTCAGTCGAAAAGAAATTAAGGTTTTTGATGAAAACATTCCAGGATTATTCTCCATATAGTGGACTTCAATGGGCACCAAACAGTTGAAGGTCAAAATTACAGTTTCATTGCAGCTTCAAAGTGCTTTAAACGATACCAGACGAGGAATAAGGGTCTTATCTAGCGAAACGATTGGTCATTTTGGAAAAAAATGTAAATGTATATGCTTTATATAAACAAATGGTTGCCTTCCAATTGCTTCCGCCAAAACCGCACTTTCGTATTCTTCAAAAAGCTTAAGCTGTATGTCCTACACATTCCCTATTCAACTTACGGAAAAAATGTAACTGGTGCTGCGTTCGTTCCGTAAGTTGGATAGGGAAGGCGTAGGACATACAGTGTAAGCTTTTTGAAGAATATGAAAGTGCGGTTTTGGCGGAAGCACTTGGAAGGCAATCATTTGTTTATATAAAGCATATACATTTACATTTTTTTCAAAAATGATTGTTTCACTAGATAAGACCCTTATTCCTCGCCTGTTATCGTTTAAAGCTCTTTGAAGCTGCATTGAAACTGTAATTTTGACATTCAACCATTTGGTGCCCATTGAAGTCCACTATACGGAGAATAATCTTGGAATGTTTTCATCAAAAACCTTAATTTCTTTTCGACTGAAGAAAGAAAGACATGAACATCTTGGATGACATGGGGGTGAGTAAATTATCAGGAAAATTTTATTTGAAAGTGAACTAATCCTTTAAGGCCATAACTGTGCTGTTAAATGTTTCTCCTGAAACATATCCGCTCCACTACTCTTCTAAGACCTGCATATTTCAACACAGTGACTCATTTGTTACTGAAAGTAATACATGGTTGATAAACCCACAGAATACTATTTAGCATAGTGTGAGTGAGAGGGATTTTTTTATAGTCAGGATGTGGGTTATTCCGGACTTCCTAACTGCGATGTTTCCTGAAATGATGAACTTCCTAAACATGACTCTTACGTACAGAGGCTGACACATGCTTTAGACTGTTTGTTGCACTTATTTTTTGTAGCTGTTTTTGGTTCCATGAAAGACTTTGAAATGGGCCATCTTTTTAAGAACAAGAACTGCATTACAACTTGCACCAAGTATTCAATCAGAGTACATATTAGTATAGTGCACTTTTATAAATTGTTTAAATATTTTTTACAAGATCAAAATCACATTACTCTAGCTGTACTGTATCTTTTTTTACAATGTAAGGGAAATGTACAATATATTTGCTTTTTGAGAAATAATAATCAAAAATGTGTATACAATTTTTTTGCACAAAATGTCTGTTATTTTCACTCCAAATAAGAGTATTTAAGTATTAATAAAACTTCAGGATACTGAAGCAGATTTTTGAAGTTTTTTTCGACACTAAAAGGGTCTTCAAAAGAGGGTCCACCGAGTGTGGATTGATCTCAAACTCAAACAAGTTGCTAAATTACACTTAAAGGGATAGTTCACCCAAAAATGAAAATGTTGTCATCATTTACTCACCCCTCATGTTGTTCCAAACCTGTATGAGTTTCTTTTTTATGTTGAACACAAAAGAAGATATTTTAAATTATGTTGGTAATCAGACAGTTGACGGTAGCTATTAACTTCCAGAGTCTGGAAAATTTTTATTCTTTTGTGTTCAACAGAAGAAAGAAACTCATACAGGTTTCGAACACCTTGAGGGTGAGTAAGTGATGACAAAATTTTCATTTTTGGGTTAACTATCCCTTTAAATGTGTTTTTGAACATTAACATGCAGTAGTACAACTTTTATCCACTAGAGGGCATCATTAATGGCTCTTTTTCCCCTGAAAGTGTTACATTGGGTTCTTTTTGCCTCTTTGTTTTTCCCATAGACTGACCTGAGTAAACTGTGCCACAACCTGATCTGCTTAATGAATACAACTTCACTTCAGTAGTCCTAAAGGAGATATAAGGGATCTATTTCCCTTTGCCTCAATCCAATTCTTGTAAACCATAAACAATGTGTATCCTGTCTTACAAGCCACGCAATCTTGCAATTGTTAGAATCGTTGTTCGGCACAAGAGACACTATAGGACCTGACACCCCTCTGGAGCTACCAAGACACACCTTGGTGTTGTTGAACAACATTTCACGGATACAATACTGAATGCATCCTTCACGATCATGTTTCAGACAGACCTATATTTACCCGTCGCAAATAGATATCTCACGTATCTTATTCATAGAAATGAGACTGCCAAATGGGTGTCTTTCCAGTATAAATCCCTTCCTACGCACACCGACATGCAGAGAAGGCCAAAAGAGCAGATGCTCCACTGATTGATGGATATTTATAAGATGTTTATCTCGTTTTTTATCCCCAAGCCAAAGTTTCCCTTTGGTGTGTTGTGTTTGTCTTGCTGTCAGACTGTATGGCGGAGTGAGAGGATGGGCATTGATTTCTGTCTGCCTGTTTATCTATATCAGCGCCCTCGCTATATCCATCTGTGGAGGAGCACAGAGAGGGGGCTTTGCCGGAGATAATTCCCCAACTCTGCCTGTCCGGTCAGATGGAGAGAGGGTTATTTTTAACAGAGCACAGCGGCTGAGTGGAGTATCAATGCCCTGCTCTGGTAGGCCAGACTCCTCTGAAATGGTGCCCTTCTATCAGCTGTGACATTTTTACACAGAATGGACCCATTCCAGATGTCATTGTTTGGAATAATCGGATATGAACGCCCAGCTAAAAAATGTCGAATGATAATTGAGTGATATGACCCCACTTTATTGACAATAGACAGTCAGGGGCCAGATTACTATGTAGTCTAGCGAAAGCAAAGAGGTTAATGATAACAATGGAGGTTTAAGTCTGCAGGCCACAACTCTAAATGCTTTGTATTTGACCTTTGCATTAAGAGCAACTTGAAAGGAATTTCTGTGTAATTAGATTAGATCTTGTACATCATTCTTTATGTACCCATACGGCTTAATGCACTAACCGAGACTCTCCTCATGTCATGTGGCCATTAAGAGGACAGATAGTGAGCGCATCAAATGTCTCTTTATTCCTCAAAATTAAAATCACAAGTTTCCAAATGCCCTGCTATTTAGAGGAAGTAAACATCCTGAGGTCCTGGCAGAAGCAAGAGCGCTCCTATAGGAATATGTTTGACTTCTTTCCCTTAAGACACAGCTTCCTTTTTCATACTAGATGAAGTCAAGGACTTTGTCAGTGTTGTTTTTTTTTATGTAATCAGGGATTTTTTATTGAGGGTCTGAGGTCTCTAAAGCTTAACCCATACTGTGGTTTTTGTGAGAGTCTTGAATGCTGCTCACAGGGGTTCTGTAAGCTCCTTTGGATCACACACGCCGCACAATGTGGGTCCTACTCACAAAGGTAACTTTGGCTTCGGAGTCATATTATTAATGTGGAGACTCCGGAGAATAGCGAACACCGCCTGCTGGTCCACTACAAAGACATGACCTGCAAATCTGTCACTGCTTTCATACACATCAGACCTTTTAATAAATATATATATATATATATATATATATATATATATATATATATATATATATATATATATATGTATGTATTTTTTTCCATTATACAGTTTAAATTAAATAAAGTCTAAATATATGTTTTATTTACTTATACTCAATGTTGAAACATGAGACAAAACATGTATACAGTTGTACCTGTTATTAATTTGGATTTCAACTTGTCCCCATGTCAACATTTTTTTTTTTTTTTTTTTTGACATTTTGTAATTTGGTTTATTGAAAAAAACTTTTTTTTAATAAAAATTTTTATTAAAAAATTATTTCAATTTTTCTAATAAATATTTTTTAAAGTGATTGTGCTTATATTTTATGTCGGCCATATGTCAAATCCATCACACAACTGTAAAAAAAAGTGTAATTTTAACTGATTTTTCTTCATTTTGAAGGATTCGTTCACTCTCCATTGACAGCAAGATAATTAACACTTTCAGATGCCCAGAAAGCTGACCACAATACATTTTGCGCATCAAAAAATAACAACATAACGACTTTATTCAACAATATCTAGTGATGGGCGATTTCAAAACACTGCTTCATGAAGCTTCGAAGCTTTACGAATCTTTTGTTTCGAATCAGTGGTTTGGCGCACGTATCGTGAATTCAGTAAACGAGGCTTAGTTATGTCATAAATGTTTCGAAATTCCGATGGTGCACCACTTGGGGGCGCTCCGAACCACTGATTCGAAACAAAAGATTCATAAAGCTTCGAAGGTTCATGAAACACTAGATATTGTTGAATAAAGTCGCTATTTTGTTCTTTTTGGCACACAAAAAGTATTCTCGTCACTTCATACCATTAAGGTTGAACCACTGCAGTCACATGAACTGTTTTAAATATGTCTTTAGTAGCTTTCTGGGCATCTGTGTGTTAATTATCTTGCTGTCAACAGAGGCCTCACTGAGCCATCGGATTTTATCAAAAATATCTTAATTTGTGATCCAAATATGAACGAAGGTCTTACGGGTGTGAAACGACATGATGACAGAATTTTCATTTTTTGGGTGAACTAACCCTTTAAGTATTAAAAATGGCTCCTGCATTTCATACACGTGTTCACCAACTGATCACAAATATGTTTATTTTATGAGCAACATCAGATTTTCTGTCAGATTTACAATTTTTCAAGGTTATAATTGAATAGATGAAACTGAAAATCAGTTTGAACTCATTTTAAATTCAAGAATTATTTAGAATAATATAAAAATTATAACATTTTTGTATCTGGGAGGGTTGACCATGAAAAACACACCTGTTGTAAGAAATTAAATCAGTCCTTCCAGGATTTCGCAGGACTTTTTTCTGATTTTTGCAGCCTAAAATGACTGAATTTGTGGTGGCTTTTCTCAAAATTTGCGGCAATATTTACAGCATGTTTTCATAGTTTCAGAGATCAGTGGTGAAACATTGAAATTTCGAAACGTTTCGAAACACTTATGACGTAACGAAACCTCATTTACTGAAATCACGTGACTTTGGCAGTTTGATACATGCTCCGAACCACTGATTCGAAACAAGATTTGTAAAGCTGCGAAGCTTCATGAAGCAGTGTTTTGAAATTGCCCGTCACTAGATATTGTTGAATAAAGTCGTTATTTTGTTTTTTTGGCATACAAAAAGTATTCTTGTCACTTCATAACATTAAGGTTGAACCACTGTAGTCACATGAACTGTTTTAAATACGTTTTTAGTAGCTTTCTGGGCATTGAAAGTGTTAATTATCTTGCCGTCAATGAAGGCCTCACTGAGCCATCGGATTTCATCAAAAATATCTTAATTTGTGTTCCAAAAATGAACGAAGGTCTTACGGGTGTTAAACGACATGAGGGTGAGTAATTAATGACAGAATGTTCATTTTTGGGTGAACTAAAACTTTAAGATTTAAAAATGGCTCCTGCATTTAATACGAGTTCACAAACTGATCACAAATATGGTTATTTTATGAGCAACATCAGATTTTCTGTCAGATTTACAATTTTACAAGGTTACAATTGAATAGATGAAACTGAAAATCAGTTTGAAATCAGTTTAAATTCAAGAATTATTTAGAATAATATATTATAAAAATTATAACATTATTTTAGTATCTGGGAGGGTTGACCCATATTCTGAGTGAGAGGCCAGGAAAAACACACCTTTTGTAAGAAAACGAATAGGTGAATACATTAGTCCAAAATAATTCCTTGATTCAAACCATTTTCCTGTTTTGTAACCCGTTTTATCTCATTCAAGAATCAATATTTGCCTAAATGTCATCCATGTTAAAGCCACAAGCTAAATGTCTGGAACATAAAATACGACATGGAATAAATAAAAAACAATCCTGAGGAGACCTTAACTACAGACAGGACCATCAGGCCAATTCACAAATGAGTCCTTGTAAAGAGACATTTCACCACAACAAAGGAGTCCAGGCGTGGAGCCCTCCCCTTTAAAACTAGGCACACCCCTTTAACCCACTATTGTCTAGCCGAGCCTGGCAGGCGGTGTATGGTTGGTTGGTTTGTGGTTGTGTTGGAAGTCTCGCTCGCTTGTCAATATCACGCAAAACGAATGCATTAATGCTAAGAGATGGGAATCTTGCAGTCATGCTTCCACGACGAACTGCTGTAGCGCTGCTCGCCCTGTGTGGATTAATAGCGGTCGGCGATGGTGAGTCGGGTGTTTGTGTGTGTCACCTCTCTGTGTGTATTTATTTATTTGATAGGCTGCTGGTGTGTGGAGAGAGAGTGTGGCCAGGCTGTGCTGTGCTGGACGGGGCAGCCTGGCTCTCATCATGGCGCTGTGTCTGGGGTTTGTAAACCAGTCATCTGTAGACGAAATCATTTCTTATTCATATTGAACTAGTTTTATATTTGCTAATGCGCGTGATTGGTTATTGTATTTATCATTTTAGAGATTCGTGTAACAACGCTAGTATTTTGTTGTCCCTTGTTGATATAACTCGTATGTATGTATCTATATGTGTATAGCATATATATATATATATATATATATATATATATATATATATATATATATATATATATATATATATAATATTTTATATTATTATTATTATTTATTATTATAAAAAAAAAATATAATATATATATATATATAATATACATAACACACAGACTATATATGTCTCACACTCACACAATCTTCTCTGTTTAGATACAGTCCTGCTGCCCTTTACAAATTAAATATTTAAGCTTACCTTAAGTTAAGCAGCTATAAAATATTAAAGCACAAATGCGAATTTCGGTGAGGTTAAGTGGCCAAACCTCCAGTATTTTACAGGACTTCAAAGAACTGACGTCAGATGTTGCAAAGCTTACATTTATAAACTTGCAAAGCCAAGTTTCACTGCTGAATCGAACGTTGTGACGAGCAATCTACTTCTATTCGTAAATGAATCGTGTTTTTGATTCTTTTGATTCTTTTTTTAATTAATCGGTTGAACCGGTTCATATTCACAGTACCGGTCCGAGTAGTTCTCGAGTTTCAAAATCCCTGACTCGTTGAACCGAGAACCGTCTCTTACGGATATACCAGAAATACATAATGACATAAATTGATAGCGAATCTGTTTGTGAACTATTAGGTTGAGAAAAAATGTGTCCATCTTATTTATTTATTTAACTTTAAAGCACTTAATAATGAAAAAAATATTAGATGATTGGCGTTTCTATGACTTTAATTCTATACAGTTTCAATTACAAAGAGAACATTTCAGTTTAGAAAAATGTTTGAAAGAACCGATTCACAGAAATGAATCATTACTAGTTGTGACATGTAGCTCGACGTGAATTCTAGTGATTCATTTTAAAATGACGGTCCTTGTTTGTAGTTATGTGTTAGATTATATCATAAATGTTGTTGTCAGTACATCGTTTGCATCGTACCCTGTTTACAAAACAGTCTGGTGGTGTTTCTTAACATTAATCAGCATTGTGTATTTGAACTGGTGATACAGTCCTCATTGGTCCCATCACAACTGCCAACCATAAGGCCTAAAATATTGCCAATTTGCTCTATTTCTTATTGTATTTTCAAATTTTAATAGTTCTAGAAAACTGAAGTTGTGTTTTATAACCCCTGGCAAGTACACTTCTGTCGTAGAGTACGATGGGGAAGCTAGTCATTCAGCAAGTTCAGACTGAAGTCAGATTTTGGAGTCTGGTCCTTTGTAATGGAAATGTGGGCAATGAGCCCTATTCAGTGGCCTGTCAAGGGAGTCTGCCTTTCTTTTGTATGGCCAAACTGATGGTGGTTACATCCACAGCACAAATAAACATGTCTGTGGTTGCATGGCACAGCACGATAACAGTTTGTGCTTGGAAACACTGGTGAGATTTTCTGGAAGGACAAAACTGAGTGAATCAGTGTGATGTTGTTCATATGATATTGAGAAGCCGACGAAATAGTATGAATACCTTTTTGTATGGTGATCATAACTAGAATACTAATGCATTTTATAGTGTGTAGGCCTTTTTTTTGTCTTTAAAACGTGAACATTTTTTCTTGTTGCGACTTGCTGTGCTCCAGACATATCAAGGAAGACTGTGTAATGAAATGTATCACAGCAGGGGCCATTTTCATCAACGATCTGAAAAAGTTAAGCAATCTGTGATCTCTAATTAGTGACTCATCTTTTTCCAAGAAGCATCGCTCCCACTGTTCGCAAACGGTTGTGTTGCACATAATACTGCCAAATGCTCTAATACAACTTGATAGGAAATGCTATACAGACATACTATCCCACCTGTAGTACGTCTGACAGGGTCGCCTCAATGTCAGATTCTACAGTGAGCGGATTGTAGTGCGAGAGGCGCCTACGGGCTGCCAGTGACGGGTTTGCACAGCTGCCGGTAGTTGGACACAGACTAGTGGAAATGAAACAGATTGGCGACTCCAGCCATGTTATGGTAATTATTCCGCAGAAGTGCTGCGGAAACCAGGGAATCTAAGGTGATTCAGTGTCTTCAAGCTCTGGACTTGTAGTACTACTGCCTAGTTTCTCAGTAAGCATGCTGTTTTTTGTTTGTTTTTGAGAAACTGGCTTGTCGTGAGTCTTCGAGCTTCTAGATGTCCGTGTGACGCTTCTCGCAGGCCTGTGTGAGAAAACAACAGCAATGTGATATGGGCACTGTGAGCTGTGGCAGACAGCCGTGAGGCAGGGTGTGCGTCGCTTTCATCATCTTTCATTCTCTCCCACATTTTTCTTTTCCCTTCACATACAGACCAAACTTAAACATGCTCAGAGTCCCTGCTCCTCCACATTTCTGTGGTGAAAAATGCTCCAGGAATGGCACATTAACTCATTCAAACTTGGATTTTATGAGTGACTCACTTGCTTACAAGAAATGACCATTAATGTGTTCCACTCTTCATAACAGCAGTGTCAAAGTGGAAAAAAGTACTTTCGCAATGTTAGGTGTTGGTTAATGCATAAAAATACAATAGAGGTGTCTTGAACCACAAAGCCACTGTGCTTGCGTTGTGCAGGCAGGAAGGAGCAGACGTTTGAAGCCCATATCACAGGAGGCCTCCAGGTGCTGTGAGAGTGCTGTTATGGAAATGAAAGAGAGAACATTAAGCCATATTTTGCGTGTGTGTGCTTGTATATAAGATCAGAGTACGGAAAGTGCAGCAAAGAAAGATATGTGGGTTCATGAGGAGAGTGTGTGCGTGCGTGCGAGCGCGTGTCTGGGGAGGCCGGCTGATGGGGGTTGAGTCCACGGTCACAGCCGACTGAAGCTGGTCTCCGCTTCATTAATGACCTTGCTAATGACCCGAATGGCCGGCGGGCAGTGCCGATTACATAGTGAAACAGACCTTTGTGTGACCTACATTATAGTGCTTGTTTAGAAATATTTAATTGACTTTTTTCCGCTTAGTACTATAAATATTATCTTGCATCTTTCATTTTCTTAAAATAAGGGTCATTACTATAAACTTAAAGGGGTAATTTTATCATTGTTTACTCGCCCTCATGTCATTCCAAACCTGTATAGAATAATGTTTTTTCCATCAGACAGAATAGAAGACATTTTTAAAGATTCATTACGTAGCTCATCAGTTTCTGACCATGTCTGTCAAGTTCCAAAAAAAAAAAAAAAAAAAGTTAAATCACTGTATTTTACTATTATTTGTGCTCTATATCTATGTACTTTTTTTAAAGTGTAAAGAATAGACCAACGATGAACTGTAATTGTATGGCGTATAAACTGTGTATAGACTTTCCAAACTATGCAAATTATTACTTTTATTAATCAAAGAAGCATTAAATTTATCAAAAGTGTCAGAAAAGACATAATGTTACAAAAGGTTTTATAGTATCATATATCAACATAGTGCAAAATGGTATTAAAATTATGTAAGTCGTTGATTTGTTATGAGAAAGAATGTCCGGAAAAATAAATTTCATTGATGTCATTTGGAGTAACCAATAGAAAGGGACCATTTTGGATCAAGTCATGCGGTCAATATCATGTGGCAGGATGTGACATCATTCAGACACCTATAAAGGACCACAAAGTAACTAACGCTCTCTTAACTATTTGAAAAATTTATGTTTTTATTTGCTCATACGCATGTCCCGAAACATCAGGTCATTCGGTACAACCGCTATAAAACATGGAAAATGTTGTAATATTTTAAAACCTTGTACTAAATATAAAATGTTTGATTGTCCTTTTGCTAGCTTGCTAGCTAGATATCAGCCTGTTAGCATTGTTTGAAAATATCGTCATTCGGTAAAACCGAAATTTTGGTTAAACCAAATGACTTTTTTGGTGACTGCTTTTGTCGTTTTTTTACAAGATGGACAAAATTTGTGTTAATTGTTTATAAAAACCACAATCTCATTGTTAACGCTTAAAGGTGCCCTAGATTCAAAAACTGAATTTACGTCGGCATAGTTGAATAACAAGAGTTCAGTACATGGAAAAGACATACAGTGAGTCTCAAACTCCATTGTTTCCTCCTTCTTATATAAATCTCATTTGTTTAAAAGACCTCAGAAGAACAGGCGAATCTCAACATAACACCGACTGTTACGTAACAGTCGGGGTGTACGCCCCAATATTTGCATAATGCCAGCCCATGATCGAGGCATTAGACAAGGGCAGCCAGTATTAACGTCTGGATGAAAGGCATTAGACAAGGGCAGAACGTCTGGATGTGCACAGCTGAATCATCAGACTAGGTAAGCAAGCAAGGACAATAGCGAAAAATGGCAGATGGAGCAATAATAACTGACATGATCCATAATATCATGATATTTTTGGTGATATTTGTAAATTGTCTTACTAAATGTTTCGTTACCATGTTGCTAATGTACTGTTAAATGTGGGTAAAGTTACCATCGTTTCTTACTGTATTCACGGAGACAAGAGCCGTCGCTATTTTCATTTTTAAACACTTGCAGTCTGTATAATTCATAAACACAACTTCATTCTTTATAAATCTCTCCAACAGTGTAGCATTAGCCGTTAGCCACGGAGCACTATCAAACTCATTCATAAACAAATGTAAACATCCAAATAAATACTATACTCACAGGAATCGATGTATGCATGATGAACACTTTGTAAAGATCCATTTTGAGGGTTATATTAGCTGTGTAAACTTTGTGTTTGCTGTTTAAGGCAGTTGAGAGCTCGCGGGGGCGGGGGAGCGGGAGATTTAAAGGGGCCGCATCATCGGTGCATATGTAATAATGGCTCAAAATAGGCAGTTAAAAAAATTATTTAAAAATAATTATAAGGGTTTTTTTGAGCTGAAACTTCACAGACACGTTCAGGGGACACCTTTGACTTATATTACATCTTTTGAAAAGGCACCTCTAGGGTACCTTTAATAAAACTTAACTATATCTCCATTATGTTTTTTCAATAACCCAATGGTTTTCTTTCTATTCATCAAATAATCCTGCAAAAAAGTGTTATGGTGTCCACAAAACAGCACAGCTGTTTTCAACACTGATAATAATAATAAATATTGTTTCTTGAGCAGCAAATCAGCATATTAGAATGATTTATAAAGGATCATGTGACACTGAAGACTGGAATAATGATGCTGAAGATTCAGCTTTGCCATCACAGGAATAAATTACATTTTAAAATGTATTTTAAATTGTACTGGTAATATTACTGTATTTCTGATCAAATAAATGCAGCCTTGAAAAATCTTTAATCTAGTGTTTATTTAAAACTAATGCACTCCTTATTATATTTGTCAGAAGTACTGTATTATTTTATTACATGAAATGGTTTGAGGCTGCTGCCCTTTGAATGTGAAAAATCCCTGAATGTTTTCAGGGGGGGACAGAGAAATTCGTTCCTCTGGACCAGATGAGTAATTTGACCATGAGGGTTCTAAAGAAGCTCCCCTTCCTTTCACTGCATTGATTTTGTGAGTGTAGTTCGTTGTGCGTTTTAGAGTGCATGTCTGCGTGAGTGTGTGCACGCTCTGTCTGGTGGCGTCGGCATGTCTTAATCAGCTCCCTGTCTGGGTGCTCAATGGATCTCATTTCAGCTCTATGCATCTTGGGTAACTGCACTCTCTCAGTCTGCCCGCTCTCAGTAGCCCCTGGCATCCTGCTAGAAGAGGAGGATGATGGGCTTTCATTATCCAGAGGAGGTGAAGCAAGAGATAATGCCTCCAACGAGAGACAAGCACCGCTCTGGTCGTCCATTTGTAATAGATATGAGAGGACTGCTTGTGTCGTGGGGGGCAATATTTGCGTCTGAGTGTTTAAACCACAAACCCTGTGAGCTCTTAATCCTTGCTTTGACCCCAACCTGGAAAGTTGGTACTCTTGAGGGAGAGGTTGTGAAATTTTTGTTCCATAGTGAAGGATTTAGTCACAGTACCAGTAATGCAAAGTTGTTTGTGGCTTCACCGTTGACTAAAGACTTTCCATGAGCCCGGCTCTGATCAACCAAGCACACTGTTAATGGCAACGATTTCATTCACATCTTCCCGCAGTGGTTTTCATTTCCTGTCTAAACAAGAATGGAATGATAGGAACTTCACACTGGCAGTGAGGTTTTGATGTTGTCCTTTACTGAATTCCCCCATTTCTGTTGGATTAAGCCAAGTCTAGACTAGGGTTTTAAGGTCTGTGTAGTTAGTTTCTCGGCCGAAATCCCATCGCAGCTGGGGGTTCTGTAAGTCGCCCTCTGTTACCTCTCTGTGTTCTGTCCTGGTGTATCTGTTTCAACAGCAGCTCTTAAAAGCATGTCAGGGGAGTCCCCTACCCCCCAGCCACTCTAACAGTAACTGCCCCATCCTCCACCGCACAGCCCACTCCCATCCTTTGTCCAGACGCAGCCCGCCCAATCCCTCCTCATGTCCCCTTAATCTCCACACAAAGAGCCAGTGTAAGGCCACCAATTATGCACATACAAGACCTCGCTTGGCTTGAACCGCTCGCACTCCCTCGCTGCAGGTTTGGAGCCAGTCGCACCGTTCTGTTGACTGGCTTTACATAAACTTTGATGGATCTTTTTGAAGTTTCACAGACCATATTGCAGGAATTTGAGTGGAAAGTGTCGGGTTTCTGTAGTGCAAGTGATTTAGTGTTTGGGAATGATGTTGTAGAAGGCTTAGTTTAGCAAGTCAGTCACAATTGTGAGATTTAACAATACAGTAAAAAAAAATAGTTAAAAAAAGGTTTATTTCTCATGAATATGACTTTATCTCACAATGTGTCACAATTTTTTTTACTCCGATGTGCGTCCATAATTGTCAGAATTCAAAATTGGATAATTGGGCTGTTTTCCAGTATAAGATACTAAGAAAAATGTCCTTATGGTTAAATTTGTGATGAAATGGAAATGGCGACAGATCTTATCTTCTGTATTGTGATGTATATTCAAATTGTGTAACGGCAAAATAAAAAAAAATATATAAATATATAGGATGGGGGCTTGGCTAAAGTTTTTTTTCTCAATTCTGTCACCTGTTGGAGTTTGGGTTCCTTGCCACTATCGCCTCTGGTTTGCTTAGTCAGGGACACTTAATATTCCCCTATATTGCTGATCTGCCTGCATTGACACCATTGTATGCGAACTGAACTGAGCTGGATGATTACATCACTGTCTTCTCCAGAGCTGCTATAGATAAATGAACTAAATTAATAACTAATGATTCAACGAATCAATGTAAATGAATCAATAGTGAACTTACTTAAAGGTACAATATGTAAATTTTTTGCAGTAAAATATCCAAAAACCACTAGGCTAGTGTTATATATTTTGTCCAGCTGATTACTAACAATATCTCTAATGTTTTCAACGACTTGTAAATCATGAGAAAATTCCCATTCTAAACAATGACACGGGGCAGTGCAGTCGCCTGTCAATGACGTCAGTTACCTTTGTTACCGCCTTTACTGACGTAGAAACCACATGACAACAGTGCCGTGGACAAATGCGGAAGTAGTGTCTAGCGTCCAGCAAACCACTAGCTTGCTTCAAGCAGTTCCTTATTTACTTCTTGCACGTTTTATGGTGGATTGTGTTACTTAATTATGGAACATAATTACTGTTTACCATCTGCCGCTGGTTCTGTCGACAAGGACAGCTCCCGTAAACTCATGACCGGAAAAGCGGAAGCGGCACCGGCGACCGTGTCATAATAAAAGTCCTGCTGCTCGTGAGGCGTGTGTTGATCAATCGCTTCAGCGGCCTCGTTCAGCTCCCGCAACACTCGGTCCTGCTCTGCTTCATACTACAGTAACGTTAATAATCGCATCCACGAACATGAGTTCTTCCAGACTCCAATCCCTACCGTCCGTTGAGATGGAAACCACATGTCCCAAGTTTCCGCTCTAAAACTTGGCGTCATCAAACTACGCCTTTGTTTTGAATAGGCTTCTAGCGACCTCTAGCGGAAAAAATATCACAAATTGTACCTTTAAGCTGGACAATGACACTATTTTCTTCTAGAGCTGCTATACAGCCTAAATTATGTTTCCTGCTATCACTGTAAAGCTGCTTTGAAACAATCTGCATTGTAAAAAGCACTATATAAATAAAAGTGACTTGACTCGTTTTTTTTTTTTTTTTTTTTTTTTTTTTTTTTTTTTTTTAACAGTACATATTCTTCAAGTACATGATTTCACAAATAGATTGTATGTTGTTGACACAAAGTTATTGACATGTTAATATGTGTGTCATGACCCTTTACAACATGGAGAGAAAATATCATTTTCCATTGGTCGAAAAACAGATCTCAGCATTAGTTGCTCAAACAGAACCGTTTCGATATCACAATGGTCTAAACATTTTTGAGGGCTAAATCAACCTACAAATGGTTATTTATAGTTGTCTCTGCATATTAGATTTATGGCATAATGTTAATAATTACCACAAAAAAAATGATTTTGACTCGTCCCTTGTTTTCTTTAAAAAAGCCAAAATCGACATTACAATGAGGCTCTTACAATTGAAATGGGGCTGTTTTAAGAGAATTTCAAAGCAGAAATGAAAAGCTTTTAATTATTTAAAAGCACTTACATTAAGTCTACAGTTAAAGCTTGTGTTTAGAGTTTAAGGCGCTCTGTAGCTGTGGCCATTAGATTGTAAAATTGTAAAATTACACAGAAAAGATTAGGGTTTTATTAATGCACATTTTGTTTACGTCTTTTGGCTTTACTTTCGAAACATGAGTATTTCACCATTTACAAAATCACTTCCATTGTAGGTGCCTCGCTGCAACCCAAATTTGAACTTCTTCTTTTTTTAAAAACAAACAAAAAAAAAGCAAAAGGAGGGACAAATGGAGAAATAAATGTTTGTCCTAATCAACATGATGCCTCTAGTGCTGTTGATTGAGCACAACCTGGAATATTCTATTAAGCTTTTAACATAAAAATGACACACTTCAGCCTTGAGTATAGTTATCCTGATTATGATTAAAGTGATAAAACGCATTGTAGGCTAGTTTTCCGAGCCCTTTAGCAAGACTCTATGAGGCAATTACGGTCATTCTATTTGTTGCCCCGTGATTTAATGATATCGTGTGTGCTCCATTAGAGGGTTATTATGGCACCGGGTTGTTTTTCTCTTGTTATCAGGGCCTGGTTACCTCCGTGTAATCTGCAGGAAATTCCTTGTGCATGTGAACTTCAGTTGACTTGGATCCGCTCCACTAACGGTTACTGGCAGTGTGCTTCGGTGTCTGTTAGATCACAGCCTTTATAAGATTTATATAGAGTACACAAACACGCTCTCGCACTCCCTCTCTTGCTCTATGACACTTGACACATACACACACCCCCACACGCATACACACGGTGAAAAAGCGAAGTTGACACTTGTTCAGAAGGGTGTGGTTGAGCCACTTGCATGTCATGAGTTGTGCAATAAAACCTGTGTGAAAAACTGTGGGAGGAAGTGTAGTGAGTCAGATTAATTGAGTGTTTGTGGAGCTAGATGAGTGACATTAGGAGTACAAGGTAAAAACCTGAACATGTGGGAAAGGCAAAAGTAAAGCACTGAAATGAGAGGATTAGAATAGAACATTCTTGATAGGGACGCCCAGAAAAGCTTGGGCATTAAAGAGCTGTTTGTCCCTCGGTGGGCCCTGTTGTGATCAGCCGGCAAGCGTCTAAAGTCCTGTTATTTTAAAACCACTGCAATTTGTCTTAAGTGGCCTGCCATTGTGTGCGGCTTGGATAAAATCAAGGGCGCCGGTGAAGTGTGAATGCCACCCCTCGTGTCATGACCTCGGTCACCCTCGGCAGTCTGTGTACCAGCAGTCATCATATCCTGTCTGAGTTTGTCTGACTTGCTGAAGAGAGACAAAAATACACAAAAGTGATGACAGATCTAAAATAGTTGCAAAAGGAGAGCTGGTCTATTTGAATGCCTCTGAAGATTAATGATGTCTTTATGCCTGCAGGCTTTTAAGATCATGTTGTAGCTGATATGAAAACAAAAAGATACCTTTTATGGTACCCTAGTAGTCTTTATAAAATGTTGTACTCTAGTATTGTAGATATTGTATTTATTTGGTACTCCAAGGTTCTTCAGTGGTCTTACCATCTGATACTATCACTGTTCCTCCACAGTTCTTTTTATAAGGGATGTGATGTAATGTATAAGAATCTGGAATTGGACTGGATTCATTATGATTGATGAAAATTATTGGTGGTCTCTAGTTAGTGACATACTAATAAAATGGATGAGATTTTGATACTTTCTAGCATAAAAGGTGATAGAGAGGATTTTTTCGTCGACTGAGAATCCAAAGACCGTTACTGAGTTTTTGAAATGAGCGCATGCGTAAGAACATCCCCCCTCCTTCACAGCTCATTTCAAAGGAACGCCTCCCAAAACTCGTGCACGAGTATTGGAACACGAGTATTTACCACCGGCATTCGCTGTGTCGCGTTAGTGGATTCATTATGTCGGACTCACCGCAGGTGACTCATAATCTGCATGTGTTACTCCTGTCTCCTGACAAAAACATTGCAAGCGGCGCCTGTGGAGTGTGGAAAGTTACTGGAGCGCGCAGCCGTGCTCGTCTCTCACAAGGAACGTCACGGCATTGATTGACAAGCCAGAGGGCCAATCGTTTAGGCGATGATCGCGTAAACGATTGGCTGATGTTTTTAAGGCCCTACCTCGTGCACAGATGATGTATATTAATATTATTCCTTTCAGTGCACCTAATAAATAGTCTTTTATCAGTTAGTAAAGACAGTTTCAAGTAATATTGCAAAAATGTATAAAACAAAACATCCTCTTTAGCACCTTTAACTCTTAACCATTTTGAGCTGGTTGGTGAACAAAAGTGTCAATACCAAAATCTATCAAACAGCCTTGTCGATAGATGAAAAACAGTTTTGATTTTTAGATCTTTTAGTGAACCATGTATATACAAGATGTTTATTTATATTTTTCTAAGCAATCGGATGATAAAATTGTATAGATCAGTGGTTCTCAAGCTATTTTACTCCTTTCCTTTGTCCAAGACAATATTCGAAGGCCCTCTCATCTAAGCTGATATGCGCTTCTGTTGTAATAAAAATAAACTCCAAAATGTGATGTCAGCATAGTGTTGTACATTTTTAAGGCTTATTGGGCACCTTGTTGAGAAACACTGCTCTAGACTTAGCGTTGAAGGAAGCACCCGAGCCATATCTAGAGACTTGGGAGACTTTGGGCTAGTTTTCAACCACTCAGAACACCCTAGAAAAATGTATTGCAATATAATATATTATAATACATTATATGTATATAATATAGTTTTTAGTGTATTAAAAATCAATATTTAGTTGGATTTGAATACACTGTTGATCCTAAACTACCTCATACATGTCAAATCTAATCATCTTGCTCATTATTTGTTGTAAACTAAGCTCTATGACTGTGCAAAACAGCAATAGAGTGTGAAGATATAAAGGTGCTGCAGTGGGGGTCCGAATCAGGCCATCCCATGCCAGCTTCTGCTGTACACAATCTGTTTGGGTTCATCTGCAGTGGCGGATTCAGTTACATGTTATGCAGTTTAGTTGCGAACTGAACTCTGCATGCAGTGCTTCTGCCTGACTTGGCTTACTCAGTGTTTCCTTTTCCTTAAATTGGTTTTGCTTGCCCTCTGGAGGATATTTTGAGTTAGCACAGTTCACTTAAAGCATCCACTGAAGAAAGAGTCTCATTACATGAGAATGTATTCAACACTCTACATGTGGCATTACAATGCAACACATATTGCAGTTTTTTAGAGTCATATTTTAATATTTAATCTCTTTCTTGCTCTCTAGCTCTTAAGTGTAATTGCACGGCTTGTGAGAACACCGGTTATGTGTGCGAGACCGATGGGGCCTGCATGGCCTCTACGTCCTTCATCAATGGTCAGGAGGAGCAGCAAGTACGGATCTGCATCCCCAGTGTCAGCCTTGTTCCACCTGGACAGCCCATCTACTGCCTGAGTGCCAAAGGCCTGCTCAACACGCACTGCTGCTATACAGACTTCTGCAACAGCATCAACCTCCAGATACCCAATGGTAGGAGTACAGGATAATTATACGACCATTCAAAAGTTTGGGGTAATTTTAATATCAGTTCATCCCTGTAATGTGCATTTTCCTCGTCTCTTTCAGGGATTTCTGGAGGTAAAGATGGCAGTTGGGGTCCAGTAGAGCTGGTGGCAGTCATCGCAGGCCCAGTCTTCCTCTTTTGCTTGGTTCTTATCGTGGGAGTGCTCGTTTTCCAGTACCACCAAAGGAACTATAACCACCGGCAGCGACTCGACGTTGAGGATCCGTCCTGTGATCATCTGTACTTGGCCAAAGACAAGACCTTACAGGATCTCATCTTTGATCTGTCCACCTCTGGTTCAGGATCTGGTAAGCCGCATCTTTATTCTTCTCCGGCATATCTTGACAAGTGTTTTACTGGTGTGCTAATGTGTTTTCTCATTGCAGGTCTGCCCTTGTTTGTTCAGAGGACAGTGGCCAGGACAATTGTATTGCAGGAGATCATAGGTAAAGGTCGCTTTGGGGAAGTATGGAGGGGGAGATGGAGAGGAGGGGATGTGGCTGTGAAGATCTTCTCATCCAGAGAGGAGCGCTCCTGGTTCCGTGAGGCTGAGATTTACCAGACCATCATGCTCCGTCATGAGAACATCTTAGGATTCATTGCTGCTGATAATAAAGGTAAAAAGATCTGGATATCTATCTGTCTGTCAGTCTGTCTAAGTGATTTGTACCAATCCTTAAATATCTTTGCTTTGACTTTTTGTCTGTTTCTTAGACAATGGCACATGGACACAGCTGTGGCTGGTGTCAGACTACCATGAACATGGCTCGTTATTTGACTATCTCAACCACTACTCCGTCACAATCGAGGGAATGATTAAGTTATCACTATCAGCGGCCAGCGGCCTCGCACATCTGCACATGGAGATCCTGGGAACGCAAGGTAATTATGAATAAATACATTTGCTTATATGAACTGTAATATCTCTCAAATCCTGTTCTCACAAAACCATGATGGTGTCCTCCCACAGGGAAACCAGGCATTGCACATCGTGACCTGAAATCTAAAAACATCCTGGTGAAAAAGAACGGTACTTGTGCCATAGCAGATCTGGGGCTCGCTGTACGGCACGAGTCCATCACTGATACTATAGACATCGCCCCCAATCAGAGGGTTGGAACTAAAAGGTACCTCTACCTCCAGGCACTCTTACTATATTCTGTTAATTGCTGCTTATATGTAAATGTAACTATGAAGACTGCATTACTTAATGTGAATTTATTTTGCCTCTTAGATATATGGCCCCAGAGGTACTAGATGAAACGATCAACATGAAGCATTTTGATTCTTTTAAGTGTGCTGATATCTACGCTTTGGGACTGGTATACTGGGAGATTGCGCGACGGTGTAATGCTGGAGGTGAGGAAAAAGGAGCTTGAAAAGCGCCTGACTAATCTTCCACCCACAGTGTGTTAACAAATGTAATTAATATCAGTGCTTTCACAGGCTGTAGGTGCCATAGAGCTCTGGGGTCTCACTTCAGTGCCTGAAGAGTGATGTTTTTCAATTACATATTTTTAAATTATTACATTTGTGAGTGAAAAAGTATGTAGAAACTGCCGTACATAAGATTTTTTTTTCTTTTTTAACTTACTACTTAAAAAATACTGTTCCCACTTCACCCCTAACCACAACAAGAAAAGAAAAGGAAGGAAAAAAAAGAGAAGAAAGGGAAAAGAAAATAAATTAAATGAACTAAAAAAAAAAAGGGTAATAAAAAACATTCAATACATGGTGTTAAAGGTGCCCTAGAATCAAAAATTGAATTTATATTGACATAGCTAAATAACAAGAGTTCAGTACATGGAAAAGACATGCACTGAGTTTCAAACCCCATTGCTTCCTCCTTCTTATATAAATCTCATTTGTTTAAAAGACCTCCGGAAAACACGCGGATCTTAACATAACACCGACTGTTACGTAACAGTCTGGATCATTAATATGTATGACCCCAATATTTGCATATGCCAGCTCATGTTCAAGGCATTAGACAAGGAAAGGCAGTATTCACGTCTGGATCTGTGCACAGACTAGGTAAGCCAGCAAGAACAACAGCGAAAAATGGCAGATGGAGCAATAATAACTGACATGATCCATGATATCTTGATATTTTTAGTGATATTTGTGAATTCTCTTTCTAAATGTTTCATTAGCATGTTGCTAATGTACTGTTAAATGTGGTTAAAGTTACCATCGTTTCTTACTGTATTCACGGAGACAAGAGTCGTCGCTATTTTCATTATTAAACACTTGCAGTCTGTATAATTCATAAACACAACTTCATTCTTTATAAACCTCTCCAACAGTGTAGCATTAGCCGTTAGCCACAGAGCATATAGCCTCAAACTCATATAGAATCAAACGTAAACATCAAAATAAATACTTTACTCACATAATTCGAAGCATGCATACAGCATGCATGACGAACATCTTGTAAAGATTCATTTGAGGGTTATATTAGCTGTGTGAACTTTGTAAATGCGCTGTAATATAGTCGAGAGCTCGTGTGGCAGGGAGCAGGCGAATTAAAGGGGCGGCGCGCTGCCAAAATCAGTGTATAGTTAATGATGCCCCAAAATATGCAGTTAAAAAAATTAATTTAAAAAAATCTATGGGGTATTTTGAACTGAAACTTCACAGACACATTCAGGAGACACCTTAGACTTGTATTACATCTTGTGAAAAAGCATTCTTGGGCACCTTTTAAATTAATCAAAAGGACATTTTTATAATATTACAAAAGATTTCCGTTTTAAATAAATGCTGTTCTCTTGAACTATTCATCAATAAATCCCGAAGATAAAAGTATCATGGTTGCCACAAAAATATTAGTCAGCATGACGGGTTAAAACATTGCTAATCATAAGAAATGGTTTTTGAGCTGCAAATCAGCATATTTCTGAAGGATCGTGTGACACTGAAGCCTGGAGTAATGGCTTGAATAAATTACATTTTAAAATACATTAAAATAGAAAAGTTATTTCAAATTTTAATAATATTTCACAGTATTACTGTTTTACTGTATTTTGGATCAAATAAATACATCCTTGGTGAGCATAAGAGAGCAAAACCAAAAAATCCTACTGACATAGCTTGGTTATTGATATTAGCAACTTTAGACATTAGACAAAAATGTTTTATCTCCGTTAGAGATTAAATATTTGGAAGGTCGATTGACTGAAACATAATTTTGTATTAAAGCATGTGTGGGATTTATAGACCTACATTTTTTCGAGTTTATATTGGACTTCTATCCAATGCATCTATGAATGATTCGGCTGTGTAAGGCACAATATTTTCTATTTCGAGATTAAAAATGTATCTCCTTGCGACTGGGAATTCTGAAATATTTTGTTATATATGAGCAGTAAAGCTAAATAATATAGATATAGATGCATTGAGCCATTCAACATTAATCCTGTACCTATCTTCTCAGGCATTCATGAAGATTACCAGCTTCCCTACTACGATTTGGTGCCCTCAGATCCCTCCATAGAAGAGATGAGGAAGGTAGTTTGTGACCAGAGACTACGGCCCAATGTGCCCAACTGGTGGCAGAGCTACGAGGTATAAAACTTCTACTGGTCATCTTTGCAGCTTATTCTGCCGAAGACAATCCCACTTAGATAAAAGGTCATCTGATTGACATTGGCAGTAATCATCAAACCACAGTTTGTTGTCAATACTTCACTTTTAGTGCGGGTACATGTGAAAATGAAGATAATAGTAGACCATAATAAGAAAGAAATAGTCAAATAATGGAGCAGCATTCACCACAAACATGCTTGTCAATTTTAAAAGAGTGCAATATGCTTTAGGCGTGCCATCTTGAGTCTGTTCCATGTTTTAATTAAATTCAGCTGTTATTCGCAGGCATACTTGTGAGAAGGGCTGGAAAACTCATTTTTATTTGGGTTTTCTCTCCATAGGCGCTGAGAGTGATGGGGAAGATCATGCGGGAGTGTTGGTATGCCAACGGAGCGGCGCGGCTTACGGCTCTGCGGATTAAGAAGACTCTCTCGCAACTCAGCGTCCAAGAAGACGTTAAGATCTGAAACACGTGGGACGCTGCAGATCCCCGCAGAGACGCACAAGCGAATAAAGACTTAAGCCAAAAGCAGCCTGCCAGTTTTAGCCCTGTTTTGAACCTTCTAAAGTTGTGACGAGGCCTACCTCACCATCTTAGACGAAACTACTGAGTGTGAGTCCATCCCAGCCCTTTTCCATTTCTCCAACATCAATGTTCCCGATCATGGATGAGCCTCCAACTGCTGATATCAGCACAACCTCCCTCCATGGACCTATTGTTGTTGAATTTTTTTTGTTTTTGGCAGGAATGACAATTGAACTGTGACAGGCATTTTTGATTTTATCATTTTTAGTTCACCACTTTTGTCCAAAATGGACATTTTAAAAGAATGTTTCGATTTGATTTTTTTTTTCATCCTCATTCACTAATACACCATATGTCATATTCCAGCGTCAATCTACGATTATATATAGTGCTCTACTGCTGTTGTGAGAATGTGAAAAAACGTGGATAACACTGTCTCCTGTTATGACTAGCAATTCATGTACAAAAATAAGTGTAGCAAAGCGGACAGACCATGACTGTGTGACAAAGTGGCATTGCAGTTCTTTGTTCCTGTGGAAGAAATGAAGAACTGCAGATCATTTACTCCAGTAAAAATCAGCCTGCTTATTTATCCTCCTTCAGGCTGTGTTTGTTAAAAACTCAGTCCATCAGTGCGGTTTTGGGTTCGAATGCTTTTAAATGTTCACAGGGAGTGCGTGCGTGTGTGTGCATGTATTTGTTTTATTTAACTGTTTTCAGGTTCTTCAAATCAGTGTTGTGATTACTGAATGCATTGTAGGACGACTGCTCATGTTTAGTCCTGTTATCTGACAGCATTCGAAGAAAATGAGCAATTTTTGTCATAAGGAAAGTCATTACCACTTGTATGCTTTTTAAAATTCAACTCTAATTTTAATGGGATCGTTTAGTATGTTGTATTCCTATTATTCTGGGATGTTGGCATGTTAAACTGCACTGTTGTTATTTGTTTGCAGTCAGTGTCCTATTGGGGATTTAGTAGTTAGTACCACTTCAGAAAACACACATGTAAAGTATTGAAGTAAAATAATGCATCTCTCTATTTGCCTGCATTGTAACATTTATATTGCTCTGCTTTGCCTTGCATTGAAGAGTTGTCATTTAGTTTAATTTAAAAATACTACTGAATATTTCCTTCTCATATTTACATTTGGGGTTTGCCAAGACCAAACGTTGGACACGGCGACGCTGCATCACTAGCACTAGAATACCAACTTCACTCCTTAATCCATCCTTTTATTAACTCGAACCACAGTCAAAAACCTACAGATGTTCTGAACGGTTAACTGGAATCTATGGGATACGTATAATAGTAGGTGTGAAAAATGACTAGATTAGCTTTGGCATTAATGGTCTGAAATGCTTGTGGATGTGAACAAGGGTTCTGTATGATGTGTAACATTTGAAATCTTTTGCAGGCTCTGTTACAGTCCATTTCTGATTGACCTATGCATTTTATATTTTCAAGGTCATATTCTATGAATCTGCTCTGCGTAGCGGGAAAATGTTTAATGACGGTAGCATGATTCAGTCGAGTGACAACGAGAATGCCTAAATTAATAATTATGACTGACTTTTGTTATACCATGGTGCTCTACATTATACACTGGGAATTCTGTCCTTAGAAATGTAAAGGCTAATTTGTTCCACTATTTATATTGTGCTTCTTTTTTTTCTCACAACTTGGAGTTGTTTGTAAAACATGTACTTTAACTTGTGCTTAAAACTTGAGGAAAGGCATTTGGATGATTCTGAATGACACTCGTTTCAGACTGTAGTTACTGCCGCTTTGTGGAGGCAGTTTAGTCTAAATTCCCTGACATGTTTGTCCATTTTAGTCTTGATAAGAGTTCAGACTAGGTAGACAATGCTTTTGGTCAGATGCATACAAGTTCTTGATCCTAAGGTTCCATGTGTATATTAAACATGATGGGAAAAAAATCCACTTGTGGGTTAGTTAACAATGTACATAAACGGTATACAGTAATAAATCCTTTTTCTTATTTCTGTTTCATTGACTCTTTCCAATAGCTTAATTTAGAATATTTGTATAATAGCCTATAAAAATAACAGTTTATACATGCTTCAAATTTGACAACATAGGAAAATGTATATTTAAAATGCATTTTATTTTTCTTTACAAGAAATAAAGCAGACAAAGAAATAAATGGAGGGCTGGGAAGGAAGGGGACAGCTGTATATAAAGAGATGCAACCTCTGACGTCAAAAAATATGTACAATTCAAAATTATATCCATACAAAACATGCCACATACAATAAAAATGACCATTTTATTCATCTTCCCTAAAAGTAGCTCTGCTGTACAGTTGCAGCATCTTTTTTAAAAAGTAGATCAGGTTGAAAACCAAAATCAGGATCTATTTATTTATTTAATTACAACACGTGTAGAGAGCTTAAATTAAGAGATTTCAAAAGAACAAAGGGGGCAAGAGTTACTCAGGCTAAAATCCAGTGAGCGTCTTTATTAACAGACTACCCTTAAAAGAACCAATGCTAGTTCAGAGGATGTATAAATAAAATAATGCTGAGTGCAATTCACATGTAATTAATGGAGATATTTTCGATTAATGAAGTCATACCATTCTACGGCTATGCAGCCTTTTCATAAGTCATATAAAACATTCACTTCTACAGGGAGGAGAGGGGAAAAAAACAATAGGACACGAATCAAAAACAGTATCATCTTGGGAACTTCAAGATTTTCCATTTACTGTATATACTAATTAAACTGTCACTGATTCAAGGACAGGGTTCAGTAATTCACAAGCAGTAGCATAAATAAAAGAAATATACGTGAACAATATTACATAAATACACAAATGCTATGCACCATTTTACTGCCGTTTCTTTCAAAAAAAGAAAAGAAAAATCTATTTCAATGAAGAAGAACCTTTGCATGAATCCCATCTTAAATGTTTGTCTCATTCACCGCAACCACTCTTCCAAATTTCATTGGTG
The DNA here is from genome assembly GCF_024489055.1 of Chanodichthys erythropterus. Taxonomy (NCBI): domain Eukaryota; kingdom Metazoa; phylum Chordata; class Actinopteri; order Cypriniformes; family Xenocyprididae; genus Chanodichthys; species Chanodichthys erythropterus. Next base: position 21,628,325 of record NC_090240.1, read on the forward strand.
AAGACAAGAGAAACATCACACCTTTAATATGTATATGGTCTTGTAGGAAAAAAAAAAAAATGCAGATAGAAAAAAAAAAAAGTTAAATGCAAAAACACTCTGGTTCATATACATAAAGATATTACTTAGTTTGCCATTTTACATATATTTATAGATATATACACATTAGTTTTCTGATAAAATGATATCCAGTGGTTGCTTTTTTCATGAATTTTATTTCTCTACAATTTTGAATTTGATTAAAAAGGGGCTGGATAAAGAGTTTAGGCCCCTATTATGTACAGTTTATACATTTTGCATTTATTCTTAACGTGAGGTCATAAGTCAGGGGAGAAAGGAACAAAGTAGCATGGGCTATGTGGAGACTTTGTTCAACTCCCTTCTTTGAAATTCAACTGTTTTTTTTTTAACTGTTTTAAATTACTTTAATATAAAAGAAAATAGAAATGCCCTTTTTAAGTCTTCCTCCATCACTGCGTCAAGCCTGTAGACTGTGCTACCACTATCAAACCACGATACATAGATTAGATACAACCGGCCATCAGCAGGCAGAGAAAGACTCACTACAGTAAGTTTTCAACAGTCCACTATCACAGAAGGGAAGAGGCTTACACCTAAGGGTCCTGGTTGGAGTGATGAGATCCGAATGGAGATCTAATGAACGCAGGATGTAAGGATTCAAGATGGGAAAACATATCAAATGCAGTGGCAGTCTTGCATCACTAGTTTTATTTGCCCTATAACCTTTCAAATTGCATCAACGTGGATCTGCACTGTGGCCCTTTCTCATTATTTGCTCCAGCGTTAAGAATGCGAGAGGATCCGGATGAGCGTTTCTACACTAAAAACATGATCTGCACGTGCTGACGCAGCTACATGATATCTACAGTCAGAAAAAGGTGGCCTACGAGACACCCGTTTGAGTTTTGATTGCTCTATGTAATGCATCGTTATATTGTAAGTCATATACTGTATCTCATTTGTATAATCAAATCAAAAAGAGTTGCACTGGCTCACTATTGTAATCATCAGAAAGCAAAATATAGATAGGAGCAAACCTGCTGCTTAAGTTTCCCTGCTTACCCGAGAAGGCAATTGCCATGGACACATTCCTGCCTTCCCCTTTCCACAGTAGCACTTAACAGTTTAATACAAAGCAGTGACGTCCCACAAACTCAATGAGGTAGACTGGGTGAAATAAACCCACCTTTTAACTCAATATAATAAAACATCTGGTGCCTTTCGAGCCACAGGCCAATAGTATTTCAACGTTATATCTCATCACAGTTCTAAGCAGAGCCACTCCAGGATTGTCTTGCCAATGTCCATGATTTTCATTGATGATTTGATGGGAGAGCGTTCGTTTGGGGGTGATAGAAAGGGTGGGTAGCGGAAAGGATAGGTCCAAGCTAAATTGTACTAGTTCATTTTTGAGTACTTACATGGCTTTAATCAAACATCTTCACTGAGTTCTAGTCTAAGAGTATTGATATGCTATAGCTTCAGTTATTTTGGTAGATGTCGAAGGGATCGATTGCAGCCAGAGTGAGCTTATTGTAGGAGGAAACAGTGGAAGTGCTTTTGGCAGAGGTGAATTTTTTAATCAACACGAAAGATTCAAGCAGGTCCAATACCATCGAGCTCATCTGTAAAAGGTTGTGGCATCAAAAGTTTACTCTTCAAAGCTTTGGCTCTTGTTGTGAATAACAAAGTCTTGTCTTTCAGGTGACTGAGAGTGAACTTTTCTTCCTCAATTCAGAGCAGCTTATTAACTGGATAGTAAGAATATAACAGGCTTTGGCGCAGGAGTGTTCTGGCACCAGGGAACCAAAGACGGGTCGGACTCTTTCTCTGTCCCTGTTAGTTCATCCACTTTCTACAATTCCAGGCTCCACAATGGCAGGGGATCTTGTGCTGATCGTCCTCGAAGTCAAACTGATAGTCATACGTCAGCTAAAACAGATTGAGAGAGGACAACACAGAGCATTATACTGGGGGAACAGCACTGAGAGCACTGGCAAATGAAAAAGCCTACTCTAACCTACCTCTTCACCCTTCGGGATCCTGCGACTAGAAATGATGATGATCTTGTCCTCTTTGTCAAACGTCACAACTTCCGCGACACAGTTGGGTGCACAAGAATGATTGACATAACTAGGGAGACAAAGAAATCATCAACTAAGACCCGAACCAAACATTTGGATTGCGAGAATAGCACAAGGAAGTTTGATCTTACCGGGCAGGACCACCAGTTAAGGTGGCATCAATCACATGCTCGTTATTGATTCGAAACATGTAGATCCCGCGGTTCTGATTGAAGAAACCAGAGAAGTTAAAAAAATGAAAACCAGAGAAAAAAATATGGCGAAAACTTGACATCTACAAACCTGCTCCTCGTAAATCTTCTCTCTGCGATTTGCAACCTCGTTGCGAATGATGGTGCCAATGTACTCAATGACCATGGTGTGTTTCTCAAGGTCTTTAGCAGCGTAGAGACCCAGTCCTTGAATGCGAGAACGGGCCAGGTACACATTGTTTTTCCACTCTGTCTTCAGTCGACGGTATTGAGAAGATTTGGAATGAACAAACTGCTTGCTGTACGGGGTGTTAATTTCCCCTGTAAATGTGCTCTGATAGGCTTTGGACATACTCGTGCTGTTCAGAGTATGAGGCCTGAGAAGCAGGATAAAATTACATTAGATCCTTACAATCACTTTCCATACTTAAAAGAGTCTTAAATCAGTTGACACATGAGGAAGCTAAAGTCTTCCATTTCTTTTGTTCATTACCGTTTGCAGTGGGTGAGAATTTTGGGTTCTGATCGTGCACAGCCTGTAGGATTTATCATGAGGGGAAGCTCCATGAGAGGATGCCGGCCATATCGGAACGTATAATTCTGACAGTTTTCCACACCAGGAAGCTGCAGGACATAAGCAAGCAGTGACAATTGGATTATATTGTTAATAATTATAATCAAGATATTTATGCAAAATGCTTTTAATAGGGATGGGAATTTAACATCCTGGTTCCAGTTCTTCAATGATTCCAGTCCATTTTTTTATGGCTTAGGCCACGTACACACTGCAGTTAAATTTGGTTGTCAGTTCACCTTTTAGTGCTTAATCGCGTTCTGTACACACACAGTTCAGTAAAATACGGGAGTGACAACTGCATTCTACAACCGAATTAACTCCCGAAAAATACAGGTAGTGACAACCGCATTTACAGAAATTCTATGCAGTGTGTACGGAACCGAACTGAACAACTAGTTGTTCTTGATGTTAACATGCATTGGAGATGTGTCTCTCTTCTGTATGCGCGGTGAATTACAGGGAAAGCACGAGCCTTGACCCATTCGTGTTGCCAGATCTTGCTAGAAAAATCTGTGAACAAGAACAAGCCTATAATAAACCAAAATAAATCCAAACGCTTTATGCTGAAAATAAAAACAAAATATCGAGACTCGCGTTTGCTCACTTGAAAAACTCCATAAACATGGTCACTTTGAGCCGAGCTTAAACAACAAGCCCAAAACGCATAAAAATGAGTGATCATGGCAACACAGAATAAGCGCACTGTGTGTGAAACAGGCTGTACAAAATACAACACAATGCCTCCATTGACTGTTTAGTAAAAGACTGTAGAATAACACTTAAAGTCTCTTAAAGGCACTTTGGTTTGGTTAAATTGCTGAAAATAACGAGTGTTTTGTCACTGTAACATGGTACTGTATTTGGTCACTATGATGGATACCAAACACGAGACACCAGAACATCGCTATGGTTTCCAAGCTGTCAATCATCAGAGTTTCGAGAATGAGTCGTGTTCCGTACACACATGTAACGATACTTAAGGGGATTCACTCCCGCATTTAAATGCGGTTGTCACTCCTGAAACTTACAGTGTGTACGTGGCCTTAAGGAATAAATATTTGGAAAAAAGAAATGCAATTGGACAAATTAGATATTTTCAACAACAGAAAAATGTAAATATAGAAAATGATTAGATCATTTAAAAAAAAAAAAAGGGAAAAATAGAAGCTTTTTTAGAGGCAGCATAAACGTAATCCAATAATTGACCTTAACTTTGCATTAAACAACAATGGTAAAATTGTAGCAACATTTCATTAATTTTTAAATATTACTGACAAAACAATGTTTATCTTTAACCACATGTTGAGATGTCGCTGATGCAGAAAACTCAGAGCACTCTTAATGTTATTCGTCAAGTTTTATTAACTGAATGATGTTCATTTCTGTTAATGGTTCAGAATAAATGCCAGTTCTCGGATCCCAACCATACTTATTTCTTACCGATTCAGTGATTCGCATCACTGCATGGACAGTAAGTCCATACATTTCTTCTCCCTTGACATGCTCGGTGAAGAGTTTCAGCATGGCAGCTTCATCACGCAGCTTGGCAACCTGCTGCACAATCTTGCACCAGATGCCTGAAGAGCAGTGGCATGACATTAGCATGATGTGGCAAGATGAATCATTCCATCAGGATTACATTTATAGTCATTTAAGAAAATTAAACTTAGATTCACATACCATCTGGTGTGGCATCTCGGAAGTGCAGGTCTTCATACCCGTGCTCTAGGACACGCACTTCAAACAGAGGTCTGCCATCCTGCTCACTAATGCGACAACGGTAGCGACATCTGCGGTTTGGCACGCGAGTGCTCCAGTAAATTCGTGTGGCCTCGTAGCCCACTGGAAAGATAGCAGTGGGTGAGTGAAACACAGCCATCTGAGAGGGCAAGAGCTGGCCCACAGCATGGAAGATGAGCCCGCCAACACGGAACATGTGAATGCGGTCGCCACGTTGCAGGATGCTTGCAATCTGCTTCACCTCATCTCGCTCGATGTAGACACGTCGAAAAACAGCAAAACTGCTGAGCTCCTCTTCACTGGGGCCTTTAAGCTTGTGCTGGGTGCAGAGCATAGTTTTGTCTTTGAAAAACATGCAACGTGCCCGAATGGCACAGGCAAAATGATAAACATTTGGGCAGCGCAAACGGTTGCAGCTGTTAGTTGCACCCGTCTTCTGACAGTAGGCACAGCGGGTGCGCAGTCCACGCCGAAGAGCAACCTCCACATTAATAAGTGCGCCGCCCTGGGTCTCGTACACCTCAGTAGACCAAAGAGCACAGTTAAGATGCACCCACAGATCGACATCGATGTTAAGCAGACGTGCAGGACCATCTGTGGCACCATCTCCTTCCTCGTGGCAGAAACAGCATTTGCGCTTGTCTCGGGGCAGCTTGTCTGGTTTAAGAGTAATGCGGAGGCGCTCCATGAGCTCTGAAACTTCACGGCTGTTCTCTTTCTTAGACCCACCCTTGCGAATAGTGATGACTATCTGGAGACGCTTCCAGCGCAGACCCTTCCATTTTTTGACCTTGGGTCGTTCTTCTTCTTCATCAGAAAGAGTCCTGCTACGGTGTTTGATGGGTTTGAGGGACATCTCTATTGTGGGGGAGTCTAGAGGAGGAGAACTGGCTGGAGCAGAAGGTTGTTCTTCTGTTGGAGCAGCTAGGGGGAGGACCACTGGATCCTGAGATTCAGACTCCACAGTAACAGGGGAGCTGTGAGCCTCCAGTTTAACTATAGGGTCAGTTTTGACAGGATCACTCGGGCTTGCGGAAGGGGATGATGTAGTCTGAACAGGTGCATCTGGTTCAGGTTTGGGCTCAGGTTGAGTGATGTTTTCTGGCTCAGCTACAGCAGATGATGGTTGTGGAGGTGGGGATGGTGATGGAGGTGGAGATACCTCAACAGGAATAACAGGCAAGTGGCGCACATCCAAGTCTGAAACATTTGTCATGTAACAGTGCTGAGCAGGTCTATCTTCTTGCTCTTGGCATTCCTGCAAAAGAGTGAAAATGTCAGAAGATATTAAAAATGTAATGTACCTCTTAAAAGTGAGAAGACATTTAGAAAAACAAATTCTCAGAAAGCTGACCTGTTTGATAAGAGCTAGAATATCGACTTGTTTTCTCAGAGTACACCCTGGGAGGGAAACGTCAAACTGCCTAAGCCACTCTGCATCATTGCTTACAGAAGGGTCTGTCTTCATACCTGAAAAAAACAAACAAAAAAAAAACAAAAAAAAAACATTCAGCTTTAGAAATACCAAAAAGCTAAAACATACTTTGAGAATAATGTTGAAAGGCAACTTGAGCACATTACCTGGGTTGGAAGAGTCAGGTACTTTCCCAGGTCCAACACCTGCTCTACCAGGACTCTGGGGAAAAGCCACCTCATAAGAACTTGGCATTCGTATTTGCAGCAGTTGGGCAACAGTCAACATCACTGTGTTGAGATTCTGTTGAAAAGAAAACAAAACAGTACTTAAACTTTGTCACATGAAATTGCCCAGTAAATTTGAGGTTATGGATGGGTTAAGACATTAAAAGAGTTAAATACCTTTGCTGCAGCTGATGAAAGCATGAAGGTTACAGACACTTCATTGCTTTTAGTTTTGTCCCACTGGCTAGATGAGGCTACAACTTTTCCATCCACTGACTCGAAGGGTTTTGTCTCTGAGAAACCTGTGTATTAGGTGAGGTCAGTCAATCATAAAAGATTCAAGCAAACAAATTAATATCATTTCCAAACAGTGACACATACTGGGGATGGCAGAACGAGGAATAATGGGGATAACAGGAGAGATGGCCCTCTCAACCTCCTCCTCTTTGGGATCCAATAGATGGGGGAAGCGTGTTGTCTCATCACCTAGTTGGCTTTCAGGTGAGGATGCAGGCACAATGCTATCTGGAGCATCACTGTCATCATCGCTCTCCATCCTGAGTTGAAAGAATCCATTAGTGCGCTGACATATGCAGAAGTTTATGATTAGTTGTTCATACTGTATTATATTTGGCAATTTACCGTATATCTTCGTTTTGGTTGTGAGGTGGAGTGGGGAGAGCTGCTAGTATGTCTACACTCTTTACTTCCTCTGGAACAGAACCTTCAATACAAGATTTAAATTTTAGGACTCTGTGCAAAAACTGTAAAGTCATACTGGCTCACTAATGAATCTGAATCAATGTACCGTCTTACCCATGGTATCTTCTGACGCCTCTGTCTCTTTTTGACTTTCTGCTATTTCCTCTACAGGTGTCACTCCATTTAGAAGTTTGTGCTGCACCGAAGGTGGAGGAGTTGGGGGAAGTGATGATGGTGGAGTTGGAGGATTGCTGAGGTTGTTCTAAAGGAAAAAGCAGCAAAGATCATTTAAAAAATATGGAGATGTAAGTGTAATTAAGTGAAATTACTGTAAAAGGACTGGAAAAGTGTTGCAGTTGTTGCAATCTGGTTTCATCTTAAGAACTTGCAACAATTTTTGGAATTGCTAGAATGAGGAATACACACACCAATCCAGTCTTCTGTAGAGTACATGGTTAAACTGAAAATACCAAACGATAGTGTACCTTTGTAAGAAGCTGGGAATAGTAGTCTGGAATATTGTCCAGCATAGCATTTCCAAATGAGCCTTTCAACTGGGTCTTGGCATTGGCTGGGCTGCTGCCAAAGGGAGCAAACAAATCCAGACTAGCAGTAATGGAGGGCTCCATCAAAGGAAGAAGAGAAAGCCCCTGTAGGTCAACCATAATTGAACAATGATTTAATATCATGACATTAATCCAAAATGTTCATAGCCATGCATTACTCAAAACAGGATGCAAAGATTCAAAAATGTAATGCCACATACCTGTTTCAGCTGCTTCATTATTGCCTCAGTTTTTCCAACTTCTTCTTTTTTAGTTTTCTTTCTAGAGTTTGGCCCACGCTCTCCAGCTTTTGTAGTACGTTTGGCCTTGACTATTGGAGTTCTCTTTGTGAGTGACTGCAGATCCTAAAAATAGTATCAGATAAGTATTAGATGCTCAAGTTCATAAAATATTTGCATAATGAAAGGACTTCCTTGGCCTACCTCCATATTGCGTGGAGTTCCTTGAAGCTTTTGCTCCAGCATTGCTAGCTTGCTATTGATGTGACCATTTATCTCATTATGAATACCATCTGAAGGCCTTTGAGATGCCAGTTGTAAGTTTTTGGTTCGAAGGAGTTTCTGTAGTAGCTGTTGGCCAGTCTCTGTCCTTTGAATTTGGGATCCAAGATCTCCTGCTTGATTTCTAGGGCCCAGAGCAGAGTTCGAAATAGCAGTGGCACTGACTGTCTCTCCAGAAATTTCTCTCTTTATGCCATCAGAATGGGCCTCTACACTACCTCCTGTGTCACACTGGATTTCACGTGGTTCCTGTTTGATGTTTTGCAGCGTCATCTTGCACATTTCATTGGGCAATGGCTGAGACATATGACCCTCAGATACTTGGGCAGTAGTTGGTGTTTGGTGTGGGTTGGGTGCTGACTGAGGAGATGGACCATTGAGTGTTAAAGAAGCAGAAAGAGCTTCAGTATTGGGACTCTGAGTCTTCATATTTGGAGATCTCAGAGGTGAAGCGACTGATCCCCCTGTCTGGCTAAAGGGGCTACCCTTTCCTACAATACCATCTGGCCTTGAAGGCGAAGACAAGTGACTGGAGAGTGACAGGTTGCCTGTCTCAGGTTTATTTAAAGACGCTGGGCTTGAACCAGGTTCTGGAACAGAGGATCCTGCAGGTGAACCTGCATGAGAAGGAGAGGCTTGAAAGGGGCTCAGTGCTGTCGCCACATGGGACTGTTGTTGCTGAAGATGCTGTGGTCCTGGTGGAGTCTGAGACATTCTCATAAGCCTTTGCTGATTAGAAAGCGGGCTTCCAGGAGAACCCTGACCCACTAACTGGCGAGGAGACATTGGTCTAGCCATATGTCCAGGTGCTGTGGCACGTACCTGACCCAGTACTGTCCTGGGCACTTGACCTCTCATCATCTGATGATGATGTAGTTGTTGCTGTTGCAACATCTGCTGCTGCTGCTGGGCACTATTAATGTACTGAGGCAAAGGTCCTTGAGAAGGCTGTTGCATAGCCCCGGCAACACCTTGATGAAACTGTGTTGCCATACCAGATGGTTGTCCCATTGCTCCAGATTGCTGTTGAGGGCCAGCTGGACCGTGTTTGCCTGCCAATCCAAAGCGGTGCTGCTGTTGTTGTGTTTCAAGACCTGGAAGCCGTGGACCAACTGGTGGCCCCTGTGGGACCTGGGGACGCATTTGTCCCTGTGCCTGACCCTGCATTCTTAGCATCTGGCCTTGTTGTAGCTGTCGCTGGGCAATCATTGCCTGAATTTGCTGCAACTGTTGGCTGGGAGTCAGGTGACGCAGTTGGGGGTTCTGCGCAATGAAGGCCTGAATGTTAATAGGGGCACGTATTGGCCCTGCAGAAGCACCAGGCCTTGGAGTCATCATCATCTGCTGGCCTCTAGGAATGCCCATCTGTTGAGTCAGTAGAGCTTGCTGCTGTTGATTTGTAATGCCAGTCATTGTAGTTTGTGCCTGACCACTATTTTGGCCAAGCACATCTTGCGGTTGTTGTGCAGCAATCTGACCAGCTTGCTGCTGGGCCATAAAGCACATTTGCTGATCTTCCTGTTTTATTTGTATGGTGTTCTGGGTCTGAAGTCCAAGTTGCATCTGTTGCTGTGGTTGTACTTTAAGATGTGTTCCAGTCTGCTGGTTGCCTACAAAACCATGTTGTTCAGTTGTTTGAGGCTGTGCTGTTGGTTGTTGACCCAGAAAAGCATGTGGTTGCTGGGGTTGTCCAACAACACAATGCTGATCTCCACTGGCTCCCTGTTGTTGCATCTGAAGTGGTGTAGGAGGTCCACCTTGTTGGGGGGGTGTTTTCGGACTAAGTATTCCTCCATCTTTATGGGCAGGATTCTGAAGATCTTGGACACCTTGTTGCAAGCTCTCAGCAACTCCTTGGGTACTCCCTGATGGTGGAGTTTCTAAAGCTCTTTGTGGCTCAGAGGGACCAGCCTGTGGCGGTTGTTTCAATTGTGAGATTTGTTGCTGTTGAAGTTGAGCAAGGTTTTTCTGCTGCTGCTGTGACATGAGCATGCGCTGAGCCATTATACTCTGCTGTTGAGGTGTGAGCTGGGCTGGTGGGCCCCTAACAACATGCTGATCCATCAAACCCTGAGGTCTCTGAAGCTGCTGAACAATTTGTTGATTACCAACCATACCCTGTGGTTGGCCTGCCAGCATATTTGCAGTTTGGGTCATTGGCTGGCCCATGACATTATGTTGTGTCTGCCCAATAGCTTGGTTCCCCATCATACCTGGAGTCGTCTGAATTAAACCCTGCCGATTTTGCTGGTTATTAATTATTCCTTGTTGTAAGTTTGGTTGCTGCTGCCCCATATTGCCCATTAAAACTTGGGCTGGCTGGTTGCCTATGGCTCCAGGCTGCTGGTTCATTACACCAGGTTGCTGAGGTTGATGTGACATAGGCTGCTGCCCCATCATCAACTGTTGTTGTTGCTGCTGCTGCTGCATTTTTTGGACCATTTGCATTCTATGCTGCAACTGTCGCTCCTGTAGAACTCTTGGATCTGGTCCTTGTGCTCCAGGGCCTTGTGGGAAAAAACCAGGAGGTGGGACTGGTTGCACAGTGCCAGCTGCAAGTGGGAGAGAAGGCTGGGCTCCACTAAAGGGTTGCATTTGTGGCATTCTAATTGGCATAGCTCCTTGAGGCATCCCTGCTTGAGGCATCCCTCCAGGTGGTTGACCAATAATTGGTCCTCCTTGTTGGCCAATCATTATTTGTCCAGGTATCTTGGAAAGCATGTGGGGCGCCTGTGTAGAGGGCCCAGGAGCTAGTATGGAAGACCCTTGCTGATGCTGCTGTTGCTTACTTCGGTACTCTGCAATAAGATTGGTGTGCTCCTTCTGCTGTTTACGTACCTAGAAAAGAAAATTTCAATGTTATGAACTGGATGACTTTAAAGACAACAAAATCTTTCTAATTTGTTTGTAAAAAGATATTTTTCATACCTGGTCCAATTGTTTCTGGATTTTACTCTGTTCCTCAGTGACCAGTTTAAGCTTTTCAGCATCTGCTTCTGCAAATTCACGCCCAGCTTTCTTTGCAGTGCGCTGCTTGGCACACAGAGCTTTACGGGATTTGCGATGTGCTCCAATTTGCTCTTCTAAAAACTTCAACTGCATTTGCAGCAACTGCTGGGTGTGCACCAGCCATTCTTCATATTGGTGCTGCTCAGCATCATCTGTTATGAGTGTGATAGGCCAAGAACATTAAAAGCATGAACTGAACTGTCTATAACCTGAATGCACAATGTGTGCCTATGTACTTTGCACAATTTGTATATTTTCCATAATGCAACAAATATAGTGAGATTTCCATGTTATCAACTAATTCTTAACTTGTCAAATGAGTTAAATTAGAATGTCCATTGTAATGTCTGATTGTTTTCTGCATTGCCAAAATCATGACTTTAAATTTGTGCTTACACAGGGAACATAATATCATAAAGGAAAGGGTAACAAGTATTTTTGCTGCAAAAATAGAAATGTAAAACATACTGATGATGCCAAATTGTGGAGGATTCGGTCTAGTTTGAACCTGGTTGCTGCCTTCTCCATCCTGAAATAGAAGGATTATGTTTAAGATACTATATTAAATTATTAAAATAAATTTGAACTACACACACACAAAAAAAAACCTACCTTGGAAGACCCAGGTGCAAGCGGAGCCTGGGAATCCTCATTTCCAGGGGCTGAAGTTAACCTCTGAGCCAAAAGAGATACTTGTTGCCTAAAGTTAAATAAAATTGAAACTGAATATGAAACAGAACTGAAAGGGGTAATTCCATGAAAATGTCAACCAGCAAATTGTTTAGCAAGGAATAAAACCCATACTTAATTATTAATTTAGATGTATATTACGGTATTAAAGAGCTATAACTGATTTAAGGAAATCAAAATGTATAATGCATAATGTATCCACCACATGAGGTATATACCATGAGGTGTTATTCAAATTATACAAAACAATTTGAGAGCCAATCTTTTTACTTTCTATGACTCTTACAGTGGTGTGAAAAAGTGTTGGCCCCCTTCCTGATTTTTTTTTTTTTTTTTTTTTTGCAAGTTTGTCACACTTTAATGTTTCAGATCAAACTAATTTAAATATTAAATCAAAGATAACACAAGTAAACACAACATGCAGTTTTTAAATGAAGGTTATTATTAAGGGAAAACAAAATTCAAACCTACATGGCCCTGTGTGAAAAAGTGCTTGCCCCCTAAACCCAATAACTGGTTGTGCCACCCTTAGCAGCAACAACTGCAATGAAGCATTTGTGATAACTTGCAATTAGTCTGTTACAGCACTGTGGAGGAATTTTGGCCCACTCATCTTTGCAGAATTGTTGCAATTCAGCCACATTGGAGGATTTGAGCATGAACCGCCTTTTTAAGGATAAGGATTGAGGTCAGGACTTTGACTAGGCCACTCCAAAGTCTTCATTTTGTTTTTCTCCGGCCATTCAGAGATGGACTTGCTGTGTGTTTTGGATCATTGTCCCGCTGCAGTTCGCTTCAGCTTGAGGTCACGAACAGATGGCTGGACATTGTCCTTCAGGATTTTTTGGTAGACAGCAGAATTCATGGTTCTATTTATCACAGCAAGTCTTCCAGGTCCATCACACTACTACCACAATATTTTACTGTTGGTATTACTTTTACGCCAGATATAATGGGACACACACCTTCCAAAAAGTTCAAGTATTTTTCGAGTATTTTCCCAAAAGTCTTGGGGATCATTAAGATGTTTTCTGGCAAAACTGAGATGAGCCTTTACGTTCTTTTTGCTCAGCAGTGGTTTTTGTCTTGGAACTCTGCCATGCAGGCCATTTTTGCCAGTCTCTTTCTTATGGTGGAGTCATGAATACTGACCTTAACTGAGGCAAATGAGGCCTGCAGTTCTTTGGATGTTGTTGTGGGGTCTTTTGTGACCTCTTGGATGAGTCGTCGCTGGCTCTTGGGGTAATTTTGGTCAGGACAACCACTTTTTCACACAGGGCCATGTGGGTTTGGATTTTGTTTTTCTTTCATAATAAAAACCATTTAAAAAAAAAAAACTGTTGTATTTACTTGTGTTATCTTTGATTAATATTTAAATTTGTTTGATGATCTGAAACATTAAAGTGTGACAAACATGCAAAAAAATAAAAAAAATCAGGAAGGGGGCCAACACTTTTTCACACCACTGTTTATAATTGTGCATTTCAAAGTGTATTGCATCTCTCAAAATGTAAATTTGTCACATGTCTAACAATTTCCTGATTTAAAATCTTGCCTAAAACGTAATTTTTCCTGATACCTGGACTATCTACTGATCAACAATACCCAAGTGTCTTAATAAAGACAAAAAGAATACCTATTTATTCCAGGTGGTACACCCATTGGATCTTGAGCCAACACCCTCTTAATTCCTTTCAACGCAACCATTTTAGCCTTCGCAATAGGATCCATTATGTCATCTGTCATGAATTTATCCAGCTCTGAGAAAAGATATTTCCAAAAACAAATTAATTTTTCGGATAATAGAAAATGAGAATTAACATTTGATGGAGCTCATTTCAACATACCTTTATCTGGGAAAAAGTTGCTGGCCAAGTTTTGCTGTTTAACTATATGTGGAGGTGGTGCTGTCTGTTGCTGAGGAGTAATACCAGGATGAATTCTGCCGGGCTGTCCACCTCGTAAAATGCCTTGCTGCTGTCCCATTGCTGCATGGGGAGGTGAAGGAATTGCAGCACCAATTAACCTCTGCTGCTGTTGTGGTAACACATGAGGTGGCCTAGCCACCATACCTGCTTGAGGCACAATGCCCTGTGATGGATGGTGGTGCTGTGGCATCATAATTTGATTTGGCCCCTGAGGAGGCTGTTGCTGATTCTGAATGCTGTGAAGTTGACTACCAATCCCTCCCTGTAGAGCACTTAAATGCTGCTGCTGTTGTTGTTTCTGAAGCTCCTTCTTTTCATGCTCTAAAAGATCTTGTATTAATAAAGGTAGTTCACTTGCTTCCAGTGAGCTTTCTACTTTGTCTAAATCTTCCGCTGTAGAGTGGTGGCCAGCATCTGGCAACCCAAGTGGATCATTACCCAGGTCTGGATGTGGTGCAGCTGGTGGAAAAGACAGTGTATCTGCTTGGCTGGGAAGGGGAAAAGGTATACCACCTAAACGGACGGTGTTCAAAGAAGCAGTTGCAGTCTCTGGTTGATTAGAGGCTTTTGTTCCACTGAGCAAAACCGACACAGTTTCACTGAGATCATCTTTAACCGAAGCTTGTCCTGACTGTGGTTGTTCAACCAATCCCTTGTCTTCAAGTTTTACAGAGGACAGTCTAATAGCATCAGATGACTCTACTTTTGGAGTATTGGTAGCAGACGAACTCTCAGTCTTTAAAGGTGGTTGAGTGGTAGTTGTGCGCGTGTCCTGGCAAGCTAAATCCACTCTTGGTTTCTCTTCAACCTTGATTTCTACATTAGCAGAAGACCCTGAAGGTCCTTCCCCCTCTGCTTCCACAAGTCGTAACTGGTCAGAAAAAACATCTTTGGGATCACCCTGATCAAGCTCAGGGTCAGTGTATGCCAGCAAATCAAATTCATCACTGTTGAGCAGATCATCCAAATGAGGATCATTGGTCTCAAGATTGTCGAGGTTTCCCAAATCATCATCACCTTTATCAGGATCAAGGTCAAGAGTAGCAAGATCATCATCCTCCACTCCAGTTTCTGCCACTGTATCACCCAGCCCTTTGGAAGCAAAGGCATCCTCTAGGTCAGACTCAGGTAGGTCAACTGGATTTACAACAGTCTGTTGACCTACAATTGTACTTGTTTGAGGAAGCTGTTGAGAAGTAGTGTGAGAAATGGGCGTTTTAGGTGTAGTAGTTGGCACCTGCTGCGGCTGTAGTTGAGATTGAGGAGGGGGTACATTGCTTTGTTGTTGCATTAATAAGTCCATGCCACCCTGCTGCAGCCCAAGTCTAGGATCACGCATCCCCTCCGCTGAAGCATCGAGAGATGGTGGCAAGTTCTGCTGAACAAAAGCAGCATTCATTTCCTGCTGTGGAAGAAACATGCGTGGTCTGGGTATAGACGCCCTTTGCATAAACTGAGGACCCAGTGGCATCCTCTGGGAATTATGCCTCAACTCTATAAACTGAGGTGGTGCTCCGGAAACATGGCTTTGTACAGCCTCTGCGCCAGTGCCTGTAACCCCTGTCAAAGGATTAGGGATGTTCTGCATGGACTGCATGTTGAGAGAATTGTTGATGGGAGTATTAAGGTGCTGCCTGGGAACGGCTTCGATCATAGATGGTTGTGGGAACCTCCGTGGAGCACCTTGGTTTTGCCACTGTGCAGGAAATGGTGGGCGAGGATACATCCCCTGAGAAATATTGGGCCCAGCTTGCCTACATAAAAAGTGCAGATTATAAAAAGCTAATTGTAAAAGTAACATTTATAAGGACTGTGTAAAACCAAAACCAGTTGTATTTCTTCAGCTCATTGTACCTTAATGCACTGGGCTCCATAGTTGCTGGTGTCCCAGGAGGAGGTGGGCGGCAAAGCTTTTCATCCACTGTTCCCATTGGCATCCTGCTGCCAAGTGCTGCCTGAGCAACCACAGCTCTGTCCTGATGGATGTAAGGTGATGTTATGCCAACTAACAAAATACTTTTGGCTGTTTGAGCTGCACAATCAATCGAAATAAAACTGCAATCACGTATGGCATAGTGCGGTTATCAAATCACAAAGAATGCGATTTAGTTGGATAAATATAAATAAATGCGGCTCCAAAAACTCATCGCTACATGTGCTCTGAGATTGGGTCAATTTAAGTGTGCATTTGGGAATGCAACATGTGGCAACCATGTTCCCAAACTTGAAATGAGAAGCTCCAACTATTGTCAACAAAAGAAGCTTTAAGGGCTTCCTGCAGTTTTTTGCCCAAAAAAAAAAAAGCTTGTGTGGTTTAATGTTTAAAAGTGAAGGAATTTCAATATTAGTATTGTAATTTTACAGTTCTATTAAAATATGTATTTTTTTAAATAATATTTAGATATTATTAATTTCTATTAGTAATAATATAGTTTTTTTAGTCATGCTGTTATGTAACACTGTTTTGGGCCAAATTAAGCAGCCCTAAAAAATGCACAGAAAACTGGAGCTTAGTTTACAGTTTCATCAGATTCATTAAATAACTTGCAATATTAAATCACTATCAATACCTGAGGGTAAGGAGGTGGTGCTCGCTGGCTTTTGTCTTGCTGAAAGGCCGGCATTTCCCCACTTGGCCAATTCTGAGCAGGATTACTCACCACAGGTGATTCCTTCTCTTGGCGAAGTGAGTTTCTCTGCATTTTTTGTCTTATCAAAAACTCTCTTAATCGCTGCCTCTGTGGTACATAAAACAAAAAAGTAAAATTCAAATATACTTAATTCTACCCAAAACTCTGTAAATTTGAAAGTCTAATTGGTGTTTACTTTACCTGTCTGTGCTTTTCTAACTCGGATGGACTAAGGCTCATGAGAGCTGGATCCTGTCCAGCTGACAGGTCTGACATATCCTGCGTCCCTGGCATGTTGGGTAAATGTGGAGCATCTGTTGGCCGCACAGTTGTTTCTTGGTTTCCAGGTTGAAGTGCTATTCTTGAGTTAAAATCAGCACCCACTGGTTGCTTCAGGGATTGTGGCTGCTGGAGATGGACCTGAGCTTGCTGAGTAGTCATCATCTGCTGCTGGCCAACTACTTGTTGTTGGCCCATTTGAATCCCTACACCAGGACTGCAGCTGAAAGCAGGGGGTTTTCCAGAGAGCGGATCTGCTACTGAGGGTGAGCAGGGGGGTTGCTGGTTATGATGAGGTGAGCCTCTATAGGGGGAGTTACCTTCTGGTGCTACAGAAGATGGGCGAGGGGGTTTATGCAGTGAGGCAAAGGGATCTCTGGACTGAGGTCGTGAAGGTGGGCGGGAGTAAGGGTCAGGCGACTGGAAGCGTGGAGTGGCTGGCGACTGCACAGAATGCATATCATTGGAAATAGCTCCTGGTGTGAGAGGCGACTGAGAACTTCCTTGTGACTGAGGACTGGAAGGCAATCTTGAATATGTTTCTTGCTGAGGTGCAGGAAGCCTTTGGGGTACAGGAGAGGAGCCATCGCCTGACTGAGGTCGCGGTGTGAGAGGAGGCTGGGTGTAAGGGTCAGAGAACGTGGAGGGAGACTGGCGGTAGCTCTCAAGAGGATGATTAGGAGAGGCACCTGGAGGGTGTGAAACAGACAAGCCACCTGCATCCCCCTGATGCATACGAGGTGTCATGGGGGCTTTGAATAACCCATCTCCAGAGTCCAAACTAGCAGGAGAACCAGAGCTTAGGTCTTGTCTGCCAAAAGAAGAACGTGGAGATGGGGCATTAAATTCTGCCCTATTTGGGCCCACCCCTGCAGGTGAAGAAGCTATTGCAGATGGAGATGAAGCATGATCTTGTCTGGCATGCTGGCCACGATAAGGATCGCCACACTGTGTTGTATGAGGTGGTGAGAACATCTGCGAATCTCCAGGTCCACCAGGCCTAGGTCGAGGACTCTCCGGTGGACCTAAGGCCTCCTGAGAGGGCTGCTGAGGTTTGGGGATCTGCTGTTGTGATCTAAAAAATGGGTCAACCTGCTGGGCCCTACGAGGAGTCCCTGGTTGCATGTCAAGGGAGCCGAAACTGGCTGGCCGTCCCTGAGTAGCACCCTGTGAGCCAGGCATAGAATATCCTGAGGAAGAGGCTGGCAAGGGGCTGGAAGAAGGCTGCGAGTAAGGGGTAGATGGCTGAGACTGAAGGTGCGGAGACTGAGAGGGAAGTTTAGAAAATGGGTCCGTCTGCAAATCAGCTGAGCATGGAGTTTTGAGGGGTCCATCGGGAAAAAAGGCTGAGGATGCAGAGTCTGGAGCATGGGGGTAAGGACTCTCAGCAGAGCTTGGCTGGGAGGAAGTGGATACAGAGCCTGAGGGTGGGGGAATTTGGAGGTGCAGATTGGGGCGCTCCCCTTTAATACGGCCAGGCTCAGTTTTGATAGGCCGACATACTTGACTCTCTGCCTGCTGTTGAGAAAAATAAAGAAAAATGTTTACAAATACAATGCAAACACATCAAATGATTTTAAATGCACTGAATAAGATGGTCACATACCTTCTGTGCCTTGTTTATTCTCTGAGCAGCCCTATTATCTTTGGCCTTTTGCTGAATGGATAAGGGACAAGTGGTAAACAAATGGAAGAACAAGAGACAGTACTTTAAAATTAAGTTACAGGTTCAAACCAGCACCTACCAGATAAGGAACCTTGTCTGCAGCTGAAACCTTCCGCCAAATCTTCATTATTTGTTTGCAACGACTTGCCCAGTCTATGGAAAAAAGGAAATAATGAAGCAGGCCTAACAAATCTCTAGCCATGTAAGCCCTCCATTTTTTTAAGTTAAAGTGGAATTTGCAGGTACACATTCAAAAGTCAGTGTAATACTAACCAGGGTAGTCCTGTTTGAGACTAGGGAAGTTCATGTTAGCATATAATACAGGAGAGATGGTAGATAGATTTCCCAATTCCTCATCTTTCTCCCAACGCTGCAGACTGCGCTGATTATAGGAGAGGCCATCACCTTCCTGTTCAGTAGGCGTTGGAGGAGTAGAAGGGGTGGCTGGAGTGGATGGTGTTGCCCATGGACTTTCCTCATCCTGGTCTGGACTGAAAAGACCACCTCGATCACTGGAGATGAGAAACAAAGTACATTTAAAGGAGGTGAAATCCATAAGGGGACAAAAGGGAGAAGGCAAAGAAAAAAGCTTACCGTATGTCGAAAAACGGGGACTGGGAGAGACCTGAAAAAGAGTCCATCATACCAGTTGAGGGGAGTGCACCAGATAAGGAAGCACCTGTAGTTAAATCATGGTGATTTTTTTTTAAGTGTATACATGTATAACAAATCTAACTTATATAACATCCTGTGTGAAAAAAATATGAAAATAATTTCATATATAAAATTCTGCCCATACCTGGAAGGAGGTTTCTTTGAGGGAAACCACTTTGATTTGAATCACTCTCCTGAACAGGCTTAATGCTAGGCTGCAGCGGCCCACTCACAGAACTACCCTCAGTGGGTCCAAGTACTTTGCGGAAGAACTGCTCAGAATCCTGACTTTCTAGTCCCAGAGGGAGATCTGGTGGGTGAAAGGGTGGTCTTTTGAGTAATACAACCGTTCATGACACCAGGTACCTCACTTTTTTTCTTGAAAAAAGTATTTACCTTCATTCTTCTGTATGTCAGACCCTTGTGCACCTCCTGAGCTCTGATCCGTGTTGGAAACTTGCCCAATTGCTCCTGGCCCTACTGCTAAAAAATGTCATGCAAATAAAATATTATGTTAAGACAACATTCACAAAAAAACAAACTAATACTTCAGCTTTGAAAATCCTACCTGCTCGATCAACTGGAGGCTTAGATCCTTCAACCTCTTGCTTTAGCTCCATAGGAAGGCCAGTTGGCCTTACTGTGGACTCAGCTGTAAGAACAAAATTCAACAGATGTTTAAATTTATGCCACAACTAACTTTATTACTCTCAAACACTAGCATTGACGTAGTGCCTTACCTGGTTCTGAGGCTGTATTTCTGGCCCCATTTCCAGGGAGAGGAGGTCTCAGAATGCCCTGCGTATGTCTTTGGGGTGGAGGAGCAAGAAAAGCTCTTTTACTCTGATCAAGCAATGTCTTGCCAAAGAAAGCCTCCTGTAGGTATGCAGGAAACATGTCCTCCAACTTGCTCTTTTTTCTGCCCCTGCGCTTTTTGGCTTGCTCACCCTCTCCCTCTGCTGTCTTTGCCTCTGGGACATCAAGAGGTATATCAGGATGAGGTCCTACATGAATAAAAACTGACTGTTAAAATAACTGAGTTATATGAATGTGTTGAATGCTTTGAGATCCTAAAAGATGTTGAGGCTAAAAAAAACAAAACAAACCCAAGCAGTTAAGGCAGTTGCACCCACAGACATTTTTTAGTAGTTGGCAAGGACATTAGCATTTTGATCACATCAGATTACAGCATAGTTTGTTGGAAAACTATACCAGAGTGCTCAAAACATTCCAAGACTCAACACTTATCCAACAAAACCCAACGAACATTAGATGCTGGGGCAATGTGAATGCCAATTTGGACACACTTGCCTTCCTCAAGTTTCGTTTCAGCTGCTTGACCTTCAGGAACAGCATCACCAGAGGCAGACAGACTCCTCCTCATTCGTGTGTGACACTTTCTTTGCCTGACCATGAACCCTCCAATCCCTACAAGTGAAAAATCAGCAATTAACAATTTCTTTCAAAGCACAGAACACTGATACAGCTATTAGGAAATAAAACAGCTAGTGACCTGGTCTGTATGGTTTCCGCTTTCTCTTCTTCCCGTCATCAGTCTCTTCTACTCCTCCTTTGAGAGTTTCACAGTCAGCCATGCCCTCTATACCTCCATCTGTCCCAGTTTCTCTGTCCACTCCTCCATCCCTATCTGGGCTCCCAGGTGCTTCCAGCTTAGGCTCACATTCCATTGCTTCTGCACCTCCTATAGCAATTTCAGTTCTCAATATTTGCATTCACAATCACAGTGCGTCACCACACTGATTTAACACAATGTTCCAGTAAAACAGCCTTCTTTAGAGAGTTCTTTAGCCATTTATATACACTGTACCAGCCTTCACTTGCAACAAAGATAAAAAATAATTGGTCAACAGAGGATAAAAATTATTCATCTTAGTAATAAACTGACCTTTCCCCTCATCACCATCTGCATCGCCTTCTTTTAGCTCATCGATACACATGGTGCCCAGTCGGGACCGGCGCTGCCTGCGCTTGTGCAGGGGTGACATGGAGATGCTTCGCAATAAAGACATGCCAGTCTCTGTTAGCCAGACACCCTCCAGACGATAAAATTGTGGCTCTGAGCAAGTGGATGGAGAAACAGAGATAAAGTCAGATAAAAATAGCAAATAAATGAAAGCCAGACAACTAATTATTAAGCAGACACATACCTGGTTCTTTCATTTTGAAAGCCGACATCATAGGAGACTCCACTACGAGAGATACATAAAGGTTATTATTTAGTGAAATAGATGTAAAAATTTGAATTTCTAATCAAAACTATCATGAAACTCACCGATAGGCCTGGGGACATATGGAGTGCAGGCTGTACAGGCAAAGCCTTCATCAGATGCTTGTTCAACCTCATCCTCAGTGTAAAGACTCTCACATACAGCATGAACCCATCTATGAAAGCAAAAAGTAATATTGTGAAATATTTCAATTTAAAAATGTAATTTATTCCTGTGATGACAGCTAAATTTTCAGCAGTTTTCAGTGCCACATGTTCCTTTTAAAATGCTGATTTGGTGCTCAAAAAATATTATCAATGTTGAAAACAGTTGTGCTAGTTAATATTTTTGTGGAAACCATGAAACATTTGAGTGGTCGACCGATATTATTGATTTTTTTTTTTTTTTAGATGGCCTATGCTGATATAGTTGTGCAAGGTGGCAGATGACCAATATATATTGTTTATAATATATATTTATTTGACTTAATATTTAATAAATTAAAAATAAATCATTTGAAAATGATTTTTTTTTAAATAACAGACTTGAACTTTATATGGCAACTTCTTAACTCTATAAATCTATTACAGTATTTGTCTACACAAAAGAAATTGTTAAAAAAAAAATATGAAGTAAAAAAAAGGAAGTATACACTTTAGTTAACAGGGCACTCGGTAATCTGGTAAGTTTGTGCACACTTTTCGTATACTTTCTTTGTTCTATCTTTTAACATATTAGACACAACTGTTAAATAGAGACCAACTAATGAAGATGGACAATGGGAGCTTGTGTGCTTTATTAAAGACCCCTGTGGTGAAAATCAAGTTTTTAATGTTGTTTATATGTCTATGTAGTGTTTTTGATATGCTTTAAAACAAACCATGTGCAAATTCTTAAGTCAGCACCATTGCTGAGTATTTTATGTTTGAAACTGCAGTAAACCAAAAAGGGCTGTGCCATGTGTGTGAGCGCATAGGGGCTCGTGCCAAAGTAAAGTGACAGCTGACTTGAAGTAAAGCCAATAAAGCTCATGTTTTCGTCCTTCGAAATATTTTAATACATAGCTAAAACAATATTGCTTTGAGTGTGTGACCGTGATTCGTGCGCACAGTCAGTCAGTGTGGCACGTCAAGTTCTGAGAGAGCTATTCAGTCCATTATAAATTCTGATTTTGGCCGCCTCTGGAATGGATCAAACCATAGATATTAGCCTACCTGATAACTTCAAGTAAATACGCTGGAAATCCGTGCTCATTCAAGGAGGTGTTAAGCTGTTGAACTGAATATACGAAGCGAAGAAAGTTTTCTTAAATATCCACAAGTCACTATAGCAACACTAGACTCTCCGAGCTGCTACGAGCGAGTGGAGGCGGGGCTAATTTGCATATTCATTGATCCGTGTATATTAAATGAGGCAAGGCGAGTTACAATCAAGCTATTTTAAGGCATGAAGAAATTTTTTTCACTTGATTTTTTTTTTTTTTTTAAGTTTGTCATTTTGGTGATCAAATATGAGTTTTAAGGGATAAAATAATTGACTACAGGGGGACTTTAATATAACATATTGCAGTTACTGACCTGTCACAGTGCTGACACTGCAGAAGCAGCTCCTCCTCCATGAAGTTCTCTCGACACACAGGACATGTTACCAGGCTGGCACACGGGCCGCAGTGATTGTAGTTATTTTGCCACTCACAGTGGAACCCAGGGGAGCTAGCACCACACTGCATACAGCACACACACCTGAAGGGGGTAAACCAATGGTTCGGTCACAATATTTTCTCTTTGGGCTCCCAACTGGCACATATAATCACTGTACGGAGGCAATGACATACCATTTGCACTTCCAGCCTCCCTTGGGCACAGTCTGTAAGGGTGGGTCCAAGCAATAAGTGTGATAGCTGACATCACAGTCGTCACAAAGCAGCAATCGGGCAGGATCTGAAGCCTTCCCGCACACCTCACACACAATACACTCAAGACAACGCCAGCCTTTTCTTAACATCATCTTGGTGATCTATAGAGGAGAAATCCAAATAAAGAAATAATGAGGATCTGTGTGTAATGAGGGTCACCATACAGAATAGAGTTTAAAAAGCTTACCTTGCTGTTCACACAGTATGGATGATAACATTGTGCACACTGAGCACAGGCTAAAAGCTGGCCCTCCACACCTTGTCCAAAACTACCACACACTACACACATGTCCTGTAACACACACACACACAAAAAAAAAAAAGACAAATCAATTTTATGTTCACTTGTAACACTGAATTTTATAGGAAGTTGAAATAATAATGAAAGTTTGATTCGTACCTGCTGCAGGACAAACTTATCAGTGTTGGAGAAAAGTACCACAGTATTTTGCATGGTGTCATCTTCCTCCTCATCTTCTTCTTTGCTAAGTCCAGTGTCTGCAGTCATGCTTAGCTGTAAATATTATAGACGCATTTAATTTAATAGATGCATTAAACTTCTTTTTTTTTTATTCCTTGTCTAGCAAAAGAGGTAGCGGCTGTTTCAAGGATTTACAGTGCACTATGTTGGGATATATGTCACAGTTACAAGATTTCAGAGTTTAAAAGTTGTTTTTTCATTAAGGACACAAAACACTTTACAAGTCAGCATCTCCTAATTATGAGAATTCTGACATGATGTAAGTGCACTGTAAAGGGTTAGTTCATCCAAAAATGAAATTTATGTCATTAATTACTCTCCCTCATGTCATTCCACACCCATAAGACATTAATTCGTCTTCGAAACACAAATTAAGATATTTTTGATAAAACCCGATGGCTCAGTGAGGCCTGCATCACCAGCAATAACACTCTCCTACTAAAGACATATTTAAAACAGTTAATGTAACTGCAGTGGTTCAACCTTATTATTATAAAGTGACTAGAATACTTTATGTGCATCAAAAATAACAAAATAGCAACTTTATTCAACAATATCTAGTGATGGGTGATTTCAAAACACTGATTCATGAAGCTTCGAAGCTTTACAAATCGTTCGTTTCAAATCAGTGGTTCGGAGCGCGTATCAAACTGCCAGAGTCACGTGAACTATTGAAGTTTCAAAACACTTATGACGTAACGAAGCCTCGTTTGCTGAAATCATGGGATTTTGGCGCTCTGAACCACTGATTCGAAACAAATGATTTGTAAAGCTTCGAAGCTTCATGAAGCAGTGTTTTGAAATCGCCCATCACTAGATACTGTGGAATAAAGGCACTATTTTGTTATTTTTGGCACACAAAAAGTATTCTCGTTGCTTCATAATATTAAAGGGATAGTTCACCCAAAAATGAAAATTTGATGTTTATCCGCTTACCCCCAGTGCATCCAAGATGTAGGTGACTTTTTTTCTTCAGTCAAACGCAAATTATGATTTTTAACTGCAACCGCTGCCGTCTGTCAGTCAAATAATAGCAGTAGATGGGAACTTGAACAATAAGAGTCGAAAAAACTTCCATAGACAAATCCAAATTAAACCCTGCGGCTCGTGACGGCACATTGATGTCCTAAGACACGAAACGATTGGTTTGTGCGAGAAACCGAACATTATTTATATAATTTTTACCTCTAATACACCACTATGTCCAACTTTGTTCAGCTTCCTGTTAGTGAGGTCAAAAAACGCGTTGTGATGACGGAAGTGATGTCTCACCCATATACTTCAATGAGCGCGAGACATCACTTCCGTTGTCAGAGCGTGATCCGACCTCACTAGCCGGAAGCTGAATGAAGTTGGACATAGTGGTGTATTAGAGGTACAAAAATTATCTAAATACTGTTTGGTTTCTCGCACAAACCGATCGTTTCGTGTCTTAGGACATCAATGTGTCGTCACGAGCCGCAGGGTTTAATTTGGATTTGTCTATGGAAGTTTTTTCAACTCTTATTGTTCAAGTTCCCAATCACTGCTATTATTTGACTGACAGACGGCAGCGGTTGCAGTCAAAAATCATAATTTGCATTCGACTGAAGAAAAAAAGTCCTCTACATCTTGGATGCCCTGGGGGTAAGCAGATAAACATCAAATTTTCATTTTTGGGTGAACTATCCCTTTAAGGTTGAACCACTGTGGTCACATGAACTGTTTTAAATATGTTTTTAGTAGGCATTGAAATAGGGAGTGATATTGTTGGTGATGCAGGCCTAACTGAGCCATAGGATTTTATCAAAAATATCTTAATTTGTGTTCTGAAGATGAAGGTCTTATGGGTGTGGAACAACATGAGGGCGAGTAATTAATGACAGAATTTTCAGTTTTGAGTGAACTAACCCTTTAAACAGTTACAAAATATAATTTAATGGCTAAATCAAAATTTAAATGCCACATGTGTACTATTTATATAAACTATTACAGTATTTATACAATTTAGCTTTTAGATTTATTTTTTAATTTTAACTTAAGTTAATACTTTTGTTATGTGCTTTTGTCATTTGTTTTTAATTTTTAATTGTATTAACTGAAATAATAACTTTATTTAAGCTTTTAGTAACTTTATTACTTTAGCATTTTATTACTTAAACTCATTTCAGTTATATATAATATTTATATTATATTTTGTATTTTTTTATTTCCATTAATGAAAATATTTTAGTTAGTAACATGGGGTGTAAACTTAAGTTTACATTAAAATGAAACATGCCTTAAAACACTATTAAAGGAAGATCTTGCAGATGAAGTGAAGAGCTTACTATAAAGGCGTCAATGCAAGAGGCCATTGCTTTGAGACGTGACCGTCCACGACCTCTTCCACCACCACTGCCACCACCACCACCTCGTGGCCGCCGTTTCCCTGGGAAACCGCTGCCTCGGCCCTAAAGGACCAGAAGATAAATTTATGAGCATCAAACATAACTACTCTTGGACTAGTGGAGAACCAAAATTAATTCAGAAAAAGTTTAGAGACTGACATCCACCTGCTTTACCCGTGAGCGTCCTGGAGAACCCCTACGCTTCACTTTCTCCCCATCGGGCTTCAGTGGATCAAAAGGCAACGAGTCCTCAGTTTCGGTGAGCAGCGAATCAGAACGGGTCCTGCCAGCTGGCACCAGGCTGAGTTCCATGGACAGCATCTGAGAGTCTGCCTCAGCCGGCGAGCCAAGGAAACCACTGCTGCTCTCGTCACCATGGCTAATGTTTGATGTCTCATCGAGGACCAGCTCGGGCTTCATATCCTCTTGCATCTCCTTCCTGGACTGATCGTCTTCTCCCTGACTGTCATCTTTGAGGAGCGACTCCTCTAAGGATTCCTCCACCCCCTGCTCATCCTCCTCTTCCTCATCCTCAGACTGGCCCATTCTGTCATCAGTGTCAGATGCAGGGGGCAATTCCATCTGAGAAGCAGGTGGAGTCGTCCTGTCTATTGCCTCTTGCCGCGTCTCAGAACTCTCGTCCTCCAAGTCCATCGCAACTGGCTCTGCTTCTTCCAAAACAGGGAGTGTGATTTGAGAAGATTGAGAACACAGGCTTGTTGGAGGCTTTGTTTCAGTGGCCTCCACTGTACTGTCCAACTCTGTCTCTGTTTGAGGAGGCCTGTCTTGCCCTTGCGACTCCTGCCTTTCTACAGGAGTCTCGGGTACATCAGGTTGGGCTTCCTCTATAGTGTCAGGGACAGGACTGTCTGGGCTATCCTTCATAGGAGGGTCCTGAGTGTCCTCTGATTTTTCTTCAACGGCCTCTGTAACCACTGTTTCACTGGTCCTCTCCTCCTTTTGTTTTTCATCCATATCTACTGAAGACAACAACCATAAGCACTTCAAGCATCCAAAAATCTCTTAAAAGAATAATAGTCTGTAGCATGGATAACATGAAAGAAAGTAAAAATCTGAACTATGGTTTCGAAACTTACTTGAAGGCATAGCTAAAGGAGCCTTTTGCTCTGTAGAGACCTCACTGTGCACATCGGTCTCTGTGGAGCCCTCAGCACCTTCTGGCCGCTGTTCCTCCTCTATAATGCTTTCTTTCACTTCTGCCATTCCAACCACCTCAAGCTCTGTCCCTAAAATGAAACATCAGCTCAATATCTAACATCTAATATCAGTCAATAATACTCAGTTCACAGAGGAGAACTGAAACTAGGGCTGGGTATCACCAACTAATCCATGATACCACATACACATTGCTATTCAGAAAACGCACTGACTGCAAAGCAGCATTCAGAACTGAATTAAAAGGAGCATTTTAAAATCCAGAATTTTCAATTTTACACATCAGATACACTACTGTTTTTTTTTAAAAGAAATTAATACTTTTAAGCAGTAAGGATGTATTAAATTGATTGGAAAACCAGCAAAATAACACCTAATGGATGATTTACAAGAATACAGGCAATAGGAATCAGTGTTTACACTACAAATGCAATGTCACATGCAATTCTGACAACCTCTGAATGTAGTTAAAAAAAATAAAAAATACAGTCAAAAGAACATTTTGGATCCTATTTAGTCCTTATCACATGAGACCTGTTTTAAGGAGCCCTTTAAAACAGTTAAAATCAGTATTAAAGAACATACCCAATTCCATTGGCACCTCCAAATCAGCTTTTTCATCTACATGTGTGGATGACACCTCAGACTCGATTGGAACCTCATCTGGGATTTCTTTGCAGAGCACACAGATGCATTTCTCCTCAGGAGGCCCTGACAGAGAGGCACAATCACTGTGTACCCATCTGCGGAAAACATCAAACAAGTTAAAAATATGCAAAGAGACAAATCAAAGTCAGTTTATTTGTTACTTCATGGCAAATACTGCTTAACACTAGTGAATTTTTAAAGGTCACCTCCATTTTAGTAAACTGCTTCTTTGCACAGCACCAAATGCTCTGTTCTAGACAAGAAAGCAGCTCACCTGCCTGTTCTTTACGGCAGGAGGCAGACAAACTAACCTGTGGCAGATGGCACAGCAATGTTGGAGGGAGGCCGATGGCTCCACGGCTTTACTGCACACGCCGCATACAGAGGTGCGCCTGCGCTGGCAGCCATCGCATACCGTGTAGCTCTCAAACCACTGTTCAGAGCCAGGAAGCTTCAGCCCTCGCATGCCACAGTCAATACACACACGGCACCGCTGAAACAGACATGCAAATGAGGTCAGCCAAACCAATAGAGTGATATTTCACTCACAAAAATCACATTTTCCTATTTGCCAAACATCTGTTCAAACTGATATCGCCATCACACGCCACAATCACTCAAAGGGACACCATAAATGGAATGGCACACATATTGAACCTCCTTAGAGGCAATTCACAAAAAATGCGTTTTTGTGGTTAAAAATGCGAGACGCAGGGCAGTGAAACAAAAAAGGATTTGCATGCCATAAAAACACACTAGAGACGTTGAACTTGACCACCATGATTTTAGAACAAGACAAAGGATGCGAGACGTGACCACAACAGTCAAAGGTGTCCATCTAGAGCATAGAAAAACGATGGAAACAGCGGAATGCAAAAAGGTGTTCTGTGTGAACAACCTCTAAAAAGTACTTAGATGACATTTTATTTGAACTGGATGAACACCTTTTGTGTTCCAGAGACATGGTGGTGAGATTAAAAATTATGCCAATTTTCATTTTTAGGGGAACCTTGGCTGAAAAATTCAAGTGGTTTCTCCCACCAGTTTTGGGTATGAGTAAAGAGCAGAGCAACTATGTAAATAAACTGCACAGGTCTAATTTCTGCCTTAAATGGTGATAGATTAAGGGCATGTAAGAGTGAGTCATGAGTATAAGCTTACTTTGCACTTCCATGAATCAGGGGGCACAGAGTCCATGGCTGGCAGTAGACAGAAGGTGTGGTAGCCCTTGTCACAAGCATCGCAAACCAGCATCTTCGAATCCTCTCCTGGTTGTCTGTACGTCATTTAAAAAAAAAAAAAAAAACACCACAAAGTTTGTGTGAACACCAATAGTTTCATTACATCAACTTGACGTAAAGATGCAAGAAGCATTCAAACATACCTGCAGGTCTGGCAAACCTTGCACTCGGGACACTGCCAGCCTGACCGCTGAAGTGGCGTAGCACTGATTTCTAGACAGGCGTCATGATAGTGCTGCCCACAGCCCGTACAGTATAGCAAACCCGACAGGTCCCCAACGGAGTCGCAGACTGCACACCACGCCTCCTCTCCGGCTGCAAAACAAAGTGCCATCTTAACAACCGTGAACGTTATTTACTGATAATAAAGCATCTCTTCCGCTGCAATTCCATACCAATCTCCTCTGCCTTGTCTATGTGCTCTGGACAGAGGAGCGCCAGCTGCTTCATGGACTGGAATGATCCACTCGCAGCCGAGCAGGGGAAGTGGTAGAACCGTGAGCAGCCTTCGGCCCGGCACCGGATGGTAGCGCCCATCCGTTTACAATAATCACATGGCTAAAGCAGAAATAGAAAAGCAAAGTAAAAGATAGAAAAGTTAATTTGCCAGCCATAAAGCAATATTTACGAGGTTTTAAAGCTTTGATAAAGGAAGCTCTCTGCCTACCCGCTGTATCCCTGAGATGACTGCCTTATCCACGTTTATCAGCACCTCACCCTCAGTCTGTTCCACTCCCTCTGACCACACAGCACACCAGTGGTGAACCCAGCAGCTCCCTGTTTCATAAGAAAGGATTTGCAATTGTAACAACAACAACAACAAAAAACATTTATGGACAAGAAAAATATTTTTTTAAATCCCAATTTTGATCTTGATTATATAATAATTCATATTTAAATAATTTATACAATTATAATTTTTTTAACTTTTTATTTGTGATTATTACAATAATTTGTAATACCATCAAAAACTGTAAATAAATCACTGTATGACAGTAAAACTGCTTTTATAAATAATTTGAAACTCATAATTTGAATTTTTTACAAAAACAACAAACAATTCAGTTTCATATTAAATACAATTCTCAACCACCTTTTACATAAATACAAATACACTACCGTTCAAAAGTTTGGGGTCAGTGTGCTTTTTTTTTCTTTTAGAAATTAATCATTTTATTCAGCAAGGATGCAAATAGATCAAAAGTGACATTAAAGTAGGGCTGCACGATTATGACAAAAATCATAATTGTTGATTATTCCCTTGAAATTGTAATTGCGATTATTAATTACAATTATCATAATTTACATTAGATGATGTTTTGAATAGCTTTATACCATTGTTTGAAGCAACTACATTACATATTTATGAAAATATGTTTTATAAGAAAATATATAACCAAAAAAAAAACCCTCTTCCTGAAAAACGTATTGCTTTTCTATAGCATTAAGCCTCAAATGTCAACAATACATTGGATTGGTTTCTTCTATAAATAAAAAAGTAAAAATATGCATGGTATTATAATGTTATACTAAAACTAAAAATAAAACAATGGTTAAAAATCTTAAAACCTTAAGATAACCTGTAAAAAGAAAAAAAAAAAATCTTAAGCACACAGAATAATGTAAGTGGACTTTTTTTGTAATTGCACCTTTGAATGATTATGTAATTGTTGCATCCGTAATTGTAATCACAATTAGAAATTCGATTAATTGTGCAGACATTTATAATGTTTTCTTTTTCAAATAAATGCTGTTAAGGGGTGTTGAAATCACTGTTTCCACAAAAAAAAAATATTACAGTTAAATATTAACTGTCTTCAATATTGATAATAATAAGATATGTTTCTTGAGCACCAAATAAAAAAGGTGTAAATTCAGCTTTGCTATCATAGGAATAAAACATCAAGAAAAAAAGCCAAAATATAGGTATTGAAATATAGTTATTTTAACAATATTTCACAATATTACTGTTTTACTGTATTTATGATCAAATAAATGTAGCCTTTGTGAGCATAAAAGACTTCTTTCAAGAAAAATTGCACTGACCCCAAACTTATGAATGATAGTGGGCATGTGAATGCTAATAAAAAAAAATTTTTTAAAAAGTTGGGCAAATGTAAAAATATCTAGCCTGACGTGGTCATACTCAATTCTAGTTCGAATAGGAGTCTGATACTGCTCCATTGGGCTTTGATTATGGGGGCGTATTTCAACTGATGCAGGGAAGACCACAATTGGATAGACCTACAACCAATCAGAGCTACAGAGTAAGTGATGTATGTTGAGCGACGCATAGTTGTCAACAGAACTCAACTGCACACATGCTGGAACTAGTAGAAGATGAGCGTAAACAATCTTTGCCGGTGTTGTAAAAAGAATAAGTATACACAGAGTACTTGCCAATTAATGCGCTGTCGATATCTTCTATAACGGACGCGATGGCGGAATCTACACATCCCAGTTCTTCAACAACAGCCATCATTGTTGTAAACTAATTCAACCCCAGCGCTCTTATGGCTGATTACGTTTCTGGTGATAATCTGTCAATCATCGCCCTGACGAATGTGATTGGTCCGAACATTTTCTGTTCGGGCATAATTACTCCTCTACGGATCGAGTCCAGACCGAACTCAAAATGTTGTGGGCGGGGCTAAGTTCGGCTGGCATCCAGGCTAAAAAATATCAGCAACGGATGTATAATCTGAACAACCAGTCCACCCAAAAAAATAAAAAATAAAAATTGTTGAGTTCTGTATTGTTCAACATAGTTAGTGTAATTAGAAACTATGATATTTCACTCAAACATGGAGAAATGTGACAAATCGGAAAGAAACTACTGTGTCTCAAAGTCTCTCACTCCAGCATCCGAACATGACAGTGACATCACTATGATTCAAACCATTTGTTCTCCTTAGTATACCTTTGTCATCAAAGAAAGATGCCAGACAAGTGGATTCAGAGAATCCAATGGAAGACAGGTCATCGTTTCCAGCTGCTGGCAGAGAGGAGACAGAGGGCTCCAAGCTGGGCCGATCAGAAGATGGTCCAAAACACCGGAGCTCGCGTTGACCATGCAGACTACGCTCCACACAGTTACACAGAGCACAGGCCCTGACAGTCTCCCTAAAAAAAAAACACCAACACAAAAAAGATGGTCAGCAACTTCAATTCAACAAAACAGCTCAGTGCAATCAAATGGGATACATTAATATTCAAATTCTGAGTGTCATTTGACCTTGACTGATAGATCTATGGCTCTAAACGAGTGACTACATAACGTCTGTTTAACAAAGATAGCCTTTTCCTATAAACTGAGCTATTCAAGCCCAACCTACATTTTATGCAAAGCAGTGCAAACAGCAATAGTTATAAAAGGCCTTACAATGATGAGCTGGAAGTGTCCACACTAGTGCCTGAGACGTCCACAACAGGGGCACTCAGTTCCCCCTCAACTTGGACGCTCTCCTTTGCAACGGTCCCATCATCAGCTGAGAGAAACATGGTAGCCGTAAGTTAAGAAGGAGCAAATATAAATGTGCCCTTTTAAAAAAATCCCAGTTAGGTAGCACTGTTCCCTCACTGGGAATTCAAGCAAAGGTCACATGCTAGAGAAGATTCCCATTTAACTATATCATTTTGTTGCCAGATTTAAGATTCATTTTTATATGCTTTGTTTGAAAGCTATCAACACTGATGCATTCACATAACTCAGCATGAATAAAAAAATGGTTTAGGTAGTAAACAAACACTTATAAAAGGTTTTATGTGCAGTAAAAAGACACTTATGGCTAAAGAAATATTTTTTTCTGATGCATGTTTTGCTGATGATTACTAACCTGCAGTTTCTGAATCATTTTCTTCGCAGTTTGATTTCTGCTCGTCCATTCCTACTCCTGAAGAAGATCTCTATTGCAGAGATCTGAAACAGAGGACAGATCATTTAAAAACAAAATGCTTGTGCCACCAATGTAGAGCAGCATGCATGTACAAATCCAAGTTTTGCAATGATCCACAACCACAAAACCACTGTGTCATTTTTATTTAAGCTTCTCAAAGGCAAAAACGTAAAAGTTAGACTGGGTAACAGCTGGTAACCTCTCTCCAGATAATGCACACCAGCCGATCAATTGCATTTGGGAATGTCTAGTCATTCCGCAAACGCGTACTTAATGTGCATATAATCCAGCAAAGTTCAAATTACTCCACACCTAACTACGCAAACATTAGTGTATATAGAAAAACACAAAACAGCTGCTTAAATACAAACCATGAGGTGGATTCGCGTGTTCGGTGCATTTTCTTCGTTTTGGTTAACGCTGGTAGATAAACAACGGTTAGTGTGATCGTTAAATTTGTCTGATCCTGCAGCTGCGTCGTTCTGCTCAGCTTACAGTAGTGCCTTGAAGCGGCTAACACGCTAGCATTCTGGCCGGGGTTAACAAACTCTCTGCAAAATAATCCGTTCGCCCATTATCAAACCAGGTATATACAGACACGTATACACAGCTCCGTTGCTTAGCGATGACCCGCGGTCAATAAAACTCTATAAATTCGTGCATAACTAAGATAACGTGTTACTTTCTTTATGTAAAACGACGCTAAAGGGAGAAACACAAAGAAAATACAACTTCCGTGTAGCGCGCTTCCTGTGACACACATAACGAGGTCGGGCTAAAACATGGGCAACGTTATTTTGGTCCGCCTGTTACAGAGTGCACGTTTATAAACTTAAATATGGTCATACTGACAAAATGACCCCATAAGGCATATGATAACTTCTGTGTAACTCAATTTACAGGGTATTTGAAATAACATTTATGTTATCCCTCCCTCCCCCCCATCACGGAGTAACTTTCTCTTCTTACACTCATGTTCTTGTATTTTCTGTTCTATGTATCTATCTATCTGTGTCTGTCTGTCTGTTTATCTACCTATCTATCTATCTATCTATCTATCTATCTATCTATCTATCTATCTATCTATCTATCTATCTATCTATCTATCTATCTACCTATCCATCTATCTATCTATCTATCTATCTATCTATCCATCTATCTATCTATCCATCTATCTATCTATCCATCCATCTATCTATCCATCCATCTATCTATCCATCTATCTATGTATCCATCTATCTATGTATCCATCTATCTATGTATCTATGTATCTATGTATCTATCTATCTATCTATCTATCTATCTATCTGTGTATCTATGTATGTATCTATGTATATATCTATCTATCTATCTGTGTCTATCTATCTATGTATCAATCTATCTATGTATCTATCTCTGTCTATCTGTCTCTCTATGTATCTATCCGTCTGTGTATGTATCTATGTATCTATCTATCTATGTATCTATATATCTATGTATCTATCTATCTATGTATCTATCTATCTATGTATCTATCTATCTATCTATCTATCTATCTATCTGTCTGTCTGTCTGTCTGTCTATCTATCTATGTATCTATCTATCTGTCTATCTATCCGTCTGTGTATCTATCTATGTATCTATCTGTCTATGAATCTGTCTATCTCTGTCTGTCTATGTATCTATCCGTTTATGTATCTATCTATCTATGTATCTATGTATCTATCTATCTATGTATCTCTCTGTCTGTCTGTCTGTCTGTATCTATCTATCCATCTATCTGTCTATGTATCTGTCTATCTCTGTCTGTCTATGTATCTATCCGTTTATGTATCTATCTATCTATCTATGTATCTATCTATGTATCTATCTATCTATCTATCTATCTATCTATCTGTCTGTCTGTCTGTCTGTCTATCTATCTATGTATCTATCTATCTGTCTATCTATCCGTCTGTGTATCTATCTATGTATCTATCTGTCTATGTATCTGTCTATCTCTGTCTGTCTATGTATCTATCCGTTTATGTATCTATCTATCTATGTATCTATGTATCTATCTATCTATGTATCTCTCTGTCTGTCTGTCTGTCTATCTATCTATCCATCTATCTGTCTATGTATCTGTCTATCTCTGTCTGTCTATGTATCTATCCGTTTATGTATCTATCTATCTATCTATGTATCTATCTATGTATCTATGTATCTATGTATCTATCTATCTATCTATCTATCTATCTATCTATCTATCTATCTAGTAAATGAATTCAACAGTAGCCTATGTCACTTCATGTTGCTAGTTCAAAAGGAAATGCAATTCAGTTTCAAAGTTGCATAATGTGCTCAAGACTTCATGTATAAAAGAAAAAAAAGGAGGAAAAAAAAACGTATCTCTGAAATACAATGTCCTGTCCTTGTCAGGAGTCCCACATGCACATCTCCTGATTTATATGCCTGTTTCCTCCATGTTAAAAAACAGATATGGAAAAAAAAAAAAAAAAAATCAGCAGATTGTATCTAAATTTTATTTAGGAAAAAAAAAGAATTGAAGTATTTTTTTTATTTCATGTTTCATTTTATTTTTTATTGTAGAGACAGTGGCTTTTAATGAAGGGCATTAAAGGGATTTCATTGTAGGTGGACAGACTGCATGTATATGTATACAGATGAAGATAACAAAATTACTATATATAGTTTTAAAGGTGATTGACCGGTGGACATCCTAATCTAAAGCCTAAACAATTTTTCGGACAAGACACGTTTTAGGATAAGCATGACCTATTATGAATGTGAATATTTGCATATAATAAAGGAAAGTAATTGGAATTACATATCACATTAATCCTTAAATTAATTTATAGAGAGGTAAAAAGGAAAAAAAAAAGATTGTTTATGGGGGAAAAGCGTAAATTTCGCGTTGTGTTGATATTCTGGTTTATCCAGATATGCTAGCGGGTTATTCAGGAAACTCAATCCATGCTTGCTCTTACGACCACGTTTTTCTATAAAATAATAATAATACATCTTTAAACCTTTTTAAACCTAATTTCTTTCCTCAATCTGATCAATGTGTTTAGTTAAGGTGTTCGCATAAGGAACTGTGTACAGATAACTAATCCTGTACGCACTGCTTCCCCATTTTAACTTTCAACTGCGTAGCTAATTACAATATATCGGACGTTTATTAGTGCCAATCGCCCTAGTGTTTTATTATTTTTTATTATCGTTTGGCTGAATAGAATTAATTGAAAACACCCGATGCCTAAAATATTTACCACGCCACTTTGACAATCCCTGACCCTTTAACTTGGAATAAACTGTCAGGCTAAATCCTCACACACTAATTTGTTGACATGTTTCCCCCAACAGTTTAAGTCCAAAACACACTAACTAACAACCACATTCACACATGCTACAGACAACACAGTTCTCTAACAAAATCCATTTTAAACTCTGTGCCTCTGTTATAGCATTTTTAGTTGTTTTATACCGAGGCAAAAATTAAAAAGTAACCACACGTATTGCCTGTAAAGCAGCGCATGCTAACAGGCTGCAATAAGTAGCGTCCCTATGTGTGGTATATAAAACTGCAACTACTGCTATTAAACGAAATATATTTTTGATTATGTTTTATTATCGTCCCCACTTTTGCAAAAAGAAAGCAATAAATAGAAATAAATAAATAAAACAAATCACCCAGTTTCACATCTGCTAACTCAGCTCGCTAGCCAAATACTTTCATACTCAAATGCTGTTGCTCTTTCCAACAACAACAACAACAACAACATATAGAGCAGGTTTAATGACTTAGTTAGCAAATAAAGCGTTCGGAATTACACGATAATGTATTCTTGGCAGTAAACAACACATTAACTCTTAAGCTTTAGTGGTTTCGGTGTTCATAAGGTCTTAATGACGGATCGTTCATGGACTGGTGCTGGCTAAAAATATGGCTTACCCATTTACCAAGGACATAAACACTCATGCACCACGCTAAACTAAAAGCACAAGCTATCGTAAAAGATCCTAAACGGCCTGCACAATAACATCACACTTCTAACGCTGGTGTTTTTAACCTTGAGTTTAGGAAACGCAATGGTACGTATGAAGCTAGCAGCACATTCATTTTGGCCGACAGATTCGCACTCACTTCGCTAAATGGACGTAGAAGGGGGGCCCGAATATTGCTAGGGTGATTAATCAGCAAGTATATATATATTTTAAAAAATGAAATACTACTTTAAACACTCACCTACAATGCGTTGCTAGCGTCCTCGTACATGATCGGAACAATCCTCCGGATAATAATCGCTGGGGTCCGTTTCATTTCATTAAGCTAGCTTTGGCTAGGCAGGGTTTACTAGTTTGTTGTTGATGGGGGAAGTGCTGTCGGACGAGCAAACGTTTGCAAAACTACCTGATATTAAGATTTTGGCTGGCCAATACCAATGAATCAAATGAGTTCATGCTGGACTCTCATGTTTGCTGCTTTCATCCAGACTGAGTAGCTTTGGCTAACCCACACCCAGATCTTCAATCTGGAGAAATCTAGCAAGCTTGTTTGATAAACTTGCTTCATGTAACAGTTTGAAGGATACGGCAACAGCTTTCTGTCTGTGCGAGTGCAGGCTGCAGATTAAAACATGTTTTTGACACCGATGCTGAGTTCAACGGCGACCCCTACTTTTGAGAGGGCAAACAAATTAGGGGTACACTACCCTGGGTCATGGTTAAGGTAGTGTTCCTCTCGTTTGACCTGTCCCTTGTAGTGCTGAAGAGATCCAATATTGTAATTGACTATAACTAACAATACTGTTATAGTTAAAAAAAAAAAAAAACTTTTGTTTTTATTATTATTATGTCTGTGTCTATCTGTCCTTCCATCCATCCGTCTGTCTGTCTATCTATAGCCTACAAGTAAACAATTAAATAATCAAATAATTTATTCAGTTTATTCATTGCCTTAAAAAGGTAGCCATTTTAAGTGGCCCATTTATTATCTGGCCACAATGCT
Organism: Chanodichthys erythropterus; assembly: GCF_024489055.1. Classification (NCBI taxonomy): domain Eukaryota; kingdom Metazoa; phylum Chordata; class Actinopteri; order Cypriniformes; family Xenocyprididae; genus Chanodichthys; species Chanodichthys erythropterus. The sequence goes on from NC_090240.1 coordinate 21,666,150, forward strand.
CACAGGCAGCGCTCTGTCATAATAGATGTCACTTCATCTTTGCTTTCAAAATCATCAGCCCAATGAAAATCATTTCTAAACAAAACATTTAACATGAGTAAATGACACCACAAAATATTGCCAGATCAAAGGTTAACTATGTCTATTCTTAGACTAGATAAGTATAGATTTAAAAAGAGACAAACTTTATTGATTCCAGAGTGCAAATGCATAAGCTGCCCATTTTGAAATAAAAGGCCAGTATTATGTATGCCTGTATAATGCATGGCTATTTCTTAAATATTATCATCTTATTTCAGTCTATAGAGCATTGTTGAATAAACTAACCTGTTATTTATTTAGTGAAGTGTTGTCCTGTGAGCTGACAAGACATCAATGTGGCAGTAAATACAGCATGCAATGTCCATTTATGAAATGAAGCACTATCAACATCTAGGCCTACAACAATGCAGTCATGTTCTCTCTAATATATGACTCAATCACGCTGTATTAGGACATGTTTAAGTCTGAAATTCTGATATTCAGGCCTATTAGGTGCACAGTATCTTTTAAAACAAAAAATGATATTGATCTCTACAGAACATAACTTGGCACGGTAATGTTTATTTATTTATTTTTTTGTCTGTACTTTCTGATCATACTACCCCATTGACAAGATTAATAAATTCTTCCCAGCTTTCACTGGGATTAATTTGAACAGGAAAGGTTTGGAGGAAGCCTGACTAAATCTGATTGGTTAACCAAAGGTAATGGTTGGGTGGGCCTACATTACAGTCTATGCCATTGGCCTGATCCAGATGGAGTTTAGAACATCTCCTCTCCAGTGGGGGTGTGTCCATCTGCCCCCTCCATGACCAACATAATCCTCTTCTATACCTTCACAGCTGCTGAAAATAGGAAAAAGCATGCACTTCCAACAACCAACACAGTCTCAAAAGCATAATTTTAGCATTACAAGTGCACTTCAATTGTAAATTTTGTTTGTTTTTGTTTTTTTAAATAATTGACTATATGCACATTGCACACCCAATGTGATTTTTGTTATTATTTGTATAGCATTTATTAAAATTAAACAAAAGAAGCTTTGCCCGATCATATTTGGCATTGATGCTGATACACATTTTTTTTAAACACGAAAAATAATAGAGAACAACTTAAAAAAAATATCACAAACAATAATTTATTACTTTATTAATTTTATTAATTTCAGGAAGTTGTTTTTTCAGAACATAATTTGTAAATCATATCAGAAGAGACAGTGGTGTATTCTTTGGTGTCCACAAGGGGGTGTGATGCCCTTAGTAAAAGCCAACCTGTTAATTCCGGTTTAGCTCAAGGCTGTTGATTTCGGAGACTGGAAATTGATCACAGTTAAGGGATAGTTCACAAAAAAAAAAAAAAAAAAAAATTCTGTCAGTAACCAGACAGATCTCTTCCCCCATTGACTACCATAGTATTTATTTTCCCTACTATGGTAGTCAATGGGGGGAGAGATCTGTCTGGTTACTGACATTCTTCCAAAAATCTTTCTTTGTGTTCAGCAGAACAAAGAAATTCATAAAGGTTTGGAACTACTTGAGGGGGTGTAAATGATGACAGAATTTTCATTTTTGGGTGAACTATCCCTTTAGTCAGACATGGTTAAACAATGTTAAGACAATATTTGGTTGGCTGTTCATTTCTGTTTAGAACTTCTAAATAATTTTTCAAACTGATGTGTTTCAACAAATTAGGAACTGAGATGATATTGTGTACTCATTACAATTCTAGTGAGAATAAAACTCTCTAGTGTGTTTTGTGTGGATAATGTCTAAGGTTTATTTTGCAACAAAATACGTAAAAATAAGATTACAACAACTGTATCAGTGTTTGTTTGGTATAACAAAGGGCCTCAAGCCATAATCTGAACTAAATGAAATATATATTATGAATTCAAATGTATAAAAATAAATATTTATTACTCTTTGAAATATTTTCTTGTAAAACAAACATAAAAATACAAGTTTACATTTCAAATCCCATAATTGTCCATATGGTGATTATTCAATATGACAAGTATTATTTGAAAAATATGATTTTTAAGTTACACTGAATATTTCAAATACGGTATACGTATAACGGCAATGCATTTACAAATTCTCAATTAATAAAGTAATTGTAACTGGATGTTATGTGGTGAGTAATTATACCAGTTATGGCGCCTATATGATGCTTTTCCTTTTTGGTCAATTGTTTCTCAAAAATCAATATTAAATTTGCATACTCGGTGTCTTGACTATCAGTAAAACTTCTGAGGGTCAAGAAATATCCGCCCTAATGTGTGCAAAAGCCTTGCATACCAGTAAATCTCCTTTTGTCGCAAAAAACTGTGTTCATTTTCCATTTCCACAGTGGCGTCTTGGAATTTGCTGCATGTGCTGGAAGAACTATTGTGCATTACATTTGTAAGGAACGTCTGATTTGTGGAACAGATATTAGGGACCATGGCACTACTTTTAACCATCACTCTTTGTGAGTTTTCTTCCATTTCTGTTTGGAAAAATCCAAACAGGACACGGACAGGCCAAAACGCCCAGTGTGCGAGTCTGTGATCCTCAACAGAAGCGTAGTTGGACACCAGCACGCCATCCACAAATAAATTCCCATGTTCTGTCAAAGGAGCATAAACCCCCATCCTCTCCTCCAGTGAAATTGAGACCACTTTAGATGGCTGAATTCCTCTATTGTCCTCAGTAGTAAGTATGTAGTCCCCAATCCTAACTTCTTTGGCAAAAATAGCTTCATACTCATGGTGGAGCAGTTCGAGATTGGGAGCCGCAAAGATGAGGTGATTGGGTGTTAGTGCCATTTGTTTCCCATTTTCGGTGCCAAGAATAAAGAAAGTGGCTCTGCTCTCTCTATCCAGATGTAGAAAGAGAAGTACATGACTGAGAACAATTTCACCTGACCCAGACAAGGAAAGCACCTTCTCGCCAGGCCGCAAACTCGAAATAGGCTTCTGCACACCATTGGCCACTGTCACAAGTCCCGATCCTGAAAAGCAGCCACCTTTCTCCACAGCTACAGAGTGATCTAGAAAGATATAGAGGTAATATAGACAAAGTTAAAGGGATAGTTCACCCAAAAATGAAAATGCTATTATCATTTACTGACCCTCATTTGTCCATACACTGTAAGTCAATGGGGTCCAAAACAACACAGGACCCCAATAACTTTCATTCTATGGACATTTTTTTTAAAATATCTTCTTTTTTTCCTCATACAGTTTCAAGGGTGAGTACATAAGGACAGCATTTCAAGTTTAGGGTGAATTTCCCTTTAAGAGTTACATGAATCTGAATGAGGAATAACATTGTAAAGGAAAGATTTACGAGTTACCGGCTTTGACAGAGCAGTGCACGTGGTACTTGGATTCATAGTGCACCCAGTCAAATCCAGCCTCAACTGCCAACTGTGCAAGTAGTCCATATTTTTTTGTGTTCCGGTCTGAGGTGGTGATGTCAACAGCACGGCCCTCATAATGTAAAGAACCGGGAGGGTGATGGCCGTCCTCATCCCAGGCCTCTGTCACTCGCAGTCGGACCCCAGGCCACTGATTCATTACTGCTATTGCCAGTTTATTGAGGCAGTCCTTACAGCGCTGTGAAGTGGAAAAAGTAAATGAAACCATCATTCAGGTGAAACAAATAGAATGGCTAAAGTGGGTTTTTCACCATTTATGTCATTCTAAACCTGTATGACACTCATTCTTCTGTGGAACATAAAAGAAGATATTTTGAAGAATGTTTCATCTGTCTTTGTCCATTAAACATCGGACCCCACTGACTTTCACTGAAAGGACAAAAATGCTAACATTTATCAAAATATATTCTTTTGTGTTCCACAGAAAATAACAGACCAGGCAGAAAGACGTACCTGTGTCAATATTTTTGGAAAACGCAAAATCGTGCATGTTTCGCAACAGTTTCAAAGTGAAGTTTCCAGTGAGTGGCGCTAAAAGCATGTTTAGTGTTGTGCCGAATTCTGACCCCCACCAAATTATTACCTCCTTAGTATTGGTTGGTTTAGGATTAGGGGTGGGGTTAGGATTAGGCCATCAGGTAGCGACTTCAATGAGGGGGTTAATAATTTGGCAGGGAGTTAAAATTCGGCACAACACCGGAACAGATGAATGTGAATATGGCCACGTTTTATTACGTTGGAGTTTGTATGTACCACCGCAGTTCTGAATTGAAATGTCCGGTGAGTGGCGCTAAAAGATTAATGCTCCATCACGTTTAATAACCCTAAACCTACCCAATAATGTTAACAAAAGCAAAAGTGACATAAAAACGCAACATTAGCTTGTTTTTGAATTCTTGTCTTTGAGCTCTTTTACCCTGACTTGTTTTTCACGGGATTCGTACCCCAGCTCTTCGCATCACAAGTACAATTTTGTACCAGCTGAGCTACCTTATTGTGTCAATAAAAATGAACATTTGGAGCTGGGTAAGTGATGCAAACTCCAAAATATGTTCGTTTACAAATCATGGACTATGGTAAAAAGTATTTTGAGGTCATAACATTATTGTGCAAGGTGAAAACAAGTCTTTATTAATCCATAATCTGCTCCTGTAATCATAATTGTGTGTGAAAACGATTAAAAGTGCTCGCTATTTTACTAACTCTAGTGTTCATTTCTGCTAGAAACTGCAGTGATATGTACGTATTGGTACGTATTTTGCGTTTTGCTAAAATGTTGACACGGGTATGTTTTTCCAATGAGCCTGTGGAAAATAAAGTCATACAGGTCTGGAATAATATTCATTTTTGGGTGAATTTTCACTTCAACCATTCCAGACTGTCTCCGTTCTTACTAATGATTCAAACCAAAAGTGTGCTGATTTTGAAAGCATGTAGCAAACACCATGACATTTAACTATTTTCACAGTTCTTTGATGCTGGTAGACATCAGCAATTTTTTTTGTCCAGCATACTCAGCTCTGCAAAAGGCCATTTCCACCCCCCTAACATCTAACAAGAACAAAGCTACTTTAACTCATTTCCAGCATTCTTCGGACACTTCAGCATGGTCACTGAGTGAAGTCAAGGTCAATTCCTTTTTTTTTTCTTCACACGATGGGAACATTTTCGCACAGTCTTTTGAACGACCCCACTGTTAACCTTGAGACTTTGTAATAAAGCATTTAGACTTCCTCCAAAGATTTTTTTTAAATGTTGTGTCTCTACACCTCATGTAATAGGGAATCTGTGAAAAGGTATTATTTTGTCTGTGAAAATTATATATTGTGACTAAAGGGTCATGATTGAGAGGGTATGGGAAAAGGTGAGAGAGCAAGACAGGGTCGAAAAGCCAAGACAAGCGAGAAGAAAGCAAGAACCAGTCTGAGCGAGAGGGCAGATGGATGGAATGTTTAGACATGTTCTTGGGAATGTGACAGCAAGAGTGAGAAATCAAGAGGGGAAGAAAATAAACCAGGGAGATTTTTCTCGCAATGCTGTTGGACAGAGGAGATTCATTGTGAAAACTACAATAGAGGCTTTTCCAATGGTGCCATTACTTCAACAGGCGAGAATTCTGCAAAGGCGACCCCGCAGAGGCTTGAAAAGATGCACAAAGGATAGCTTTCAGAGTTGGGCAACGAGAGGGCACATGCATACGTACACATACACCAACTCAAAGCACTTTCATAAGGGTACTCACTAGATGCCAATCTAGTCAAACTTATTATCAGTGATAACTTATCAGTAATATCTCAAAACGACCTATGATACCATAACAGATTATGACATGCCAAACAATACAATGCCAATTTCTATTAACTTATTGAACTGAAATTTTACCATCCTGACATTGCCAGCAGGTTTTAAATGTCTCATATTTTGGTTTGCATAGGTTTAAAAATAATATTTAGTGTACTCTGTGTTCTTCACAATGTTATCTGCCTTACCTACCTTCATGTTTATACAAGAGAACACACACACACACACTCCCAGGCTAAGGAAGTAGAGGTGTAGTGATCATTTTATAGCTCTAATGACGAACTTGGTTAAAGATTAAAAGGTGCAGTGGCGGTCCAGACAGTCCTATTTCCATGTTTTTGCCTAGGGAACATGGCAAAATGTAAACATTCTATCAATATCATGAGAACATGACAGTCAAGATCTCTCTTGGACTAGTTTTGTAACAGAGTTTCAGCTGCACGCATCTAAACATTTAAATAATTACAGTTAAGATTTATTTCATTTAAGGTGATCAATTTTCAGGGCCTGTTCTGTCACTGCGTATTATCATAATAGTTATTTGCATTATTTTGCAACCAGAAAACTATGAAAATGAAACATCCGAATTACAGGAATCACAAAATCTCTTTATTTTCAAGTACAGTTTAACTGTGCATGAAGTATGTCACGGTTGGCTGAGAGAGTTGAAAGGGCCACCATGATGCATCTGGGTCATTCCATGAAATCAGTGCCTTAATTCTCCATTTTGATTTTAAATTAGATTTTAAATATGAGACTAAAAATGTCTATAGGTGTTAATAAATTGCATTGTGCTTTCTAATTGTACTTTTTAAATTTTGATACATGTTAGGATACAGCTATGCCTTTCATTAATGACAGTAACAAAGTTGACAGTTTTAGTTCATTTAGGCATTAGCCTAACTTTGTCCTCAAGATTATGACACTAAAAGACAATTTGTGGATGACGTGCTGGTATCCAACTACACTTTTATTTATATTTACGGTCCCACTTTATATTAAGTGGCCTTAACTACTATGTACTTACATCAAAAACTAAGTACAATGTACTTATTGGGTTCATATTGAATTGCAAAACACTTTTGCTGCTATTCAGGTGGGATATGGGTAAGGTTAGGGAAAGCTTTGGTGGTATGGGTAGGTTTAAGGGTAGGGGTAAGGTGTAAGGGATGGGTCAACAGTGTAATTATAAATATAATTACAGAAATTAATTACAGATGTAATTACATGCAGGTTTTTTAAAAATATAAGTACAATGTAAAAACATGTATGTACACAATAAGAGCATTGTATCAAATGATTAATTAAATGTAAGTACATAGTAGTTAAGGCCACTTAATATAAAGTGGGTCCATATTTACAAATATATATTTTTCAAAAGCCTAGTAAACTGTTTACTGTACAAAACCACAGTAAGTATTGACTATTTAAAACTGATCCCATACTGACTACCTGGAATGTAAGATAAAGTGATAAAAAAAAGATCAGAAACTTACTTCTCTGAAACAATATTCGTCACCTCATTTTAATAAAGGGCGAGTGAAAATGTTTTAAAAATACAAAAGGTAAAACATAATTTCTTTATTTCTTTCTAAAGGCATTCTAATATATATACTATTTCAATATATAGACAAAGATATAAAACAAATGAAGAAAGACTAAAAATGTTTAGTCACGGTTTACACCTGTTAAAAAGAGAGCACTGTGAAGTGACCAATCTGCCAAAAAAAAAAAAAACTAATGGGACGCAGTTGATTCTATTAACCGTTAGACACGGGTTTCCTTTACCTTGGTCATCAACCGGTCGGCTCTGGTATGTTCCTCGTCTTTGAAGACAATGTCAGGGTTGTAGTTGCACACGAGCTTTTTGAAGCGTTCCGAGCCGTTCGTTATCCTGCCCTCCGCTCTTCCGCTCGCTCCCAGGTTGTTCTCAGAGACACCGGGCACGTACTGCTTGTAAGACATTGGAGTCAACTTGCGTTGCCTAGGGCGACTGCCGAGACCGGGACCCGGCCCGCATCCGTCAACCGCCAGCCATGAATAAAGACCCGCAGTCAGCAGGCCGAGCCATGCCAGCCTTAACCAAGGAGCCAACGTCATTGACGCGCGTGAAGTGTGCCAGGAGATCAGCGAGCCGCGAACCCTGCAGCGCGAGCGTCTCTCCCAGCACCTCGTGGCATTTCGTTAACACAACTGACTTTTTCCATGTCCATATCACGGTGTTGAATTAAAATGGGCACTCGTGTGGATTAGGCCAGTGAATGATTGACCAAAGTGTAATGGCTTCCAGATTAAACTGATTATTTAGACCTTAACATCACTGCGTTCGACATCCAGACATGGTGAGTGTTTAAAACTGAAACACTTTCCATATAATTAGCATAAGATTTCTAGCTCTCGAGGAGCTTACACGGGTCAATCCATTTATATAGCCAAATTTCAGTATTCCAAGCAGAGATGGATTGATCGCATCCTCGTTCTCGTTTGTAGATATTGGCATAGCAACAGGTGCTTCATCCCATCATCCTACCCCACCTTGGACAGCTCCGCGCGAAACAGCGTTTTCTGCAATAATGTTCACAGCGCGTGTCTCTGTTTGTCCTGCCTCAGAGTCGCGCTCAAACATAATTTCATTCCTTTACTGTGTGAAAGCTCTGACTCTGAAACAACATGTGTTTGCTCCCGCTTTTAAGCGTTACGCTCGGACCATTGAGTATTTGTGACCGGACAAAGATCGCCCTCCCTTCCTGCGCGCGCTCCGGGACAGTAGCGCACACGCCTCCTCGCGCGCGTTTCGAGTCATGCAGTTGTGAAGTCATTACAGTGCAAAGTTTTACTTTCCTGTGCTGTGTAGCTATTTAACAGGATACTCGCCTCTTAACTGAGAAGCAGGAAAGACTGGGACTAATATATATATATATATATATATATATATATATATATATATATATATATATATATATATATATATATATATATATATGAATCAATGGGTTATTTCTCAGGGTTGGTTATTATTAAAAATCAATTTCTAATTTCTTACAGTCTTGGCTACAGCTTGATCTTTTGTGACAACATGCCCCAATGGCGTTTGCTATCACACTGTTGTATATAACATACACGTGACAACTTTCCCAGACTTCACATTTATGAAAAATACTGTCCTGAGAACACAGTTTAACCTCTTATAGTATACCCTATAAATTCTTCTAATGAATAAAAAAAATCTAATTATTCTAAGAGGGTTTTTTCAACATCATTGTAAGAAAAAACACATTTGGACTTTTGAAACATAAAGCCTTGTGACAACTGTGTGACAACTAGCCCCAGCCTTCCCTATGGTAGCAAAGTGCTTAAAACTACCCATTTACTCTCAGTCCATTAGCTTGTATTTACTTGCAGGTGAGGGTCATTGATATGAAGGCTTCTCTGACAGCTTCCAGCTGAGAGATAACATAGTTGGCAACATTTCTATGACTCATTAATTTCTCTCTCTTTGTTTTTCTCCTGAAGCAGAAGACACTGGCTGACACATGCACACTGTGCCGAGAAGACCTCTGGGCTGTTAACACCCATGTTTTATCAGCTTCGTAATTTTAAACCACCTCAGAACAATGGCTCAAAATTAGAAGACAATACAAATATCTTGAGTCAATATGGCAATGTTAGCGATAGGAAGAAAAATAAAGAGCAGCAAAATATCAAAATGAGATCCGCTGACCTACGATATGCATCCAGACCTTTGGCATCTCAGACAATTAATTCACACACACAGATAAAACATGTATAGTTTAAAGCTCTTAGGAAATCTCTCAATCTTTCAGATTTAAACAATGTTTTATATTATTTTTCTTTCATAACATTTCTGTTTTAATGTTTAAATTAGACATTGAATCACAGATGTTTTTACACCAGTGGCTATAAAGCTAGATATTATTTTTTTGTTCAGGTGGTTTAGTCATGCAAAACATGTTTGATAAATTTAAACTTAAAGGTGCTAAAGAGGATGTTTTGTTTTATACATTTTTGCAATATTACTTGAAACTGTCTTTACTAACTGATAAAAGACTATTTATTAGGTGCACTGAAAGGAATAATATTAATATACATCATCTGTGCACGAGGTAGGGCCTTAAAAAGATCAGCCAATCGTTTACGGGATCATCGCGTAAACAATTGGCCCTCTGGCTTGTCAATCATTGCCGTGACGTTCCTTGTGAGAGACATGTGCGGCTGCACGCTCCAGTAACTTTCCACACTCCACATGCACCGCATGCAATGTTTTTGTCAGGAGACAGGAGTAACAACTGCAGATTATGAGTTACCTGCGGTGAGTCCGACATAATGAATCCACTAACACGACACAGCGAATGCCGGTGGTAAACACTCGTGTTCCAATACTCGTGCACGAGTTTTGGGAGGCGTTCCTTTGAAGTGAGCTGTGAAGGAGGGGGCTGTTCTTACGCATGCGCTCATTTGAAAAACTCAGTCTTTGGATTCTCAGTCGACGAAAAAATCCTCTCTATCACCTTTAATATTTTATATACATTTTCCTATATGTCTTTGTTTTAAATGACATTTTTAAATGACCAGTTTTCAAACTTATTTACAAAAACATTTATGAATTTTTTTTCACGTAATTATGCAAAATGTTTAAGAAACTTAAAATTAATATTTTATATTAATTTGCTTCATAATATATTGTTGTTTTAAATTATTTAGAAAAACTCAGGTTTAAATTTTTAAAGGTGCCCAAGAATGCTTTTTCACAAGATGTAATATAAGTCTAAGGTGTCTCCTGAATGTGTCTGTGAAGTTTCAGCTCAAAATACCCCATAGATTTTTTTTAATAAATTTTTTTAACTGCCTATTTTGGGGCATCATTAACTATACACTGATTTTTTCAGTGCGCCGCCCCTTTAATTCGCCTGCTCCCTGCCACACGAGCTCTCGACTATATTACAGTGCATTTACAAAGTTCACACAGCTAATATAACCCTCAAATGGATCTTTACAAGATGTTCGTCATGCATGCTGTATGCATGCTTCGAATTATGTGAGTAAAGTATTTATTTTGATGTTTACGTTTGATTCGCTATGAGTTTGAGGCTGTGCTCCGTGGCTAACGGCTAATGCTACACTGTTGGAGAGATTTATAAAGAATGAAGTTGTGTTTATGAATTATACAGACTGCAAATGTTTAAAAATGAAAATAGCGACGACTCTCTTGTCTCTGTGAATACAGTAAGAAACGATGGTAACTTTAACCACATTTAACAGTATTAGCAACATGCTAATGAAACATTTAAAAGACAATTTACAAATATCACTAAAAATATCATGCTATCATGGATCATGTCAGTTATTATCGCTCCATCTGCCATTTTTCGCTGTTGTTCTTGCTTGCTTACCTTGTCTGTGCACAGATCCAGACGTTAATATTGCCTTTCCTTGTCTAATGCCTTGAACATGGGCTGGTATATATGCAAATATTGTGGTCATACATATTAATGATCCTGACTGTTACGTAACAGTCAGTGTTATGTTGAGATCCGCATGTTTTCCGGAAGTCTTTTAAACAAATGAGATTTACATAAGAAGGAGGAAACAATGGAGTTTGAAACTCACTGTATGTCTTTTCCATGTGCTGAACTCTTGTTATTTAACTATGCCAAGGTAAATTCAAATTTTTATTCTAGGGCACCTTTAAATGACCAATTTTCATTATAGTCTCAGACTAAAAGACAAAAATGATTATAAAGTAAGATATCATTTTGTGTTTAAGTAATTCATTTATGCAACATATTAGTATAAATCAAATATCCTGCAGTATCTTCTTTTATGTTCTTCCAAAACTCTGGTGGACAGATCTATGGTTCAATCACACGTCCCAGACACCACAAATAACAGCAAACGTGGGGAAAGGCTTGATCACAAGTACAAACGCTTTCAAGAGCACAATCAGTGATACTGACATTCTGCCGAGGGGAAATAGAGAAAATAGCTGCCATTAAACATTAAAGGGAGGAGATGACAATAAAAAATAAACACGACTGTTTCAAAATGGAAACTGTGTAATTGTTATTAGTATTTCTGCATCCCTCCCCACCCCGTAGCCTCTTAAGCAACCTCACTCCCCCACTTCAGGATGGGAGTATATAGAACAGTGAATGGCTGAGTTTCCTGAGCAGCCACAGCACAGAAAATGAGATCTTTCCTGCCAGTTACTCTAGCCCTCGTTTTCCCGTTACAGACGAATAGTGACTACACCTGGACTTATAATAGTAAAGTACTGTTGAGCTCATGCTACTTTACTTGGCCTCAGCAAAATTAGATGCTGCGTCATTCGCAAAGCCCTCGATTCCAAAACTGCCTCGAATAGTCACCTGATCTTTGGGGGTGATGGTGTTCAATCAATCATGTCAGACGTTATAGAGCACGTTTTATGTAACATTGGCTTGTAAATAAGGCAGAGGCACTTAGATTTAGTAGGAAAATGCTGACTAGACGCTTGAAAGAATATGTTTCCTGAGGCAAAAGCCGTTGGGGGGACCGGGGAGATGAGGGGGTCGCCGAGAAGAGTCAAGGAACTGACACCCATTATGACCTACCACCATCGGTCAATTCTATCGTCCCTCACCCTGTTATCAGTGCAGGAAGAGGTAGGGCGGTGTGTTGTACTGTGCTATGCTTAAAGCACATGATTTCTGGCTTCAGTGCCAACATACAGCTTCATAGGCTGCCCCTTACCTTAAATAACATGCTTATCGCAGTCCAGAGCAATGTGACAAGGGATCATGGATAAACAGGAGGATCTGTCATAGGTGTACATAGACACAACGTGCTGCATTACGGCCTGGTTTTGTCGTCACTTCATGCACCGTCTATAAATGCATGCTCTGTGCTTTTATAAGAGATTGAAATTTGCCTATATAATAATTGTAGTAATACAACAACCATGACAGGACAATAGCAGATCAGGGTGGAACTTCCTGACCCAAAACAAACAGGTTAAAGGTCAAGAGAAGAGAATATATTGCAGATAATGTACTGTACCTGCTATCATGCTGACCAGATTTAGAAACATGTTTTTACAGCCGTACTCGGCCAGGAAAACAAAAGATACCATGCAAAGGACAAATTCATGTCTTGCTTTTGTATGGCTAATATTTCATATTTTACATAATACACTCAGTCTAGCACTCAGTATTTATTGTAAAATAAAAATGTGAATTGTCACTTTATGAGCTCTGTAGTATAAAAATCTTGTTTAGAATGTAAAGATAACAGTAGATGGCAGACCTGGGACTATCTTTATGAGTGAGTCATTGAATCAATTACTTAACCCATTCGTTCAAAAACACTGATTGATTCAAGAACTATTCAAGTGACTCGCTGCATCTGAAATCACATACTTCTCTAGTAGATGAAAAAGAGTAGGACTGTGAGACAAAAGAAGATGCACAAATTCACAGTATTCACAAAAGAAAAGAGTAGGCAAAAAGTACCGGATGACCTACTACTTCCAGCGAGATTCTGAAGTGTGCATACGATGGACACTACTATCCCATGAAGCCACGGGAGATGTTGTTTTTTTGTTTTGTTTTTTTGAATGGCAGTGTCACATGACAACGACAACTTTGTGGATGTAGTACGTTATATTAAATTCATACTACACACATTCATGCTATTTAGAATGTACTTATTTTGAGTTTGTGAAGTAATTATTTAAAATAATTGGAATCATTGAATCATTCGTTTTGTTCAAAACATTGATTCATTCAGTAATGAAATATCTTTAGCCCTACTGTACTGGGTGTTTTTCAGAGACAGGCGCCCTACGGTTACTTGTGTTGTGGCTTAGTTTGGATCTGTTTTTGTTGAAGCAAAAATAGACAAACTAACTAGAAATATAGTCAAAAACAGTCAAAATTATTGTTATTCAATATTAGTGACGTCTTAAGCTTTGAGAAACACAAGGTGTTCCTCTCAACTGTATCATAAAATGGTTCATTACTCAAAGCTTGACGACATGGTGTATACGTGGTCAACAATATGAATAGCACCACCTAGCAACCATGTTGTGTCCCCTTACAGCTGCTATTTTCACATCTCCGATTCATAATGAAATATTTTAACTATAATTTAATTCTTATTTTTAATAAGAAATAAAATTAATTGTCTAAGTGATTAAAGGATTAGATCACCCAAAAATGATATAAAATGTAATTTATTACTCACCCTCATGTTTACCTTCGTTCATCTTTCGAACACAAATTAAGATATTTTTGATTAAATCTGATGGCTCAGTGAGGCCTGTATAGACAGCAATGGTGCTTCCTCTCTCAAGATCCATAAAGGTACTAAAAACATATTTAAATCAGTTCATGTGAGTTCAGTGGTTTTGTGTGCCAAAAAAACCCCATTATTAACGGCTTTTTAACGATATCTAGTGATGGCCGTTTTTAAAACACTGCTTTAGATAGTTATGAATCTTTTGAGTCAAATCAGTGATTCGGATCGCGTATCAAACATCCAAACTGCTGAAATCTTGTGACTTTAGCACTCCAAACCACTGATTTGATTCATTATGCTCCGAAGCTTCAAGAAGCAGTGTTTTGAAATTGGCCATCACTAGATATTGTTAAAAAGTCATTATTTTGGGGGTTTTTTTGGCACACAAAAAAAATTCTCATCGCTTTATAATATTAAGGTAGAACCACTTTACTCCCATGAACTAATGTTTTTAGTTCCTTTATGGATCTTGAGAGAGGAAGTAGCCTACCATTGCTGTCTATGTAGGCTTCACTGAGCCATCGGAGTTAATTAAAAATATCTTAATTTGTGTTCTGAAGATGAACGAAGGTCTTAGGGGTGTGGAACGACATGAGGGTGAGTAATTAATTACATTATTTTCATTTTTGGGTGAACTAACCCTTTAAGTCGTTTGGGTGCATTGCTTGACACTATACATAAAACACGAATAAAATCTGCGATTTGTGTTTTGACCATTACTTATTTTAACCAAATTACAATAGACTATAAAACAATTTATTGTAAAGTAGCGTTATACAAACCCGCGCTGGAGTTCTCTCATGAACCAGATATAGGCTACTCACGTAGTTCTCAAACGATTCGCGAGCACGTGCTTTTGGCAAAAAAAACGAATCGAAATTTGGAATCCCATATAAAACCAAATTTTCATTTCCGTTTTTTTTTTTTTTTTAAACATACTTTTTCGTTTATGTCGGTTCTTTTCTTTCAAAAACACCTCTTGGGGTCTATGTGAGAACGGCTCTTTCTTGAGTGTGTGAAGGGAGTGTGTCATGAGTGTGCAAGGAGGGTGTGGATGTGCCATTGCAGGCGGGCAGCGCGGCGCATTATCAGTTGATTAGCGAGTCTTTTCCGGCCGAGAGTTTTCTATTTTCCAGAAGGAATAATATCTTCTAATGCACTTTGGCACACACTTCAAACAACCGCCAGGAAAGCTAATCTGCCTATTTCCCCCTTCATTCTTGTGTTTTGACAATAACGATAGGCTATCGCAACCTGTGAAAGACTGCCCGTCTTCCTCTTGTCTGATATGATTAAGTAATTTGTGACCAGTCAAATGCCTTCTGCTGATCAACAGAAGTGGCATGCGTCCACCCAGTACTATTGTTGAACTAAGGCTCAGTTTCACAGACAGCGCTTAGACTAAACCAGGATTAGGCCTTAGTTCAATTAGTGTTAGGGTGACCAGACGTCCCGTATTTCAGCTCTATTTTTAGTGTCCCGACTTATTAAGAAAAAAATAATGTTTTATCCCGTATTTCATCTTTCAACTGGGTGATGGAGTTCTGTCACACAAGAACAGCCTAATCAATTCGTCATAGAACAAAGTTACCATTCAATCACAATTCGTTATCGATTAGTGAAGGCGGGATAGGCGGAATCACGCTGAATAACACAGACCGGAAGCCTCTCTCTCACGCACTCTCTCTCTCTTTCGCGCGATCAGTTCTCCTCGCGCCCGAATGGTCAAATGCACACATAGTTTTTCAAAATGTCCATCGTGTGGAGTATCTCACGTAAATACAGTCGGTTAAGTGGACGTAAACAGGTGGGTAAAAACAGGAAATGTGTCAGTAGCCTATATTACATCCATGGATTCGGTCTTAAAGGGACAGTAGCCTAATTAAATATTTGTCAGTATATTCAAATGTGAAAAAACAAGTTTAATCTCTGTCGTATTTGTTGTATTGTTTGTAACTTGTTTGTAAATTTCTTTTTATATAACAATGTATAACAAATATTTATATCTACACTGCCCTCCAAAAGTTTGGAAACGCCCTAGAAAAGTGGGGTTTTGGACAATATTGGCATGAATCCTTTTTAATTTGTGATAATTTTGCGCTGGTAAGGGACAACACAAATTATAAAAACACATTTTATTACATAAACAGTCTATACATAGAAAAAAACTTACATTTTTGATTCATCAAAATATCCAGCATTAGCAGCTATCTGACCTAAACTGGGTTCTAATTATTTCATTGTATTCTAAACTTAATTGGCAATCAATTGTTGAAGCTATTAAGGTGTCTTGACCCAAAAATCTTTTACAAACCTGGGCCAAGTTTAAACCAGTAACCAGGCATCACAGCTGGCAAAGGGGCATGTCTGACTTTGACATGTATATACTGCCATTATTATGTAATGAAATGAAATGAACACATGAAAATTATTATTGCTGG
Source organism: Chanodichthys erythropterus (assembly GCF_024489055.1). Classification (NCBI taxonomy): domain Eukaryota; kingdom Metazoa; phylum Chordata; class Actinopteri; order Cypriniformes; family Xenocyprididae; genus Chanodichthys; species Chanodichthys erythropterus. The sequence goes on from NC_090240.1 coordinate 21,682,649, forward strand.
ATAATGTCAAGTTACTGTAATGTATTTGCACCAAAAAATTATAAGGATTTATGCTGATATCGTCCAAAACCAGACTTTTCCAGGGGTGTTTTCAAACTCTTGGAGGGCAGTGTATATATATATAATATAGTGAAATAAAATTTCTTATATCATGGTCATATTGCGCACTCGTCCCGTATTCCACCATGAGAAATCTGGTCACCCTAATTAGTGTAGTCTAGCTTTTATAAATGTAGCCTAGAAAAAAAACCCGACAAATCAATGGCACTAATTTTAATATAATTTTAAGATTTAACTAGCCTATTTTAAGATATGTCAGTGAAAATTTCATTTAAAACAGCTCAAACATGCATTTTAGTCTGGAAGAAGATATTTGGAAGAAAGTCTGTAACCAAACAGATCTCGGTTAGATACATTCTTCCAAATATTTTCCTTTGTGTACAGCAGAACAAAGAAATTTATACAGGTTTGGAACTACTTGATGAGTAAATTACATAATTTTCATTTTTTGGGTGAACTAACCTTTTAAGCCAAGACTGAGAAACCAGGGGTAAATGTTTTTAAGGTAAACTGAAATCGAGGACAAGCCCTTACCTGCCATCATTTTACGCACATCCATTTGTTAAAGTTCACATGATCAAGGTCACAAATTTGAAATAGTATAGTATCTTAGACTTTTTCTAGACATTTATATCCTAATAATAATAATAATAATAATAATAACATTTCTAAATGTAAAAAAAAAAAAAATGGTAAAACTTAATTTTAATGTTTAAAATTCGATTTTGAATTCCACATTTTCATCGTCCTGAAACAATTTGCAAGATAATGTTAATGCTGTAATATTTTATTACACGGTGGTTTAATAAATGCTAAACACTAATTTTATATTTAATATAGCATAAAGTGCATTTTAAAAATTCACTGCCAAAAAAAAAAAAAAATTGTTTTAGTAAAAACATCTTGGTATAGCCGTTTTAGCAGAGGAAATTCAACAATAAACAAATCCCACATTTTAAGTCTATCAGGACATCCATCAATGAGCACAAGAAATGGCAAGAAAACAAAAATCAAGACAGACAAATCATAATCAGAGTCCGGGATTTCTTTTTCTGCTTTAAGGGAAAAGAAAAAAATGGAAAAGGAAATGAACACTCAATGAGGAAAACGGATGGACGATATAGAGGTGGGGGGTGAAAGGGAGAAAACGAGTGGCTTGCACTCTCCTCATGATGTAGAGCTTTTATCTGCCATGGGCATCCGTGAAGGGAAAGCACAGGATGGGTCAGCAGCGGCGTCTCTACGGGCCTGCTGACAGACCTGGGGCAAAATAAAGACCCTGATTAAAGCCGGCCAGCTACGGGCAGAGGGACAGCTGGGGGGGAAGATGTATGGACAGACAAACACACTAACACCAGAGCTAAACATAACCACCACGGCGCCATTAAAGCAGTAGTCAGGTGCTCAGATGGCAAGAAATGTATGCTGACCTCCATGGAAAGGTCCTTAGCAGATCCCGAACCACAAATGGGTTTAAAATGACTCACAAATGACACACTGGTTGGAAAAACAGGTGTAAACATGTTTATTGTTCTTTTCTCCTCATTTCAGTTTAGGTAATGCAGAGAAATGGTTTGTCACAGTCACTAAGGGAGCAGCTGGAATTTTCAAACAAATTAAAAAGGTCAACATTTTCTTTTTTTTTTTTTTTTTTAAATGATTCATCCTTACTGTATTTTCTTTGTTCCCCATAGGAGTTCTCCATTCATACATGAGCCACCAATTCAGGACAGACTCTTGAATCTAGTTGTTTTGAGCTGTAAAAATGCATTTTGTGAGAGTGGAAAAACACTTAAAGGGACAGTTCACCCCAAAAATGAAATGTTCCAAACCTGTATGAATGGAAATCTTTTTAGTCATACCCTGAAAATCAGTGGGGTCAAATGTTTTGAACCTCCACCATTCTTCAAAATATCTAAACATTGTGTTCCACAAAATAAACTAATCATACAGGTTGAGTACATGACTAATGAATAAATGATAACAATTGTTATTTTTGGGTGTACTATCCCTTTAAGCAAAGATTTACATCCATAATTGACTTAATAATGCTACATGACTGTAAATGATACTCTACGAAAATATGATTTATGCAATTATTATGTTATTAAAATATGGTTGAGGAAGACCCTGAAGTATAGAAATTTTGTAATGATGGATTTGTGGTACACTGTCCTCTACTGGCCACCACTTGAAGAACATTATGACATGTATGATGCTTCCTATGCATGTTATGTCACTCTACGTGACCTTGTAAATTGCCCCAGGGGACAAGTAAAGTCTGAAATGAAAAGAAAGGTTTAAAATGATGCCGATACAGAAACAAATTCATAAATAATAGTCATACAAAAGAATAAACACTGTAATCTACAAATAAAATACGTACACCATTAATACTGCACCATATAAAACTAGTGATTATCGAATCATAAAGTCCACATTTATCAAATCACAGCCTCTTAGGGTCTAAGAAACAGGAAATGGTCATGTGTGTCAATTGTCCCTCCACACAGTTCAACTCAAAACGTATGAACTAACAAAACTGTGACCTTATTGCCCAATTTAGGTGTTCTTAATCAGAACAAACACCTTCATTTGGTCATCCGCAAAAGAGTTTCTGGAAGGCAGTCAAGTTAGATTTGCATAAATGTATGTTAATGTTTAACAATATAATATTGCACATTAAAGTTTCACATATGAAATAAAAACGAGAAACCCTTGAACATTCACAGTTGTCTTGGCTTAAAGCTTGAAATCAATGGCAGCCATTGTCACTTTTTTTAAACATACATTTTAAAACCTAAACTATCCAAAAAGTGTCTTTTTTAAGCGAGAATCCCACCATGTTTTCTCAAACAGAACATATAATCTCCAAGATCAGTGTCACTTGCTCCACTTTTGTCCTTTTTCGCAGGTTCTTCACTACAGTCAGAAGCAGACGAACTCCATCATAATGGACTTCCTGCAATAAGGACCCACAGTAAAACAGGGATTGGATTCACTGGATGACACTAAAAATAGTGATATACAAGGGGAAAGCGTGGGGGGCCCACCAGGACAGAACTCAACACTCATTCCACCACCAGGAAAAGGAAACGTGGTCATGGCTGTGATGTCATCCTCTGAAATAGCTCTCCTGTCTGGACGCATGTCAACGTCCTCTGAAGCCATTGTTCATTTTTCATAAGGCATTAGTTCAAGGCATCCAGTGATTTGACATCCCTTTTTAAATGCAGTAGTATGCATATATATTACTGAAGTAAACGACGCATAAAACTGCAGTTGCAGAAATCCACTCCGGAGATTCCCTCAGTCGATATATATCGTTCAGGCAACCTTTGTAAACAGCTTTGGTGACCATTCGCCTATAATGGATACAAAATAGCTTTGGTCCAATAGGGACAGAATGGGATCCAGAACCGTCTCCAGAAAGTAATAGGCTTCAATAGCCAATAATATATGAAAAAGCTGATCGCTCTTCAATGAATCTTTGAGAGCCCATTGGCCAGGAGGAGTTTGAGGGGGATGGTTGAACGAGACACAGTCAGAGGCAGTCTGTGGAGTCCTGAAGAAAGGAAACAGGAGAGTAAACAACATTACAGCACTAACCTTGATCGAACAACCAGAAAAGGTTACTTTGGCAGGTGATGTTTGGGTTGAAAGCAAACCAATCAATCAAAGAACAAAAGCCAGTAGGAGGAGTAAAGAAAAAGAGATGGTCTATGCGGGCGAGTGTTGTTTGTGTTTGGCGGAGGGCGATGGGTGTGTGTCTTCCAGAAGGAGTTTGACGCCCCGAGGTCCCCAAGGAACCCTTCTCCCCTTCTGTCCCCTCTCACTTTCCTGAGAGAATTGTGTTTTTCTATCTGAGGAAAGAGACCTACCCATAGAGAAACATGGCCTGTGCGAGGAACACCTCACCCAAAGACTAACTACAAACACTGGCAAATGGCAGCATAGTGCACACCCCTTGTCCTTTCAAGATACAATGTGTGCATGCACAAATCTTTCTCCTCACATGTTTTCCTTAAGATAAATGTTAGAATTAACCCTTACAAAAGGTCAATACAAGCCAAGGTCTATCGACACCATTTGTGGTGTCATGTTGGAAATAAAGGGCATTTTATGTCCAAATCCACAAGACTTACTTATATGCATTATAGCTTTTATGTGATACACACACATATATATATATATTATATATATATATATATATATATATATATATATATATATATATATATATATTATATATATATATATAAAAAAAATATATAAAAGACTAACCAAGGGCACGGATGAGTTCTCTTTGCAAGGCCCATGTGACAGTGTTGATGAGGCAGGCGGATGTAAGTCCAGCAAAAAGCATATTGTACAGGAAAACAATGTGGAAATTGCCGAGCCAGTTATACCGTCCAAAGTCTCCAAGCAGATCAAACCTTGTAATTCCTACATATAGTGACATGAAAAAAAAGGGGATTATAAATTCAAATTGTAAAACAGCATGAATACATATTGCTGAAATACTGCTAATTACTGCCATCTTGTGGACAGACAAAGATTACAAATTTATCTTGTCATTCATAAAGTTTGACACATGGCCCTAAGTGTCCATGTGTTAAACATTTTCACTAATTTTAATATGCTTTGAACCACCAATAAGAGTGTAGTACTCTCAGCTACATTTAAAGGTGCCCTCGAATGAAAAATTGAATTCATCTTGGCATAGTTAAATAATAAGAGTTCAGTACGTGGAAATGACATTCAGTGAGTCTCAAACTCCATTGTTTCCTCCTTCTTATATAAATCTCATTTGTTTAAAAGACCTCCGAAAAACAGGAAAATCTCAACATAACACCGACTGTTACGTAACAGTCGGGGTGTACGCCCCAATATTTGCCAGCCCAGGTTCCCAACATTATGAAAGGCATTAGACAAGGGCAGCCTGTAACGTCTGGATGTGTGCACAGCTGAATCATCAGACTAGGTAAGCAAGCAAGAACAATAGCGAAAAATGGCAGATGGAGCAATAATAACTGACATGATTCATGATTACATGATATTTTTGGTGATATTTGTAAATTGTCTTTCTAAATGTTTTGTTAGCATGTTGCTAATGTACTGTTAAATGTGGATAAAGTTACCATTGTTTCTTACTGTATTCACGGAGACAAGAGCAGTCGCTGTTTTCATTATTAAACACTTTCAGTCTGTATAATTCATAAACAACTTCATTCTTTATAAATCTCTCCAACAGTGAAGCATTAGCCGTTAGCCACGGAGCACAGCCTCAAATTCATTCAGAATCAAACATAAACAATATAACAGTATACAATACTCACATAATCCGACGCATGCATGACGAACACTTTGTAAATATCTATTTGAGGGCTATACTAGCTGTGTAAACTTTGTTTATGCACTGTTCAAGGCAGGCACGAGCTCCGTGGGCGTGGAGCACGAGAATTAAAGGGCCAGTAGCCCTGAATCGGCTCATTTATAATGATGCCCCAAAAGGCAATGACACCTTTGACTTATATTGCATCCTTTTTTAAAAAGTTCTAGGGCACCTTTAATATTGTTCATTCATAACAATTTAGCAGATTTTTTTCTTTAAAAGTAAAAAAAAAAAGATGCTAGTTGTGTCTTGGCCTACAACAGACCTCAAAATCATGCCGCTATTAAATAAACATTAAATAATGACCAATAATTTTAAAATACTTACCCAATGTGCGAGAGAAAACAGGCAGTGCTGAACTGAGTATTAAAAGAGAAACACAGTTCCCTATAATCTGTGGAGAGACACAAGCAATTCAGTTTGACTATAAAGAGCCACAGCATCTGAATGTGAGGTATCCAGCACTATTCTCACAGCTGTTTCACGATGAGTATGAGAGGTCTCTGTACCTGTGTGAGGGTAGTGTCCTGTGCACGTGGCAGCAAACCGGTGAAGAGTGGAGAGCTGTAGAAGCCGACGACCGAGGAGACCATGAGATACAGGATGATGACCACCTGCACTGCAGCTCCCAGAGAACCAAACATTGAGAACGAGGCAAGCCCCAAGTTAGGGTCCTGCAACAGAGAAAAACAACCTTTGTGAGATGATGATAATAATGAATTATTACTGCAATACTTTTATGATGCTTTGGAACGTTTTTAGTACTCGTTTTGTGGAAGGACAAGATAGCAGTATATGGTTTTAGAAAGAAATGAGGGTGAGTAAAGAATCTTGTAAGAGAAATAGCAAATGTAAATAGGTCATTGTCATGCATCTCACCTCCATCCCTCTAGGCATGGCAGATTCATCGAAGAGCAGTTCCAGCACGTGGAAACAGACCATCAGCACACACACCGCCTGAGAAACACCGTAAATTTGTTTTTAGTACAATGCTATAATCGTAGCCATTATAAGTATTCTGTATTTCATAAGGTTCACTCTTACAGTCAAAGCTAAAAGCATCAGCATGGCCACTGGGTATCCCAGGTTGCGTTGCCATGGAGATACTCTCTTCCGCAACTCTACGTGGAAGAAACAAGAATGAAAAGCAATTCACGATAGTTAAATGATCAATGTATTTAACAGTTTGACAGGCATGTTTGTACCTAAAGCAATGCGTTTGGACTTCACACTCAAAAATTCCTTGTTGATGGCCTCCATGTTTGCACTGATCCAACAGGTGTTGTTACCTAAAACATTAGATAGAGAGAGAGTGTTTATTAGTTTAGGAAACCATGTAAATCCTGGATCATAACGGCAGAAAAACTTCTTTAGACATTAAAAAGAAAGTGAGAGAAAGAAAGAGAAATCTTCATAAGGTGGGGCCACTTCCTTAACAGCAGCCAGTATGCCTTTCTCATATCCTGACACTCACTTTTCAACTTCCTGGACAGAGAGGCCTCTTCAAACACTGTGCAGTTCATCGTTTCTTCCAAGTTCTCCAACAACTAAAAAACGAAGACTCTTAAATTCATATTTCTTTTTAAACATTTACACTATATTTTAAAATTTTACGGTCAGTGAGATTTTTTTTATTTTGCTTGATAGATTAAGCAAGGAAGCATTCAATTAATTAAAAGTGACAGTTAAGACATTTATGATGTTACAAAATATTTCTGTTTCAAATAAATGCTATTCTTTTAAAATTTCTATTCAAAGATTCCTAAAAAAAATGCACCACAGTTTATACAAAAAAAAAAAATTAAGCAGCAACAGCACTGATACAATGTGAAGAAATGTTCCTTGAGAATCAAATCAGCATATTAGAATGATTTCTGAAGGATCATGTGACATTGAAGACTGGTGCCGAAAATTCAGCTTTACATCATAGGAATAAATTACATTTTAAAATATATTAAAATAGAAAACGGTTATTCTAATTATAATATTTCACTATACCTTCAGGGGCCCCTGATTGAAAACTATAGAAACACACCACAAACAAAAAGTCATTGTCCACCTACCCGAGGTTTGACCAATAAGCTCCCAGTGACGCTAAACATGCGTGAAAGCCCAAAGGGTGTGCACACTGTTACAAGACAAAAAAGGAAATGAGATGGAATAAATCTATATATGAGAAGTCAAATGTAATGAAATATAAAACTAAACGTTAAACATCAAATGATTTAAAAACATTTTTTTACAATATTATATAAACTTACACAAAAGCAGCAGAACGCCAAAGAGTGAGATTCCAGAATAGAGATAGGGCAGGTAATATTCCCAGAGGTCTGAAAAGCACAGGGAAAAAAAGCATAATGTCACAAAACCTTTAAATTTATCTTGCTCTTATACAATTTTGGGAGTGTAGCTAGCATTAAAAACTGATCTATTTAATCAAAGATACTGATCAAGTGCAGCACATAGTCTCTAATGTTGCACGGCTGTCCTCACCGTAAAGACTCTCACGGGCGGTGTGGTGATGGAGAAGAGCTGATGCCACCCACACGATGCCCAGCACCAACAGACTGAGGAGGAGCAGCATCACCGCAGTCTCATACACCCGTGCCATAATGCCCTTTCAGAGGAAAGCACACATTTCAGCTGAACATCAAACACAGATCTCAATTCAGATGCTATAAGGATGTGTTCACTGTTAAACTAACTACATCATTTTACCTTTTTGGACCCAGCAAATCCTTCTGATTCAGTAAAAAAGTAGGCGAATGGCATTAGGAAGACCAGAGAGAGGTTTGAGAATAAGAATACTAGGTTCCACAAGCCTGAAATGTAGACACAAGGAGAATGAGTGATTAAATGATTCCCAAATTAAAAAAAGCAAAAACCCAAAATCTACATGATAACACACCAATACATTTGTGTTTACACTACCAACCAAAAAGGGTTCAGGGTTAGTGCTAATAAGAAATGTTTCTTGAGCACCAAAACAGAACATTAGACTGATTTCTGAAGGATCATGTGACACTGAAGACTGGAGTAATGGATGCTGAAAATTCAGCCTTGCCATCACATGAACAAATTACATTTTAAACAATAGTACACATCAACAATATTTAACTATGTATATTAAATATTGTGTGGTCAAAAGAACTACCAGGTAAATAGGTGGAATACAAAGAATACAGTATTCTTACAGACCACTAGGGGGCGACCATGTGCCATACTAACTTCAACTAGCGCTTCATCGAAGTGACATTAAGCTTTTGTTGTTTATTTCTGTTGGTCTGATATTTCCTGGCTAATTCTATTGTGATCACGTAAAATCCTTGCAGCTTATGAGGTGCACGTGCAAACTGAAAATCACAGGGCAAATTAAAATCTGGATTTTAGACTAAATTGTGGCCTTGGATTTACAGCCAGAACATTTCATGCTCTTGGCAGACTCACTGCTATGCCAAACACGTGTTAAAGAGCTGTTAGACTTAATTTGTGCCCCCACACTATTCATTTACAATTTCAGTTCAGATCGGGTGACAAAACACTGCTTGAGAACCTGATGAAGTTGTAATTGATTAGACTGATAACTCTATTGACTCTTTGTTAATCGATATGGTATAGTCACATAAACCACATGTGCAAAGCAAACTTAGTTTTTTATTTGTGCGTGTGTTTTTACCACGGATGAGCGAGCCATTGAGCCACTGCATGTAGTAGCTGTGTGGGAATGTGAGCAGAACTTCATTGGACAGGATAGAGATGGGCAGGAGCAGCACTGCACACACGGCCACTGAGAGTGTGAATGTACACAGCCACAGCCTGCAGAGAGAGGGAAAAAAAAAAAAAAGCAATTCAAAGAAGGGTGAGGAAATGTTTTTGCAGCCATTTACTTTGACATAATGCCAGCTGTGAAGGGAGGTGGATGTTAAACGCCACGGTGGAGACCAAAGAGCAATCTGTCCACTTACAATCATTAAGGGCAAAATAATAAAAAACTAAATAGTAACCAGTAAAGTGTCCTTTACTTAAAGTCAGTGTGAATTGCTGTGCAATGCACCATTTCACTGCCATAATCTGACATTTCTAAATGGAATTAGACAGCTGATTTTATGCATTTGAATTTATTTTTATGAGGAAAAAAAGGGATGTTAAACACCAAAATTGAGCCAGACTGAATTTGAGCTTGCTAAAATAATGCGTAAATAGATTTCTGGCTATTATTGTCCATTATCAAACAGTTGTATGGCCTACAGTAAGAAATTTAATTTTCACGTTATGTTGATACTTTATTAAAGGGTTAGTTCACCCAAAAATGAAAATTCTGTCATTTATTACTCACCCTCATGCCATTCCACACCCGTAAGACCTTCGTTAATCTTCGGAACACAAATTTAGATATTTTAGTTGAAATCCGATGGCTCTGTGAGGCCTGCATAGGGAGTAATGTCACTTCCTCGCTCAAGATCCATAAAGGTACTAAAAACATGTTTAAATCAGTTCATGTGAGTACAGTGGATCGATATTAATATCATAAAGCGACCAGAATATTTTTGGAGCGCCACAAAAAACAAAATAATGACTTATTTAGTGATGGCCGATTTCAAAACATTTCTTCAGGAAGCATCGGATCATAAATGAATCAGTGTATCGAATCTGCTGTTCGGAGCGCCAAAGTCACGTGATTTCAGCCGTTGGCAGTTTGACACGTGATCTGAATCATGATTCGATACGCTGATTCATTTATGCTTCGATGCTTCCTGAAGCATTGTTTTGAAATCGGCCATCACTAAATAAGTCGTTATTTTGTTTTTTTTTGCCGCTCCAAAAATATTCTCGTTGCTTTATAATATTAATATTGAACCACTGTACTCACATGAACTGATTTAAATATGTTTTTAGTAACTTTATGGATCTTGAGAGAGGAAGTGTCATTGCTCCCTATGAAGGCCTCATGGAGCCATTGGATTTCAACTAAAATATCTAAATTTGTGTTCCGAAGATTAACGAAGGTTTTACGGGTGTGAAACATCATGAGGGTAAGTAATAAATGACAGAATTTTCATTTTTGGGTGAACTAACCCTTTAAAACCTGTGCCGGCGGGCTTTAGCATATCACTAAACTATGACCACTCTGAAGCAGGGGAGTCTCAAAAGAAGCCAAGTTATATTTTTCTGTTGACATGAAAAAATTTAAATACATTAAGCAATATAGCAGGTGAATTATGTATTTTATGTATATTACGATGTTATGATTAACTATATGGATTTTTCCAGTCTCCACTGACATTCTAATTTGTTCAAAGCATTTCTAAGGATGCTGGTATTTAGAAGGCAGAGATGGTGAACGGGAACATGGTTTGTGTAACATTAGCAACACATTATTAGCTGTTTGATAATGTATCAAGCAAAAGGCTAATCATATTAATTACCGCTATGTCCATCCTTGTAAAGAGCGATACATAAAGTGCATCACTATTCTCATGTTCAAATATTCCATTTTGGTGTTCAAAGCTGAGTTTTAAGGGATAAAATGACTGACTACATGTGGACTTTAAAAGAAGTAAAAAAATACAAATTTAAGTACTGATTACTTACGCAATTTTGTTGACAGTGGCATCCTCAATGTCATCTGTGGGCAAAAAAGGAAAAGGAAATAAGTGTCTCCACAACACTATCACACTGCAGACATACTGATGACTAGACTCACAATTCAGCCTTGGAAACTAAATTGAACAAAATAAGATCTCAGAATGACCCAGATTCATTATAAAGCTATTCCGTGAAGTAAACACTTTCAAACCATTTTAGCAAAATTTATTTGAAAGAAATTTTGCGAAGCCTTTGTCGTTTGATCGTTTATTATTGCACATGCAGGAAAACAAAACCCATCTGAAGAGTAATTTGTCTCAATAACAAGGGCAGATTGAAAGCATGAGGCAGAAAGTAAAAATAAATCTCAAACTTTCACATGCGAGAAAAGCAAAACATGCCCAGTGTGACAGAGCTGCAGGGTAGATATGTGTGACATTTACAGCCCCAAACCTAATGCAGAACAGGTTTTCTGCACATATCCTTTACAACAACCAATATACAACTGAAAAAACAGCTTCAGCCCGCCACAAATGGTGCACGTTTAGTCTATAAAATGGGCAGAGTTTTAGATGTGGTAAAAATACACAAAAATTGAGCAACAAATCTTGTGCAGTGATTCTGTTTGTGTTCCTAAATTAGAATATGTATCAGAACGGTAATGGTTTGGCTGGAAGTTAAGTACACAACGTCCCGTGTGTCTAACATAGGACATATTCTTCCGTTCCTCTGCACTACTGATCATGTCAACGGCTGCAATGACACAAGAGCTGCTGTGCTCATGGGGACCCAGATTCAAGACCGAACCAATGTTTCTCCTTACACTATCAGCTCTACTCTGACCTATATAATTATTATGAAATTATATCATTTAACAAACTGTAAAGCAATTCTTCAACAGTCTAGCAGTCTGGCTAGAAGTTACATACACAATGTTCTGTGTCTAACACAACACATGTTCTTACTTTCCTCTGCACTATTTTTAAATTTTTGATCATGTAAGCATGTGGTAGACGGACATTTTTAAAGGTTGCAAAGACACCGGAGCAGCTGTGCTCACAGGAACCCAGGTTCATGTTTGAAATGATTTCCCTTGTCTCTCCATACACTTTCCTGTACACGGATATGAGACAACTTTAAAAAGGTATGAAACATTTAAGAGATAAATAAAAATGTGTACAATTTGTTTGAGACCCCAGAAAATCTGTTTCACTGTACCTAGCTGTCTTTGAGCAAGAATGGAAGAATGTAAAAAGCTGATAAATAAATAAATAGGGCTGCCCCCTACTAGTTGATTAATCATTCGTTGACTAGAAGAAGTCACCAAAATTTCATTAGTCGCAGGAAAAAAAACCTTGTGGCGAAGTCACATGGTAGTTCGCCTACCATTCATCGACCTCAAATATGATATCATTTAAAGGTGCCTAAGAATGCTTTTTCAAAAGATGTAATATAAGTCTAAGGTGTCTCCTGAATGTGTCTGTGAAGGTTCAGCTCAAAATACCCCATAGATTTTTTTTAATAATTTTTTTTAACTGCCTATTTTGGGGCATCATTAACTATACACTGATTTTGGCAGCGCGCCGCCCCTTTAAATGGCCTGCTCCCTGCCACACGAGCTCTCGACTATATTACAGCGCATTTACAAAGTTCACACAGCTAATATAACCCTCAAATGGATCTTTACAAGATGTTCATCATGCATGCTGTATGCATGCTTCGAATTATGTGAGTAAAGTATTTATTTTGATGTTTACGTTTGATTCGCTATGAGTTTGAGGCTGTGCTCTGTGGCTAACGGCTAATGCTACACTGTTGGAGAGATTTATAAAGAATGAAGTTGTGTTTATGAATTATACAGACTGCAAGTTTTTAATAATGAAAATAGCGACGGCTCTTGTCTCCGTGAATACAGTAATAAACGATGGTAACTTTAACCTCATTTAACAGTACATTAGCAACATGCTAATGAAACATTTAGAAAGACAATTTACAAATATCACTAAAAATATCATGTTATCATGGATCATGTCAGTTATTATTGCTCCATTTTTCGCTGTTGTTCTTGCTTGCTTACCTTGTCTGTGCACAGATCCAGCCGTTAATACTGCCTTTCCTTGTCTGATGCCTTAAACATGGGCTGGCATATATGCAAATATTGGGGTCATACATATTAATGATCCCGACTGTTACATAACGGTAGGTGTTGGAGCGTGTCACAAAAATGAACCCAAATTAGCGTATAGGCTACTTGCCTCACAGATATGAGAGAAAAATCTATAACATCTGTAACATCTATAGAAAGCTTGAAATGTCTACTTTTAAAATCGAAATCAATTCAAATCGAACATAAATACTCTCTGCTGATGTAATCCATATGAAAGGAGCATTTCTCTCTATAGACGTGAGTCAACATCATCTTGGCAGCCGACACGGACTCAAAAAAACACTAGTTTATTGATAAATAATTAAAATGTCTCCTTGCTATTTTGTTCGTGACACATTCATTATTATTTTTGCCGGTGCTTTGCAGCAAGCTTTATGTGTGCACTAAAACGTTCATTATGGTTTAGTATTCTCCTCAGTATATATTTATTAAGTAATTAAATTAATATATATGTGCGATTAGTTGACTAACGACTTAAATGAAGACTATAGTAACACAAGAATGCATCCTGAATGTGCGGCTCCTAACAATTCTTCAACAGTCAAAACAAGCCTGATGCATTTTAAACATGTCAAGTATGAGAAAACAATTCCTCAGATTTTCCACTGAGAGCAAGTATAGCAGAACAGGGAGAAAGCAGAGAGTTCAATTAAAGGGGTGTACACCAAAACATGAGGTAGCATTCTCTTACGAAACCTCAAGCAGTGCTTGGGCAGGGGGCCTATGTTTATCTCATGGGAACATTCCTCATTCACACTGCTGCCCTCCCTCAATGTTACATAACTGCTGTCAACAGCAATCAGAAACTTTGACTCTTCCATTCTGAAGATTTTATTTTTCGCAGCTAAAGAACACCAAAACCATTCATCAAGTAACAGAGGAAATACGGTGATACTTCACTATCTTAGCATGATTAGGTGCCAAACAAAGAATTTTTGGCAATTGCAGGGGCATGACCATGTCAGGTCGCGCTGACCAACAAATAATCAGTGAGTAGAAGTGTTGTTCAGCTCACAAAGCAGCTGCAGTAAATCACAGGTGTGATTTGAAGGACTGTAATAAATGAAACCAAACAACTGCTGAGGGTCACCGGGGCTGGTCACATTAAACTTACCAGTGACGAACTCAGCATTCTTCTTGAAGTGAGTGAGAATGAAGTGTGACAAGATGTACAGGCAAATGAAAAGCAGCACGCAAATCTAAAGCAGAGAAAAGGGAAAAAAATAAAAATCAGTGCAATTGGAAAACATGAAATGATTTACATTTACAAATACACTGCAGCTTGAACATTTAACATCAGAAGGAAAAAGGCCTGAAGCTGGAGCATAACTGAAGTGCCAGGTTTCAAGCTAAATTTATTCCAAATGAAAATTGTATTTTCTTCTTGTATAAGCTCACATAAAGCTAGTCCTTTTAGGAACATCCTTGGTCTGCACCCAATTTCATTATATGTAAGAAAGCAGTGTGAACATTCTTCAAAACTTGTCCTTTTATGTTCCACAGAATAATCACAATCTTTCTTAGAAGACTGGGTATAAATGCCACTTTGCAGAGTATCAGAGATGACATACATTCTCACAGAAGTCTGCAGTATGAGTCATGCAGTTAGCATGAGCAACATAGTCGTGAACAGGCAGCTACAAGACATGCTTTGCAAATTCGCTGCTTAGATGTGTTGCCAATTTAGGTTATCAAGAACACGTTAGACAGAGAGCCTGTAACAGAGCAGAGGTCATGAAACACACTCCAACACAGCACTTTTATCACTGATACACGCCGCTGTGCGCGGTCCAGTCTGCCTTTATGGCTCTGTGATATAAGAGCTTCTAATCAAGGACATTTGGTTCTTAATGATAACAAACAGATCAGTGACAAGACAGGACCGGTCAAAGATGTTATAGGAATATATTTTATATTATTGATAAAAGATAATGGGAAGAAAGGGGTATAGCAGTGATAAACAACTGCATTCTGTGTCCTAGAATGTAAAAACAATAGAAAGAGAATCAATAAGTAGAGTGTCTTAAAAGCCAGCTGTCCCTTTTCTTAGCAATCTGAATTCTTAATTAATGAACACCCACAATACAGACTTGAGAATGAAGGTAACAGCACCAGATGGAGGATGAAGATTACAGCTCAAATGCAAATGAAGAGTTAAACCAGTAATAACTGGGATTAGATGGAGGTATTACAGTAAAAATTTACTGTCAAATTTACATTTAGAGATTTATCACAAGATCTTAATAGTTGGTCATATTTATATTGTATATTACTTACACACACATTTAATATAATATAATATAATATAATATAATATAATATAATATAATATAATATAATATAATATAATATAATATAATATAATATAATATAATATAATATATAATATAATATAATATAATATAATATAATATATAATATAATATAATATAATATAATATAATATTTTATATATATATACACATATAAAAAAATAGTAGTGCTGCAATATAAAATCTCAAAACAAAATGTCTCAAGACAATTATGATGGACTTTGTTTGGGTCGATCGAAATTAACTTGCATTCAAATTAGTCTAATTTAAAGGTGCTAAAGAGGATGTTTTGTTTTATACATTTTTGCAATATTACTTGAAACTGTCTTTACTAACTGATAAAAGACTTTATTAGGTGCACTGAAAGGAATAATATTAATATACATCATCTGTGCACGAGGTAGGGCCTTAAAAAGATCAGCCAATCGTTTACGGATCATCGCCTAAACAATTGGCCCTCTGACTTGTCAATCATTGCCGTGACGTTCCTTGTGAGAGACATGTGCGGCTGCACGCTCCAGTAACTTTCCACACTCCACAGGCACCGCATGCAATGTTTTTGTCAGGAGACAGGAGTAACAACTGCAGATTATGAGTTACCTGCGGTGAGTCCGACATAATGAATCCACTAACACGACACAGCGAATGCCGGTGGTAAATACTCGTGTTCCAATACTCGTGCACGAGTATTGGGAGGCGTTCCCTAACAACTTAAAAAAAAGTTTCAAAAACTCACTAACAGTCTTTGGTTTCTCAGTCGACGAAAAGATCCTCTTTAGCACCTTTAACATTTACTTTTCAAAATAAAACTCCTACAAGGCCACAATCTATAAAATCTGATAAACACATTCCCCATAACCTGTTGGAATCAAATCGCTGGGATCTCTTTTGGCGCTATTTTAACATGGAGGAAGGGCAATGCATGATTCTTCCTATAGTCATCCTGCAGGAGAGCTGCAGTGGGATCTGTCCACATGACAATAGCCTTCTATTTCCATGATTAAACCTCTAACCTAATTATATAAGATCCTCATGTGGAGACCAATAATTTTGAGAAGTGAAAAAAAAAGACACAGATTATACCTAAGGGATATTGAGTGAACTAAAGAAAAACAATTCTAAAGCACCATATGTCCCATAAAAGAGAGGAAGAATGACAGTAAGAGGAAGAAGGATAAGGGAGGGGACAGGACAGGAAGCTTGGATTTTGTCTTCAAAGTGCCAACAGCAGAAGAAAACAATGAATCTTCAGGATACATCTCTCGGTTCTCAGTCATCTGTGCTCAGCATTTGAATAGTTTGTTTAAGACAGCATGCAATGAACCAGAGTTCAAACAGTTGAATATAACATGATAATACATGTCTGGTGTCATTGTATTACCAGTCAAAGAAGTTTTGAAAAATACCCCAGGGTTTTTTGTCTACACATTAGAAGCCAATGTGGTCCAGAACAACATTGGCTTCAACGGACTTTCACTGAAAGAAAAAGAAAAAAAAGCAGTTCTTAAAAATATTTTCTTTTGTGTTCCACAAAAGAAGAGAAAAAAAACTTGACGTGGGTGCGGTACGTCATAGGGCGAGTAAATGACGACAGAAATATCATTGTTTGGAGCACTATCCCTTTAAATCCTTTCAAACAACCACAAGGGTGGACAATGACAATATTTACAATTCCCTGTAATACCCTGTCTGTTGTAGGTCATTAATCAGAAAGAAACTTAATCTTCTATTTCACTCACTCTGTGGGCAATGGTGAGCATGATTTCAAACTTCTTCATCTATTTGGGTCTATGGTATTGAGACAGGCCATATAATGTGAGTGTAACCGTAATAACCACCAGCAACCAGGTCATCTATACTGTATCTGCTGACCAATTTGGCAGGGCTGGTTAAACATATGAGCTCCAACTTTCTGAATCTTAGGACTCATTCAGCTGCTCTGGGTAATCCACACTGCACAACAATACGAGACCTGGAACGAAGCCCAAGTTATTTCTTGAAGTGAAACAGCCTATTTAGTAAAACAGTCAGCTAGAGCGACCGTGAACTGACACAATGAGAAAACAAAACTTGTGGTGTGCTGGGACAGATTAGCAGAAGGACAGACGTAGGACAAAAATACTAATAACTTGATTTAATCCGGGCTATTAATGATAATTAGACCAGTGTCAGAAACTTTATGCTTTTTTAAAATGTTATTTGGCCCCTAAAATTGAGGCTTTTTATTACATTTATGATATACAAACAACACAGTATGTTTTTCATTCATGACAAGCACATCATAAATCAAGTGATTTATGCCAAATTACATACATTTTCAATCTGAACAATTGTAACTTCAATTTAATATAAAATACAAAATCAGTTGAATATAAATGCACAATATATCATAACATATGATGCAGGTCACTACAGTGTATTCAGAGGTACTAAACTCATTACTAGATAAAATTAGTATAGAACATTAAGAAATAATCAAATTGTAAAGACTCAAGTTTGTTTTCATGAGGAACAAATAATACAAGTCCAATCATAAAGAAGATCCCTTCTTAGTAGACGTAAATACAAAACCCTCTATTGTTGAAGGCCGGGTGACATGTTCAGATATGCACTTTAATAAAGTGTATTACACACACACTGCATTCCTTGCACATCTACAGAGTGGGAACCGTGCCAAATCAGCTACTCCCTCTAACAGGTTGTCCCTCTTGAAGATCAACCAAGTACAAAACTGTGACATTGTCATAAATATTGTTGCTTTACAAGTGGGAACAATACTTGAGTTCAACCCAAGAATCTATCTAGAATTTTTCCCAAGAATTTATCAGACATATTAAAACATCTGAATACATTCTCAGTTTAATTTAGCTGTTTATTTAAATTATATTAATATTTTTAATTTTATTTAGGTGGTAACAATTAATTGTTTGATGTAAGTGTAAATATTTCAAAATACCCAAAGAATCCTTAAAAAAGTATCACAGTTTCCACAAAATAATAATAATAAATATTATAATATAATAAAGATATTTAAGTATTTTAAAATAGTAAACATTCATTTTAAATTCTAAAGATAATTCATAATATTAGTTTAATTTTGCTGTATTTTTGATAAAATAAAACCAGACAAACAAGAAAAATCCCGCACATTCTCAACTTGCAAAACCGTAAAAATAAGGTATTTTTTAAAATAACGTTTTTTTTTACGGTTTTGCATGTTGATAGTGTGCGGGATTTTCCTTGTTTTTACATATTTTGATTACACTAGTCTTCTTTCCTACGCACCTACAGGTGTGTGACGCTAATTGATCATCGATAAAATAAATCCAGCCTTGATGAGCATAATAAACTTTTCAAAATATTTATATAAATCAGTGGTTCTCTTCAAACTGGTATCACTTCAAGATCCAGATTTTAGATTGGGCATCAAAAGGTGACCCAACACAGGACCAAAACTGATATTCACACAAAAGTAAGAAAAATAAATAATTAGTATTACAATGAACTATATAGCATGGAAATCTAATGAAGAAGAAAACCATTTCATGAATGTAATGCAAAAAAAAAAATGCAGAAGTGATAAAGAGAAGAAGAATCAGATATTCTATTGGTATTAGTCATATTACTAAATGACAGCCTGACTGTAGGCACAATCTTTGACGTCAACAACAAAAGATATGCAAAGTATTTTCTCCACCCTTTTTGAAAGCTGAATTGATATTTTGCTACCTTAATAATGAACAACTATGATTAGTTGCATTTTAGTATTTCTAATATTACATTTGACATTGTTTTTCCCTGTAGTCCATGATCCTATCAGACCAGATCAGAGATGCATTTTTGGGTCAAGACCCACCAGCTACAAAAAAAAAAAAAAAAAAAAAAAAAAAACTGATTTAAATTATAAATCCGAGATAAACATCAGAGACCAAGGGATCAATAACCATGACAGCATGAGCCCACTGGTGCCCAAGGCCTGGTGCAGGACAATAGTCTGATTTACATTATCTAGTGTGATCCATCTGTGCATTTCACTGAGAGGGGCATTTCTCATTTTCTAGGAGGATTACAGCAGCTTTGCATTACAGACAAAACAAAACAGAAGTGTGTATAAATAAAAGTGAATGCCCTTAAAATGTCTGAAAACAGACTTTAAAGAGCAGCTTTTGTTTGCATAGAGAAAAAAAAAAGGAAGAAGTCTATAATGTCTACAACAGCTCCACCAAGATTATAACTGTAATTCTGAACTTGTGTTACATTGTCCTTGTGAATGCTAGATTTAATATATGAGGTCAGTTTTTGTAGCTAGTGAATTACACAGATGAGTGGTTTAAGAATATCCACCAAACCAATTACTCTGAAATGCTGAGTGAGTGAAGGAGTAAAGGTTAACCCCAAGTGTCTTGCTGTAAGGTCCTTGAGGTCTGAAGTTCAGTTATAATTGTACTTTATTAGGTATTGACAAAGACATTTTCATACACGAGGATCCCAAAAGCTCAGCTTTTCTCCAAAATGAGCTCCGGACCCCACAAAGCGGAGCAGTCTCGTCTTGTGCCATTTCAGAGCGTTACATTTTACAACGAGCAGCTGCGCTTCATGTTGTTCGCACAAAGCAAGAAAAATAATCCCTGTTTGTGTACACATTACTCTACTTTCTAATTAAATGTCTAAGCAAAGATAACTCTTGCACACTCCAAACAGTCAAATCAGTGAAATCAAACACTATTTATGAAAGAACATTAAAGTTCTCGTGCACGGTTCACGAGATAACGTCACACAATCATCTAAATCAATCAATTATTATTGAATTCCATTAGGACAAACACAAGGGCACATTCAGATTTTAACACTGCAAACGATACTTCTTAATACTATGTAAACAAAAGCAGCAAAGAGAAGGAAACTTACAATGGTTTCTCGGACTCGGTCGTGGAATAGTTGCTCTCTAACCGTCACGTCTTCTGTTTCCATGCTTTGAAAACATGTCTTGGCGTGTGCTCGGTTATAATTTGTAAAAAATTTGAGTCTCCGATAAAATAATAGCTTACGTGGAAACTTGTCTCGAACAAACGCTTTCCACCTCTAAACGTATTGCAGTTGCTCCTTCTGAATTCACTAAGTCAGCGAACTACTCTCCTGTTTTATTTCAGTGAGGTAATATGATAGATGCTTCTCAAATTATTATTCACCAGCTAACAAGCAAATTCTAAACACCATTGAACTCATCGAGTCAGCGTGTTCACTGATGCTCCTCAAATGAATTTCAGTCTCTCTCAAACTCCATCTACTGGAGGGGGCTGGGCTGTGGGAGGGGAAAGAGGCGGGTTTAAAGGGTTAACTAGTTCACCCAAGATGAAATTTCTGTCTTTAATTACTCAGCCTCATGTCGTTCCAAACCCGTAAGACCTTCGTTCATCTTCAGAACACA